>NC_137092.1:17328126-17928126 GCF_951640355.1 Cnephaeus nilssonii
TTGATGTCAACTTCTATATCACTGATATGACTAAGGCTAATATTCCATTTGTCAATCCTTATGATGCCTTTATTTCAAGAATGTAAGTTCTACTTAGCATTTGAATATCCACTATGCCCAAAACACTAATACTCAAATAAATAAGGAATGTCTCTGTCCAAGGGGCAGTAAATGAATAAAAATGTAAGTTAACCTCAAAAGGAAGTAGAGTTAGTCACCTGGGGTAAAGATTCTTACTAACAGACTCATAATTGTGTAAGTATGGAGGTAAAATTTAATTTCAATATACTTTTTTTTCCTAGAAAAAGGGACCATGGTTTTCATCAGACTAAAAATTGGTCAAGATCATTATTTTGCAATTTGAACTTTCTATTTCTATTCTAAATAGCACCAGGTGTTTATTATTTCTAAGATAAGGGAGAGAATACCTGATACAATCCAAAGTGACCTTTAGTGATTTTAGTTTGAAAAATTGTTTTTCTCGGAGTAACTGGCCACAAATTCAGATGGAGCTTGTTCACTGACTCGGAAAGGGAGGAGAAGAAAAGGGGAAAGCCTCAGAAAAAAATTAAAAGTAAAAAGAAATCTTAAAATATTAAAAAGCAATTAGAAATGTGAAAATGAGCAGCAAAATATTTCTTAACATAAACACCTGAAGTAAACTCAAATTCTAAATAAACTTAGGACTAATAGTTTTTAAATTACTTTTTGCCAAAGCCAAACCTCTTAAGATACTAATTGGTCTATATTAAGCTAAAAGAGACAGATAGGTAGACAGACAGACAGACAGACAGATAGACCATCGAGACCAGTCTCCTAAAATTCAAAGTCATAGTGACCTTATTTTACTAGCAGTTTCTGAACAGCAGAATACACCCTCTTAGTAATATAAGTTTTAAAATGTTGTGAGAAATCTGACATAATAGTCATCAAAGCAATTGATGGGAATTAAGCATTAAAGGAAGTTAATTAAGCAAAGATTGCCTACCTATTTTCATGCAAGCCAGAATCCATTATTTGAAAAATTAATACATTATTTGGGGCTCCCAGCATTGGAAAGGAGAAAGTATCTTGCTGAATATCATAATCCTAGAATAGACACTTGATAAATTTATGCTGAATGAATGCAGTCTGAAGATCCCAGAAACTCGGCACTCCTGGGCTAGTTGGTATTAGCCCCCCTGCCATCATAAAACCTGTAGCACTTGCAAGTGGTAATGTCTGGGCTCTATGATGAATCCACAAGGAAGAGAGTTCTCAGCAATATTAAAAATGTGGGACTTATTTTTTGGAACTGAGTCAGAGGATGGTAATGACCTGGGGAGGAAAGAGAAGAAGGAGGTAAGGAAGACTTTGTAAATGAAATATATACATCACATTCATTAAAATACCTAGACCAGCCCTAGCCAGTTTGGCTCAGTGGATAGAGCGTTGGCCTGCAGACTGAAGAGTCCCAGGTTCAATTCTGGCCAAGGGCACATGCTTAGGTTGTGGGTTCGATCCCCAGTAGGGGGTGTGCAGGAGGCAGCCAATCAATGATTCTCTCTCATCATTGATGTTTCTATCTCCCTCTCCCTTCCTCTCTGAAATGAATAAAGAAATATTTTTAAAAAAATACCTAGACCAACTTATGTATAACCAGTATCTAAGTGGTAGAGGGGATAGTACTTTATTCATTCTTATAAACTACAGTGGTTGCTATCATATAAAAGCTAGACAAACATTCCATGATTTAATAAATGCCTAAACATGGATTTTTCTTACATATATATGCATGCTGGGTAAGGTGCAGCATGCATAAATCAGAATCTAATCCAAAATTCTACTCACAAATGACAGATTTTCAACAGTCTGATCTTACCTTTCAGTTAATAAAAGCACTTTGTGTCTGAAATATACCTATTCATGACATGCAACTCATTTTATCTTGTTTCCATATGGATGGGACTGGCAATGGGGAAAACAATGACAAATCTGTCTCCACTAAAAGTATTCTATCAACCTTCCCTGCTCCCTAATTCATCTCCTGTTCCCTTGTTCCCCGACCAAGTGGCCCCAACTAGATGCCATTGGTGATGACTGCTGTTGGCTGCATCTCCTCACTTGGGCCCATGTCTGTCCAGCAACGTGAAGAAAGGTCTCTGCAGCCCAGTACCCAGTGCAGTGCCATCTCTGTCTCCAGTATTCATTACGGAGTGAATTGGAGGGCAAAACATTCCATTCCTGTCCTCAGTCCCCTCCCCCAGCTGAGCACGGGTCAGGCGTTAAGTAAGGGCTCCTTTGCTCCCCCCACTTGCACACTCTCACAAGCCCCCTTTGTTCCCTGCCCTCCACCCCATCTATATGCTGCAGCAGCAGCCGCCCAGATGTTCTCTATCAAAGCCTGAGCCATGCCAGCAAACTTTGGCACGCATGAAAGTGCACTGAGTACTGGCCCTCCAGAAATAACCCACCCCCCCCGATTTCTGCAAATATTTTTAAATGTTAATGGGTTCCACTCACCCACAGCCTAGAGGAAGGTTACAGAACAGGGCTCTGTGTGTCCAGCAAATTAGCAGCCCGAGGATACTGCTTGGCGCCTGGGTTCTGTCCCACCCTTCAGTATTGGCTGGGGTTCTCCAACCTTGAACTATGGAGGCCAGTTTGCCAGCACATAGCTTTCTAGTGACAGGGGTTAGATGGGTGGTTGACAGGAAAGTTGCTTCAAGCTACAAAAAGAAAGGGCTCTATCTTGCTCAAGTTTCTGAGAGCAAGAGAGATCCTTTGAGCATAACTGAATAAAAATTTTAAATGTTTATTTTTTTCCTCTTCATGACATGAAACTCATTTTTTTTTCTATTTAAAAACTTGTTTTCCTGGTTCAACACATAGGCACAGAACAACTTTATGTGTGCACGGGTATCACGTCCCTTCTGAAGCACCTCAATGACAGAAAATTGGTACAGTAACAGAGAAGCCTTGGTGCCAATTTTAATAAAATGGAAATTTCGATCTTTTCTATGGTGGTGGGGAAGTGGCATGTATTTGGAGGGACAAGAGTGAATGGCATATATTTATCACAGGAGACACATTTATCTTACTTGCATTGTGACAGCTGTTTTAGGGCCCAGCTGATTAAAAGCCATTCTTGAAGATTGTTTTTAATACTGTCCTGATCATCTCATTTGTCACTCTGGGAACAAATTGCTTAGATATCACCTCTAGGCCCTTGTTTCTCATGGCTACAGCTCCGTTGCTTATGAGGTCACAATGCTTGAAGTTGGTAGCCCACCCACATGACTTGACCCTCCCTCCCCCCCCCCCACACACACACACACTCCCCACCCCTCACCCACACACAGAGTGGCTCTCAGGTCTTGGGTCTCCTAGATGCGAGCTTCAGATAATCACACCATGATCTAAAGACCTCAAAATGCGCCAATTATACCACAGCAATCATGCTTCAAGTGAAACTTTATTCTACCACTTTATAGTGAGGAGCAGTGAATTAGGAGGTCACCAGTGAGATCTAATGGCAGAGAAAATGCAGGGTTACCCCATTCAGACAACAATGAGAATCTTGATAAGCAGAACGATCTACTGACACAGCAGCCTGGGCACTGAGAACGGAAACCAAATCTGACTGCCTATGTTCACGAGATTTTCCATTATACTGTCTTCACTAGCATTTTTAAATGCTTCCAGAACTGTTCTACCCAAGCAAATGGTTTGATTGTTTTTTACAGGAATTTCCCAAAAGACCCACTTCACTGGAAAGTATCAATAAACAGGTGAGTCCTCAGATTCTTTGGATCCCTTGCCTCAACTCTTCCTCTTGCTCTACCAATCCTGGACTTTTCGCCCTAATCAAGTCCCCACAATGAAAGGGCAGATTTAAACCAAACTCCAATTCTCAATAAATTCTGACCTTACCTTTCCCCCTAGCCCATTCCCAGACATTGCCAAAGCTTCTCGAGGTGGTACTTATTACCTCACCACAGTCAACAATAAACTCAGCTCTATCTTACCAACAGATTGTACTGATGATATTTAGGGAGCCAGCTCTTGACCCTTTTATTTAATTATAACCTGAGATGGTACTAAGATTTTTAGATTCTGAATTTTATGCTTAAAGTTAGGGAAAATTGGGTAGCTTTTCCAATTCTATCTCTTTCTCTAAAAGTTTTTTTCTCTATTATTTAAGAAGTTCTGAAATAATTTTTAAAAACTAAAATTAAGAATTCCATTGAGTTCATTCTAAACAGAAATTAAATAATTTTAAAAAGCAAAATTTTACTTAAAAAGCTAAAAATATAAGCAGGGACCATGCCTTTAATCTCCAAATAAATAATGATAAATTAATTTGATTCAAACCAAAATGCTGCTAAATGTTTCTATCAATGTCAAATCATTTGTACTTTTCAGATGTGAAAACACCTAGTGCAAAGAATTGTATTCTTAGCAGTCCCTGCAAGTGTGACTCACCCTGGGCCCATATGGATAAGGCTCCAGCACAGGAACTATCTGGATATCAGGGAAAAGAGTGAAACCAGACAGATAATGCACACGTGGGACTTCACTAAATACATGGCATGAATTACTTTTAATCGGCAACCGGAGCACAGTAATACATGCCTGATAAAAAATAGGTATCTCACCCAAGAGCATGATGATAATCATGATAATCACACACAAACTAAACACTCTGGAGGAGAGGTGTGCTGGGTCAAAGGGAAGAACTGCAGGTTAACCACCGCCGTATTTACACAGCCTTTGTTAAGGGGGGAAAACAGGAACTGTAAAACCAATGGAGATTTTAGGTACAACAGTGTTTCTCAGTCTAAGTCAGTAGACTCTAGGGGCCTGCAAATTTTAACTTTTTTTAAAAGGAGGGTCTGAAAGTTTGAGGACCACTGCTATATACTCTAAATCCTTACTTAAGCCAATAAAAAGAAGATAGACTTCTGGTTCAAGAAGAGAGTTAAATATATCTGTTCTACCTCCCAAAAATCAAAGAAAGCATTAAAAGTAAAAATAAATTCACAACAAGGCTAGAATGCTGTAAAGGAAAGCATCAGGGTCCATGAACAGAAATAATTTCCTACATAAGATCAGACTGACTGTAAATTCCAAAAAAAAAAAAAGACACACATATTAATTCCATAAAATATGAAAGAGAGGATATCCTGAAAAGTTGAGTTTACCCAGTAGAACCCTAGATTCAATCTGTGAATCAGAGGCACAGGGCTAGGAGGATGAGCCCAGAGTAGGCAGGTAATTAATAAGGGCAGCACAACTGAGCCAATCTCCACACACAAAGCCACTTGCCTAGACTTTGTTTCCACCAAGCAAAAAGCACAAGTACTAGTCCCCCATAAAAATGGGAGTTCTAATTCAGAATGGATAGAATGGGCTGTAGGAGAAATCTCTCCCCCTATCACAGGCCTAAGAGATCTCACAAAAGAAAACAAGTACCTCCTACACCCAAGCTTGCCCTGGAGCAAGTCAAACCTCTCCTCTACACATCCAACAGAGTCAGGGCTCATATACTCAATAAGGAACAAGTATTCTTACCCAGACTGATGAAATATGTCCTAAAAAGCAGCAGTGATCAGCCTAGCCTGGAGGAGTCTTAAACTCTTTGTGACATGAACCCCTCTGGCTGTCGAATGAAAATTATGAACCGCTTCTCAAAATAAAGGTTTGAAATGTATATATATAAAATAGGATTTTAAATGATGTAAATTACATTGAAATGAAACTCAAAATAATTTTTAAAATATAAAATATACTTGCTTTTTTATTAGTACAAAGGACAAAATCTAGTAGGTCTAATACTACCAAAATTCTGAAGCAGTGATTATAATCCATACTTACAAATTAATGTGATATGAAATATATGTGATTTCTACCAGTGACAAAGTCACAGATTCTTAAGGGGAATACTACTCCTGTAGTTTTCATTTTGAGGCCAGTTGAAAACAAATGTGATTTTTCCCATCTAAACGAATGGACACCCTGAATTCTATCCAGGGGCTCCTTAGTGATCTCTGGCCTTCAAATTAAAAACTACTGAGGTAGACCTTCATCTTCAAATATAAACAAGTGACCAAATATCAAACATATGAGAAAGTGAGCCAAATGTTTAAAAAAGCACCAAACTTCCTTAAAAGAAGTAATTCCCGAGGAAAGAAAATTATAGGAAATTAGAAGATTAAAAAAACTTAATTAGTAACTACAGATTAATTTCAAAAGGAAAAGGTGTCAACTAACAAAATACATCAGTCAAAACAGGATGCTATGAAAAAGCAGAGCTTTCTTGAGAAAATTATTGTGATTAATAAAATGTAGACAATTGTAGAATGAATGAGACTCAAGATTAAATTAGTGAGCTGGGAGGATAAACTGATTCTATCAAAATTCAGTGAAAGGGACAGATATTAAAAGGGAGAAAGGCACTTGCAAGTGTGTATATATGTACATATTCAGATATGTCTGTCTATATACATATTGAATTTAAAGTGAGATTGAATCTATATATCTACCTACCTACTTATTATAAATTCTTCATAAACTCACCATAAATTCTATCTAGCCTTGGCAGGGATATAAAGAGTACAAATTTATTTTTCCTTGATATATGATTTATATTAACTAAAGGCAAGGGTACAGTTTAGCCACATTACTATTTAATCTCCATTTTATTAATGGTATCAAAAGATTATCTGACCCAGAACTGTCTTAACCTTAAAATGGTTTACAGTCTGTCTATATACGATAATAATAACAGCATAATATGCTAATTAGACCAGATGTCCTTCCAGATGACCTTCCAGACATAGCCGGGGCTGTGGGGGAAGCCCAGGTCCCTGGTGCCTGCTGAAAGCCGGAAGGAAGCCCGGGTCCCGGAGGGAAGCCTATGCCAGCAGCCAGGGGAAGGAAGGCCTATTCTTGCACAAATTTCATGCATCAGGCCTCTAGTACACACTGAGTGGCCAGATTATTATGATCTCTGAACGCGGGGGATCAGGCCAAAACTGGCTCTCAGACATCCCCCGAGGGGTACTGAAGTGCAAGAGGGCACTCTGCAAAGTTGCCATCGTACAGGGTGTGGAACACAAATGACAGTGTGCAGTAAACCAGATTCAGGCCAACAGTGCCCCAATGCCAACATAACTCCATGCCCGAAGGTGGAATCACATGGCCCTGCGAGAAATTGGGCTCCCTCCTCTCTGGTTTCGGAGTGTGTCACACGAGAACCACCCCTGCCAAATCACTGCAGCTCGGCAGCTCCTGTGTTGAGCATCTGCTCCCTGGTGGTCAGTGCGTGTCATAGCGACCGGTCAGACAGTCAGACACTTAGCATATTAGCCTTTTATATATATATCTATATATATATATATCTATATCTATATATATATATATATATATATATATATATATAGATATAGATAAAGATATAGATATATGTAATTTGTATATATGTATATATATGACAATAGACACCATACATCTTTTAATCTTCCTTCTTCCTTCTGGATTTTTACAATTTTAATTAATTTTTTTTATTTTTTCCATCACCATTTATCCCCTCTATGTCCTCTTCCACCTCCACTCCCCCTCGCAATCACCACACTGTTGTCCATGTTTGAATATCAATAATAGCTTTACCGTATCTCTTATTCACATATGTTGAATCTTATATACTAGTAAATTCAATTACCTAAAAGAGAAACTTTAAAATATTCAATGAGTAGGCTTCTTAAAAAATACTTGAGTCAAAAGTGTGCACAGATTAAGAGCACAAACTCTTGAGTCGTACTTCCTGGATTAATCCCAATCACTAAGTGTGGCAAGTTAGAGAAGTTACTTACACTCTTTGTTCTTCAGTTTCCTCATGTGAAAAATGAGAGGGATAATAAGGTGGTTGTGGAGGTTCAATAAAATAATACGTGGAAAAACTCTTAGAAGAAAGACTGGCAATAAATGTTAGCTACAATTATATTAATAAACTTTTTCCCTAGAAGACATCTTTCCCAGAACCATATTAGCATTCTATCATACAAATGATTGTTTTGAAGAATCCAGCTCAAGGTTCATTCAGGGCATGACAAAGATTCTTTATGAATAACAAATAACACATAAAAAGTGATCTCTTCAACTTTTTCCATTTCCATTCATTTTGTCAAGCCACTTTCCTAGTAGCTGCTAAAGTTTCTAACTTGTCATTTGTTCAAAATGCTCCCTCTGAAAAAGGTAACTAAAATCCTGTCAAAGCTTTTCCTGGTGGTCTATGCCCAAAGTAACAGTACTAGTCCATCTGACTCAGTTAAACCAACTTTTCCCATTTAACTTAGACCTTTATAATGAATGGCTTCCAAGTTGCACATTTAGCAAATATAAAGGAATCCCACTGCGGTGGTCTGCTGTAGCAGGCTGGCATCAACTGGAAAGAGGTGCCTGCACACATCTCATGTGAAGTCCCAGAGTTAGAGTGCCCACATGATACAAAAGGAATATGGTGTAAAAAATAAAAACCAAAACAAGTGAGTTTCTATCTGTAATATTCGTATTTGTGAATCTAGCTGTCTATTCTGGTTTAAAACTTTGAGCATAAATCTTTTCAGATGCAATAGTAACTAGTGCAATAATGAAATGGCTTGATGAGTCCACATACTAAATTAATTTGGAAACAGTTATACATGATGTATGTACTCTTAGAAATTCAGTCTGATTCAAAACTGTTTAAATACAGAATATTTTATTTTGTTCTGGAAATTTTATAAAGGTGTTTTGCCAAAAGCATTAAATATTTGATTCTACTTGTTAAGGTTTGTAGGAACTGCTTTAAATTTATTATAAAAAATAACAGCAACAGCAACACATTTTCCCCTTTCATTAAGGTGGTAAAAAAAAAAAAAGAACTTTAAGAGCTTTTCCATAAAAATGCTCTGAAATATTCCATTAAAATTAAAAGGCAACTGCCATTTCACACGTGGTCAGATTTAACTATTCAAAGTTATTTTAGGTCTATCACTCCCCAAAGACCAAACTACCTGAGAGTCCAGCTGTGTTCAAAGATCTATAGAACCCAGCCTCCAGAGCTGGATTGGCTGACACAAAGGGCTGTTAGACCAGAGCTAGGAAGAATAATTCTGAATTCAATATTAGTATCCTGCTTCCCCAAATCCTCACTTGATTATAGGTTTCTTCATGAGAAAATCATTCTTCAACGGTCAGGGAGAAATCCACGCTAGAGCCAAAAGCTTGAAACAAAAGCCCAATTCCAAGTTTGATAGCGCATGATCCCATGTCAGCATTGGTGAACTGAGAATCTTAATAGCAAGCAATCTTCCAAGGTTGTGAGAAACAGTAACTGCATTTCAATTAAAATCTTATGCTCTCATGATTATATCTTTAAAATACTACAATAATATGCATATTAATCATTAAATATTATAATCCTGATATGGCTCTCCTTGCCTAGTTTTGTTTTATAGCAATATTTCTGTTTTTTAAACATGGTTCAAACATGTTGCCAAAGAGATACGTAGTTTCACTTCTTAGGGTGGTCCATTATACACAGTATATGTTTAATTAGCCCTAGAATCAGATTGTTAAACACTTGTTTAAATGTCCCAAATATCAAGAAATAAGAGCACTCTATATTTTTCAGGAATTTACTATTAAATTTTGTACTTAAACCTTAACAATCTTTTGCTAATATCTTTGTTAGGGTCTCCTAGAACCCCAACAAACTGTGACATACTTATTTTTACCTTAATAACAGATGCTAATATCTTTGGAATTTCATTTTTTTGGCATAAGAGAACTGTCAAAAAAAAAAAAAAAGGAATCTAAAGATTACAAGATAAAAAACCACAGACACAAATGATACACTAACTAAATTAAGAGGCCAAAAGACTTGTCAAGGAATAGTAACATCTTACTTCCTGAACCAGTGTTAGAAATAGGATATGGGTGTGGAAGTATTTTGCTTGGTTTCCTTTTTTTGTTTAAAGTGAAAAGTACAGAACTTAAAGCCATATTTGGGGTATAATTCTGACTCTCCCATTTACTCATTTGCTTGACCCAGACTGAGTCACTCAACTACAAGTGACTTCTAGACTTCATCCAATCTCTTTTTCTCATCAAAACAATGAGAAAAAAATTATAAACAATATTTTTATGATCTTTCTTATACAAATATGGTATAAATACTGGTAACTTTCAGGTTAGGCCACTGCCTTCCCTTGAAATATCCCTGTTAAGATTTCTTATTGTCCCCTAACCGGTTTGGCTCAGTGGATAGAGCATCGGCCTGCGGACTGAAAGGTCCCAGGTTCGATTCCGGTCAAGGGCATGTACCTGGGTTGCGGGCACATCCCCAGTAAGAGATGTGCAGGAGGCAGCTGATCGATGATTCTCTCTCATCGATGTTTCTAACTCTCTATCCCTCTCCCTTCCTCTCTGTAAAAAATCAGTAAAATATATTTTTTAAAAAAAGATTTCTTATTGTAAAGTATGGTTATAATGTTATTTCAAGTAAAGGATTTCATCAACTTCACACACCCACTACTTGCATGTAGGACTCTGGCTTTTCTTCCACTTGATTCAAGGAAGGGGCAATTTCCAGTCTACTTGCCTACACATTTACTGTGAGCTCGCCTCCATTTGCTGGAAAGCTGCCATACATTTATGAGAGCCAAAGGGATATTGGATAGTTGTCATCTTTCTCTTGCTCCCTCCCACCGCACCAAATACCCTGGCCAGGTTGCTGCACCTGGACAATGCATTCCCTATAGAGCACCTTGTTACCAAAATTATGGAAAACTTGGACCAAGTTCAGAGAAGAGCTACTAAAATGATTAAACGACTGAGGGGACCAATTTATAAGGAACTCAGAAATGTTTAGTTAAGTGGTAATTACCCTAAAAAAGGTGTGGTGGCTCTGGCATTACGTTTGCATTCAAAGCTATAATTGGCAAAAAGGCCTCCTTTCAGGCCTTTATATTCAGAAATACTCTGAAGAGGGGGCAGAATCTCACTCTTACTTGACCCTTTACCATTGCACAAGCAGCGTGGGTGGTATTCACAATCCAGTGTGATGACCTCTACAAACACAGAAGGCAGCACTACTAAAACAGAGAGCTCATTTAAGAAGGCTGAAGGATGCATGAAGGAAAATCTCTGGAATCATGAGAAGCCTGAGCTGTGAAAGGCCAGTCCCTCCATCCCAGTCAAGCACTGTCCACACCCCATCACCTATCTCTGCTTGATGGTTGGCACCATTTCATTAGAGCTGCCGGATGAACACAAGTGTGCAAGTCTGTCAAAACTACGCTGCTGGGAATGTTGGTTACTTTAGAACAGGCGTCCTCAAACTACGGCCCGTGGGCCACATGAGGGTGTTTTTGCCGTTTTATTTTTTTACTTCAAAATAAGATATGTGCAGTGTGCATAGGAATTTGTTCATAGTTTGTGTGTTTTTTTTTTAACTATAGTCTGGCCCTCCAACGGTCTGAGGGACAGTGAACTGGCCCCCTGTTTAAAAAGTTTGAGGACCCCTGCTTTAGAATGACAGTTCCCACTTAGCCAACTACACTGCTGGGAATGTTGGTTACTTTAGAACAGTGGTTCTCAACCTTTCTATTGCCGCAACCCTTTAATACAGTTCCTCATGTTCTGGTGACCCCCAACCATAAAATAATTTTTGTTGCTACTTCATAACTGTAATTTTGCTACTCTTATGAATCGTAATGTAAATATCTGTGTTTTCCGATGGTCTTAGGCGACCCTGCTAGCAGTTCTCAACCTGTGGGTTGCGACCCACGGGTTGAGAACTGCTGCTGTAGAACCTAAGACCATCGGAAAACACAGATTATTTACATTATGATTCATTAACAGTAGCAAAATTACAGTTATGAAGTAGCAACAAAAATTATTTTATGGTTGGGGGTCACCAGATCATGAGGAACTGTATTAAAGGGTTGCGGCATTAGAAAGGTTGAGAACCTCTGCTTTAGAATGACAGTTCCCACTTAGCCAAAGAGGAAAACCTAAGAATACCTGTAACAGTTAAGGAGGCCAAAAGAGATCATTCCTCATAGCCCAGCATTCCCCAAAATGTCTTCCAGGTGATATTACTATGTGTTACACACTTTAAAAAGGAAAAGAGCTAAAAACTGGAATAAATGAAGTTAAGCCTTGTGTGTGTGTGTGTGTGTGTGTGTGTGTGCTTCAATAATAACATCTCTCAGAACTATTAATATGCCCAAGTCTCATGTGCCTCATGATAGTGTGCACACTATTTCCCAAATTCAAATTGAGCATGGAATGTTTTATTCCCTAAGCACAGGGTCTTTGTAGCCATAGCCACTTTCATAATGCCTTTTATAATGCTGCTCTCAGTAAATGACAATGAAATGTATGAATCAGCCTAGGCTAGAACGCAGGTCTTAAGTCACAATTCACTCCTCTTACCAACACATTGATATTCTAGTCACTCTTCACTTACATGAACCTTTTTGTCCTATATAAATGAAACAAAACTTGTTAATTAGAAGCTACTAAAGCTCAAGTCTGAGGGCCTTCCACTTGCTTGAGGCTTCCCTGTAAGAGAGTATTTAGTGTTGCATTCTTTCTTCTTAAGGAGTCCCCACAAAATGGTGTCGCCTTCATGTCATGCAAAACCTACTGCTACCATATAAATTAAAAATGATTCAATGAGTTTTCACCAAATTTATAAGCTGTGATTGAGAAAGTGTTAAATTATTGATGTTATGACATTAAAATTCACTTTGGATTACTCTGGGGTCACCTTTGAGAAATAGGTATTCATCCTCCTGGCTTGCTAAATTGTAGTTCTAAATAAGAACTAAATCTACATTGACTCTTTGTATACTCTTCACAATTATATTACCTTCTACAATCTCACTGGTAGAATTCCTCTATTCTTCTTAAAACATTTATTGCCTCTACCATTCTGTTTTCTAAAAAACCCCACAAAAACAAAACAAACAAAAAACAAGCACCTTACCCAATAGTCTTACTTCCACTCTCCCTCCTCTCAATATTTTAAGTATATGAATAGTCACACGGAAATCATCACATTGTAAGTATTAGCACAGTTGGAATTTCTTCTGAAGACCATCTGAAGTTTCTGCATCAATTTTTTTCCACAAGTAGGACTGACATCTTTAAACTTGAATCTACAGAATGCAATTTGGCATTCCACTTCAATTCTTTAAAAGCTTCATTTATATTGATATTGTCTTGGAATTTCCTGTAGGCTGCCTCAGATAAAATAATTCCCAGCCGAATCTTCATCTTGTCTGCTCTGTACTTCGACATTATGCCTTCAAAATCAAATCTTATTTAATCCAAAACAAAAAACACTTTATTACAGAATATTAAATCAATAACATTAACAGAATGACCTTGGTAATTCATTTTACCATGACTGATAAGCCAATGTTTAAACTTTGACTACTGATATTCAAAGCTTTGCAAATTTATTCCAGACTATTCATAATTGAACAAGATATTCTAACCGCCACACAGAGAAATCACTATCCAACCACCTTGTGTCTTAGACCAAGTCAATACTTTACTTTCTCATTTTTCAAATAAACTTACAGCCAAAATTACAATACGACTGATTGTAAAGGCCAAACATTTTACCTTCCTCTGTTTCATTCCCATCATCTTCCTGAGTTGGTGCCTGTGAAAATATGCTAAGCCCAAAATAGCAGTTGTGCACTGCCAATTCAGCCTCAGTCATTTCCAAGCCCAAGGGGAATTGACAGAAACCCCCTTTACAAGTCTAGTGTTTGTAAATATCCAATGAAATGACTTCATCCAGTCAATTATTTCTGGAGAAAGCTGGCAGAATAATATGGTAATTAAACTGAGGACTGGTGGAAACTGTTAAACAGGAGAGGTATTTTGCTGAGCAGTTCTAGTTAATGCTTCTAATGCATTTTCATTTAAAAAAAAATGCTTGAGATACTAGTACAATTAAAAAGGAATTGCCTCTTCATATAGATCAACGGAACAGAACAGAGAACCAAGAAATCGACTCAAGCCACTATGCTCAATTAATATTTGACAAAGGAGGCAAGAGCATACAATGGAGCAGAGATAGTCTCTTCAATAGATGTCATTGAGAAAATTGGATACAGGCAAAAAAAAAAAATGAAACTAGATCACCAACTTACACCATATACAAGAATAAACTCAAAATGGATAAAAGACTTAAATGTAAGATGTGAAGCCATAAAAGTCCTAGAAGAAACCATAGGCACCAAAATCTCAGACATCTCTCATAGCAATATGTTTACCGATACCTCTTAGGACAATGGAAACTAAGGAGAAAATAAACAAATGAAACTACATGAAAATAAAAAGCTTCTGCGCTCCAAAGAAACCATCAACAAAATAACAAGAGAGCCCACTACATGGGAGAACATATTTGCCAATGATCCATCTGATAAGGGGTTAATCTCGAAAATATACAGGGGAACTCATACAGCTTAACAAAAGGAAGACAAACAATCCAATTAAGAAATGGGCAAAGGACCTCCAAAGTGGACAGACAGAAAGCCAAGAGACATATGAAAAAAATGCTCAAAGTCACTAATCATCTGAGAGATGCAGTTCAAAATGACAATGAGATATCACCTCACACCTGTCAGAATGGCTATCATCAACAAATCAACAAACGACAAGTGTTGGCAAGGTTGTAGAGAAAAGGGAACCCTAGTACTCTGCTGGTGGGAATGCAGACTGGTGCAGCCATTATGGAAAACAGTATGAAGTTTCCTCAAAAAATTAAAAATGGAACTCCCATTTGACCCAAGATCCCAATTCTAGGAATATATCCCAATAAACCTGAAACATCAGAAAGAATATATGCACCCCTTATGTTCATAGAAGCACAATTTACAATAACTACGATTTAGAAACAGCACTTAAGCTGAGGTACATATACACAATGGAATACTATGTGCCAATAAAAAAGAAAGAACTCTTACCATCTGCAACAGCATGGATGGACCTGGAGAGGATTATGCTAAGTGAAATAAGCCAGTCAGAGAAAGATAAGTATCACATGATTTCACTCATATGTGGAATCTAATTAACCAAATAAATGGATGTACAAAAGTAGACCCAGAAGCATGAACAGACTGTTGAACCTCAGAGGGAAGGCAGGGGAGGATGGGTGGGAAGAGATCAACCAATGAACTTGTATGCATATATGCATAACCTGTGGACACAGAAAAATGAATGGGGTGATGAGGGTGGGGGTTAGGGGAGGAATATGGGAGTGGGCTGGAGAAACTCAGTTTGTCAGTATCTTCTTAGAGTCAGAATTTATTTTAAGTATGATGAATTCTGAAATCAAAACACAACTGTATCCAAATGTTAAGTAGAAAAGACATCCCAAAGCCAGAACATCATGCAGTGAAGACTCAAGTGCCTGTGTGCTTAGGTATTCACTGTCTGTTGCATATTTTTGCCCTATCCACTTTCCCATTGGCTCCTCCAATGGGCAACCCTTTCCTTCCTTCATTCAAAAAACTGAACCCATCAGGCATTGGTCTAGTTATGTCTACTGTAGCCATAAACAAAAAATACTTTACCACATACCTCTCCTAGGTGCCTAATGGTTATGCACTAGGAGACAGAGCAAAGTTCTAAGACAAAGTAACAAGCTGGAATCCAAAAGCTGATAGGAAAGTCTCTGAATGCTTCCCAAAGTAAAATACAAGCTGTTACTTGTATCACTTCCTTTTTCAAAGACTCCTGCATACAAATAAATGCCATCTTTCATAGAACCTGATGCCATGGATACAAAGGTTACAGAAAAAGGGAGAAACTTTCAGGCTGTTAATGGAATAAGAGAAGTTACTGCAAAGTTCCAAGATGGAGTAAAATTGGGAGAGTTAATGACTAAAAACAGCTTCTGTTACACTTCACAAATATTCTCATTTCTTTTTGTCAGAATACATGATATTTCACTTACAAAAGATTCCACTGGGTGAGAAAGCATAATCTTTTCAAAATGTAAATAACATAGGTGTAAAGTTAAGAACTGTCAGTCATTCACACTCTGCTTGGATGAGCTATATAAGAACTTAATGGAATGTTTGCCAGAGGAATACTATAAAATCAGAATGGCAGGGTAGTTAAGATCTTAGATTCTAGAGATATACTGCCTGAGTCTGAGTCCTAGCTGCATTACTAGCAAGCTAGGCAAGTTTGCACAACCAGAAAACTAACACCTGAGGCCTGTATCATATAAGGGGGTGACATCCAAATTTATATCACAAGTTGAAAAAAATGACCTTAAATCTGGCTTAAAGCAACTGAAATTTCCAGAGCCCAGGAAAACCAACCTGTAGTGACAATCTCTCAACCCATGGTACAGAGAACTCTCACAGAACAAAGACCTTCTTTGAATTTAATCTCCCAACAAAATATTATACACCATTTGAAGAAACCTGTTCCCCCCGAGAGCCAACAGACTTAGCCTTTTGCACTCGGATGTCGAGTGTGACTTGACACGGTTAGCATCGATAGCAGCTCGTATGTCGAATTGTATTGAATGTATCAATAATTTGAAATATAAAAAAAATCCAAATAAATAAGTTTGTATGAAAAGAAACGCGTTTTTTATTCTACTGCCGCGCTTTGTAAAATCTGGGGTATTTAAAAAATTAAATCCCGAGTAGAATGAAGGAATCGAGAAAAAAGCGAGTGCAAAGGGTTAAAGCCTTGTAAATTACAAATTACAATTTTACACAAATGATGTTATCTTTTACTATAATCTTGCTCATGCTTTTGTTCTCATTCAGGGCTAACAAAACCTTTAAAAATACGATAATATCCATGTCTATTAAGATTACTTATAATTCTGGAAATTCACCCTCTGAGCTAAAGAAAGTTCATGTATAAATGTAACATGGGGCATACAACGTGATTCATTTTTATTAGATGAATTAGATGGCTGGAATCTATAAATGGGAAACTGAATTAACTACCAGACTGCTACCGATCCCCATCTATTACTTTGAAGCTAATCTGTATCTTACATTAACATATTTAGTTGACATTAAAAAAAAAACCTGGATTAATGTCTCCTCCAATCCTTTTGGGCGACATTAAAAATCTTAAAATTTGGGGGAAATGAGTCCACATTTAAAAAGAAGCGCTTGTGCACCTAGATTTCAGAAACCACTTTTAAATTTAAAAGCTCAAAGTTTATAAGAGAAATTCCTTTCCCTTCTGACCACCTATCTAAACCTGAAATACTTATTTCAACCGTTTTCTTTGTGTGGTAGTTTCAATCTACTCCTTTATTTCAATTTGTCTAAAAATATTGACACATTAGTGTCGAAAGTCCCTTTGGCTTACATTTGACATCTTAAAACGTTTGCCAAAATAAACATGTTTTTTTTTTAAATGCTCAATATAAGAGAAATATGAAAAATGTAGTAACTGGCCTTTTAACCACCCTATGTGTGTGTGTGTTTTTTTTTTGTTTTTTTTTACAACGCTTGCATCTTTTAATCTTCGAAATGTCACTAAAAACGAGAATACGGGAGGCCGGAGAGGTTAAGTGTCCAAGGTAGAACCAGCACAAGGAAAGCGGGACTAAGGCTGGGGGAGCCTAAGGAACGTTTGCCCACCCTCCGGGGCCGTTTTCCATTGCCTTCTCGAACCACAAAAACAGAAGAGACCATTTTTAACGGGGGAGATGCAGACATCTCTTAGGAGAAAGGTCGCAGCATAGCAAGAATTACTCATAAAATATCAAGGACACAGCCCAGTCAACAGAACTCGGAGACGCTACAGAGACCTTGTTAAATGCCTCTGCTCCCTTTCCACTCATTAAACCCCAGTTCTCTGAAGTGTACCTTCATAATTAAACACCTAAATCTGAGCATTCTCTCGAGTCAACCTGCAGGGCAACTTCAGCGCAGTTTGGAAAGGAACCCGAACAACGACCCACAGAGCACACACCTCGAGACCACTAGGTAGAGGGCTCCGCCCCAGTGAACTGAAAGAGGACCCCCTCCCCCACCCCCAGGTAGTTTTGTCCGCCCTTTCGCGCCACCGACTCGTAGCCGCTTCCTAACTGCCTGCTGATCTCCACCCTGATCCTCCTTGATATTTGTCCCCTTATCGGTTGAAGTTATTAACCCAACGATGATAAGAGACGGGAGAGAGAGAAGAGTCAGCTCCGGGAAAAGGAATGTCTGCGTAGCCAAGATTTCCTTAGGCAGTTTTTCCGGCACTGCCGTGGGCAGCCTTAGACGGAAGCGGGGGGGGGCCTCGGGTCCAAAGCGCGACGCACCGATTGGTTGATCAACCGCTGCCGGGAAGAACCCGGATGTGCCTGAGTAGTCAGTGTTGGCACTCGGGACTCTCAAGTTTGGGTATTCTAGGGGTGCTGGCAGCCCGGACGGATGGCGCAGGGCTGGGCTGGCTTCTCTGAGGAGGAACTGAGGCGACTAAAGCAGAGTAAAGGTAACAGGACGTGCCTGCGAAGATTGAAATCTTGGGTCTGTTAGGAGAAGGGGCGGGGCTGCTGCTTTGGAGGGGAAGGGGGCGGGGAAGAGGATGAGGTGTATCTGTGGGGGGATGGATCTGTAAATGGGAAGACAGAATTGAGGGGCTCCGGAAGTGGACCTACTTGGGGCCGTGGGGGGAGGGGCGGGCTCAGGGGCCTGGGATCTACTTTTAGAAAAGAGGGTTCAGGGATCCATTGCAGGGTTTGTTTGTTTTTTTCCTGGGAAAGGAATGGGACCTGGGAGAGGGGGCTGAGCCTATAGCCTGGCGGGCTCATATAGGAAGATTGCGGTGTAGGTCCAGGGTTGGAGAGTCAAGGAAGGAGGAGGGTCACTCACCATTTTAGAATTGTGATGAATTTATAGCAGTAGATAATGACTGGGAGCAAAGGGGCACACGGGGGTCTTAATGCAAAACGTCGGTGCTTTTCATAATACATCTGGAGTCTTGCATTCACTTCTGGTTGCCAGATGATTTTTGCTGTTCTTTCCAACCCAGAGAGTCAGCAACCTAAAGGGGGTCTTTGAGAGGTTAGGTGTGATATAAATAAATATACACACACACAACACACACACACATCTGTGATATAATCCAGAATTTTGTCCTTCCCTCTCTGGCTTTATAGAGTAATCACTGAATGGACTTGTACTATTTTGTTATCTTTTAATAAAGAAATTAAGTTTGTTGATACTTGGTGAGAACTCTTGTTGATATAAATGAGGCTTTGTTGGTGGTTGAAATTTCATAAAATTCTGTCTGGTGATCCCGGTAATGCACACAACTTCTGTGAGTTTATACTACTCTTGGTACACAACTTACACACTGTACTTTGGGGAAAAGTGAAAACCCTGTGATGCCTTTTATTAGGTTTTTTGAGAAAATTGCATGTTGCTCAGATAGGCCTCTGTATTTTTAGTATAGATGGGAGGATAATCTAGGGTTGACAATCAGAAAAGGAAGTAAATTGGTAACATAGGGCCAGTGAAGGTTACATAGATTGAGGAAAATTTGACTGGTCCAGAGGGCTTTAAAAACTATATCATAAAAGTCATACTACAGTGTTTAATTAACTGATTCTATCTTGCTTGATGTCATCAAATTCTCTTGCTCTGTGTTTTCAACATCCATTCACTTATTCAGATGTACAGTATGCAAGTACGTCTGCTTCCTGTCTGATCTGAAGTTAAAGACATCAGCTTCTGCATTTAGGATGCTGAGATGAACATGGCCTCATCCCTGCCTTCAAAGAGTTTCTAGTCTACTGAGGAGACAAACTATAAAAAATGTAATAGTAGATGTTGTTCAAGAACTTGCTACCTGTGATCAGGAACCTCACACTGCTGGGTGTTGGGTGCACTCTGGGAAGATATCACAGAGATTATGTGTTAGGAGAGGGGAGTTTGCTGAGGGAAAGACGACTTCGTGTAGAAGTCTAAATTAAATAACAGATTGATATGTAGAAGAACATTTTTAAGTAGCTCTGCAATTTGGGATAGAGTAGGTGGACCTTAATTTCAAAGCCTATCATTTCATAGCCAGATGTTAGAACATAGACACCAACTGACTGGTCTATGATCCTTGAAGAAGAGAAAAGATGCATCTTTGCATACTTATAGCATCTTTGTATACTCATAACCAAACACAGTGATTGTCAGATCGTCCAGATCTGCATCTAAATCTTTTTGCCTTGGATTTCTCATTTGTAAAACTAGAAGAGCTGGATCTTTACTTTTGAAGGTTTCTTCCAACTATTCTCCAGCCATAAAAATATAATTAAATAATCTATGAAAATGAAGTTGGTTATCAGCAAAAATAAGGATAACAACTCTAGAAAAACCCATTTGTGCAGTGGTGGAGCTCAAGAATGTTCTCAACACTCTTCATTATAATATTGAAAATCTGGGAATAAACCAAGTGTTCATTAACAAGGAAGTGGATAAATTGTGGTATAATCATCCAGTGGACTACTATATAGCTAGTAGGAATATATGAACACATGCATTAACACGTATAACTTTCATAAATACAATGTATGAAAAGAGCAAGTTGCAGGAGAATATATAGTCTGATACCATTTATGGAAGGTCAAAATCATATAAAGCCGGTATATTTTAGGAATATAGGAAGTCTATAAAGAAAGGCAAGGGAATGAAACACAAAATTCAGGGTGTGGGGGGGAAGCAAGGAGTGAAACATAGGAAGTTTCAAAGGTAGTGGTAATTATGAAATTAATTACCAACTTAAGCGGCAGTAATAAATAGCCCAAACATATCAATTGTGTAAAAAAAAAAAAAAGATTTAAAAAAAATTTATTCCAGTTTTCTGTCTAACATGGGTTGGCAGGTGACTCTACTCCACACAGTGCCTTGGTACCGTCCTATAGGAGTTCACCATGGCAAGAGAAGATTGAGAATTAAGCATTGGCAATAAATACTTCCACCAATAAATGACATGTGTCACTTCTATTTCATTTAGCAAAAGCAAGTCACATGACTTGGAAGACAGGAAATATAGTTACCTCGTGTGTTCCAAAAAGGGGGTAATGTTCTATCTTTAAATATCAATTATTTCTACTATAGCCATGTTTTATTTGTTAAACTGTGTTGTTTAATTTTTATAATCCAGTAGAGGGCCGGTGCATGAAAATTCATGCACTGGAGGGGGGCATCCCTCAGCCTGGACTGCCCCCTCTCACAGACTGGGAGCCCACAGGGGCGGGAGGCAACCTGGTGATCAGGGGAAGGCAATGCCCACTGTCGGCAGCACAAGCCTTGGGCGGCCCTGGTTACCTGAGCCTTGGGCATCCCTGAGCGGCTGGGCAGCTGCCATCCGAGGCTTGCCTGCGCCTCGGGCCTGCCCTGGGCAGCTGGGCAGCCGCCATCCGAGGCTTGCCTGAGCCTCAGGCTGGCACTACACAGCTGGGCAACCAACATCCAAGACTTGCCTGCGCCTCAGGTGTTGGCTGGGCAGCCATCATCCGAGGCTTGCCTTGCCTCGGGCCGGCCCTGGGCGGCTGAGGGACTGAGGGGACTGGGGGACTCCGGAGGCAGGCGTGTGGAGCGGCCAGACCCACCTGGGAGTGGGCCCAGCTGTGCCACACGCCTGCCACCCTGGTGGGGCTGAGAGGACTGGGCACTGCCATCCTGTGGCTCTGGATGCCGCCATCTTTGAGGGCGTGGCAGTCAATTAGCATATTTCCTTATTGGCTGTGGGCACCACCATCTTTGTGAGGGTGTGATGGTCAATTAGCATAGTCCCTCTTTATTAGATAGGATACTGGATGGATTGTGTGTGTGTGACACATTATAGAATGTATGACTTCTTTCATAACTAGAGGCCCAGTGCATGAAATTTGTGCATGGGGGGGGGAACCGGCAGTGAAGTCCCCCAGCCCGGCCTGTGCCCTCACAATCCGGGACCCCTAGGGGGACGTCTGACTGCTGGTTTACGGGCCTAAACCGGCAGTCGGACATCCCTCTCACAATCCGGGATGCTGCATGCACCAGTGACCATACTTTTCATACAGGTGAAAGGCATCTTGCTTTTGTATGGGCAGCTACATTTTTTTGCCCTGATTACAAAAAGTAGTCCATAACATGATCCTTCTGAGGCAGTAGTACCATTTTCCCCATCTTATGAGTGGAAAAACTGAAGCAGAGAGAAGTAATTGGCTTTGTCACACAGTTATGTGTCAGAATCGGGGCTGACCACAAAATGTGCAAGCCAGAGTCCATGCATGTCATCGCTGCATCATCCTGTTTTTTCAGTGTTAGAGTAGCCTTGCCAGGTTTTAATTTTTAAATCTAAGAGACTGTTCTCAATATATAGGGTAGGGTCCCTAGGCCTGGCTGACAATCAGGGCCGATCTGTGGGGTGGTGACTGCCGGGGCGATCAGGGAGCCCCCGTTGGCATCCGCCTTGGCTGGCCTGGCACTGCCCACTCACTGGCCCCGCCCCCCGTGGACTGGTCATTCTGCAGGTCATTCCGCTGATCAGTCAATTTGCATATTAGGGTTTTATATAGATAGATGAAAATTTTGGAAATAAAAAAGCAGTGCAGCTACAATGCTTTATGTTTTCCAGTTGTTGCTGATATATAAAAATACAAATAAGCCAAAGAAAAATTGACAAAAAAGACATGAAAAGGTAATATGAAGAGATGCTTATCACCATCTATAAGAGAATTGCAAATCAAGAGATAGTGAAATACTGCTTCATACCCATTTGATTGACAGAAATTTAAAAGTCCTTTATCAGATGTGTCTTTTGCAGTGAGTTTTCTCACTCCCTTGACAATGTCTTTTGCACAGCAGAAGTTTTTTATTTTAATGAAGTCACCAATTATCTTCTTCATAGATAGTGCCTTCGGTGTTGTATCTAAAAAGTCATTGGCATACCTAAGGCCATCTAGGTTTTCTCCTATATTCTAGTTTTGAATTTTGCATTTACGTCTTTATTTTGAGTTAATGTTTATGCAGGGTGTAAGGTCTGTGTCTGGATTCCTTTTCTTACATGTGGATGTCCAGTTGTTCCAGGACCATTTGTTGAAAAGAAATTTCTCCATTGTACTTACTGCCTTTCCTCCTTTGTCAAAGAGCAGTGGACTATATTTATGTGAGCCTGTTTCTGGGCTCTCTATTCTGTTTCATTGATTGGTTTGTCTAGTCTTTTGCTAATACCTACTGTCTTGATTACGGTAGCTTTGTAGTGTCAGTCCTCCAACTTTATTCTTCAACATTGTGTAGCTGTTCTGGGTCTTTTGCCTCTTCGTATAAACTTGAGAATCAGTTTGTCAATATCCACAAAATAATTTGCTGGGATTTTTATTGGTATTGCAATGAATCTATAGATCAAGTTGTGATGAACTGACATCTTGACATTATTGAGTCTTCGTATCCATGAATGTGGAATATCTCTCCATTTATTTAGTTCCTTGATTTCATTCATCATAGTTTTGTAGTTTTCTCATATAGCTCTTGTACATATTTTGTTAGATTTATACTTAAGTATTTTTTTTGAGTGCTATGTAAATGGTATTGTGTTTTTAATTTTAAATTCCACTTGTTCATTGTTGGTACATAGAAAAGCAATTGACTTTGGTATATTACTCTTGTATTCTGCAATCTTGCTATAATGGCTTATTAGTTCCCGGAGTTTTTTGTCATATGTTTTATTTTTAAATGGCCTGATTTGTTTGTTGTTTGAGAGTGTAAAAATTAGCGTTATGAATCTTATAGGTGGGTTCTGTGAAAATGCAAAATGAAATGGAAGCTAATGTACAGAATTTGAGAGTCATTATTAATTCAGCTAATGAGTATAACTGAGAAGTAAGCAAGCTCAATCATATTTTCTGATGGTGTGAATAAAGATCAGTAGCCAAGAATAAGTTCCTGTTCCAAGATGCAGGAGGTTACTTTATGTTTCTGGCTAAAGTCAACAACAGTAACATTTTACTTTAGATAGTACAGCTATTTTTTAAAAATGTTTTCTTGCCCTGACTGGTTTGGTTCAGTAGATAGAGTGTCGGCCTGCGGACTGAAGGGTCCCAGGTTCGATTCCAGTCAAGGGCATATACCGAGGTTGCGGGCACATCCCCAGTAGGGGGTGTGCAGGAGGCAGCTGATCGATGTTTCTCTCTCATTGATGTTTCTCTCTATCCCTCTCCCTTCCTCTCTGTAAAAAATCAATAAAATATATTTTTTAAAAATGAAGAAAACTATAAAAAAATAAAAATAAATAAAAAATGTTTCCTTTACCCGTCTCATTAAATCTTTACACCAACTCCATATGAGTTAAGTAGAGAGGTAATTTTCAACCAGTTTGACAGATGAGGAAACTGAGGTATGGAATAAATAATTGCTTGCACTGGACAAAAGCAACTCTGGAACTGTGACTCCAGAGCTTTGAACTCTCCCTTGGAGAATCTAAATAATAAGTTTGTATTGCTTCAAAGGTCAATATGCAGAATTTAAAAGCCCTATTTGAGTTCATTTACAAGGATTTATAATATTTCCTGAGCATTTTGTAAAGAATATCATTTATAAATTTTATTAAATATAATATGAATATGAGTTAAATTCTCTAGTTATCTTCCCTACAAGGTTAATACTGATATGGACAATATAAAAAGTGTAATAGAAGTATTATTACTCAGTTTGTAATATGACTTGTTTTATCTTCCTCTATTGCTTTGATCAGGCTGCTATTAAAGTTAGGTTGCATACATTGATTAAAGTCTAACTAGACTTTGGGGAACACAACCTTGGACTTTTCTAGAAGATTAAAGAAAACAATTTAGCGTAAACTAGAAATAGGGGACTTCATTTAGTTATATTTTGTGTATAGCATCTTCTTATGTATCAGATTGCCTTAAAATCTGTGAAAATTTAAGAAAGGTGAAGCTCACTTGAAAATTCAACCACCATTTTATTTCAGGAGAGTAGACAACCGTAAATCAAATTTACGATATATCAGAGAATTCACTTGTCTACCTATCTTGGTCAAATAGGCGATACTTTTGATAATAATCAAATCAAGTTGAAAAACCTTGTTTTGTATCCTAAGGCCTTACAGACAAATAGCTCTCCTTGAAGATAAATTGAGAGGTAGGACAGTTTTTGTTAAATGTTAACAGTAGATTAAAGAACTATCTAAACTCTGCAGGAAGATGCTGTTTTTCCCTGGGCTTTTAAGCTAGAGAAGGGGGATTATCAAAAAAGTTTAATGTTAATCCTTTATTTTCCTAGAGATATTATTATTATTTGCTGTTCACACAAAGGAATTTTCCTTCATTTTCTTTTATGTAGATCCATTTGAACCACAGCGACGTCCCCCTATGAAGAAAAGTCGACAACAACTTCAGCGAGAAAAAGTCCTTCAAGAGCAAAGCCAAAAACTTGGACTGCAAGATGGATCAGTCAGATTATCTCCAGAGCTGCTGCTCTCTGCACCACAACAGAGATTCAATCATCAAAAGCCACATTTTTCTCCCCCTGCTGCTCCTAATCCTCTTACACTCAACTCTCCTGTTGGCAATGGAAAACCACAGGGCACTGAAAGTCAACCAAGGGAACTGGGACTTGAGAATTCCCGGGATGGTCACATAAGTGCTGAGGTTGTACCTCTAAAACCAGATTGCAAATTGGAGAAAAAGAAAGTGGAATTGTTAGTAAGTCTATATATCCATGATATATTTTCCATTTTACTTTTTTTTTTCCTATTGGGCTTTGAAGAAATGTAGTTTTAACATTTTCTCTCTTTCATATTCTAACCTAGAAATGTGATAAACAAATTGTCGAGAAAGAGCTACTACCTAAATGTATTATAAGTCAGTCAGTGTTAGGCATTTTATGTTTAATGTCACTTAGTTCATTATTTTCACTTTACAGCTCTTTTGGACTTAGAATAGCTGTTGTATTCTCAAAGCCAATACACAACTAGTAAGTAGTAAAGTTAGGACTCAATAAAAGTCTCTCTGAATCCAGAGTCTATACCCTTGACACTCACAGAAGCATTTCTTATATGCGTAGTACTCCTTCCCAAATGTAATGCATTCTTCAACTTTCAGGCTTCATCTTCATTGGCCCAGAGAAGGGTACTTGTGAAGAGACATGTAAGGATGGTCAGAGGATAGTGTGTAGGAAATTAAGGGGTCTGATTAAATAATTCACATATGTCATTAGATTTCTTTTTATTCTTATTTAATTTCTTTGTATTTGCAACCACCTCCAGAATTTAGTTTAGCCACATTCTTGTGAAAATTGCCATTCTATGACTTGTAAATTCATATAATCATATATTATTTACTTTGACAGGACATGTATATCTGTGTGAATTATAAGAGCAAAATAGAACATGTGCATACATTCAAATAGTTTACCAACAAAGGCCTGAGACAAATAGGGGGCAATTTAGATGGCATGTCATGAGGAAAATTATTCTTTTCTTAGGTACCTGGGAGAATTTTCATAGAAGACATGTAGAGTCAGGAACTGTTGTTGAAAAGGAGGAATTCTGAGGCTCTAAGAAGGGGAAAGGAAAGCTGTCTTCCAGAGACTGTTCAAAGATGACATCTCGCTCCTCCGGAAGAGGCAAAGATCAGGCCAGAGAATAGTAAAGAATTAAGAAAGAGAAAAAGGACTTTGGAGTAGAGGATCCTTGCCTAGCAAGTTCCCAGATGCTGTAGTACAGTGGTCGCCAACCACGGTGGTCCGTGAGGTCCAAAAGGTTGGTGACCACTGGTTTAAGGAAACCGGTAGCGGTCGCCAACCGGTGGTCTGCAGATTACTGGTGGTCCGTGAGGTCTGAAAGGTTGGCGACTGCTGCTGTAGTGGACCACCAAGCCCTCCGAAGGAGAGAGGTCCTGATCAGAATAATGGTGAGAAAATATTCAGGTGTCAGTGTTGCAAACATTTGGGATAGGGTGCTGGCTGAGCTGGAACTAAGGCATCTGGTGAGGAGGTGACTGCGATAGTAAAAATGAGAAAGGACCAGCACTAAGATGGAAGTTGTAGGAATGGAGAGAAGGATAATTGTGGAAGTGGTTACTAAGTCTGGGAATAGATATTTTTGATATATGGCTGTAAGAAATGTCAACAGTAGGAACAAATAGCTTTTTCACTATCTTGTTTGAGTTGACATCAAGTTGATGAATTTATAGGAAATTTTAATATACTTCTTTCAGAATTTGATTGGAAGACAATTCATGTTTTCAGACCTTTGAAGTTTTTCTTTAGCCCACCATTCAAGTCTTAGTTCATAGTTTTTCACTTTGTTTACAAATGTTTAAGAGCTGGAAAGAAGTGAGCAAATTGAAAGAAAATGAATGAAATAAACATTGCTTATTGTCCTAAGGGTGTTTCATGGTGCAGACTTTTAATATAGAAAACTCTATAGAGTCACTTCTGGAGAAGATGGCAGAGTAAGTAAATGCTGTGCTCACCAGCTCCCACAACCACATCAAACTGACAGCTAAGTTATAGAACAACCACCCTCGAGAACCACCTGAAAATTAGCTGAACAGCCCAGCCGGCATGGCTCTCAGTGGTTAAGCGTTGACCTATGAACCAAGAGGTCATGGTTTGATTCTGGTCCGGGCATATGCTGAGGTTGCGGGCTCGATCCCAGTGTGGGGTGTGCAGGAGGTGGCCACTCAATGTTTCTCTCTCATCGTTGTTGTTTCTATCTCTTTCTTCCCTCTCCCTTCCTCTCTAAAATCAACAAAAATATATTAAATAATTAAAAAAAGAAAATTAGCTGAACAGAACTCCTCTAACTAAAGATACAAAGAGAAAGACTGGTAGAAGGGACAGAGACAGAAAAGGTAGGTCCCACACTCATGGTGTGGCGGTAAGATTCAGGAGGGCTCTCTCAGCTGTGGAAGTTCCCTATTGAGCAGTTAGGGGTCCTAACCCTAGGCCATCTCTCCAGCCCAGGACACCAGTGCTGAGGAATCCCCACAACATCTGGCTGTGAAAATCAACAGGGATTGCACCCCTGTGAGACAGAGGGCTGCTGGAGGCCCTGGCTTTCTTCTTGAGGAGTCTGTGCATGTAGTTACTCACAAACTCCTTGCTCTAAGCCTGCAGGGGCAGCAGCTCATAAAGTGCCAGGGACATGCAAAGAGTAAGTAAATTGCCTAGCTTCAGATGAGGAATGGAGGGACGGGCCAGCTCTCTCTGGGGACAGAAGCACTGGCAGGTGCCATTGTTCCTTTGTTGAGCCCGGCACATATGAGTGCCATTCTAAGCTATCACCGTTCGCCCCACCCTGGTGAATCCCTGAGACCTCACCTCACTCAACTCATGGACTGCCTCAGCTCATACTGTGGACTTTTCCTAAAATGTTAAAGGTTCACAAACCAAACAAGCAGCAGCTGTCCTCAGCATGCTCTGTACCTCTTGCTAAGCAACCCCAAGCCTGACACAAGTGATGACTAATCTCAACTTGCACTTGGCTAGCGTCAGCTCAAATCATGGTGTCCACCAAAGGGTCCCAAGCCTGGCACTACTGTCAGTGTCGTTGGTTTGCAGCATAGTCTCAAGCACCTCCAAGCACCTCCCAAGCACCTCCAAGTCTGACACAAGCATCAACCAACTGCAGATCACTTTGTAGCTTTGACCAGGTGGCCCCAAGCCACCAGAGTCTGACCTTGGCCTGCAGTGGAGCTCCTCCTAAGAGGCTTCAAAACCAACACAATAGGTGACCAACTTCAGACCACACCAGAGCAGAGCATCACCCAACCAGCTCCACAAAAGACACACCCAAAGGGTGAACTTAGCTGGCACCACAGCCCACCTGAAGAGACTCCCTCTCTATGGGATAAGCCTCTGCACAGCAGCTTCTCTGCTGTAGTCATAGCTAATCCTCACAGCAAGTAAGCCAGGCAGGCAATCCCACCCATTGATGTGCCAATAGCAATCAGGGCTCAACTACTACAGGAAGGCACACACAACACACAAAAGGGATGCCCCTGGAGCACCTGGCTTAGGTGAACAGAAGGACTGCACCATGGGCCCTCACAGGATATCTACTATATAAAGTTACTCTGCCAAGACTGGGAGACATGGCAGATCTACCTAATACATAGAAAGAAATACAAGGATTCAAACAAATGAGACAAGCATTCCCCAAATGAAAGAACATAAAAAAGAGCAACAAAATGGAGACAAGCAATCCGCCAGATACAGAGTTCAAAATAGTGGTTGGTTATAGAATGTTTAATGAACTTAGAAGAAGAATAGATGGACTCAGTGAGAACTTCAAAATAGAGAAGGAAACCATAAAAAAATGAATATAATAGCTGAAATGAAGAATAGATTAGAGGGAATCAACAGCACATTATAAGAAGCGGAGGACTGAGTCAGTGATCTGGAAGATAAAGTAGCAGAAAACACCCAATTGGGACAGAAAAAAATTTTTTTTAATATATTTTATTGATTTTTTACGGAGAGGAAGGGAGAGGGATATAGAGTTAGAAACATTGATGAGAGAGAAACATCGAGCAGCTGCCTCCTGCACACCCCCTGATGGGGATGTGCCCGCAACCAAGGTACATGCCCTTGACCAGAATCAAACCTGGGACCCTTGAATCCACAGGCCGATGCTCCATCCACTGAGCCAAACCGGTTAGGGCAAAAAAAATTTTTTTAATGACAGTTTAAGGTACCTTTGGGACAACATCAAGTGTATCAACATTCACATCATAGGGGAAGAAGAGAAAGAAAGCAAGGGACTGAGAACCTATTTGAAGAAATGATGACTGAAAACTTTTCTAACCTGGCAAAGAGAATAGACAAGCCCAGGAAGCACAGAGTCCCAAACAAGATGAACCCAAAGAAACCCACAGGAAGACATAATTAAAATGCCAAAGGTTAAAGACAAAGAATCTTAACCCTTTGCACTCGCTTGCTTTTTTCTCGAGCTGCTACCGATGCTAACCCTGTTGAGTCACACTCGACATCCGAGTGCAAAAGGTTAAAAGTAGCAAGAGAAAAGCAGTTATGTACCAGGAAACTCCTATAAGACTGTCAGGTGATTTCTCAACAGAAATGTTGCAGGTCAGAAGGCATTGGCATGAATATTCAAATTGGTAAATGGCAAAGACGTACAACAAAGGTTGCTCTACCCAATGAGTCTGTCATTTAGAATCAAAGGAGAGAGAAAGAGTTTCCCAGACAAGAAATAGCTAAAGGAGTTCATCACTATGAAACCAGTATTTCAAGAAATGTCAAAAGGACTTCTTTAAGTAGAAAAGAAAAGATCAAAACTATGAATAAGAAAATACAAGAAAGAAAATTCTCACTGACAAAGACAAATGTAGTAAAAGCAGTGGATCAATCAACTGTTGAGGTTCTCACTAAGAGGAAGGTTAAAAGGCAAAAGTACAAAGACCATGCTTAATTACAATTATACATAAACACACACAAAAGAAGTAAAGAATGACAAAAATAAACATGGAGGGGAAGAGTAAAAATTGTAGTGATTTTAGAACATGCTCGAACTTTAAGAACCATCAACTTAAAATAGACTGCTCTAGCACAGCCAGCGTGGCTCAATGGTTGAGCATCGGCCTGTGAACCAGGAGGTCACTGTTCGATTCCTGGTCAGGGCATGTGGGCTCAATCCCCAATGTGGGGCATGCAGAAGGCAGCCAATCAATGATTCTCATAATTGATGTTTCTATCTCTTCTTCCTTTCTGAAATCAATAAAACTATATTCTAAAAAAAATAGGCTGCTATAAATATAGTTTGGTAAATATGAAGCACCTGGTAACCACAAAGCAAAAATCTCTAAGAAATATACAAGAAATGAAGAGAGGGATCCAAACACAACACTAGAAAGTCATCAATGTACAAGAAAAGAGGACCAGAGAACTACAAAAACAATCAGAAGGCAACAAAATGGCAATAACTACACACCTATCAATAATTACTTTATGTGACCCAGCAATTTCACTTCTGAGTATTTACCCAAAGAGATTCAAAACACTCATTTGAAAAAGACATGTTCATTACAGTCTTATTTACAGTAGCCAAGATATGGAAGCAACCTAAGTGTCCATCACTAGATGAATGGATAAAAAAGAATGGTACATATGTACAGTAGAATGTTACTCAGCCACAAAAAAAGGAAATCTTGCCATTTGCAACAACATGGATGGACATAGAAGGTATTATGCTAAGTGAAATAAGTCAGACAGAAAGACAAATACCATGTGATTTCAGTTATATGTGGAATCTCAAAAACAAACGAACAAAATAAATAAAACAAATTTATAGTTGCCAGATGGGAGGGGGTTTGAGGAGATGGGTGAAAAAGGTGAAGGGATTAAGAAGTACAAATTGGCAGTTATAAAAATAGTCCCAGGGATGTAAAGTACAACATAGGGAATATAGTTAATAATATTGTACTAACTATATATTATGTTAGTTGGGTACTCAATTTATCAGGGTGATGACTTTGTAAGGTATATAAATGTCTAATATGTTGTACACCTGAAATTAACATAGTATCATGTCAACTGTAATTGAAACATTTTTTTAAAAAATTAAATGCACATTCAATCTGGAGAAAAAGAAAACTTTCTAGGCATTCAAAGAAAGGAAATTGTGGTACATAACCATGAGGAAAGTCATCAAGAAAAACAGCCCACAAACAATGGGAATTATCAGGCAAAGAATATTTAAACAGCTATTACAAGTATGTTCCATGGGCCCAAGAATGTAGACTATAAAGTGATTTAATGATTAGATCACTAAAATCATTTTTAAAAGAACTTTGAAAAATATAACATATTAGCTACAGACCTACTTATTTTTCTCTCCATTTTGCATATAATACATAATTAACTTACACAGGTTTCTTTGTACTTCTAAAAAATGCCACATTATTCTGGCTTCCAGTTTGTGGGTTCCTAGGTTATATACATATAATGGATTTCAAAGGGCCAATTTACGGTATGTAAGCCTTCTTTACTTCAAATCATAATCTTTGTTTCTATTAGAACAAAATAATGAGCTGCAGATGGGTTCCTTTCAAAAGGACTTTTTAAAAATATATACATAATCTGGCTGATTAAATTTTATACGTGGGGGACTGAGACTGGGAAGGTGTGGGGTGGTGTTTCAGAAACTCATTTTTACACTTTTTTGCTCCCTAGGCAAGAAAAGTCTCGTTGGGAAGTCCTCCAACAAGAACAGCGGCTAATGGAAGAGAAAAATAAACGTAAGAAAGCTCTTTTGGCTAGAGCTATTGCGGAAAGGTGAGGCACCTGAACTAGGGGAGATTGTTTGCAATCTGCAGTCAGCTCTGTCATGTTTTATATTTTCCCATGTCTATTCTAATAAAGTGGCATTTTCTTTAAGGCTGATTAAACAAATTATGCTTTATAAATGATACTGAAATCATTTAAGGATAGATCATAGCAAGTTTACTGGTAACACAGGTACAATTAAAACTTAAGGATCAGTGTCAGTGCTTTCAGTTTTAACCATCTATGCATTCATAAGGGAGCAGTAAATAGCTGTCAATGTAAGTAAATTAAGAAATGCAAGTTTTCATTTTGACATGAGGGGGCCTTTATCATCTAACATGTAGAGGAGCAGATTGTTTTATATAAATGTTTTATACTCCACAAATCTTATGTTTCCTATGGACATTTTTCTTAAATAATTACTCTGCCCCCACTGATAGAAGATACATGATATAATTTAAGCTTTTATTGATGACTTGGGTCACCATTGTGAGTACTGTCCCATACTGTTTGCAGTTCAGTTTTTCTCTCGCCTCCCAATGTCAGTGTGTCCGAAATCCCTCTCCCCCATTTTTTACTGTGTTGTGCTGGCCTCAAATAAGAACATTCCCATTAGAACCGCTTTTCCCATCCCTCACCCACTCTTTCTGCCCTTTATTATTTATTATTTTTATTTTGGTTAATCCTCACCCGAGGGTATTTTTTCCATTGCTTTTCAGAGAGAATAGAGAGGAGGGAGGGAGAGGGAAAGAGACAGAGGAGAGAGAGAGAGAGAAACATCCATGTGAGAAAGACACATCAATTGGTTACCTCCTGTACATGCTCCAACTGGGGCCGGGGATTGAACCTGCAACCCAGGTACATGCCCTTGACTGGGAATCAAATGTGCAATGTTTTGGTGGACAGGCTGACGCTCTAACCCCTGAGCAACGCCAGCCAGGGCTCTTTCTGCAATATGAGGTTTTATGTGGGAGTTTTATTCTCCTGTGAAAATGTGTGTGAAATTTTGAAATGAGTGAAATCATGATTGAAGGTTGGCTTTTATCTTTGTTTTGTTTGTTAAGTTTGTAATGTACTTGGGGGTGGTGAGGGGACTGAGAGATGGTGAGGTTGGATGTGCTTTTAAACAAGAAAAAAAAGTGCTTGGCTTTGAGGCCCAGAAAGAAAAATTTTGAGGACCTGTAGTTTTACCTAAAGAACAGGAATCAAAGCCATAACAGTTTGGGGAAACGAGTTCTAAGAAAGTTAAAAACAAATAGATGTTTCTAGACAAATAAATCGTGTTTGATGCAGGCATCTGTTCTTGGTTTCCAGGTATCAAATGAAAATGGGCTAGAGATTTGGAGAGTTGTGTTTGATGTTTCAATGTAAAGAGAATACAGATATATTCTTTTAGTGCATATTCTCGTCTTTATGGAATGAATATTCCTATGAGTGAACTATTTATTGATAAATTTTTCAATCTTTCCCCCTTGTATATAAAAATCATCTATAATAATTCTGTAATAATAAAAGCGTAATATGCTAATTAGACCAGACAGCCGAACACTCTTCCTGACATCCTCCCGGACGACCTTCCAGATGAAGGCAGGGCTGTGAGGGCCAAGGCAAGCTATCGCGGCTGCGAGGGCTGAGCCCTTTGCAAGAATTTCGTGCATCGGGCCTCTAGTATATACTAATAGAAAATTTGGAACAATAAGGAGAAGCGCAAATCTTAGAGATACACCAAAATGTTATCGGCATTTGATTTATTTCTATTTTTCTTATATCATCTAATTTTTTAAAAATTATACATTATATTCATATTGTAAATACAGTAGTTCAGTGGTCGGCAAACTGCGGCTCGCGAGCCACATGCGGCTCACGAGCCGCGGTTTGCCACTCTGTTGACTAATGAGTTTGCCGACCACTGCCTTAGGGAAAAACACTTAAAAAACATTTTAATAATGTACTAATGTCTTTAACCTGAAGTCAGAACTTCTGGGTAAGGGTAATGCCTTATGCAGTGGTTGGCAAACTCATTAGTCAACGGAACGGCAAACCGCGGCTCACGAGCCGCAGTTTGCCGACCACTGCAGTAGCTTGCTTTTTTCATTTACGTTGTATATGGATATATGGTTTTAGAATGTTTTTATTTTCCCATTCATGTTCCTAATTTTCTAGATCTAAAAGAACTCAGGCAGAGACCGTGAAACTGAAGCGGATCCAGAAGGAGTTACAGGCTTTAGATGACATGGTTTCAGCTGACATTGGAATCCTCAGGAACCGGATTGACCAGGCCAGTCTGGACTATTCAAATGCTCGGTGAGTTGGAGAAATTTGATTCAAAAAAAGCAGTTCGATTTAATTAATGTGTATTGCTAGTTGGGTCAGGACCTTTTATGTGTATCATCATTTAAGCCTCATAACCACCACAGTAAATGTTGTATTCATTCCTGTTTTGGAATAAGTAGTGTCAAGTGTGTCTCCTCTTCTTGAAGTTTTCCTTTACTTTGCTCTACCCCTTAACCTTGTTCATATTCCCTTTAGATTATTTCCTTATTGTTTATTTACATTTTAGTCTTTCTTACTAAAGCATCAGATATTTAATGTTTGAGGCTTCAAATATCTGAATGACTTGCCCCCAAATTATAATTCTAATGCCAACTCTATGGTTTTCTTGTTAAATTTTGATTGAGGTTCTCCTAAGGGATTAACCTAGTTCCCATTTCAGTTTTCATTAAAGAAACACCTAGTTTATTTTTTAAAGCCTATGAGTATTTAAAGAAAATATCACTGTCTTGAAAGCTTGAAGTTTTTTCTTTCCGATTCTATTCTGTATAAAATGGTTCACTATCATGTGTTTCCTTGGTTTCAGCCATTGGCATTTTTTAAGAGAAAAAATCATCATAGAGTATTTTTAAAATGAACTAACACATGTAAAGAATTACATGAACTTTGCAAGCAGATAAAAAGGCAAAAAATTAAGTCCAATTTCAGGGTTTTCAGCCCTTTCAACATTGCTTTAATCATCCTGGTTTGTCTTTTTTCACAAGGGAATGCTGTGTTAATGACTCCGTTTTGCATCTTTCTCTGTAACACTAGAAATCAATCAGAATGCCTCATTAGTCCAGGGTAAACCACAGCATCAGAATGTTTATATAACAATTTAATAAAGCGGAAATGCTTGATTGTGGTTTTTAATTCACTGTTTATTATTTAAGAAAGAGGTTTGTGGTGTCCTCATGATTTTTGTAATTGTTGTTTGACCATGTGCTATTAGATTTAATGGGTTGCCTAAATTAATGCCATCAGTAGCTGATAACTAGAGGTTCCAGATTTCTACTAATAAGGTCATTAAGGAGGTGACCAAGATTTTATTAAGATTAAACTAAGCCTAGATGTTTAGCACATTTTATTCTCTGTAACTTAAGGTTGCCAGAGGAACTTTTCTTTTCTTTTCTTTTTTTTTTTTTTGGCCTTATAGCCTTTATATGAGTAATTCAGAATATTCTGGATACTTCAACAGAAAAGTTATTGGATTATGTTTTAATTCTGGCATAGAGGAGTCTGGGAAAGGATGCCTTTGTACACTGAACATTATATTTTTCAAATTTCATAGTTTTAGCCTTCAGAGAACCACAAAGAAGGTGGAATTACAGGTTAAAGGAGGAAATATCCCATAAAATAGAAATGTTTGTAATGAAATTTCAGTAAATTTTTACAAAATAAAAAATTGTACATGGTGCATTTTTTATATCTCTTAACAAGCTCAAAATGGTAATTTCTTAAGGTACTGATACTGACATCATTGTATGTGAATATCCATATTGCATGTGTGAGGCTATTTTTTTAAATATTATTAACAATTGTGTCCGGAACCAGCATTGTATGTTGTTCATGCATAAGATTAAGACATTTTCTAAATTTATGTCTGTGGTTATTGAGAAATTATAGATTGGTAATATACTATTATGGTCTAGATTTCTACTAATCCCCAAGGTAGTCCTTTTATTTGGGAGATTTTCCTTGATTTTTAAAAAATACATAGTTCTCTAGTGCCTGGTACAGTGCTGTGTCCACAAAAGGTTCTGGGATATTGAACAGGCCAGAGTTCACTGTGGAATTGGCTTCTGTCGAGCAACATCAGGGCAAACACTTTTGAGTGAGCCAACTTGAGCATTGCTTGCTGCCGCTGCTGTTGGCAGCAACAAGGACAGTGTTGCCATATGCTGTGCAGACCAGCTTGTAAAACTCAGAGTGGCTGCATGTAGAACATTTCTTTAACCCTCAATATACCAGGAAAAACAATTATCACTATTTGCCACCTCTGTTTAACAGACGCTCCCCCACACACATGTACACACACATGCACATGCATGTATAATTTTAAGTCATTTTATGAGTAATTGACAGAAGTGAGAATAAAAGGGATTGTGGGAAACAACTTCATTAAAAATTGTAATAAGAACCTAAGCATCACAAACCTCTTTGTATCAAGTAATGTTTGATTCCAAAACTTATTAAAAAAAACAGAAAGAATGCAGCTACAGCCTCCCAGCAATACAGGATGGTCCGGATACTTGTAAAATATGGATTGATTAAGTTCTTCCTATTTAAACTATTAACTATGAAAAAAATAACATTTTCTTTGTATCATCTTTTCGCTCATTGATTTGTGAGTTTGAGAACATTCATCTAGGATGTGTTTTTTTGAAGACATACTTTGAGATGTCACTTACACGAACAGTTTCACCATCTAGAATCTAGACTGGCTCTATGTGCATTTGTGTTGGTTAACTAGGGCTGCTATAACAGATTACTACAACTAGGTGTCTTAAAACAAGAGCAATAGACTCTTACGTTTTCTGGAAGCCAGAGTCTGAAATCAAGGTGTCGGCCGGGTCACACTTCCTTCAGAGACTCTAGATTTTGGAGATTAGGAAGAGAATATCTTTGTGGGATCACTTTTTAGCCTACCACAACATTTATCTTTTGACCTAATAACTGCAAAATGTTTTCATCTGTCAATTTTCTCTACTTTGCCATTAGCACAGAGAATAAAAAAATACTATTTCTCAACTGTGTTCAATGAAAGCTAGCTAGAGCAGATTACAAAACTGGGGTTTCCAGTCTTTTATACTTTCTTGAAAGATGATATAATACTTTGGACAATGCAGTAAGGAAATTGAACTATAATGATTTATTTCATTATAGCATCATCCTTTAAGGTCATTTCACCAGTCTCTTTTTTCTTATTATTTTAATTTGTTAGCATAAATGGGAATAATTGGTACAAGGAAATACGTCATAGAGTGATGAAATGGCAAAATGTTAAAAAAATAATATCTCAACGATCTGGTAAAAGGATCCAATGGACCTATGTAGTAATTGCAAAATATGATTAGTTTTATTATATTTTTTTTAAATATAAATATATTTTCTCTCTGTTCTCTAGAAGACTTCTAATAAAGGACTTTAAAAATCATGATACGTTTGTTGATCCTTAAAAATAGTTATAGTTGCTAATAAAAGAAACAGAAAAACTAAAAGTGGATCAGTGGAACTTAAAGTCATGCCAGGGTTATGATTGAGGTTTTTTTGTTGTTGTTGTTGATTTTTTAATTTCAGGGATACCAAAGCCAAGACAGTTTCCAGAATCCTTTAAATAACAATTAAATCATTCAATGTCCCTTTAAAATAACAAACTAAATCTGTAATTACATTTCAGCTGAACTTCTCTTACTGTGTTATATATAATGCACTTATTATTCTGTTCCAAAGTGTGTCTTCAGGCTGATTTGGTACATCCACCTGACCCCCAGGCCCATAGTGCAGTTTGTAAAACTAATCAATACTTTAAACATAAATCACTCTGTACAAGAATATATATGCATGTTTCTGGCCAGAAGGACTTAAATAAATAAACAAAATGCAGAATCTTCAGTGATTTATCCAGGGTGAAAGATTGATGGAAACCTAGGTAACTATTTGCAAATTTTTATTTCAATTCAGCATTCATGAGCCCGGGTCAGTAAATCTTTCCTGGCTGACTTTGACTGGCTGAGGGCGACCACAGCCTCGCAGAGAAGGGAGGATTGAGTGGGGGGAAGGGGCGAGGTAGTCATATACCTATAGAGAGTGTTGTTAGAGTGTTCATGCTTGATGCCAGAACATTCACAAACAGGATATGTTACACAGTATGGAAATCAGGGATCCAAATATCCAACAGAGCTCCTTTAGCACAATTCCCTTAACACAGAGGGGAATGGAAAAACAGTTTTTCCATTCTCATGTTTACTAGAGGACAGTAAAAAAAGAAAAGAAATATGATAAATAAATGTTATGTAAGTTAGAGTTTTCAAGTATAAGCACCAGATCTTACATTTTGCATCATTTTCATTTTAGATACATGTTTAGTGATATACTGACAGTGCTTTTTGAGTCTGGTGCTCCGGAGGGGAAGTTCTGTTTCTTGAGTACCTACCAGGCCCTAGACCAGACACCTGCCCTACTCACATTACTTAATCCTTAATGCTCCTATGAAGTACTGTTATCACCATTTCACAGATAAAACAGAACTCCATTGAAGGAAATTACCTCGGGTCACTCCACTGGAATTTTAGTCATTGCGTGCTTCGTCTCCAACCCCTCCCACAGGAACCTGGCTGTGTTTTATACTCATGATGATGACCCTGGGCTATCTCTGATTAGAACAAAGACAAGCTACCAACTCCAAAACTTTTAATCTATAGGTCAGACAAGGGTTCAGAGCATGGCCTGGTACTATGAACTCTGTGAAGAACAGAGACTCATTCAAACTAGCTCAGGTAAAAAGTGGGTTTTATTATTTTATAGGTTACAAGAGGGAATCTCACAGGCATGTGATCATAATCAAAGGCTATCCTCTTCAATGCTCAGACACCACAGTTTCTCTAAAGCATTTCGGCTTTTCCTACTATACTCACCACCCAATATTGCCACCAGCAATATTGATCCACAGATCCACTCAGAGTTCCAAAATTCCAGAGGGAGGATATGAGTTGGCTTTTTACCTGAGCTAGTTTGCCTGGGTCTCTCTTCTTCACACCCAAGAAAAAAACAGGTACACATTTAGCAAATGGCAAAGGCAGGTTTAGAACTCTGGGTTTTCTAAAATCAAAGCCTTTTATTTTTTCACTATATTTCCTTCCAAGACAGAGAAACTTGAATTAGGAGATACACCTATTTCTTTTTTGCTATAATTCTAGTACTAGAAATTACTTATTACATTGAGTTGTATAGGCAATCATAAGACAGCATAGCCTTCACAACCGTTAGTGGACATTAAATGGAATAAATTACTTGGTAAGTGGGGATCACTCTTTTCCTGGCAAAAATAAAAGCAACACATTTTATAGAAAAGTCAAAACACAGTGAACCAATATATAATTTTTTTATATCAATTTAATGCAAAAGGAAAAAAGGGGGGGAAATTGCAGGGTGACTTTTCCAGTAGAATTACCTTACTTCAAGTAAGACTGGTGTTACTTATCTATGGAGTTTACATATCTGACATTTATAAAATCCTATATAATAAAACCCTAATATGCAAATTGACTGAACAGCGACGGAACAACTGGCGGAACGACCGGTCTCTATGATGCACACTGACCACTAGGGGGCAGATGCTCAACAAAGGAGCTGCCCCATGGGGATCGGGCCTAAACCAGCAGTAAGACATCCTCCCAAGGGTCCCCGGATTGCGAGAGGGTGCAGGCCAGGCTGAGGGATACCCACTCCCAGCCCCCACTGCACCCCCGTAAGAATTTTGTGCACCGGGCCTCTAGTTTCCTAATAAAAGCCTAATAACACTGTTGTTGCAGAGTGGAGAGGGTGAGAACAACTTAACCCAGGATTTCTCAAATGGGACATTTTTGCCCTTTGGAGAAGATGTGGAGACATTTGGTAATGTTCTGGAGATATTTTTGGTTATCACAACTAGAGGGTGCTACTGGCAGCTGGTGGGAAAAAGCCAGTGATGCTATGCATCTTACAATGTCTGGGACAGCTCCCCACAACAAAGAATTACATGGTTGGATTTGCCGGGAGTGCCAATGTTGAGAAACCCTTCCAAAACGTATCCTGAGGTTTTCTTCCTACTTGATTTTTACTTTTTGCCTGCACCCAGTATCATTTGCTTGGTGTGCCCTGTCCCATTTATATTCATTTCCCAACCACTGTCCATATCCTTCTCCATCAAAATTTTTCTTCCTTTTTTAATCCATTAATCAAGAGATCCAGATTTCTCAAAAACAAAAATCTGATTAAAAATGAGCAAAGGGCCCTAGACAGTTTGGCTCAGTGGATAGAGCCTCAGCCTATGGACCAAAGGGTCCTGAGTTCGATTTTGGTTGCAGGCTTCTCCCTGGCCTGGTCAGGGCGCGTGCAGGAGGCAACCAATTGATGTGTTTCTCTCACATCGATGTTTCACTCTGTCTTTCCCTCTCTCTCCCACTCTCTAAAATCAATAAAAAATATCCTCGAGTGAGGTTTTAAAAAAAAATAGGCAGAGGACCTGAATAGACACTTTTCCAGGGAAGACATACCGGTGACTAACATATATATGAAAAGGTGTTCAACATCACTAGTTACAAGGGGAATGCAAGTCAAAACCACAATGAAATACCACCTCATACCTGTTAAAATGGCTATTGTCAATAAGACAAGAGATAACAGGTTTTGGAGAAGATGTGGAGAAATAGGAACCCTTGTACACTGCTGTGGGAATGTAAATTGGTGCAGCCACTATGAAAAACCTCCACTCTGGAGGTTTCTCAAAAAATTAAGAATAGAGCTATCTTATGATTCAGTGATCCCTTTTCTGCATACCTACCTCCAAATTTGAAAACACTGGTAAAGCTATATGTACCCCTATGATCATTGCAGCATTATTCACAATAGTTCACTGTCTTTTGACTTTTCTATATAATTTGTTGCTTTTCTTTTTTCATAAACAACCTAAGTTGGATGATTGGCTAGAGTAGATGTGGTACATATATACAATGGAATACTACCCAGTCATTAAAAAGATGAAATATTACCATTTGTGACGACATGGATGGATCTTGAAAATATGCTAAGTGAAATAAGTCCCACGGAAAGGACAAGAACCATATAATTTCATTCTATGTAGGATATAAAACAAAAAGCAACCAATGAACAAACAAAAAATTCAGAGACAGAATGGTGTTTAATAGAGGAGAAGGGAGCTGGAGAGAGGTAGAAGGGGCTAAAGGGGGTTAAATATATGGTGACAGAAGGAAACTAGACTTCAGGTGGTGAGTACACAATAGAGTACGCAGATGTATTATAAAGTACACCTGAAACTAAGATAATGTGATTATTAACCAATGTCACCTTGATAATTTAATTTAAATAATAGAGATTCGTTCTCCATCTTTTACTGTTTTACCACTCATAAATTTAACCAGTTGTGTGCTGGAGCTAGTTCATGAGAGCAGATTTTGTGCATTTCCCCCCCTATTCCACATTCAGTTATATTGATAGCTTGAAATTGGTCATGATGGTATGTTCACACTAGAGAAGTTAACAAACACTACAAATCAGGACTTACCCCCTTTAGAGCTAGCATACCACTGAATTAACCCTCTTAGCCTGCTTTCATTCAAGCACAGCTTTGGAAAGAGGAAATAAGTGTAGAAGAATGTTGATATATAGGAGAGTCAAAGTGTGGATGTTGTGGAAGTTTCAGCAGCAACAGCCTAGTTTGTCTAACGTGTATACAAGAGTTCATAAAGTACTAATAGTCATATCTTCATTATACCTTGTTACCAAATTCTGGAGTTTGTTTTTTGCTGCTCGGCCCTCTTTCTGCTATGGAAAACTAATGGACCAATCTTTGTGCCTGTCCCTACAGGAAGCGGTTTGACAAGGCAGAAGCAGAGTATGTTTCAGCCAAGCTCGATCTACAGCGCAAGACTGATCTTAAAGAGCAGCTCACTGAGCACCTTTGTACAATCATACAGCAAAACGAGCTCCGCAAGGCCAAGAAGTTGGAGGAGTTGATGCAGCAACTGGATGTCCAAGCTGATGAGGAGACTTTGGAGCTTGAGGTGGAGGTGGAGAGACTGCTGCATGAACAAGAGGCAGAAGCAGGGAAACAGAAGATTCATGAAGAGAGGCCATTTCAGCCTTCCGGGGAGAGTGTGACATTAGGGTCTACTCAGAACAAAGAGCATCAAGCACCAACTGTTTGCCCAAAGGTAGACGAACAATGTGAAAATCCCAAGAGCACTCCCCTTCTCACTCCAGACCACCCAAGTCAGGAAGTGAAGACTAGTGCTCATGACAATGGTTCAGCTGCACTGACCACATGAAGGGCCAGTGTTTGTCGTTTTCAGCTAATATGGTCTTCAGTAGACTTTCTGTTGTAGAGTATGCCATGACCGCTGATAAATGCCTCTTTAAAACAATATTCGTTTTTTAATCTAGGATTAGTTTTAGAAGTAACATGTTGGACTATTCTCAAGTCTCAAATAAGTATAATTTTATCCATAGTTCACCTTGATTTTGGTCCAGTTTCCTTATTGAACCCTTATTTTGGGTGAAAACAAGTGACTTAAAGGATAGAAGAAAAATTACATGGTTATGAGTGTTTTTAGACCAGGTCAATATAGAAAAAGTAAAATGAAAAATGATAATACCTCATCAAACTCATTTAACTTCTGGGAGAAGTGCTGGGACTGAGAATCCTGTTTTATGTCATCAGTAAAGAGACACAAAAATTAAACATGAAAAAGAGAACAAACAACTAACAAAAAGTAGTATTTGGGTCTTACTAGATTATTATCTATTTGGGTCTTACTAAAATTGCAAAACACAGTTTTGAAATTACCAGCTTAAGCCAACATTACATTTGTATTCACATTGCCTTTTAAGTGGCTCTAGTTTACAAACTGAATTTTGATTGGTTGATATATACACACAAACATATATATATCAACATGCTATATATATAATTTTACTATTAATAAATTGTCTTTAATCAGCACATTGATTAAATTTAGACAATGAAAACTTGTCTACAGTGAGACTGAAAATAATAGAGAAAATCTTGCTACTTTTGATTATGAAAAAAATTAATACATTTTCTTTCTAACATTACAGTAAATATGTATTTTATATGTTGGATATAAATTATCCTGTTATAAAGCATTAAAATTGTTAAAATGGTGATTTTCTTATTACTCTAATAGTTTATTAATTACCATCACTAATACTTGATCACTACATTGTGCTATATGTGAATTTGTAAATAAATATTATAATTTTGTTACAAAATCTGTGAATATCACATTAAATTCTGATTTATCAGAACTTCCAAACAGTAAAGTCAAGCATTTTAAGTCTTAAGAAAGAAAAGAGGATGACAAATGTAATATAGTATACATAATTTCTGAAAAATAATTTTTTAATGAGTTTGTTTGAGAATATTATTTTCTAGTAGTGAGGATGAGCTCTGTATTTTTATATTATGTAATTTGACCTGAAATTATTGCTCTCCATTACTGGCTTCTCTAAACAGAGGCATTTTTATAGACGGTTTGTTTTTATTTATGAATGACATGCATAAAAACTGAAAGCTTGATTGTCCAATATACTCCTATTTTTCTAAGGGATAAACAAATCTGATGCACTTATAATGTGGTCTCTCGTTTATCTTTTTTTTTTTTTTAATTTCACAATTTAATATGTGTTCTTGAGCAGTGTGTGGCAGTAATGCATCTGAATCTTCATATGGTAGATACAATCAGCTACTTTTGTATGAACTATTAGGGAAAAATTCATCCATAAATGAGGTTCTATAATATTGTATCCAAAAACAGATGGGTACAACTTAATACTCAGTTTAAGTACCTTAAGAATTTATCGTATAAGGTATATGGAGAAATGAAAACCATGAAATAAATGAAATGGATGGGGCCTTGGAGATCATCTGATTTAATGATCTTACTTTACAGATGAGGAATTGGAGAGCCAGAGCTTTCACTTATGTCATGTTGGCCGACTGGCTCACTTTAAACTTATAGGGATAGTCAAGTTGCAGTTCTAAACTCTTGATGTGTCTCTTTCAACCTTGATGTATCTCCTAGAGTGCAGACCACGAAGTTCACTGCATCCCTCTTAAAAATGTTGCTTTAGAACCCACTCTGGGATTGTGTTGGTCCATGTGAAATGCTTTCTATAAATGGTCCACTGAAACCATTATGTTGAAAAACATACCTTGCTTGGCTTTCCCAGGGTGGTATCTGAGTGTTCAGGTGATGATATAAGTGACAAAGTTCTATTGCATCAGTTTTGTACAAGAGCAGCTGTAGCCCATGTGTGAGAGGAACACGAGCAAATGAACGAGGCATGAGGCTCATTGGTATGAGGACCATATGCACTGGTTTTTCCAGGATAGCCCTGATATCTTTTAAAATCATAAAATACATCCAAAAGACTTTTGATATATGGATTCACAAATCCGCAGTAATTGTTAGTTTCTGTGAAGGAAATTATTGGTTCAAAATTGCTGCCATGAGTTTATTGGGGCACTTTGTAGAGCTGTCTTTCCTGGAGTTAAATTCCTCTTCTCTTCCACTTCTCAAATAGTTAGAGCATAAGGTTATCAGGGCACTTGATGTGCTATGTAATTGAGTTAACTGCCTTGGGTTATCTCGCTTGTTCTGTTTAAAAGACGGTCTTTACCAAATTGTAATTTTCACTCATTTATCTTTTAAAAAAAAAAAAATACTTTGAAGAGTAAATTGAATTCCTGAATTTTCAGAGTTCTTTACCTTGATTCCGTACTACTTTCTTTAAATTAGAGCCATGTTTTATTAGTTTCAAGGAAACAGAATTTCTTAAAACAAGGTTTGTGCTGCATTGAAAACAATTTTTTCTTAAGTTTTTCATCTCTGCATAATTCTACTGATGGAATTATGGCAATTGCAGGTAGTAAATCTTTGTACTCACTGCGAGCACAGCTGGTTTCCAAGTCAGATGATAAAAATCTGATTGCAATTCCTAGAGCATATTTCATTGCTGGATTGGCATTTGAATTATAGAGTAAAAACTCAGCTATAAACCTCTCTCATTCTTTGTTTGGATTTAGCAACATAGTACTCTCAAGGAGCTTTATCTAAGTATTTAGCAACTTCCTCTTCGGAGGCACTGGCACAAAACGGACTCAAGTTATTCTGACCCAGGCCATTCCCAGTGACCTTTATAAATGATGTTTTGGGTTTTGTATTTCTAAGGAGCCAAGTCAGCATTTTAAAAGGCCCTGATAGATATAACTCAGTCTGCCAGACCAGACCTGGGGCGCTCTGAACTAGGGTAATTATACCCCTTCTCAACATAGATCTACCCCAGGCCTGACTTGAACTACTCTCTGGAGGGATGAAGCAGGACACTGTTTTCCAGTCTGCCTTTACCTTAATGTCAGGCTACTTTTGCAAGCTCCTAATCCCAAACAGCTGTCTTAAAAATGCAACATCATCCCTATGCAATGGATCAAACAACTGTATACAGCTATGTATATGGACAGAGCTGTATAAAAGTACATGACCTGTGCCTTTGTCCCTAAGAAGCTTCTAGTCTATGTGAAGGACTAAGATTGATACTCATAAAATAGAGGCTGATACAGAACATAATGTCTTAGTAATGGGAGGACAGAATAAGTGGTAGGAACACTGAATATAGATGCATCCTCCAGAAGTCCCAAATTTTTCAAACACTTGATTTTAAATATTCTATCCAGTTGTTTTGCAATCCAAGAATGTATCTAGGACCTGCCATGCATTTTGGTTTGCCATTAGCACTGGGGAGCAATATCCACACACAACTAAAACAACAACAACAACCTCTGTTAGACAATATGTCCAAATTTTGAGTTAAAAAGAAAATGTAGTCACCAGAGCAAGAGTACATTGGAAAACGGGGAGGTGTTTGCATGTCACTGATTTAAAAAGTGAGCCCACTGGAATTTAGTGAAAAAAAACACACACACACAAAAAAAAAACTTCAAGTATTGGGAAAATTAACTTTAAGAACATGCTTTTCTGACAAAAGGTTGAAGTATCCTCTTATGTGCAGAATAGTGTAATTATAAGGGCCCATTGCAATAATTCAAGGCATTGCTAAACCAAGGGGCAGTAATTATTGCCCAAGCCAGAAAAAGATGGAAGTGGAACAGACTGGTGTGTGAACTCAAGGAAAACTCAACATGGATGCATGTTCAAAGTCACACATAAGAGGGGTCTTTCCAAGCCAAATGGCTCTAGGAACCTAAAATAGAGCCATAATTAAGCAATAAGACGTGACAGAGAGCACTTTTCTTGGTGATTATAGCATGCCTCAGGGATAAGTCACTGGGCCAAAAGTTCATATGAGGAGTGAAGTAACCTTGCAATGTATAGTGTCACGCTGCTAGAGGGAGGAGGAGGAGGAAATGAATAATGGGAGTTAGTAGAGTTATTTATAAGCTATTATTTCAGTTGTTGGGTAACACTACCTTATGTATACTACCTGTGGCCATTAGTTGTATCCAGCATCCTAAAGCTCCATGTTTACACCAGAACCTTCATTTAAGTAAAAACCCTGTAGAACTGTCCATCTTCTCATTTTCTTAGCCAAGCAAAAACCAGGCAATACAGACACAAACTTAAAAGTCCATAGCCATATAAACGGAACTATATAGTCTGGTAGAATTATAATTGCAATTGCTTAAACCTGGCTTGTATAACTTAAAAGTAGCTGAAGCAACCACACTGAGTAATTTTCAGTATTGTGGCTCATTTGTCTCATGTGCATTTAACTCAGAAACTACCAGTAGACATGGCCCTGTGTCCCACAGGTCCAGAAACCTCTGCAGCCTTCTGTGCTGAGCTTTCCCTTCCTCACTGAGTTGCTGCTGGAAGACAGGGAGCACTCTAGAACTAGTGACCAACTGAACCCCATGCGATGGTGAAGGTGCGCCTTTCACCAGGATGACAAGTGAAATACCCAGTTTCCAAACCCTGAAGATGCCCTGAAAAGGCCTGCAGATAGAGGCAGCCAGCTATCTTATTGCCACATTCCTCTCCATGTTTCTCTTATTCTTATCACTTTAGAAGATAATTAAAAATCTTCTGAACCAAACAGACAAGTTTTTTGTGGTCCTTCACATCTCCTATGGCACAGGCCAGGGTTGTACTCTGGACAAATTTCTGGGCAAACACTGGTTTTTATCTTAGACAGCCCAGCCCCTCTCTTTCAGGTGACCCATGCTCTCATTCTCTTCAAATCTGCTCTTAGGAAAAGATCTGAAGACAGTTACTATAGACTAAAAATTTTGTGTCCTTCCAAAATTTATATGTTGAAACCTAACCTCTGATGTGATGGTATTACGAGGTGGGCAAGGCCTTTGTAATGTTAGGCCATGAGGGTGGAGCCCTCATGAATGAGACTAATGTTCTTGTAAGAGACGTTAAAAAGCTCCCCTACCTCTGTGACTATTTAAGGACACAGAGAAGATAGTCATCTCTGAACCAGAAAGCAGCTCCTCACGAGATACCGAACCTGCCAGCACTTTGGTCTTGAACTTCCTAGCCTCCAGAACTGTGAGAAATAAATTTCTATTTTTTACAAGTCATCCGGTCTATAGTATTCTGTGATAGCAGCCTGAATAGACTAAGACAACAATTACTTACATCTTGGGGAAACTTGAAATCAGTAGGTTACTTTTCCCAAGTGTCTCTACATTTTAATGTAATGAGTTATTTTAAAGTAATGTATTTCAGTTTGTGTTGTGGAAAGCTTTGCCCCCAGCTAAAGGAATTTAAAGCATCGGAGAGCAGGTGTGAGAAGGAATTGAGATTCTGAAATGATACCTGACTGCATGAGCTGAGAATCGAATCCCTGAAGCTTCGCCCGTGCTATAGTCTCCATTTAAGAAAGATGACCCAACCTGTCCTCCCGACTTCCCATTGCTAGTGGAACATGTTGCTAGGGAAGTGAAATCAAGTCTGCCATTCTAGCCACAAGTATCACTTCTCTGTGGTTGCATAATAAACTGTCCCATAACTCAGTGTCTGAAATAAAAAACCACTGTTGTTTGCTTATGATTCTGTGGGTGAAGAATTTGGTCTGGACTCTGCTAGAAGTTCTGCTGATCTTATTGGGGATCCCTCAGGAGGTTGCAGTACTCCACAGGGTTTCTTAGGGGTGAGTGGTCTAAGACAGCCCCACCCACAACCTGGCAATTGGTGATGCCTGTCACCTGAGGCTTTTTCTCCATTTCATCTCATCCTCCAGAGAGCCAGCTTGAATTTCTATTCACGGAGGGCCCAGGGTTAGAAGATAGCAGGAGTGAACCTCAAAGACAACTCCTTGAGACCCAAGCTCAGCAGTCACACATCCCATCTATTGCATTCCACTGACCAAAGCAAGTCCCAAGACCAGCCCGGATCTGGTGGTGACAAAATGGACTCTGCATCTGATGGAAGGGGCAGGAAAGTCACAGTGCAATGGGACATTCATATAGGAATGAGAGTAATGGTTGTGCCATCTTTGCAAACGGTTTACCACAGTCTGGCCCTCCTTGCTACAATAATTCACATCTATTCCACACATAAAATGCACCCACCTTTTCCCTCCAACCTCTCATCCCATTGTGGTTTCAGGCATGGAGTCCAGGATCTCATCATCTGATCAAGTCCAGATGTGAATGCAGCTCCTCTTCGTCGACATACCTGTGAACAAAAATGAGACGTTCCCTGTCCTCACCACGCCTCAACATACAATGAGGAGACAGAACAGATTGCTTCAGTAGACACTCCCTTTTAAAAACAAGAAGCTCGAGGCAAAGAGAAGGCATTCTGAGAACTAGCCTGGGAGATGTTGTCAGGTCTCCCTCTACTGGGGCAGAGAGTATCACTAGGGCCTAGTTCTGCTGTCTGGGGCTCCCTACTTCACTGTTCTCCACCATTCTTGGCTCCACACTTTGAAATATCTTTCCTTCTCCATAAGAAATAACCCATGTTTGCAACTGAGTAGCTCTCTCAATCTGCTTCCCGATCATAGAAACTTGAGGCTCCAGAGTCCTATTTTCATTTTGGAAAGCCTCCGTCTTTCCTGGTTCAGACCCATAGTGCTTTGTTAATTCAACTCTCTGAAAATTTCATATATTTTCTTTCATTCTTAGTGGGATTCACTCAGAATTCCAAAGCTACATTTACAGTGATTTCTTTATGAAAACCTCTCTTGGTGTTGTACATTTCAGGGAGCTGTGACCCAATGCCCCTATTATGGACTTAATTATGCTTCCCCCCCCCCCCCCCCCCGCCAAATTGTTTGCAATCCTAACCTCTGTTTTTGGAGATAGTAGGGCTTATAAGGAGGTAACTAAGGTTAAATGAGGTCGTAAGAGTGGGACCCTAATTCAATAGGATTGATGTTCTCATAAGAGTAAGGTGACCAGACGTCCCGCTTTTGGCAGGACAGTCCCGATTTTTAACAATTTGTCCCGCGTCCCACGGCGTTTTAAAAAAGTCCCGATTTTGGGAAAGAATGCACGACAAGCTAGGGAACAGCGGGAGAACGGGAAGGGAATATACGGTTTTTGGCGGCCATGTGGCTATTTAGCCAGGATATGAGTTTTATATTATTTTTGTTAATTTTATAATGTTAAACTTTAATAATAACAAATAATTGTTGAGAACTGATTATCGAGAACTGCTTATCAAAGTTCGCATTGTTGATCAGTTGTTAGAATTCGACCACCATTGTTTGGACTTAATGAACAATGGCATTTTTTGGGATTGGCAACGATGAAAACATTTTGTAACTGTCTCTCAGATGATACACATCGTACTGCGTGCTAGTAAGCTAGTTAAACAAGTGATGTCATTACAAATCAGCTATTCATATAATTTAGGTAAGTAATTTATTTATTTCATAAATACATAAATTTTCTTGAATTTAGCAGACAGTACTCGTATTATTTATATTTTATAGTGGCGGCAAAAGTCTAGCGCCGGCCTTGAAAGTGACACTACGACTTACATTATGGCAAATTCATGACCTTTTAAACAACGACAGCAATCTACTAAAAAAAATTCACTCAAATGAGAAATATGCCAAAGAATAAAATAATACTATACATAATTTTTTATTTATTATATTTGTAAATTGTACTTATGTTGAAATTTTAAAAAATATATTACAATACTATTTTTGCGTTCTATGAAAATTTTTGTTGCTCCATATAGACCAAATTTTTAATCAAGAACCGCCTCCCCCCCGTCCCCCGCCCCCTGTCAATGGTGTCCCACTTTACCAATGTTAAAATCTGGTCACCTACATAAGAGACAATAAAGATTTCTCCCCTTGCCCCCTTTCCCCCCCTCTCTCTTTCACTCCATTTGAGGACACAGCAAGAAGATGGTATTTTGTTATGCAGCTTGAGCTGACTAATACAGATTCTGGTAGCAATAAGTGGGATGCAACTATAACAACTTACATCCCAGCAGCTCCAAAAGTCTCAACTCATTCAAGCATCTGAAGTCTACTAGTAAACTCCAAAGTCTCATCTAAATATCAGCTAAATAAGGTACTGTATAGTTTTACATGAAACTATACACATACAAAGCATGAATTCCACTCTAAATAAATCATGCCTCAATAAACAAGACGTTGAGGAAAAATAGTGACTTAAAACAACTACTTTATTTTCTCATCATCCTGTGGGTCAGCAATTTGGACTTGGGTCAGAAGAACCATTCTGCTGCTACTCTTTCCACATGATCAGAAGCAACTAAAATGGTGGTTGTTTTAAGAGTAAGTTTTGGGGGTACTTTCTGTGCAGCAATAGATCATGGATATGGCACAGTAGATTGAATCAGGAGCTCCTGCATGTTCTATAAAGCAATGAAGTACAAGCTGACCATAAAGAAGATCAACCACCCTTAGAATGATTAGCAGAAGCTCTAGCCTATCTAAGGAGGTCTATGCCCTATCTAAATGATGCCTAAACCACCAATCAGAGCTTCCATTTGAGGAAGATTTTAGTGCGGAACTCATAGAATTGCGCATCAAGTGGATCTGCTTTCCCAGAATTGCCTTTACATATCTCAAGGTCTAGTTCTTGCTGGTTATCTGTCCAGGCTGGCCTCCTCTAAGCTGCATATGGTACCACTGGTCCATCGTACTCAATTCACGTAGATTACATCTTCAACATCCCTTGGACCATACTGGGGGATCCCTCCAGGGCTGGCTCTCTCTTAACCACTTCTCTACCTCTCTCAGGACCAACAAAGATATTAGGCTCAGCTCCCTTACCAGTCTAGGACCGTGGAAAACTCTCCAAGGCAATGCATACCCTTTTACTGTAAATGTGCCAGGCAGCTTGTCTGGCACAAGGCTGGGTAGAGGGGATCTCTCTGAGGCTTTCGATCTTTTGAATTCTAACCTGGAAATAAGACACAGTTCTCCTTGTTCTCAGAATGTGAAAGACCCACACTCCTGCCAGCGCTCAGCCTGTGGAGAGGGCAGAAGTAGAGTGCAAGAGCCCCTTTCAGGGACTCCCCAGGGTCCACCCCTCCTTGCTTTGCTTTAGAATAGCCTCTTGTCTCCCAGCCAGGGGAATTTTTATTTTACGTGGGCAGGAAAAAAAATTGGCTCAAGTTGATCAAATATTCTTCCAAACCTTTTTTGTCTGAAGCCCAAAGTTTAGCTTTTTAAACTCAAACGCCAAGAATTTGTCTCTTTTGTTCTCTGGTGCTGCTGTGACAACCCTCCCTGAAGGCAAGAAATGAGTCCTGGTCTAGCTGCCCAGATGGGGGAGGGTCAGGGGTAACAGGAAATCACGGGGAAAAACACATTTGTTAATACATCAAAATATTATCCTGCTACACTAGGATTCCTATTCTTTTTCTTATTCTTGGTTCAATGGAGACCAACCAGTCCTCTCCTTTCTTATAAAGAGTTCTGCATTCGATCGGGCTCTTTGATACGTAAGAAAAAGAAATCAACTCATTCTTGCCCACCCTCTCCCTAAAAATGAAATGCTGGTGCTGGGAGGAGGGGTGGGAAGGACCAAAGACTGAGACAGAAATGTAACCTTGCTTTCTGAAGGCACTTGAGACCTGAATTTCCACTGGAACCATGATTCCTATGGTTTCTATCTTCTCTCTGCCCGTTGGCTGTGTTCACTTTAGGACTTTCTCTGGTCCCTCTGTAGACAGGGCTGGAATTTGAACTCCTGCTACCTACTGGGACTGATATCACTTGCTGGGGGATCTGAATTCTAATGGAAGGGACTCTGACTCCATGAACATGGTCAATGGTCAAACAGCTGTGGCTGAGGCATGCTTAGAGGGCAGGACAGAATCCCATTTTATATAAAGGCTGCCAAGTGCCCAGCACCAATGAAGGGAGGGAAAATTCTTGAAAAAGTAGAGGCTGGACTGATAACCCCTACTTTAACATAAAAAACATTTAAACATTTAAACCTGTAAAGAATTTTTGTGAGTTTATTTGAGCTAAATTGTCGACAACTGCGGAGAAGCAGAATCTCAATGTATTGGGATAATGCTCCAGAGAATGGCAGTTTTTCACCTTGTTTTATACAAGGAGGAGACATAAGTGGGTGACCTGAAATCCAATGGAGGCTGGGGGGCGGGAGGGGGGGGGGAACCTCTGGGATTGGGTAAAAGGTAAAATGATAGACACATACTTCTTTTACTTAGGTGGGTACAGGATAGTTAACAGTCAACAATTAACATTATAACAATAACAACGAAGAAATTTGTGGTATCTGTCCTGGGGCCCAGGGCATTTGGTTGTGCCCTGAGGGGTCCTGAAAAAAGGGAAGTTAACAAGTTACCCTGACATTTCAAGGATATGTTATCTTAGATGCAAAAAGGCTCAGTTAAGGTAAAGATTGACCTTGTCAGGGAAGATCTTGGCCTAGGACCGTGTTCGGCAAACTGCGGCTTGCGAGCCACATGCGGCTCTTTGGCCCCTTAAGTGTGGCTCTTCCACAAAATACCACGGCCTGGGCGAGTCTATTTTGAAGAAGTGGCGTTAGAAGAAGTTTAAGTTTAAAAAATTTGGCTCTCAAAAGAAATTTCCATCATTGTACTGTTGATATTTGGCTCTGTTGACTAATGAGTTTGCCGACCACTGGCCTAGGACGTGACTACCCACCATAACTGCTTTTAGTTATAGTTTTAATTTCAGACCATCCTTTATGGTTACTTTAGGTCTCTGAGTTTGCAAGACTGCCATGCAGGCCTTCCCTGAGCTTGTCAGGTTAGCATGTGGCCCCTTTTTGTCCACACCTAGATGTCTAATTTATTGTTCCCAGGGTGGAAGTGATTTTGCCTTTATTAAACGACCTTGGCAGCTTATCTATACCTATTATGTCACCTTTATCACGCTTCGTATGTTATAGCTATTAATGGACGTGTCTCATTTCTCATAGACCACCAGCAACTGTGGGCAAGAACTTAGTTTCTCTCTGCATGAAGGCAAACACAGTGTGCTGCACGTCATAGGTGAAGGGTCAAATGAATCCATAGGAACAAAGAAGTTAGTTGAATCAATAATCCCAAACAATCAATGGATACTATAAGGTGAGAAATATAAGGCATTTGTATGGTAGGTAGAGTTTTGAAAAAATATCCAGATACCTTCTATTATATGCGACACTTTTCTTTAGGCAGGGAAAGAGTTAAAGCAGTGTTGCGCTGTGTTCATGGACTTCTGACATGATATAAAACACTACAATTTTGGCTTTTCCATTTTAGCTGACATAGTTTAAGTTGATGAATATTTTGATTTGTGCCAGTCTCGGGGCAGTTTTAAATGCTATCCCTGCAGGAGTCAAGAAGTCCGGTCATAATCATAACAATATGCTTGTCAGTCAAAAGCACCGGAAGATTGTTTAGGTGCAAAGAAAGCATTTTCCCTGAAAGGAAACAGGGCAATTGAAATCACCTACTTTTCAAGGCATTGAAGTCAAAACTGTTACCAGCTTCATGGTGTGAAAATCCAGGTCTCAGGCAACCCCTTGGTCAGACTCCACTATGTCCTCAGGCTATGCAGCCAGAAACAAGTTAGTCTGAAGTTCAGAAGAAACGAGACTAAAGGGAAAGCAGGGTGACCAAGGTTGATGTTCCCATCATTATATGCAGGTCACCATTTGAGCAAGGAATGCATAATGAATTCCCTTCCATCTCTGAGTCCAAGCACCTTGGGATAGGTTTGCTGAGCCAGCTAAATCAGAGAATTCGTGCAATTACACAAGATCTGGGCTGAAGAAAGTGATTTTATTCTATTTTTTTTCTGAACAGACTGAGCAAATAATACTTGATAGAACTGACCTAAAGGTTATACCATAGGAACTGTTTCCATTACAGCAAGCAAAATTTAAAAATTCACAGAGCATTGGGTTCATTAGTAAAAGGGGAAAAGCCAGAAACCAGTGTGGGAGAAAGGAAAGAAGAAAGGAACAGCCTGGAGAAATGGATTTTAAAATTGGAGGCAGCCCAGAATTATTCAGATCTCTGGATATCTTGGTGTCAGGACCTTCTTATTTCAATGTTAGTGTGACCTTAACAATTCCAGCTGCTCAACAAATTTGCTCAGCAACTTCGCCCGACCAGAGGAAAATTAAAAAACGAATCTGGTATGCCTCTTCTAATTTTATTGCACCAATAGCAGTTTTTACATGGAAGTGAACTGGTTAAATAAAAAGTTACTATAATAGAAAAGACACCTTTCACCCCCAAAGAATTCCATAGACCCCATGCTGATATCAAAAGAAACTCCTCATGGGAAAGAGCAATGTGGAAAGCAGAGGGGAACAAAAATCTGGTGTGCGGCGTCCGCTGGGAGCTTCAGACAAATATGAAACAATGACTTCATGCAGTAGATAAATTTCTCACATTCTTCAACCAGTTTTATTGGCCAAATACTCATGTATCTATCCAGTTGTGTGAGCACCAAGCCTGCCCAAAGAAGAATCTGAGTGGGTATTAAAACATATATCCAGGGTGGAATTCTAGTCAAATGCTAGTCCTTTTGTCCCACGGTTTACCAATGTTGGTCATTCTTGAAGTCAACCGAAAACATGTTGATGATTATCCTCTATTTCACTGATAAGGAAAAGATAAGTTTGAAGAGTTAAAAAAAAAATCTTTAGCAATAATAGAGCAGGAGCACATCTACGCCCACCCACCCACATTCTCTACCGTCCCAGGTTGCAGTGCGAAGTCTGGCTTTCCTGGCACACCACGATGTGCCCCAGACCTCCCTCTCTCATTGGCTCTGTCTCCTGATTTTCTCCTATGAGAATCTTTTTTTTTCCCCCCTTTAAGCTGTCTCTATTCATTGTCTAACTCAGCCATGCACACATGTGCCTCTGCCCCTTTATGCTCCGTTTTCCCTCCCTTCTTTGTCTAAACTCTGTCTTTGTATCCTTCAGCCTGGATGCCTCCATGCAACTCTCAGGGGCTGCTCCAGCCTTTGCCAGGTCTCTCATCTGGATCCCTCTCAGTTGGCACTCTGCCTAGTGGGCCTCACCCTCCAATATCTCTCATGATTTCATTAGCCTCTGAGGCCATGCGGATAGCAGAAAGTAGAAAGGCTTTGGAATCAGATAAATTTGTGTGGAGATCCAGGCTCTTTCCCTGAGGAACTGTGATCATTTAACCTCTCTGTCGTTTCATTTTTCTCATGTGTAAACTGGGAATCATAATATACAGCTTACAAAGTTCTTGGAAACATCAAATAAAGTCCTATGTACAAAGTGCCTTGTCCCTTACACCATCAAGTAAGTCAGAGCTTCATCTCATGTGTTCCCTGCTTTATCTGTGGCACCTAGAAGAGTTCTTAGCACAGAGTAAGTGCCCAGTTAATGCTTATTAAATGAATTAATGAATATTCAGTACACAATAAACATTAGTTCTTATCTATTTTTTCAATAATTTTTGCAGGGTAGGGTGTATGCATGTACTCACTGGGAGGAACTTTGACAAGTGTTTTCTTGGAGATTCTTGGTCTCCCAATGGCACATAAAGATCTATTTATTATGGCAGTTAACCCACTTGTCTATGAACTTCAATGCTATTCCCTACTGATGAAAGCAGTAGCAGAGTAAAAATAATAATAATCTTAGAAAATAAATGGGGGAACTAGAAAAAGGCATTTGAGAAATATTTATCAATTTTTAACCTTTTGTACTTGTCCAGCATGCTGAGTTTTACACCATAAAACTCAAAGATCAAGTACAAGACATCAATAATAAAGGTATGCAGAAGGAAAGAAGGAAGGGAGGAGGAAGAGTAGGAAGGAGGAAAAAAGGAAGGGAGGAAAGAAGGGGGAGTGGAAGAGAGGGCAGGGAGGAGATAGAGGGAGAGAGTAATAAAAAAGAAAAACAGAAGAAAAAAAGCTGTGAACATATTGCTGTTGCCTCAAGGCTGCGTGTCTTATGTTTGTTCCCAGGCCTCTTGTGATCATCTGGCTCAGGCTGGGAACAGCCTCAGAGGAGTTCTGAAATCCCCAGAGGACAGTGGTATTAAAGTCCAGAAATTTCCTATCAGAGACCATGCCAAGCCACCACACGTCAGCCTCTTCTCTATGTGTCTATCAGCAGAAGAAATGAGATCTCAGGTCCTAGAAGACCCCTTCTTGACTTTAACCCAAGGAATTCTTCCTATTTATTTTTTTTTTAATCAACTTGGACTGTGATCTCATACACCAGAGAGACAGTTTGGAGCAGCGAAGGCAGGTTTTCCCCTTGGCATAATGGAAACCATGTGTGCCATTACGGGTTTCTAATGCTCCAATGAGGTGGGTACAAGTTGCTTTGAAGAAAAGGAACCCATTTCCAACCACATTTCTCCTGATTTATGTCCGAGTCACAGAAGGTCCAGACAGGTTGGAAAAGATTTGGTAACTAGAGAAGTGACAGGGGGTGAGAAAGTATACTTTGTAAAAGACTGCGAACTTGACTCTCACTTTAAATTCTTGCCTTAGGCAACGTGTGCTTTTCAGAGCTTAAATCATGTTAGTAGTTTAAATCGGATTGAGGGTGAAAGACTACACAGCTCTATGAATTAGGTCTGGATTGTTTTGGTAAAAACATTTTCCAAGTTGGCCAAACATAAATCAGTCCTAACAAGGCACCTGTGATTACAAGCAGGCCCAATGCCCTTTACCATACTTCCACCCATTCTTATTTCGCTTCTATTCGCATTTTTTTTCTCCCAACCAGAAAAGCAGGAAGCAATGAGGGTTTTTAGAAACATGTTGCATTCGGCCCACAAAAGAAAAGAGTCCAGAATGACACAAGTCCAGAGCAGAGGACACAGATCACTCCATGGGTCTTAGCAAGGAGGCCAGGGACAGGCAGAATCTGATGGTGACACAGCAGAGCTTTTCAGCAGACAGCAGGGACTGAAGTCCTAGGTTTAAGTGTAATGTCCAGGACCTGGCATCAGCTGTCACCTGGCAGCTGGCATTCCACACTTCTGCCCCAGGGGCCTCCATGACAATACACACGTGTCTCATCTTTCTCCTCTTTCTCTTTGACCCGTAAGTTCTGGTTCAGGAGACTCCAGTTGCCCATCTTTTCAGGTGACTCTTGTGTACCCAAGGAAAATCTCCATAGCTGTTTTCTTATGAAACCTTGAGTTTTGGCTTCAGTACATTTCTTTTTCTCTCTCTCTTTATTGATTAAGGCAGTGGTCGGCAAACTGAGGCTCGTGAGCCACATGCGGCTCTTTGGCCCCTTGAGTATGGCTCTTCCACAAAATACCACGTGCGGGCGCACACGTACAGTGCAATTGAAACTTCGTGGCTCATGCTCAGAAGTTGGTTTTTGGCTCTCAAAAGAAATTTCAATCGTTGTACTGTTGATATTTGGCTCTGTTGACTAATGAGTTTGCCGACTGGATTAAGGTATTACATATGTGTCCTTATCGCCCCATTAGTACATTTCTTTATGGTCATATTATTCTTTATTGCTCTCGTGAAAAAAAATGGTCTCACCTTCAAATCAATGCTATATTTTCATTAGCAAATGCCTTTTTTTATATCTCATCAGAAACAGAATAACAACACTGAAAAAAAAAGACACCAGGGTTATTTTGCCCTTTTGCAAAAGTTGTAAATTTAACTTACCTTTTAAACTAAGGTAAAAATAGCCTTGAAACTTTTTGTCCACTAAATCCAGAAGTGTTGGGGGAAAGCTGTATGTGTGACTATTTCCAGTCTTATCTATTTTTAAAACTTGACTTAAATCATTGAGTCAACTGAGAAAAAACTGAGTGACAAACAATGAAAGTAAGAAGGTTTTACTCATAAAAATGTTTACAAATGGTAGAGAACTTAAGACCCAACTACTGCTCAAGTCAGTTACTGCATTCTGAGATCTGATGGAAGATAAGTATTCTGTTTGTGAGCATCACGTGATCAAGGCGTTGCTGATTGGTTGAAATTTCTCAGGTTCTCCTGGGTCTTGTCACTGGACAGAAAATAGATTATGGCCTCCCCTTTCAAGAAGTTAATTTAATCTGCATTACATATTTTATACAGTGCATCAAAGTTTCCACTTATTTTAGTAAATAAATGACAGTCCAATTTGGCAGACTCTTGAGCTGAAAGCCTCCACAAATGTCTGTTCATTTGAAATGATCACAATTTAAAACCAAGTTTATTTTTTGTTGTTGTTTGTTTGTTTTTTCAAGGGAAGCCTACACCTTATTTTATTTTTTATGGCACTTACCATAATTTGTAATTATATTTTACTTATAATTACATATTTATTTATATGTTATTTTTTACTATCTTCTCCCAGTGAAGGCTGGAACGATGGTTTTCCATTGACTTTGTGATGCACATTTTTCACATTTTAAAATCTGTGAATTCAGGATGCATCTTAAAATTAATGTATTTAAGTTTAATTGGCAGCATTTTACTTTTTCTCTTTATTGTTACATAAAATAATTATGCATCTTATAATTTTTTAAATATTTGATTAAGTATGTGTTTTATTTTATTTGTTTATGTATTTATTTTTAACTTAAATTCTTTATTGTTTAAAGTATTACGTAAGTCTCCTTTTTTCCCTATTGACCTCTCCCCGGTCACCCTCAACCCCCAGTACATACACTCACACACACCCCCTTCTGTCCATTGGTTATGCTCATATGCATGCATACAAGTGCTTTGGTTGGTCTCTTACCTCCTCACCCCCTGCCTTCCCTCATAGGTTGGACAGTCTGTTCGATGCTTCTATGACTCTTGTTCTATCTTTGTTCATCAGTTTATGTTGTTCGTTATATTCCACAAATGAGTGAGATCATGTGATATCTATCTTTCTCTGACTAGCTTATTTCACTTAGCATAATGCTCTCCAGGTCCATCCATGCTGTTGCAAATGTTAAGAATTCCTTCTTTTTTACAGCAGCATAGTATTCCATTGTATAGATGTACCAGAGTTTTCTAATCCACTCATCTGCTGATGGGCACTTGGGCTGTTTCTAAATCTTAGCTATTGTAAATTGTGCTGCTATGAACATAGGGGTGCATATATCCTTTCTTATTGGTGTCTCTGTTTTCTTAGGATATATTCCTAGAAGTGGGATTACTGGGTCAAATGGAAGTTCCATTTTTAATTTCTTGAGGAAAAGCCATACTGTTCTCCACAGAGGCTGCACCAGTCTGCAGTCCCACTAGCAGTGCAAGAGGGTTCCTTTTTCTCCGCATCCTCTCCAGCACTTGTCGTTAGTTGATTTGTTGATGATAGCCATTCTGACAGGTGTGAGATGGTACCTCATTGTTGTTTTGATTTGCATCTCTCAGATGATTAGCAACTTTGAGCATGTTTTCATATGTCTCTGGGCCTTCTGTATGTCTTCTTTTGAAAAGTGTCTATTTAGCCTAAGAAAAAAGCCTGTTTAGATTTTTTAGAATAGGAGATGGTTTTAAGAGATTTGACCCATTAGAGTGATTACTTTTGATAAATTTCATTCTTTGTACATACATTCCTTGAATATCTACCATATGTCAAGTGCTATGATACTGAAGATACACCAAGGAAAATCAATAAAATTTGATCCGTGTGTTGAATTTAAAAAGTTATACCAACAGGTGCGGAGGGGATGAGGGAGGGGAAGGGCAGGGAATGAACAGCAATGCACAAGATCCATTTGTTACTTTGTGTATACATCATAATGTATATCTAAATATGTCACAATTGAATGTCAACTAGAATAAGCAGTAGACATCGATGTTAAACCTTAAATCTTGCCATGTGATAAATAAAATAGATATTAATAAAGTAGATGTTAAATCTTAAATCTTGTTGTGTGATAATTCTGAAGTTTTATTGCTATGTCATTATTTTTACTTTAAATTTCAAATAATAATCATCTCTCTACTCAAAGATAGGGTTAAAAGGAAAAAGAAATCGTAAGATTCCAAAATAGGGATTTAATGAGGATAGCTGGTATGAACTTTGACTATTTTGACTAGCTTGTGGGGAATATGTTCATGACTGCAATTATGTTATATTCATCTCCTTGGTATATAGACACTTATGCTATACAACTGGGCAGGCCCCTCTGTTGTCCCTGGATTTGGAAATTGTAACACAGGTAATCTAAGATGTAAATGAAGAAGTCTATCATTCTGCTGTTGGTCTTACCTAACTGTTGTATTGTTGGCTCTTTCCTGTAGTCACTTTTCCCCCCAAGTTTAATCTCTCTATATATATCAAAACCCAGCAACTGAATGGCAGAATGACCAGAACAACTGGTCGGCCAGTCGCTATGAGGCACATTGACCACCAGGGGACACTCGACACAGGAGCTGCCCCCTAGTGGTCAGTGTGCTCCCACAGTGTGAGCGCCACTCAGAGGGCGAGTCCACAGCCGCTCGGCTGACCGGGATGAGCGGCTGCTCCCACAGTGGGCCGATCCCTGCAGGCCACGCCCCCCCACCAGTGCATGAATCGGTGCATTGGGCCTCTGGTTACTAATAATTTCTCAAGCATAATTTGAGAATATCTGGAAGCTTTCATTATAAACAGAGGGTTTAGAATAAGGAGCCCAACCCCTAGAACATACCTTTTCAAGTGTCAACTTGAATGTCCTAGTCAGAAATCTTGGCATTGTGGTGTAGTACGATATTTTCCTAAGAGAAATGGAGTATCTCTCAGATTGGCTAATGGGCTTAGGATGTAGGAAAACAAATAAAGTAGAGCCATTCATGGCATATCCCATTAGTCAGTGGCCTCACAGTGGTCACTCTGCTCCACAGAAACACCGCAAGAGTAGACCACAAATAGTTATCACACTGTGGCTAGCTAGTGTAAAATGCTGCTAGTCACTGTTACTCAATAACTGCATTATCAAAGTTGGCTTTGGTCCAACTTGTATTTCAGAACCGTTAACCCTCTCTCAATCCTCCCCTTTCCCAAATTTCCAAATAATTCTAATACTTCTAAGAGGGACCTCACAAGTTCTTCTGAGCAAGTCCTCTCAAACCTCCGGGTCCCACCCACCACACTCTCTCCTCTATTTCCCTTTAGAGGATTTCCTGTGAAGATCCCTCATCAGAACCACTAAGGCTGGGCTACTTCTATCCACTGGTTGCTGAGGGCCACTCTGTGTCCACGTAGTCCTACAGACTTGCTGCTCCGAGGAGTCACTGAACCTGTCCTCCCCTTCCCTTCATAGACACATATTTGGGCCCCCTCTTCTCTTGAGATCTTAACGGGGGACTGTCTAGCATCCCCACATCTCAGAGGGATTTGCACTTGGACATCCTTTTTCTACGATTCAGACAGCAGTCCATCTATGAGGGTTGTTGAGAAGACTAATTTCTCAGTAGACTTCATGCTGCCCTCCTATCTTAGCTCAGGCCTCTCAGGAGACAGTTCCCCAGGCAAGGGTTGACTACTGATGCTCTAGACGGGAGGTCAGATGGAGGAGGAAGAGGAAGCAATACTGTGCTGGCCAGTGCTTTGCAATGACAGTAAAAGACATAGCTGGGGGCACAGCAGGCATGTCCAGTAGGAACCTGTGCACACAGGCTGTATTCAGAAATGATGTTTCAGGGAGGTCCAGGGGAGTGAGGGAGAAGAGGGAATTTATCTGGCCAGTTCCCACCTATTTCTTCTTGCCATTGGGTGAAGTTTGCTTCGTGGGGTGGAGCACCCCACCCTTCTGGATTCCATCATGTTGGTGGCTGCTGCATGGTAGACACGGCAGCATGTATAGTATGTGTACTAGGCCTGTGCTGTATTGCTTGATCCAAGTTTGAAAGTGGTAGGAGGAGACAGAAACTCTGGGCAAGAAATTGCTCACCCAGCAGGTGAGCCACCAGGGCCGCAAAGGTGGAAGGCTGTGGCACAACAAAGCAAAGGAGGGGGTGAGGGTCCAGAAAATGAGAGGCCCCAAGGGAATGTTGAGAGATGCTTAGAATATGTCAGATCACCCCAAGACCCTCTCCTCACACCTCCAGCCCACCCTCCCCACAGTCTTATGAGCATTCAATGCTGCCTCCCACAACTCTGTAATTTGGCACAAGACTTCGTTTATGTTGAGATTGTGCTACATAAACACAATTGGTTAAATTTTGACAAAGTGTCAGGTATGAATCAGTCACAAGGCCGTTGACCATCTCTTTTTAGCAAAACTGAAGGGCTAAAGTGAACAGAGTTTTAATTGACTAATATTTCTTGGGCACTTGTTAGCTACTTTCTTTAAAGAAGAAAAAAAGAAGAACCTGAAACTTTACATTATCATCGAGATGACACAATGAATAGTGCTAATACAAATAATCGAGAAAAACTACTTTCGTTCCTTAGACACCTCAGACTCTTTTAAAGAAAGGCAAAATGAATGCCTGAATGTAAATAAGTGAAAATAAAAACCAATACACCCTGAGGGATGGGACTGTTGTGCTCACAAGTGGAATGAAAAGCGGTTTTAGTTTGTTTGGGTCTTTTTCGTTTGTTTTATTGTTACGGTTTTAAGTTCTCCATGGTTGGGGCTCAAGTGATTTTCTTCTTTTCTATTATATGTTGCTGGCGGGCTGGTAACGGTTCAGTTTCACTCTAATGTTTGGAGAAAACGATCTTCCTGTTCCATATTCAAAGGTAAAAATATCTCCCAGCTAAAGAGCTTGTCATTGCCAGGGCCAGGGTCCTTTTCAGGAATTTCCTCCCTGAACCTGGCCCTCCAACTTCCGAAATAACAACTGTTTTTCAGCTTTTCTGAAATCAAAATATTTACCAACAGGGTTTGGTTTTATGACATCGCATCTCCTTCTCTGGCCTGCTGTGATGGTTGCATCAGACTGGCTGACACTGAGCAGGAGGAAAGCCAGAAGGAAGCTCTGGGGGCAAATGAAGAAGGAAAGGGAGAGTAAGCAATACGCCAAGGTTGCGGGTTTGATCCCCGGTCAACCAATGAATGCATAAATGAATGGAACAACAGATCTCTCTCTCTCTCTCTCTCTCTCTCTCTCTCTCTCTCTCTCTCTCTCTCTCAAAAAAAAAAGAGTGAGCAATCAGCCCCAAAGTATTTGACATGCACACCAGAATTTCGAAACAGAACATAAGGCCCAGTATTTAAACAGAAAGGAAATGTGTATCAGACCGAACACCCACACTTTGATCTCCCTTAGAATGTAATTCCTTCTGGCAAAAACCCTTGCCCATTACAGAAACTAACTTGTTCCCAATCATAAGGATAAAACAACAATAATATTAACCTTTTGCACTCGGATGTCGAGTGTGACTCGACACGGTTAGCATCGGTAGCAACTCGTATGTCGAGCCACACTCGACACGTAGTTTCACCGCGGGTGGGAGGGGGATTTTTGTCTATTTTTCCAGTATCTTTTCTTGTTTTCATTAGCATGAAAGGACAAGTAAAATGTAAATGCTGTCTCAACTGATGCCACCACCTAAGCTTCACCAATGGCATCTTCAAAGGCTATTTGTTTCTAAGACACATCAGTCACGTGAAAAAGGTTAGACCAGTACACTAACTTCCAGGGGTAGATTATTATCCACTAACTTAGAGCAACGTTTAGATGGAAAGCTCCATATAATCACACCTCACCCTAACAAAAAACACAAAGATTGTGTTGTTTGTTCTAACAGAAAAATCAAAGGAGGAAGAAGAGAGATGATTTATATTTGCAAAACATGTGAATGTAAACCAGGTCTTCATGTGGGTGAATGTTTCAAAAAATATCACACCATGAAAAATTATAGAGGTTAAAATTACTCTTTGAATGTATCAATAATTTGAAATATAAAAAAAAATCCAAATAAATAAGTTTGTATGAAAAGAAACTCCAGTTTTTTATTCTACTGCCGCGCTTTGTAAAATCTGGGGTATTTAAAAAATTAAATCCCGAGTAGAATAAAGGAATCAAGAAAAAAGCAAGCAAGTGCAAAGGGTTAATACCTTTCAATGGGAAAACAGTGTTGGGAATTGTGCATGCCATCTGTTTTTGGCTTGGTTTCGTCTTTAAAAAGGAATTTGGCAAAATCACTAAATGTTTCTGTCCACCTCCCCTCTATCTCATCCAAACCCTATGCTTCGTAATGTACTGATGTCAGTGGAATTTGCAGGATACGTAGGGAGAGCCCCTCAAGTTCATGTACTAGTAGGACAGAAAGAGCCTGTCTGGAGGATACCTCCTATCTCAGTCCCTAGTTATTAAGAGTGAATGCTGACTAATGCCAGAGCTGGGGGGTGGTGTTGAGATGAGATGAGGAGATTGTGGGTGGGAAAGATTACATCATTTCAATGTGTGTTGTTCCCCCCGGCCCCCGCCCCAACAAGCGTGACATCCTTCAGGGGGTGGAAAGCACAACGCAGATTCCAAATGGAACAAGGCAGTTTACAACAGGAAAACATTTTCATCTGTGGACTGACCTCCGGGGACACCTAATATTTGTCAGCTCTTCCTTCTCTTTTGAAACTCTCCTTAGACATGAAGGATTATCATTTAATACAAGGTTGAAGCTTATATTTTTAAAAAGCCCATTACCTGTCAGGAGCTCTGCTGGATGCTTTACAAATATTATATCTTTAGTCTTCATGATACCTTTGCCTGGTTCTGTTATCCTCCCCAGTTTGGGAATGAGGAAAGTGTGGGTTAAGAAGCACAAACATTAAGCATCTTTGTGAATGACCCATGTCCCGCGTGGTTCAGGGTTCGGGCTCTGGATGAGGGGCCACACGCAAATGAAAGAGACGAGACAAGAAACAATAATTTGGAAATATTGGGGACCAGGCGGGAGCCCAGCTCAAGAGGAAGGACTCTGCCTGGGCTCCGGCCTCACCATCCTTTTATTCAATTTGGGATACACCTATAGCCTTTAGGCAGGCAATTTCCAGTAATAGGCAGACTATCTTATCAGTAAGGATTTTACATGACTGTCTGGTAGGGAAGTTGCTTCAGCTACCATTGTCTGGACTAAACAGTGGGTGTACAGCCCTGACCTTTGCCAGAACTCAAGGGTCACCAGCCTTCCGGGTTCCTTGTCCACACCTCTCTGCTAGTGAAGACAATGGGCGGCTTCCCGCACATCTTGTCTACGGTCACACATCTAGTAAGGGAGAAACTACAAGAACTAGCTCCTGTATTTGTCTTTGCAATTGGTACTGTGCACTGCCCAGTTGACCCTTTCAAGACTGAGGCACCCCTTTCCCCAGCTGTGGGAAGTGTGGGCTGCTAATGGCTCACTAGTGCTTCTCTCTCCAATGAGTTGCCCTAGGCCAGTGGTCGGCAAACTCATTAGTCAACAGAGCCAAATATCAACAGTACAACGATTGAAATTTCTTTTGAGAACCAAATTTTTTAAACTTAAACTTCTTCTAATGCCACTTCTTCAAAATAGACTCACTTAGGCCGTGGTATTTTGTGGAAGAGCCACACTCAAGGGGCCAAAGAGCAGCATGTGGCTCGCAAGCCGCAGTTTGCCGACCACGGCTCTAGGCTAAAGAGACTGACCTTGGCAAAGACAGTCTGCAACTAAGGACTAATAGTTGGAGTGCAAAGCACTGGCCCCCTTGCCTCAGTTGGGAAGAACGAGGAGCCAGAACTCCCCCGGGGATTGGCTGAGTCCTTTGTTGCAACTGCATCACAACCAGTCCCTCTCTGCCCAGTCCTGGCTTCCCTGACCTTGTACAGTTGTCCTTAAACATATTCCCCAATAAAATCTTGTGCACACATCTCCATCTCAGGGTCTATTTCCTGAGAAACCTGACCTAGAATAGCCCTCCGGAATGCACACGAACATGAAAAAGCAAAACCAAAAGCAATCTAAATGTCAGGATACAGGAAAAAACAAAAAGCAAGCAAACACCTGCCTCCTCATTTCGGTCTACTGGCTCTAGCAGTCTACCAGGGGACATCCAGAAGGGATACTTTTATACCAGGTAGAATTTCATAAATCATAGCATTTTACTCGTTTTAGAACCAAAGTAAATATTAACAAGGCTTTCTCTCTCATCCCACCCCCATCCACTATCATATTACAATTTAAAAAATAAATGACGCTTCAAAAAAGTAACTGAGTTGGCTATGGCCATCCAGCTATTTGGTAGATTAGGACCCAATGCTGAAACCAAGACATCACTCTATAAAATGCAAGCAAGACCGTATTAAACTTATGATTTGATTAAGTTAAGATGCTTTTGTGATGCATATTATGTGCAAGAAAGTACTTAACTCAGAAATGGTCGGTTCTTTCATCCCCATTTTAGAGTTACTAATACATAACTATTGTCTTTAAAATATAATAAAGTGACTGTTAATATCATGAAGGCAGACATTATTTATCCTCTGCTTTAACTGATTTTAACCAAGTAGTGCCTTTATACATTTGCTTGAAATAGTTGTAATTCACAAAGCTCTAAACAATGCATTTTCCCTCTCTCTGCCATCCTCTGCTAATTTTAACTGAAATGTCACCTTATTACATGATAAATTGTTTGTTTTCCTTAAAAGGAACAATTTCAAGTGTGCCTCCCAGAACTCTGGGAGTTCTTTTTCCCCTCAGTTAGCTTAGTTTACAAATGGGGATCTTGGAAACTGAAAGAAGATTCAGTTGCAAAAGAGAAAACTTTCCCCTCCATGATTTTCATCCACCCCCACGCCCCATGCACATGCGTGCACGCGCACACATCCAACCCATATCCTCCATCAAGAGGTTAAAGGACCACGGCCTTTTGTTTCATGGGATGGATTAACATTGCTGGGTTGCTAGGAAGGAGAAAAGACTTTCCAAGCGGTAACACGCTGGACGTGTTGAGAGTGCATGGTTATGTAACACCATATTTTTTAATACAACTGACAGTCTGTCTTGAGATTTAAGTGTTTTTTGACAGTTTTTATGCACCTGTTAATTCAAAGCTCTTAACATATGCCAGTTAAAAAAAGCCAGGCACTAAAACATCTAGCTTTAGAGGCTAAATATGGCTCAGCTGCAACCCCAGGCGGGCGGGCGGGAGGCAGGCAGGCCGATGGGCAGGAACAATTCCTTCCTTCAAGATGGAAATCAGCTGTAGCCTCCTCTCTGTGACCTGAACAAACAGGTCTAGGTGGTTGGGGAGTGGAAGGGGGTGTGGGCAGGCCATTTGCTTTCTCAGAGAATAGTTATCAGAGCTGATTCAGGTCTTCAATAGGGTCGGTTACTCTGGATACTCTTCTGTTGTGTTTGGATGGAGAACTCAGGCTTTGGAAAGAGCTATGTGTTCGTCACGGACACGCAGGGTAGTCTGTGAGCATCCTTTGACCATGAGTCTGCCTCATAGAGCTCTCCACCTGTCCTACCCACTCTCCACCTCTCCCCCTTCTCACTACCCACACCCAGCAAAACTGGGACAAAAGCCTGAATTTCTCCAATGCTAACTTCATGGTTTTCAAGGAATAGGGCCATACATTCCCCTGTAACACAAAGAGAAATATTTCTGATGTAAATAAAGAAATAATTCCCTTCAATTTTAAAAAAGGATGACTAAAGGATATGCTCTCTAGCAGTAAGCCACGTGCCAAGGACTCAACGATCACTCTGAGCCTACAAAGTACCTTGTACTCAAAGCACTGAAATAACATAGGGTGGAAGGTAAAGAAGCGCTTGCTTTTCTCATCTCTGAGACTGTATGAGGCAAGGAGTGGATTTATTACCTGTTAAACATCTGATAAGTCCATCCTTGAGGGCACATACAGAACTATGCTTTCCTATAGAAATATAACACAAGCTGCAAATTATATATGGATATGTATAATTGAAAATTTCCTAGTAGCCACATATTTAAAAGAAACAGGTCAAAATAATTTTAATAATGTATTTAACTCATATCCAAAATATTATCATTTCAACATGTAATCAATTAACAAGGAATTTTATATCCTTTTTTTTTTATATGAAGCTTTGGAAATCCAGTGTATATTTTGCACTTAGAGCACATCTCAATTTGGACTAGCTTCATATCAAGTTCTTCTTCTTCTTTTTTTAAAAAATCTTAACCTGAGGATATGTTTTCATTTATTTGAGAGAGAGAGAAGAATCAACTGCCTCCCACACGTACCCCGACCGGGGATCGAACTCACAACTTAGGTATGTGCCCTGACCAGAAATCGGACGCCCAACTTTTTGGTGCACAGGACAACACTTCAATCAACTGAGCCACCTGGCCAGGGCCACATATCAGATTCTTAATAGCCATGTGTAGCAAGCACAGTTCCAAAATTTTGGTCATGAAAATGCTCCAACAAATGGAAAATGACACTCAGTGACCCTGGGGAAGAGTACCAGAAACTGGAGAATGGCCAGGGGACCCATCAAGAACATAGCAGCTCCTTCTCTTCTCTACCCCCTGTTACAACACACTTCTTTTCAGACAGTTGTTTAAATGTCCCTCTTGGCTTCACAATGATGATCGTCAGATTCAAAGTAAAGAAATGTAGAAAACACAGAACTCTCAAACAGTGGATCGAGTTACCGAGATGGAAAAGTGAATTCCTGTAATCAGGGTGTTGGGCAGCATTGTCTGCAGGGATGCTCTGGTGAAACGCTGTCCTATTTGGTCTAACAGCACAAACCAGGATACAAGTGCTTACAAGGTTGAGATTTACAGCCAAATAGAACTGGGTTTGAATCTCATCTCCACTGTGTGGTGGGTAACATTTTTACCATTTTGAGCTTCAATTCCCTCATTTGTCAAAGAGGAATAGCCACTTGATAAAATTGTGATGTGGAATAAATGAAATAGCTCTCACCACACAAAGGTATTAAGATTGTGATTATTACAGCAAACGAAAACTGCCTGTGACTATTTGGTCCTAAAGGCAGATTACAAAGCATATTCAGCACTAGAGACATTCCCCATCAGCCTCCTTTAACTTCTAAAACCACAGTAACCGGTCAGGTTAGAACAAGGTAATCCGTTACTAAAGAGAGAAGACAGCTAGACTTTGGAATGATTTGCAACAAAAGGGTTCACTTCAAAAATTGTTTTCTTTTATTTTTAGGGGAGAAGAAAGAACTAACCTTTTTTGAATGTTGAGGATTTCTGAGTGTGTGTTTTTGTTGTTATTTGTTAGTTTCTTTAACATATTGAGCACTTTCTGCATCTTAACAATCCCTTGGAAATGGGGGCCCATAAGATAGAACATGTATTTCAAGAGACTTCTCTCAGAGACGCAGTAACTTGCAGGCTGTTCTCAGATGTTCTCAGGGCAACAATGTTGGCCACCCTAGGGATGGGGGCCACTTACACACCTCTCCAAAGTATCTATTACTACCCAACTTGATTAAGGTTGGTGGCAAGGGTGGGGAAGTAAGAGAGTGGAGTGGCAAGGGGAGAAGCACAGAAAATAGATGTTCGAATGCTATTCTTTTGGTCATCTATATATATAAAAGGCTAATATGCTAAGTGATCATCTGGGTAATGACATCACGTAGCAATGCCCGGCTTTCTCTCCCTAGCAACTAGCTTCCTTGGAGTTTCTTCAGCCCAGGAACACAACTTGCTTTATAGCCAGGTGGAAACATTTTACACTTTAACCAAATGTCCTGTGAAGCATTTTCCCGTGCCTCATCTCATTTGATCCTCACAGAAGTCCTGGAGTAGGTAGATAGGAGACTTGGTGGAATCCTATTTTCTTTTAATTAGCCAGAAAACAGAGATTTAGAAAGCTTAGAAACTTGACCTGACTGAAAAGAAGTAAGAAATGGTGGACCTTGAAAATGACTTCAGATTTTCTCACTGCGCAGAATATAGTCAAACACTGCTGCAGTTAAATATTTTACCCTTTGTTCTCCCTGCGTGATCTACAATAATCTGCTTTGTGTTGATATTTACTGCTGTGTTACTGACAATTACCTGAAAGAGAAGTTGGGGTGTTTCAGTGGGCTGGAAAAAGTTTAGCTACATCAGAAAGCAGGTCTAGTTAAGCAAGTTTATTCTATATATATAAAAGGCTAAGTTGACTCACACATGCGGATTCATATACTATAAAGCTCTTGCTGGCACCAATCACACACATGTGTTTCCATCTGTCATTGTTGATCATGAATTTGGTTGACACTTCTATTAAAGAGAAAGGGTGAATAGCGATATTAAAATATTTATTCTAATTAATTTCCTTTCAATGTGCATGAATTTGTGCACCGGGCCATTAGTTTATGATCAGTGCTTTTAGAACACGTCTGTCATGGCAGAAAACAAAAGTCCCTGGCAGCTGTTCTGAGGGTCTTACCTCATCAAGGCTAGCCTTGCAGAGTGAGGTCAACATAAGAATGTCCACACTGCGGCCCTGGCTTTCAGGGCAGTCAGAAACCCCAGTGCTTTGATCGCAGGACACAGAGGAAGAATCCAGTTCCAACCACATTTCTATTTCTTATCCAAAAGGTATTCAATTTAGATTAAACAAACTTGCATGCTCCCCTTAGGTTTCCTCCTTCCAGGAGAACTGTATCTATAAATTATGTATAATTACCCGTCGTGGTCAAAGGTGAGAAGGAAATTAGCATCACAGTAGTCCATTTTCTCTCCAGGTCTCCCCTCCTCACCACCACATATAGTTCCACGGATGATTTGAATGTGTTAAGCTTCCATTCATAAGCAGGAAAGTACAGCAGAGGCCATGAGGACAGCATTAAAAATGCATATTCATAGACGAGCATTTCAGACATTCATTAGCACACAAGCCATCAGTGGATTAAATCGAATAAACCAAATACTGGCAGGCCTCATGCCCAGGGCTGCTTAGACTCGTCAGGTAATGCAGAATGAAAACTGGCCCGAGTTACACCCTGCCTTCTGTTTGAAACAAGCCAATGGTCCTTCATCTCCTCATAGGAGGGTGTTAGAAAACTGGTTGAAAAAACAGGAGGCCCAGACATTGGGGTTTTAGTCCTGTATCTGGTTCGAGACAGTAGGAAATGATCTAGTCATTCAGCACAAGAAAACATTTTTAAATGTTTTCTGAGTTAGAGGAGGTAGTATTTTTGAAGGGAGGTGGGGGTGGTCTCTCCACTATGTCAAAGAAGGAAAAGAACTCATCCTTTTCAGTGAGAAGAAATTGCTAAGTATTCTCCCAGAAATAAAAATGAAAAACTGCACACACACACACATTTCTGAGCTGGATGCCAAGTCCGGCTCTGAAGCCATGTGCATTTTTCTCTCATGCATTTGTCTGCCTGACTCCAAACCATTTTATTCTTTCCTCATTTCTCGTCTTGGTTCGGTCTGTTTTCAGTTAGTTGTTTCTTGGCATAGCTTCCATTGGAGCTGAGAGTGCCTGTTCTTTCTTCTCCTCTCCCTCTTCTTTTCCTTTTCGTTTCTTTTAAAACTTCTTCTTCTTTTTTTTAATGTTCTTTCTTCTGGGCTCTGCAGTGACTCTGCAAAAAATTGCCAAGACCCAAGCAAACCGCAGGCATCCCTGGAGCCGACTCTGTCCACCCCCATCGGGCCTTCCTGCAGCCTCCAGAGAGCAGGCTCAGGGAGGGTCACAGAGACACGCCAGGGAATGCAAACGCCTGCTGCCCATGACCGCTTCTCCGCGCCAGTCTGCAGCTCCCCAAAGCTGCCCCGGTGAGCAGACTCACTCAACACCACCATTTTGTGTGGAGGACAAAATTCTTCCTTTAGAAGAACCTTCCAAGTTGTTTTTAAGAACTAGTTTTATTGAGACCTAAAGAGTAGTGGTTACTATACTCATTTCTTTATAGGACTCCATTACATTGTATTGGTCCACTTTTTTAACTGGCTTTGTCACAATATGGTTCAAGTGGTAGGAAAACGAAAAATGGAATCACACTGTCCATCAAGCCACCAATAGACCAGAAAAGAAGATGGTTTGTTTTTATTGTATTTATTTTAATTCTATTTTAAAAAAATCTTTACTGTTGAAAGTATTACATATGTTCCCTCTTTCCCCCACATCGGTCCCCTCCAGCCCACAGGCCCTCACCACCCCACTGTCTGTGTTGAAGATGGTTGTTTTTAATCTAAATTTAAGCAAACAAGTTTTATACAGAGATGAAGTAAGTTTTAAAGAGCATCATGAACACACAGAATATAAAATGAAACACTCTGCTGGGCGCATCTTTATCCACATTCTTTTCGTTTGCGGAGCTGGCGTGGATTTAGCTGGTGTTATCATTTCCACCAACGTGTGATTGGACTTTGGAAAAAACACTTGACATCGGAACACATTCATAAGTTTGCTTCAGATCAGGAATGTAAAAAAAAAAAGTAAACTCCATCCATTTGACAAATTAAGAGTTGCTTAAACTTGAATTAGCCTGCTAGACGAATGGGACAGTAGAAATAGAACTCTCTTTGTTCCTGTCCAAGTTGATAGGCATTCTACTTATTTGAAAGACTTGCCTGTGAAGCATGAGGCCTGCTCTGTCTTTAGGTAGAACTGGAAATAAGAAGTGTTGTGTTTTTTTTTTTTTTGTCAGGAGTTTTTTTGTTTGTTTGTTTGTTTTCAAAGAGACATAGAAACACAGCCATTTGTTGATGACGTGCATAAGATTTATGAACCAAATTGAAATCTCCATTGTGCAGAGAAAATTTTAAAACAGTCATGTCAATTTCAGGAAACAAAAAGAAAGGAATTAACACACACAAGTGCCAAGACTGACGTGGGAGGAAATCACCTGAGGTGTAAGGTGAGAGATATGAGCTGGAATGACTTGGCTTGACTACCTGCAAGGAAAAAATGGCCAAACCTTCCCCTCCCAAAGTATGCAGCCTGGGGAATGTCATTTCAATCACTTCTGCAGTTGCTGTGCTGAGTACTTTTGAAATATCCTGCATCTACAGGTGACAAGGGCCCTCAGCAGAGAGGGAACAGAGCCTGTGGCCCTGTCTACATGCTGCCAAATACTTGGGTAAACACTGAAACCATTAGGCCAGAGCCTTGATGATTTTTCAGACACTCAGATCTTTGGCATTATAAAGGGAAACAATTTAGTTTTCATTCTGATAGTTGTCATTGTGTAGCTACAGTTAATGGCTAGATAAGTGTGTTTTTCCAACCAAAAAAAAAAAAAAAAAGTTAAGAAGTAATATATTTGACAGGTAATTCAAGAGAAGTAGGTAATTCAGGAGAAGTAAATTATAGGGAAGATACACAAAACAAACAGCAGAATCACCATGCCATGGTCGCCTATGTGTCCTTATTGTACACAAACACATAAACACACACACATACAAACCCATACTCGAGCACCAATTTCTTTTAAAAAATCCAGTTAAGTAACATTTCCTACCTTTAGTTGCTTGATGCTTTATTATCTTTTTTGGGGGAAAGGGACAGGGAAAGGGAAAGGGGGAGAGACAGAGAGAGAGAGAGAGAGAGAGAGAGAGAGAGAGAGAGAGAGAGAGAGAGAGGAGAGAAGCATTGATCAACCTGACTGGGGATCGAACCCCAAACCTATTGGTGTATGGGATGATGTTCCAACAAACTGAGACACTTGGCCAGGCCTGATGTGATATTATCTTGAACTTACTTGTCCATAAGCCAGACAAGTCCTATGAGAATAAAACTTTGCAGAAGTACATGATTTCTCTTTGTAAATCTGCAAACCATTTTTTTCTATTACTTGAAATATTATCACTGTGGTTTCAGTTATGTGCAGAGTATATTTTAAAGGCACTGCTCAAGTTCTGAAGGCTCTGAACCTCTGTTTTTTTAGTGATCATATGGTTGCCAAAATATGAGAAAATTTATGTGCAAAAAAAAATCCAACTTTAGTTTCAAAAATAGATGTAATATTTTTTTTCAACAGAAATGAACATTCTATCCAACAAACACTTGATTAATAATCTTAAATTAATGGATCCAAAATCAAGATGATGAGAATAAATATTTTGTGTTTTGGTAGCATAACATATTTGCCAACAGACTTACCTTAATGCGAATTAATTAGGAGATGGAGAAATGAGAGAATGCATTTAAAGTAAAGACCACTTTATAGTTAACTTATTTAAAATGGACTTCTAATGATGTCTCAAATATTTTCTAAAAGTAAATGGAAAGGAAAATGTTTAAATTCTGATAAAAAGCTTCTTTCAAAAGGCACACAGCATACCACAGACCTTTTCCCTGGGCCTGGCGTTCTCCAGAAATTCCCCTGCTATAAGGCATATTCATAAACCCGAGACCAATAGAGACATACTTGTCACATCCAATCTTGCTATCTTCTTAGTTGTTCATTTTACAGGAAAAAATCCCCCCTCTCCTATCTCTTCAATTTTTAAATGCAACTGCCTCTAGGTGATACGTACATGAAATGGCATTCATATCCAAGATATTAAATGTCATAACTGAGGTCATTTTAAGATTAGAAAGAATCAGTGCTTCAAGAGGACATGCTTGAATGGCCTGTGCAAAGAAATGCATGTGCTTAAATAAGGTTGGAATTATATAAGATTTTAAAGTTGCAAATTACAGTGTTTATGAAAACACTTGATCTGGGCACTGGGATACCATATAATTAAATAAAAATTGAGAGCCTTCGAACACGTCCAGATTAGTGGAAACGGATTCACAGATATAGATTTCACGTTTCCATTTTAATAGCAATAAAGTATTTTGTTTATGTACACTCACTTTCAAACTCCACTTTAAAAGTGTGGCATTTCTATAGCATTTTATGCACATGTTTGCCATCTAGCTAAAGACAGATTTTAATGAGCCATGGCTGGAAATCCATAAAGGTCTGCATGTCAACACTGGTTCCATTATAGAAAATCTTTTATTTTCTCTATTTTGTTTCTCAAAATAGTAAATGTTTGGGGAGTATGGAGGATAAGAAGGAAAAAGTGCTTTGAATTAGTTCATGCGGATTCTGAAGGTAGGCTGGCTTAATTGTTCGCTCTTTTGTTCTTTCTTTCTTCTTCCTAATATTGAAAACAAGAATGAGTAGATGTGTGCAAAGGTGAAATGATACAGAATGTCACCAAGGTCATGTGGAGGTACTGTTAGCGTCTCTATCGCTTAGGGACGTTTAGAACGTACTCAATCTATTTGCTGGGTCAGATAACCTTTTGAAGATCCCTGTTTGTCTGTTTGTCAAAACTTCAAAATTTAGAGCTCTGTAATTTTGAACAAGGAAGTTTAAAGTGATCGCAAACCAAATATTATAGAAAACACACAAAAACAATAACAACAACAATAAAACACAGAAGAAAAGGAAGGGAGAAAGAAAGGAGGCAGAGATGAGAAGAGTATGGAAAAAGAGGGACAGATAACTTAGGGAGAGCAAAGAGGACAAAGTTAAAGTCAGAATGAGAAGGGTCTGATAAAAGAATCAAACATAACTTAAAAATATGGACGCCGAGTAAATATCCCAAATATGCCCTTAACAACCTCCAGTTCTGCAGGCTTTTCTGCTGCCACACGAAAGTGTATTTTTCAAGAAAATTGGTTACAGCAGTTACCGTGCCTTCGAATAGCAGCGAGAAGAAATAAGGCACTACGTCTGGAGGGACTCTCCACAGAGCTGCATTCTCTACCTTTTCAATCCCTGCCGGGTCTCCCGCGCCTAACCATATGGAATCCATCTCATTCAAGGACATAGATGAGAAGAGGGGCTTGGGGAAGCCAGGGCTGCTGCTGGCTGTTTTAACGGCATGCCCCAGGAAAGTTTTATTTCCAATTGATTGGTTACAAATCAGATAAATATCGCTTCTAATGAAAGCAGCTTTGAACTGCTGGAAATGTTATCTATAGGCGTCTGGGGTTTATCAAAAGTCAAATGCAGCTTTAATCACATCAGCATGCTAATTACAGGCAAACAATAAAAGCTTTAAGAAATGATTGTGCTGGTTTTATTACTATTGACAGTCACCAAGGTATATTTATTTCGGGAGGTAATTGTCAGAAGACTTTCTCCAGAAAGACTTGCTTGTGTAATTAAGTGCGTGTTATGCAAGCTTATCTGCTGATCGGCTCCTGCTAGTTATGTAGACCCCCAATGCCTCAGAACACAGACACAATTAAAAAAGAAACACATGAAAAATACCAAAAAGAAAAGGAAAAGAAAAGAAAAGAAAAGAAAGAAAGGCTCAGGAAGATGGTTTTTCAGTAGTTCATTTGTGAGGGATTAAAAAAAAACACCAAAACCTGATGTGCTCTGAATAAAACAAATGTACTAGAGTAAGAAATGCAACCAGTCACACACACACACAAAAGAATAAAACAACCAAGTTAAGACTCTTCCTGATCAATGATTTTTAAGAATCGGAAAAAAATTGGAATGGAACATGTATAGTTTTATTTTGAGTAGAAGTTGGGGGAGCAGGAATTTTCTCTTTTGTTCGCAAAATATTATTCAATGGGGTAACTCCAACTTAAAAATATGTAAGATGAGAATGAGACAAAATAGGAAATAACAATTAATGGCTACATAGACCCAAAAAACACTGGTTTTAGTATTTTATAGTGGATTTATTAGGTAATTCCCCAAGCTACCTAATTTAAAATTAAAAGTTTGATAACATCATTCCAAATCCACACAGCCGCACATGCTTTTCCAGCCAAATAAACAACAAAGGCAAATTTGCCACCCTAAAATACATATTTTTTCAGTCTAGGGCACCTGAAACATGTATTTTTTAAATTTCCACCTTATTTTTAATGACAAACTGGCTACATTGTGACTGAACTAGAGAGGAAAAAAATAAACCTTTCAAACTATAAACTATTTTTGTGCCATAAAGAATCATTCAACTCTAAAAGAGGGGGAGAAACATAATTTAAAAAATATCATTATTATATCAAAAGGTGTTGGCCTGGATTTAATTCTTTCCATTCCCAAATATTGGCCTCTGTTCAGTTTCCATATCATTCAAAGCAATTAAAAATGTGGCAAATCCTTGATCAATTTTTTTTTTTACCCTTAAACAGGGTCAGTTCTGAAGTTGTTGTCACATTTTAATGGGTTCAGAGTCAGTTTATGCAAGAGACAATCAAATGTTTGCTTTTAAAAGCCCTATAAAAAGTAAGAGCTTTTAACCTTTTGAATGCATTAATAAAATGCTAATGACATCATGGCCAAGGCCACATTTGGAGGTCCCCCAAAACTCCAAATGACTGTTGTGAAAAGGAAACAAAAATTTAATCAAATGATCTGTTATTTTAATGGCCACTTACAAAACAGGAGATTTATTGAGAAGCATAAAGTTTGTTTGCGTGAGTGAAGGCAAAGCTTTTAAGAATTACCTTCTTCTGGGTTCTACCCGCCCCCCTCCCTCCCAGCTCCTTGCAACATAATACTACCAAATATTTGTGAATTGTGACTCAAGTCTGCAGTCTTATTTCTAACAGAAAATAAAAGTGAGGCTGAAGAGGGGGAAGGAAAAAAAAAAAAACAGTGGTGCCAATTTGTCTGCCCAAGCTCTGATTATTGGATGCAGAATTTTTTTTTTTTCTCCTTTCGGGGGAGGATTTGGTGGGAATGTTTCTCCCTTCAGGGTGCGATATCTGATATCCATCTTGAGACCAATCATAAGGCCAAACTTTCATGCAAAACTGCACAAGGGGAAAAATTTAAGACTTTGGGTAAAATCCTCATCTAAACTTGCAGCAGATCTCTAGTTCCCACTGGGCTACAGTGGCTCCTTTTGCCATTGCTGATTGCAAAACACACTGATTATTTTCCCCCTCCAAATGTTATTTCTGATAACTTGATGACCTGTGACCCCTAGGCCCCTCCCCCAACTCTTCTGCCTCTTCCATGAATCTCTGTTCCTCGTTTCTGTCTCCCCTGTCCAGAAGTGCTATCCAGTGACCCCTGGTGCTGATTAAAGTTCCTCAGGTGACCCCTGAATGCATTTTATTACACTGGCTGGTCATAAAACCTGCTTAAACTGCTGGCTTATCCAAACTCCTGCCTCTTCTGTGGAAAGCCCCACAGTTAGCCCAACCCCAGGCAGGGAAAATACAAACAAGCGCACGAAGGAAGGGCAGAGGGCTCGGACACAGCCTTTGTCAATGGTGGGAGCCGCTGGGCAGAAGGGAGGGAACCACTTAGAATGAAGACTGAGGCTGGCCTGGGTTCTGGAGGGAATCAACTTAGCGTAGGTGGGACATGGAGATGCAGAAGCATAAGGAGAGAGGGGGGCAGAGAAACCCTTTGGTGCTTTGTTCTTTTCTTTTCCTAAAATGATGCTACGATACTGAACTAGCTTGCCAGGGGAAAGCAAGGCATAACTAACAAGGGAGCATAAGGCATCTTTGAGACCAAGCTATTCCTTAAATGTATCCCAGAAAAACATGGACTTGGCTTTTGGAAGCAACACAAGGCGGCTGGAGGCTTTGGTATGTCTATGTGTTTCTACATCTAGGTAAAGATATATATTATTACCCTTACATGGCTCAGCAGGAACCAACTTTCCGTCTGGCTCACTTTAACTGTTTGTTTTCCTGGCTGCCAGGTGCTGAAGGGAGACGAAATCTGTGATATTCACCATCCTCTGTGGAAGGAATTTCTGTGGCCAGGGTGAGGCATGGCAATGCTATGGAAGAGACCAGAGAAGCCACATTTGAAAGGAGAAGGTGCCATTGCAAACCTAAAATTACCAAGTCCTGGGCTTTCCTTGATACTAAAACTGAATGTATATGTGTGTGTGTCAAATCCAGTTTTACCCCTTGGAAATAAGAAATGTTTTTTAGTCCATCCCCACTCACAACGTCTGAAAATAACTCAGCAGGGTCGGTTCTAATCCTTGAGCCCAATTAGGAGGATGCGACCGGGAAATTCGCCAGGAGATGTCCATCCGCTCAGTTATGTAAGATGCTACCTGCGGCTTCTTGGGAAACAGGATGAAGATCGGATGCACAGAGTTAGCCCTGGGCGGCTGTCTGGACAAGCGAGGCAGAGATCCACAGGGCAGGAGAAGGACACACCCTTCCCACCTCCCGCTGGTCGGGTCCCCATTTCAGTGACACTGAAACTAAATCAGAGCCACACTCTGCGGGGAGCCCTGGGCATTCCTAATCTCCAAATAACAGGCTCCCAAAGAGCTGGGCAGTTTTCTCCATACTGCCATGTGTCCGTCATTCTCACACTAGCTAGAGTCCTTAATAAGGCAAAGGTGAGGGCCCAATGGATCATGAATGACTATTTAATCAGCTTCTGATGACTAAAAAATGATATGTTACTCTTGGAATCATTTCCTTTGTTTCTGTGTTTTCTTCAAGCCCTTGGAAAAACTTGCTGCATTATTCTCCCTTTTGTTCAAACAAAGAAATACAACAGAACCATGAATGCAACTCCATGCGTTATGAGGTTTCCCATGCTGACTGGTGGGGTTGTTGCCTCTAATCTTTTCAGGTGGTCTCTTCCTCAGGCTTGGGTATTTCAGTCCATGCATGTGCCCATCAGTATTTAGCTGAATAGTCAAGAAGAGTACTCTGCAGATGTCTAGCACTTCCTCTCTGTGCCGCTCTCTTCTCTCTGGTACCCTGGCTGCAAAGTCTAGCCATGTTGCAATCCCCAGGTTCCTAGCCCTGTCTCCTCAACTCAGGGAGACCACCATGCTTCTAAATTCCCCCTTCTGTGCCCTGACTGGAAACTTTCTCTGGCCTGTAAGCTTGCATAACTGTAAAATTGTCAGGCTCATCTTGATTGTCTCCCATCTCTCAAGGATCGTTCATTGCCTTATGCCTGATGTGAAAAACATTTTTCTATGTATTTTTCTCTTGTTTCTTAGTTGTTTCCATGGGATGGTAATCCATTTCGATGGGATGTAGATGTCTCCATGTCATTAACAAAGTCCCACAATAGTCTAAGCCACTAGTTTGTTTGGCAATGTAGTTCCTTGAAATCTTGGTAGGCTTAACACTGGAAAAAAAAAAAGGAGTAGGCTTCTCATCTACATACTCAGTGCCATGTGTCAGGAGCCACACCCGAAATCATTTTGAAGCATAGTGTCCAACTCTGAGTTATATCGTTGATTTCTTATCTTTACACGTGTCTTTCTCAACTTAATGTAGCCACCTGGAGGCTTTCAGGCTTCAAGGTGAGAGATCACAATGTGATCACTTTTGCCAACAAGAAGGTTAGATGGGACATTTACCCTTATGTTTTCTTTTGTTGTTATTATCTCATACTTTCTGAGATTGATAAACAGTTTTTCCAGCCTTGTATGAGTCCAAATTTCTATTTTTTTCTGTCATTAAAATAATTCTGCTTGCATATTGGCCATTTTTTTCTGAGTTTATTACTTCCTTATAATATTTTGATAGAAGCAATCAGCAATAGCCAATATTTATTTGTAACTGTTATCTTTTCTAATCTCTTCTGCTATGCATGTGGTCTGGCCTAAAGCCCAAGTTACCACAAGTGGTGGTCTCTCTCTCCGCCATGGAATAACAACAATTTCATCCTTTCTTTCCCCTGATGTCAATTTTATCACTGCCTGCTTCACATGAATAGAAGGCATATAATTTAGGTTTTTAATTTCAGCAATACCTCATTTCAAAATATTAATCTCTGGATTAGGATAATGTAGTTTCCATAAGAGAAAAATGCCCAAATCTCAAAGGCTTAACAAAGTAAGTTTCATTTCCCTCATGCAATGTTTAATGTGGATTGGCAGTCTTCCTCAAACTTACAGCAATGACATCTGGAACATGTCTCCTCCTAGCTTTCCAAGGCAGGGAATAGAGAGATGCTGAAGGCATATTATTTCTTAAGTACCCCATTTTACTCACAGTCCATTGGCCAGAACTTGTCACATGGCCCCAACCTAACTGCAGAGATAGTTGGGAAATACTGGGAGACACAAGGAAGAAACTGGGAGAAACAAGGGAGACACAATGATGAACGCTGCCACACCATGCTAATAACTTAGTGTGGTACTATTCCCATTTCCTGTATAGTCACATCCCTCTGCATACAAATGTATATATTCATAGATAACTATATATATTTCATTTTATAAAACAATAATAAGATGCCATATAAACTGTACGTATAAAATAACTGTTTATTCTTTTCATATATCACAAGATTCTATTTGCTTCTATTTTATAAGGACTTTTTTGCATCATTATCTGTAGGTGAAATGGGCCTTTACTTTCCCTCTTTTGCACTATTTTTGTTAGATTTTAATATGAAAGCCATGCAGGCTTTGAAATATAAGTTGGAGGAATTTTCCATCTTTTTTTCTACACCTGGAATAGTAAAACCAACATTGGAATTACCTATTTTTAAATAGTTAGGTAAAATTAGTTATGAGTTCATCTGTTTCTGGTACTGTTTTAATGGTAAATATTTACTAGTAATCATTTGACAATCTCATCTGTGATAATTGATCCACTACTGTTTTCCTGTGTTGTTGTTGGTAATTTTATTTTGCTAGGAAATTATTCCTTTTTTACTGTTATTAAAAGTTGTATGAAATACTGTTGCATAATTCTGTTCATCTTTTACAAATGTTTTAAAAGTCCTGATCATGATCTATTTTTGCTTTATTTTTTCTTTTAGCAGTTTTGTGAAAAAATTTAATCATATTACTATTTTCTTTCAAAAATCTATCTGGCTTATTTCTTTGCAGATTAGCTTTTTATTTGAACTTGAGAAAAATCTCTTAATTTTCTTTTTATTGTTTCACCTCCTTTTGTGCCTCTTTCTTCCAAACTTCCATTGTTCACATGTGAACTCCTACTCTATCCTCTGTTGTGTGTGTGTGTGTGTGTGTGTGTGTGTGTGTGTGTGTGTGTGTGTGTGACATATTTTTGATGGGGACTGTGAAAAACTGTGCTCTCTATCCCATTATTGCCATGTGGGAAGGAAGAATCTATGTTGCCATAGCTCCTCATTTTTTAAGAGAAGTCATAAATCCAGAACTTTATGCTACATCTTCTCATTTGGAAACACTGAGGACTTGTTAAAACTGTTCTGTAAATATTACTCCAGGTTAGGACCACAGGAGTAGACAGTACCCTGGGGGATAGATGGTCACTTCTGACTTCTAAGTTCTGTTTCCTGGAGGGAAACAATCCTGCTTCTCTTAGGCAAGCTCCTTGGAGCAGAGCCATGTTCTCTACTTAGTTTTGTATTCCTCAGGGTTCCACACACAGCACAAGATATACATGGGACATTCAATATATATTTACAAATGAAGAGATACACTCTTGGTGCCACTGTCAGACTAACAGGTCATTGGTCTGGCTTTGGTGAACACAAACTTTTATGCAGTAAAGGAAGCTGCTAATGTAGTGATTGAAATGTGGCGGGCTGGGGGGGAGGAGGCATGGAGTCTTCAAAACAAAATTCCCCACAATTGCTTGTGGTGGGGTCAGTAGACTGTACCATTATGAGTTTTCTACAAGACTAGAATATTTTCAAAATCTCAACTGTGCAACTTTTCTGTGGCAAAGAGTTAGCTGAACAACGAATACTGTCTAATGAGGAAGACAGGAAGTTTTGTCTCAACCATGTGGATTTGAAGGTTTTATAGTCTAACAACCACCTCAATGCAAAAGCGTGACTAATAAAGTAGAGAGTCTGAGGATGTACTCAGAATAATGGCTTTTCCTTTTTTCTCCATTTGCCATGTTTCTCTAAGAGACTTTCGTAGGGAAAGAAAAACAATAAAATCATTGTCCCATGTTTTGCAGGCATGGAGTCTTAATACCATCAATGCTGAGAAGTGATTGTCTGAGATGAGAACTCAAACATGAGATTTCAAAATTTGAGGGAGAAAGGCCATAAATCCAGGTTTTGAATTGCAAACCTACTTAATCCTTGATTGGGCTCTGATGGTCTGTTCACCGTAGTGCTGCCTATATTAACCTGAGCCCTATTCCTAATTACAACCTGCTTTTAGTGTTCCTGGATGACATCAAGATGTGTGGGATTAACAGACAGTACCAGGCACATTGCATAGCAATTGTGGCAAAACACTGTGTTCCCTCAAGGGTGTGGAGAGTAAGTAGCTTCCTTGGGTCAAAATATTAATGACTAGACTTTCAAGGCTGCTGTTACTATTCTGAAAAAAAAAAAAAACACAAAAAGCATCATTCTATTGAATCAACAGGCTGTCCTAGACTTGTCATTGAACCCCTCTCATTTTTCACTTTAATTTCAAATTTCTTTGTTAAGCTTCTTTCTCAGAGAGTTTGAAACATGAGTTTCAAAACAGACTATTATTAACCTCAAAAAAAGATCCACTTCTACATGATAGAAATATAGAGTGGATAATCATACTATACATTTATTTATAATATGTCTACTTTCAAAGAAAGGATTTGAGGTGTGTTATTCAGAGTAAATGAAAGAGTTTCAATCAGCCCTGTCTGGGAATTTGAGAATCTAAGTGAACCTAAAGAAGGCCAAACGTGGCAATTTTCTCCAGGACTGTCACATTGCCCTACTTCCAAGGGATATGACACCCAAAGAGTTCACAGCTGTGCTGTCATCACAAGTTTCCATTTGACACTGGTGATATCATAACCATGGAAAATAGTTGCTTAAAAATATCACAGCTTGAGCTTTTAGATTTCATAAATTGTCATGACGAAGTGAGCTCCACAGAGCTTGTTGGAGACTACGCACATTCAAGGACACTCCATTCTTTACTATGTTAAAGAATCGGCTCTGTCAAATACTGTGCCAGGCCTTTCACACCCATTATGTCACTTAACCTCCATATAATAACCCCATAAACTAAATACCATTATCCTTACTCCATACAAGGGCAACTGAAAGTTTGAAGAGGTGAGATATCCTCCACAGAATCACACAGCTGGTCAGAGATGGGATGAGGAAGCTTACCCACACTATCTGGTTCTGAAGCTCTTCCCATTACAACTAGAATGTCTGGAATTCAGGTGAAGTTCTGTTCAGCCTGGATTTAGGGCCTGCTCTGTAGCATCTCGCAGGAGTCCAATAAAATAAAGCTAATGAAAACAGCCGATTCACCCCCTGACACAGCAGAACACCCCATAGTAGTAAGGGACAGGGTGTCACTATTGGAATAAAAATCATGATGGGACTCAAAGCTCTCTCCTCAGCCATTCCCTCTTGTAGATGCCATGATATATCTGAAGTCTGCCCTGAGTGTTCCTTCCTTATAACCTCTTTGTTTAAAAAAAAATTTTCTCTAGAAGACAAGAAAGGTTTATACATGAAATAAATTTGAACTGAGGCATTTTGTGATTATTCAAATGTGCCTTCTTCTGAGAGGAAGCAGGCAGTCAACACATTTTTGGTGTGTGGAAGGTGGTGGGCTGAAAACAATGGAACTCCAGAAATGAGAGAACACTCTGGTTTATCTCCTGCATAGGTCAAATTTTAGATACAGTATTTGGGGTTGGGGGAGGAGAAAATAAAATTCTGGTGTATTTTTCTTTGGGTAATGGAGAAGCTTGCAATGAATGGGTTGGCAATTTGCAGCCATGATCTTGATTGAAGGAAATCATCCTAAAGATAGTAATAATTTTTTATTCTATTCTAATGTTCACTGATGATTTGTATCATTTTAAAGGTCAAACATTGGCATCAAGGTCTTTTCTGAATTAACTGAGTTTGTAATTTTCATAATCCTGTACACAAAAGGTATACTTTGAAGATTTAGGAGGACAGTTCTTCCCCTCATCCTGGTGAATTTGACCTTTGAACTATCATTAAGTTTGAAGCCAAAATTATGGATTTGCCTAAGACCAGTACTAGACAGCAAATTGTGAAAAACCATGGGAGGAGGGGGGTGGGAACTCCACTGAATACTAGAAAGTATAATGAAACTAAATATAGAATGTACCACAGATCATAAGGGTTGAAAGGCAAGAGCCAAATTCCAAGCACTGTCCATAGTTGGCAAAATACAAAGTTCCATTTCGAAACAACTTTTTCCAAGGCATCCAAAACTTTACTCTGCTTTTCAGGAAGCACTGTTGATCACTTTGCAATGAGACAAGCCTATGGACTTGGCAGCCATCTTCAGGCTGGCTCTAAGCCAACCAAAGTGATCAATATTGCATTCTGAGAGCACCAATAGACCCTTTGTCCCAGCACTAACGTATCTGGGAGATGTGCCAGAAGATTCCCGTGTGCACATGTGTGTGCACACACTGGAACAGGATGATCCAGGAAATCTAATCATATGGGAAGATCAAAAGCACAGCGGGATATTCCTGTGACTCTGGCACTGGTCAGCAATACTTCAATGTCCACATCCAAATATGAAGGCAGCTTAAAGAGTCTACAGATGGAAGATAAACAGAAACTTGAAAAAATGTACCAAGGCAGCTGATTTGTGTTCTGTTGCCCTTTCGCCTACCATGAGCAGCCCTGGTGTGTTGTCAATCACTCCCTTGCACTACTTTGAAGTATGACTCTATCCCTAAATCCCACAGAGTGGATGCCAGCCTGGCCTGGTCTCACCTCTTTCCACCTCCTGCCCTCCAGCACGCTCACAAGTGTTTGGAACATAAATTGGGGATGGAGGGAAATATGATCCCAGACCCAGGTCCTGACGGCTACTAGAACATGTCATGTGTCTGGCACTGAACACGACTCATTGCCAATTTAAAACCAACTAAATGACCACAGTTCTCTTCGGAAAGAAAAAAGAAAGACCATGTGACTGATGAGAAAACAATGAAAAGAAATCTTGCGCGTGCGCATACATGCGCGCACACACACACACACACACACACACACACACACACACGAAGTTCATTTGTCTGAAAATCAAGGCCATATTCAGGGTTGAAAAATATATATTACATGGATGGCATTAACAGGAGGACCCAATGAGACACTCTCACTGCTGTTGTCCTTCCAAATAAAATTTAAGGACACACCGAGCCAGGGAGGAAATGAATATTCAATTTAGAGCTTTTTCATACATTTCATATCTGCCTCTCCCATCATGTTTGCGATTTTTACAGTCTTTGTTATGAATAGCTTCTCATCACATTTCTATGAGGGAGATCATCATAATTACAACCTTATGTTATGGGAGAGCAGAAAGAAGTGACTTGGCAAAGGTCATGTGGCAATGCAATGTCCTAGACAGGAAGGGAACTGATATATCTGGAAACCATTGTGAGCTGTGCATTCCAGTGAGCCTGGCAGAAAGCAAGGCTCAGGTTGCCCCAGCCAAAGCTTCGCGCTTATGCAGGAACATGAGTGCTTGCTTGATGTGCATGTGATGTCACCAAGAAGAAGAAATTAAACTTTAGTAATAACTCGAGCAAAATCTTATTAGAAGCAATTTCCAAAATGATTGTTACTATTGTGAGTGTTAGGAGGAAGACAGGGTAAGGATGAACTGACTTTAATACTGGGACATTTGATTTGGCATTTAAATTGCTGCAAACTCTACTCTTAGCTAACAACCTACCCTTTGCAAAATCATTATAAAAGCTCAGGCTAGGGTGGGATCTCTTCATGATACTCTCTAGGGGGCAGCTTCCGTATGTTCCTGTATATTATTCCATAGTCCACATGGTTATGGGATGAAGCAACACTTCTATGCCAGGATGCTGCTTAACCGAGGAACCAGATGTTCAAACAGTTTTAGAAATAAAATATCATGAAGTCCTTAATTTCTGAACAATGAATGAGTCTTTTTGCAAATCTTACCCAAACTGATAGCTGTTCTTTTCCCAACAAAAAGTTGAAAAAATTTTTTAAACCATCTATCACAACAACATAGAAGAGAGTAAAGTTGAAAACTCAAATGAGGGAAACACTTATAATCAGTATTTTTCAAAAGCTACCTATTGCCAGGTAAGTAAGTAAATCTGCTTATATAGTTGATTTAAAGCAAACAAACAAACCAAGCACTTCCTATCTGAACTTTGAAATATTTAAAGTGGAGAAACTGCGAATTTTCTATAATTAATATTGAAGTCTTGATGTATGGAAGTAAATATTGAAATCATAGGTACAGGACAAAACCTTCAGTGGATAAAGGAAAAGTCTACTAAAGGAGAATATGACCCAAACTGGACAAAGACAGACACATGCCCCTCAGCCAGATCTGAACATATTGATTTCCCCAACTGTCCCGCAAAGAGGAATTCAGTGTTAATATTCCATATAGTTTATGTTCCTAATATTTAAAAAATGATTATTAAATATTTCAAACAGTACATAGAAAATGATACTATCACCATTACATTTTACAAACTTTAGCTTCTTGTCATATTTGCTTTAGATCTAATTTTTATGATAAAGAAGACATAGATACATTGAAAGTCCACAATGAAACTACTCCAGAATTTAATTTCCTCTACTCTCTCCTCAGAAGAATCTGAAATTGGTTTGTGTCTTTTGTTGTTTTCTCATACTTCATTAGATGTATTGAAAATCATTATGTACTTTGCACATTTTAAAACTTGAACCAAATGGTATAATGTTGTCCACATTCATGTCTACTTTTTTACAGTTCCTCATTGTTTTTGTCATTTATACAAATTAGTATATGCATCTAGTTTCATTATTGTAACCACCAAATTTAGTCTACTCATGTGGGGGATCTTTTAATAATAGCTGGTTTTGTTATTTTTTATTTTGCATTTTCATGATTATAGTGAGAATGATTTCCTTTTCTGTGATTTTCCTATTTATATCTTTTGCCCATATTGCCACTGGGTTGTTTGATTTTTTTTAAAAAAAAATCAATCTGTAGGAGTTCTTGGTATATTCTAGATAGCAATTCTTTGACAATTATGTGCCTTGCAAGTAACTTTCCTCTCTATGCCTCTTTAAAAAAATATTTATATGTCAGTAGTTGTACTTAATATAACACCCTACTTTTATTCTTCAAGACAGACCCATCCATCATAACAGTTAATGACCACAAAGAAATTTTATAGAAATTTCATTTTGCTTTTCTAACAACCCCATTCTTGTTCAAGTCCAGAGATAACTTGCTTCTGATTCTTGTTTTCATTTCCTTGCTTTAGCCCCAGATCTGATCTTTTATATGATATTTGAATTTAGAAGTTTTGATAGTCTGTGCTCCCCGAAAATGTTGTTCAGCACTCAACCTCTGTCACCTCCATTTTTTCCTCCTTCTGTAGATTTTCTGGATCTTATATAACTCACGTAACATGTTCTCATGATTGTGGTAAGCTAGATCCATGTTTCTAGCATGGAACTAAACATGTTAAATCATTATCAATCTGATGTGATTTCTTCAGAAGTATACCACTGTTCTGAATCATGATGTCAAGGATCTTGTCTTTTTACCACAGTATTGTCAGTATTTTTGGGATGAATGAATGAATGAATCTAGGTGTTCTTTGCACAACCTCTGAACATTGGAAACCTAATTCTAGCACAAGTCTTTCTAAGTGAAGTTCGTACCATAATATACTAGTATAGCTGGTGTATCTTAAGTTAATCATTTTATTCTCACAACACATTTAATAAGTATGGCAGTTATTAAAACATGGCTGCAAACTCTGGTATTTCTCCCATAAAGACTCACCTAAGTAGGTGGGGAAGGGTAGGGGTTGACTGAGAGGCATTCATGAAAGTCACAGCCCCGGGGCACAGGCTCACTAAAAGATTGAGACCTAATCACAGGACCACAGAAACCTTTCCCTCTCCCCACCTCACCATCACATCACTAGGGCTCTGGTATTATAACCAGGGAATATAATTGAAAGAACTGCAGGCCTCAGACTTTACTTAAGAAGAGATCTCTAGGGAACCCCAAATACAACAGAGGAGGCAAACACAAGGACACCAGAGGAAATGTTAGCTTCTGACACCTAAGCTACAACAAACAGTAAACATAACCTAACTCCTAGTAAGATAAACATAAAGCCTCACACAAAAGGCCTAGTCTTACCCAGTACATCATGCCAAGCTTTCAGTAAGAAAAAACCGTAAGGTATACTAAAAGACAAAAAAGATAGTTTCAAGAGACAGAGCAAGCATTACAGCCAGAGTCAGATATGGCAAGGATGCTGAAATTATCAGACTGAAATTTTAAAACAACTGTAATTCATATGCTAAGAGCTCTAATGAAAAAGGTGGGCAATAGGCAAGAGCAGATGGATGATACCAGCAGGGAGATGGGAATTCTAAGAAAGAATCAAAAGGAAATGCTAGAAATCAAAAACACTGTACGAAGAATGAAGAATGCCTTTGATGGGGTCTTCAATAGACTGGACGCAACCAAGGAAACTGTCCATGAGCTAGAAGAAATATAAACTTCTAAAACTGAAATGCAAAGAGAAAAGGAATGACAAAAGACAATAGAGTATTCAAGAACGACAAAAGCAGTAATATATGACAACGGGGATACCAGAAGGAAGATAGGAAAAAGAGCAGAAGAAAAAAATGAAGCAATGATGATTCAGAATTTCCTAAAGTTAATGACAGACATCAAACAAAAATTCAGAAAGCTCAGAGAACCCCAAGCAGGGTAAAATACCCAAACCTACAGCAACACATATATCAAGCTGTAAAAAATCAAAGACCAGGGGGAAAATCATGAAAAAATCAAGAGGGGTGGGGGAACGCCTTACTTACAGAGGAGCAAGGATAGGAATTACTAAGACTTCAGAAGCCATGCGAGCAAGAAGAAAGTAGAGGGAAAGTGGATATTGAATGTGTTGAAAGACAAGATCTACGAATTTAGAATTCTTTCTTCAGTGAAATGATCCTTCAAAAGGTTTGCCCCTTTGGGCTCCTTAGACTTTAGTATGTTTGGAATGAGGGTTTCAATCAAACAAAGACCTCACCCATTCCATGTAGCTGTGACTCTTCACGTTGTGTGTCCTCAAACGTGAGAGTAAGGAGAGTGATGCTGGTATGAATCAGGCGTACAGGGCAGAGAGACCCATGAGGTGTATCTCTTACGTAAAGCAGTCCAATAGCAGAGCTAAGACAGCACTCGGACTGTACATATGACACTAATGAGAGGCTGCATGCAAATTATTAACATGAAAGCTCAGAGCCCTTATTATACATCCAGAACAAACAAGCATTGCGCACCTGCTTCTGTATCTTTATGTAAGAGAAGGAAGAACTGTGATTCAGTCTGTTTTGTGATTTCCTTGGCCTCTTTCGGCCCCAAAGAAAACAAATATACACACAGCTGTTACAGCACTTGCTTTCTGTTCCAGATGAGGGTAAGCATGGAATAGAAATCTTGGGTGCCTGCAGACGTGGCCTAATAACTAAAAAGTGACAAACACAGCAGGTCTCTCCTGGGTCTCAGTAAGGAGGCTGTAATTCATTATAAAAGCATTTCTGCACCTGCAGCGATGGCTGTTTTATGCTCATCTGTGCACCAGAAGCTGTCTCTGCATAACCATGTGAGGACTGCGGGCTGGAGGCAGAAAGCACACTGATGATCCCCAAACCAAAAGAGCAAGGCATCCAGTCCCACTGGGGGACAGCCAGTTTTCTGAGTCTTGATCCCATAGGGGTCAAGACTGCCTCCGGGGACAGGGGATGGGAGTGGCCTAGAAGAGGTCAATGGGGGGTGGGGCACATATGTGATACTTTCAAGATTAAAGATAAAAATAAAAAAAAAAAAGGCTGCCTCCAGTTTGGAGGTGGTGAGCAGAGATTGAAAGTGCAGTTTTTTAAAAAATGAAATATAAACCAAAGATTTGGGAATTCCAGACAGCGACCAATTTAAATCCTTTCAACGGGCCATGCAGCTGCAATCCAGTGCTTCAGTATAGTGCTTGGCTGAGGCTGGTCAATAATTTTAACCTTTCCTTCAACTGATATTTCTTGTTATAAATTATTGGTGGTATTACTCAAGGATCATGTGATGCCTCGGTATTATTTTTTAAAAATCCTATTGATAATCACTTCTCAGCCTTTTGGTTAAGATCAACTGTAGCAACTGTTCTTATTAGTTTAATATCTAATACCAGTATGTCCTCTATCTGAGGACAATATATTAAACTAGAGGCTCAATGCACAAAAATTCGTGCAAGAGTAGGCCTTCCTTCCCCTGGCTGCCTGCACCACCTGCACCGCCTTCCCGCTGGCACCGGGTACCTGGGCTGGCTTCCCTTTGGCCGCCTGCAGGCACCCTGGAGCCTGGCTTCCTTATGGCCCTGGCTTCATCCCGAAGGATGTCCGGAATGACGTCCAGAAGGATGTCTGGTCTAATTAGCCTATTACCCTTTTATTATTATAGATGTATTTTTGGGGCTGGGAGATGGAACAGGAGCTTGCTCCATCCACTCCACACATTGACCCGGTATTGCAGTACCTCTGGGAAAGGTGCACCAAAAAAAAAAAAAAAAAAAAAATCCTATTGATTACAGAGAAATGGATTGTCTTTCAAATTTTTCTCTGGAAAGCATTTGTCTTTTCTTCCTACTATAGATTAAATAATCCTGTGGTGATTTTTAATAGGAATTATTTGGAATCAAATGAAGTTATCAGTTACAAATGCCATGAAGCATTTAGGAGAAACTCATTTGTTCAGTTACCCAACCAGCTCTGACTGATTGCTGAAGGCCAACTATGTGTTGTGCTAAACGCTGGGAGACTAGAGATGAGCAAGGACAAGTCCCTGCCCAGTAGGGGGACATATTCATGGGAACTAATAAAAGCAACAGAATGTAATAGATCCTAGTATAAGCAGCAGGGCCCAAAGAGTGGTCAACTCCACCAACCTTTCTAGAGGAAGTAGTGCTTGAGCTGAGTCATGAAACATGACCAGATAGTCACCAGACTTTCCAGAGAATGCTTCAGACAGGAAACTGAACATAAAAAGGCAGAGAATGAAATAGCTGAATACATTCAGAGAGCTGAAGCTAGCTGAATTTGGAACAAGGGTATATTCATGTATTCATTTATCAAACAAATTCCTCAGAATAGTGAACAAGACACGTTCAGTCCACGCTTGCTTGGAGACCATTTTATAGTGATGGAGGCAGATTTTGCAAGTACTCTGTAAATACATTGATCAGGTAATTACAAATTATTAATGCCTATAAAGAGAAAAGTGAGGACTAAGATATAAACTAGAGAAAGGGAGATGAGGGGGACAGAAATATTCTTTAACCCTTTGCACTCGCTTGCTTTTTTCATCGAGCTGCTACCAATGCTAACCGTGTCGAGTCACACTCGACATCCAAGTGCAAAAGGTTAAAGGTCAGGAAATGCTCTTGTGAGAGGTGACTTTGAAACTGACACCCGAAGAATGAGCATCTTAAATAAAGTAGGTGGGATGATCACTATAGACAAGTAGATGGCAGAGGTCCTGAAATGTGAAGAGGAGGGTGGGAGGAAAGGTTAGTCCAGTGAATGGACATGCCATCACTATATGAAGGTGTTTATCTTCTCTCTCCTAGACAATAAGGAACCACAGCATAATGTTTAAAGAGACAAATATGATCATTTTTGCATTTTAGGAAATCCACGTTCTTGGCAGAGTAGAGAGGTATTATCCATAGGCTAAGAAACTGCAGGTCTAGTCAGTGGAGAGAGGGTGGATGCAAGTGCTTGTATCAAGAAAGGAAACTGACAGGACCTAAATTCTTATAGCAGCAGAATTTTGGAAGACATGAACAATAACAATCAAAAAATAAGACAATATCACTAACAATTCCATCACTTAAAGATGACTATTCAGTATTTTGTGTGCATTCTTCTAGTCTCGTTTCTATACCAAAACATAGTTTATAAATATTTTTGCCTAATTTTTCACAAAGCACCTACATTGTGAATATTTTCTAAACTAGTATATGTCATGACTTTATTCTTTGAATAGCTGCATTGATCATTACCCCATTATTTTTTTTCACACATTTGCATTATTAAAACTGTTGCTATGGATATCCTGGTATGTAGATATTGTGCTCCTGTCCAATTACGTTTCAGGGAGATATTCCTCAATGCTGAGTTAGTATGGCAAAGCATACAATTTTTTAAGTGCTTCTGATACGGTTGGCCAGAATACCCTTTTGAAAACTGAATTCTTCTTGTACCTTTCTTGTTCTAGCTGAACTCTGAAACAATTTTGGCAAATTGCAAAGAAAAAAAAGTAATTTGCGTTGGGACTCCATTCAATTTATGGCTAATTTAGGTATACTTGACATTTTTATCCTATTGAGTATGTTTACCTGGGGACGAGCTATGTTTCTACACATCAAAGCAAGACTCTAGTTTCCTTTAACAGTGCTTTACAGTTTGCCTTTTTGTGAGCCCTACAGAGTTCTTTTTCATTTTATCCTTGGGTATTTGACATTTTATTACCATTATGAATGGTGTATTTTATGTAAACACTAAATATGCTGACTATATTTGAAATATAGGAAAACTGTGGAACTTCTAATATTTAATTTGCAACTGGCTACATTATTGAACTCATTAGTTCTAACGGCTTTGTTTCTGTTGATTTTCTCAGGCTATTCAGGTGGAAAAATTATTATCATTTTATAACATTTGATAAATTTGCTCTCTCTTTTCCAATATTTTTAAGCCATTACATAGTTTTCTTATTTAATTGTGTTGCTGGCATTTCCTGAACAGTCTTACCCAATCTTTGCGATCATAGGCTTGTTTCACTGTTCCAGACTTTAATGGGAATTTCTGGAGGGTTACATCATGAGGCATGATATTGTTCAATTATTTTAAGCTATGCATCTTACATGTTTAAAAAATCACTCTCTAATCCTATTTTTAAAAGTTTGATTGAGAATAGGTCCTGAATTTTATTAAATACCTCTTGAGTTTCTCTTTTGATGCTTTTTCTTTCATGAATAATGGTAATATATATCCTAATATCAAAGCACTCATTTCTTCCTGGAACAAATCCTATTTTGTCATTGTAGCTTAGTCTTTGAATAAATATTTTAGGTGATTTAGTTAGTATTTTTGTTAGGAAATTGGTGAGTACATTGGTTTTTGTGCTGTCTCCGTAAAATTTGGGTATCAGGGTTGTGTTGGCTGTGTATAGATATAAGGAAATTGGAAACATTCCTTCTTTCTCTATGTTCTGGAACAATTCAAATAGCCTAGAATTACACGTTCCTAAATGTTTGGATAGATGCATCCATAAAATTACTTAGCTCCAGTGTCTTTTGAAGGGACAGTTATTTAATAAATTTCTTTGAATTTTCCATGAATTTTGATTGAGTAAATATTTCTACCTCTTCTAAGAGCAATAAACCTTATCTTTATTTTCCTGAAACATTGCCTATTTATTTTCTAGTCATTAACATAGAATTGTTGGATGTATTCTCTTATAATTATTTTACATTTTTCTATCAATAATTATAACTCCCTTTGCTGGTTATCTTTTCCTATATAAAGGTAGTTAGCTTTATCTTTGTTTTTCATTCTTCAAAGACAATAATTCCTGAATTTATTTATTAACTCTCTGTTCTAAATTATTAAGTTTTGCTTTTATTTTTGAAGTTCTTTTCTTCTGTATTCCTTAGCTATGTTACATTTTGCTTTTTTAGCTTCTTGTAGACAATTAATTCTTTCTGTCTTAGTGATAAATGTATTTAAATCTATAAGCTTTTTTTGGATACAGCGTTGGTTGCATCCAGGTTGAGATCCATATAAACTATTATAAATTATTAACATATATAAATTATAATATTGCATATATTACATATATATCTATATTTCTCTTAAGCACACAGAATGTGTTCTTTAAGTGTACCTATTATTAGTGCTACTTTATTAAATAGTGTATTTATTATAATATTCTTAACTTTTTTATTTCATGGCAAAAAATAAAATATTTAAAGTTGAAGTTATCTTTGTTTTTTTGTTCCATGACAATTTTTCCCCTCCTTCCATAAGGCAACCACTATTATGAATTTGATGTGAATCAGTCAATTCTACATTTTTAAATCTTACAAATCTACAAATTCATGACTAATATGCAGTATTGTTTTATATGTCTTTAAAATACATACATACTACCACACTGATGTATACTTCTGCATCTTTTATGTCCAGTGTATTTTTAAGAACTATGCCAATGGACCTATGAATTGATTGATGTATTTATACATAATGATATGAAAGGCTCATTTGTTTTTAACTGCTGTGTGGTATTCTATCATATGACTAAATCAGAGTTCATTTAATCTCTTCCTTTATTAATATTTCCATTGTCTTTGTTTTTCAGTCTTTAAGTATAATTTACTTTTTAAAAATTGAGATATAATTGACATAATGTATAAGTTTTAGGCATACAACATAATGATTTGATATATGTATATATTGTGAAATGATTAACACAATAAATTTAGTTAATATCTATCATCAAATTAGTTATAATTTTTTCTTTTTTGTTTTATTTTAATTCTTTATTGTTGAAAGGATAACATATATCTCCTTTTCATCCCATTGACCTCTCCCAGCAATTTTTTCTTATGATAAGAACTTTTAAGATCAACTCTCTTAGCAACTTTCAAATATAAAACACAGTATTGTAAACTATAGTCACCAGGCTGTACATTACATCCCCAGGACTTTTTTTTTTATCATATTGGTGTAATTTTTGTATATTTATTCTTGTGAAATTTTCCTTTAAATATTGTATGACCAATTCTGACTTTTAATGATGAGTCTAATCTGTTTGTAATGTTGTGAGCACTGATGTACTTGGGTTTGTGTTTTATATTTACTATGCTCCTCTATACTTTCTTGTATTTTGCTTTCTACTGACTTTATTGAATTTTCTTAATTCTTAATTTTTTCCTAGTTGTTTCAAAATTATACATTTTATTTACATTAATTAGTGGTGAACCGCAAATTTGTACTATATAAAATTAATTTAACTTAATTTAGCAAACTCTAGATTAGAGAGTGGGAATCCACTAAATCCAGTGAATTTCCCTCAAGTTGGTTTATTTATTTTCAGTGTTTGTGACCCTTTTATGAATAACTACAAAAATAATCACTAAGCTGGTGTAATTAAAAATCAAACTTGACCAAAGATTTAAAGAATAATGGCATGAAAAATAAGAATGTGAAGTTAAATCATTCTAAGGCTTATGCATTATTGGCGGAGGGGAGAGGAGTGGGGGGAGGGCAGGGCGGGCGGGGGAGGGGGGGAGAGAGAGACCTACAACCGATTACCCAGAAAAGTTATCATTTAGAATCAAAACAGATAAAGAACTTCCCTGACAAAAAAAAAAAAAAAAGCTAAAGGAGTTCATCACCACCAAATAAGTATTTTAAGAAATGTTAAAGGGCTTAAGAAGAAAAAAAGAAAAATCAGCAAAGAAGCAGCAATCCTAAATGACTCACTAGATCAGATGGACTTAATTGACATCTTCAGAACATTTCACCCCAAAGCCGCGGAATATACCTTCTTCTCAAGTGCACATGGGACATTTTCTTTTTTTAAAAATTTTTTAAAAAATATATATTTTATTGATTTTTTACAGAGAGGAAGGTAGAGGGATAGAGAGCTAGAAACATTGATGAGAGAGAAACATCGATCAGCTGACTCCTCCACACCCCCCACTGAGGACGTGCCCGCAACCAAGGTACATGCCCTTGACTGGAATTGAACCTGGGACCTTTCAGTCCACAGGCCAACGCTCTATCCACTGAGCCAAACCGGTTTCGGCCACATGGGACATTTTCAAAAATAGACCACATACTGGGTCACAAGCAAAGTCTCCACAAATTCAAGAAGATTGAAATCATACCAAGCATCTTCTCAGACCACAATGGCATAATATTAGAAATAAACTACAATAAAAACAATCCAAAAGACTCAAACACTTGGATGCTGAATAGCATGTTATTAAATATTGATTGGGTTACCAATGAGATCAAAGAAGAAATTAAAAACATCCTGGAAACTAATGACAATAAAAACACAACAATCCAAAACCTATGGGATACAATGAAAGCAGTCCTGAGAAGGAAGTTTATAGCTCTACAGGCCTACCTCACAAAACAAGAAAAAATGGTAGTAAATCATCTAATGCTACAACTCAAAGAATTAGAAAGAGAACAACAAGAAAAGCCCAGAGTGAGCAGAAGGAAGGAGATAATAAAGATTGGAGCAGAAATAAATGACGTAGAGACAAAAGAAAAAAAAAAAAATACGAAGGATCAATGAAATCAAGAGCTGGTTCTTTGAAAGGATAAACAAGATTGATGAACCTCTAGCCAGGCTCACCAAGAAGCAAAAAGAGAGGACCCAAATAAACAAAATCAGAAACGATAGAGGCGAAATAACAACAGACCCCGCCAAAATACAAAGGATTGTTAAAAAATACTATGAACAACTCTATTCCAACAAACTAAACAACCTGGAGGAAATGGACATATTCCTAGAAAAATATAACCTTCCAAAACTCAATCAGAAAGATTCTAAAAATCTCAATAGGTCAATAACTATGGAAGAAATTGAAATAGTCATCAAAAAGCTTCCAGTAAACAAAAGCCCGGGGCCAGAGGGCTTCACAGGAGAGTTATACCAAACATTCAAGGAAGAACTAAAACCTATCCTCCTCAGACTATTCCAAAATATTCTAGAGGAAGGAATACTTCCAAGCTCATTCTATGAAGCCAGCATCACCCTAATACCAAAGCCAGATAAAGACAACACAATGAAAGAGAATTATAGGCCATTATCCCTCATGAACATAGATGCCAAAATCCTCAACAAAATTCTAGCAAATCGGCTCCAGCAGTACATCAGAAAGATCATACACCATGACAAAGCAGGATTTATCCCAGGGATGCAAGGATGGTACAATATCCACAAATCAATAAATGTGATACATCACATAAACAAATTGAGGGAGAAAAATCACATAGTCATATCAATTGACGCAGAAAAAGCATTTGACAAAATCCAACACCCTTTTTTGATAAAAACTCTCAGCAAGGTGGGAATAGAAGGATCATACCTCAACATCATAAAAGCCATATATGACAAACCCACAGCCAGCAATGGACAAAAACTAAAACCATTTCCCTTAAGAACAGGAACAAGACAGGGATGACCACTCTCACCACTCCTGTTTGACATAGTACTGCAAGTACTAGTCATTGCTATCAGACAAGAAGAAGAAATAAAAGGCATCCAAATTGGAAAAGAAGAAGTAAAACTGTCCTTATTCGCAGATGACATGATTCTGTACATAGAAAACCCTAAAGACCCCATAAAAAATTATTAGACTTAATAAATGAATTCGGCAAGGTAACAGGATATAAAATTAAAGCCAAGAAATCTATGGCATTTCTATACATCACTAGTGAACTTATAGAAAAAGAGACTAAAAAAGGAATCCCATTTACCATCGTACCAAAAAAATTAAGATATCTAGGAATAAACTTAACTAAAGAGGTAAAAGACCTATATGCAAAAAACTACAGGACACTGTAAAAAGAGATAAAGGAAGATATAAACAGATGGAAGAACATACCGTGTTCATGGATTGGTAGAATCAACATCATTAAAATGTCCATACTACCCAAAGCAATCTATAGATTCAATGTAACCCCCATTAAAATACCAACGGCATATTTCACAGACCTAGAACAAACTCCAAAAATTCATCTCGAATAAAAAAAGACCCCAAATAGCTGCAGCAATCCTGAGAAAGAAGAACAAAGAAGGTGGGATCTCAATACTAGATATCAAGCTGTATTACAAAGCCACTGTTCTCAAAACTGCCTGGTACTGGCACAAGAACAGATATATAGATCAATAGAATAGAATAGAGAACCCAGAAATTGACCCAAACCACTATGCCCAATTAATATTCGACAAAGGAGGCATGAACATACAATGGATTCAAGACAGTCTCTTCAATAAATGGTGTTGGGAAAATTGAACAGATACATGCAAAAAAATGAAACTAGACCACCAACTTATACCATACACAAAAATAAACTCAAAATGGATAAAGGACTTAAACATAAGACGGGAAACCATAAAAATACTAGAGGAATCCACAGGCAGCAAAATCTCAGACATATGCCGAAGGAACTTCTTCACTGATACTGCTCCTAGGGCAATGGAAACTAAAGAGAAAATAAACAAATGGGACTACATCAAAATAAAAAGCTTTTGTACAGCAAAAGAAACCATCAACAAAACAACAAGAAAGAATACATGGGAGAACATATTTGCCAATGTTATCACCGATAAGGGTTTAATCTCCAACATTTACAGGGAACTCATACAACTTAACAAAAGGAAGGTAAACAATCCAATCAAGAAATGGGCAATGGACCTAAATAGAAACTTTTTGAAAGAAGACAGAAGAAAGGCCAAGAAACATATGAAAACATGCTCAAAGTCACTAATTATCCGAGAGATGCAAATCAAAATGACAATGAGGTACCATCTCACACCTGTCAGAATGGCTATCATCAACAAATCAATAAATGACAAATGTTGGCCAGGATGCGGAGAAAAAGGAATCCTCGTGCACTGCTGGTGGGAATGCAGATTGGTGCTGTCACTTTGGAGAACAGTATGAAGTTTCCTCAAAAAACTAAAAATGGAACTCCCATTTGACCCAGTAATACCACTGCTAGGAATATATCCCAAGAAGCTAGAAACATTTATCAGAAAGGATATATGCACCACTATGTTCATAGCAGCACAATTTACCATAGCTAAGATTTGGAAACAGCCTAAGTGCCCATCAGCAGATGAGTGGATTAAAAAACTCTGGTACATCTACACAATGAAATACTATGCTGCACTAAAAAAGAAGGAATTCCTACCATTTGCAATAACATGGATGGTCCTGGAGAGCATTTTGCTAAGTGAAATAAGCCAGTCAGAGAAAGATAAATATCACATGATCTCTCTCATCTATGGGAAATAAAGAACAACATAAACTGATGAACAAAAGCAGATCCAGAGACAGGGAAGCATCGATCAGACTGTCAACCCTCAGAGAGAAGGTAGGGGAGGGTGGGGTTAAAGGGGAGAAATCAACCAAAGGACTTGTATGCATGCATATAAGCCTAACCAGTGGACAAAGACAACAGGGGGGTGAGAGCATGAGTGTGTGTGTGTGGGGGGGGGGGGGTTGGGAAGGTAATGGGGGCATGAGGACAAATATGTAATACCTCAATCAATAAAGAAATTAAAATGAAAAAAAGAAGAAGAAAAGAAAAAAATATTTATAATAAAATGACAATAAATACATATCTACTAACAATTACTTTAAATGCAAACAGATTAAATGCTCCAATTAAACAACATATGGAGGCTGAATGGATAACAAAACACGACCCTTTTATGCCATTTACAAGAAACTAACTTCAGAGTGAAAGACACACACAGACTGAAAGTAAAGGGATGGAAAAACATATTTCATGAAAATGGAAACAAACAAACAAAAAGCTGGGATAACAATATTTATGCCAGACAAAATAGACTGTAAAACAAAGACTATATAACAAGAGACAAAGAAGTATCCAGCAATTCCACTTCTTGGTATTTATCTGAAGAAACACAAAACACTAAATGGAAAAGACATATACATCCATGTGTTCATTGCAGCATTATTTACAATAGCCAAGATATGGAAGCAACCTAAGTGTCTGTCAATAGATAAATGGATAAGAAGAAGTGGTGCATATATACAATGGAATATGACTTGGCCATAAAGAAGAATGAAATCTTGTCATCTGTAACAACATGGATGGACTCAGAGGGTATTGTGCCGAGTAAAATAAGTCCGATAGAGGAAGACAAATGCCATATGATATCACTTATACATGGAATCTAAAAAAAAAATCACAAAAACAAAAAAAACACAACAAAATAAATGAACAAGCAGAACAGAAGTACACTCATAGACACAGAGACCAATTTGATAGTTGTCAGATGGGAGGGGTTTGAGGGATGGGTGAAAAAGATGAAGAGATTAAGAAGTACAGATTGGTAGTTAGAGAACAGTCATAGAGATGTAAAGAACAGTATAAGGAATACAGTAAATAATATCTTAATAACTATATATAGTGTCAGATGGGTATTAGTTTTATCAGGAGATCACTTAGTACATTATATAATGTTTAATCACTGGGTTGTATACCTGAAACTAATATAATATTCTATGTCAACTGTAATTGAAAAATTAAAAAAATCATTTACAGTTTAAAAAGATAAAGCAATCTAAAAGATATTAAATAAGTATGTTTAAAGTATTTTAAAAATAAAAGGTTATAGGAATCATTAGGAAAGAATAGGAGACAGTTAAAAAGAATCAATTCCTATAGACAATCATTGAAATAAAGTAATTCTATAGATGGGTTGAACAATACATCAGATCCTGCTGAAGAGAGAATAAATTGGAACATTAATCTGAGGAAACCATTCAAAACAGAACACAGAGAGATTAAGAGAAAATATATGACAGAGAAGTTAGAAAACATGAAGGATGCAATCACAAATTCCTATACACATTTCAAATAAATTCCAGAAAGAGGGCACAGAGAGAGTGGGGGAAGACAACTATGGTAGAGATAGCAACTAAGAATTTTCTGGAATTGAAAAGGAACATATAAAATCCTTAGTAGGTACATAAAACAAGCCCACCTCTAGTGAAATTAAGAAAATTTAAGGCAGGGAGAATATTTATAAAAAATTATTGGAAGTTATTTTTAAAATATATTTTTATTGATTTCTAAAAGGAAGGGAGAGGGAAAGAGAGATAGAAACATGAGAATCATTGACTTGCTGCCTCTCGTACGCCCCCCACTGGGGATTAAGCTGAAACCTGGGCATGTGCCCTGACCAGGTATCAAAAAGTGATCTCGTAGGTTGACACTCAACCACTGAGCCAAACCGGCCGGGCGATGAGACGTCTTCAGGGTCTCCTTTCTGACTAGGGATTCCTTTTCCTTGGTTTTGGGTTTGCCTACTCAACCTGCCTTGTTTCTCTGAAGTCTACAATTTTCTAAATATTTTGTAATTCTAGTTTTAATTATACTTAAGTTCATATATTTTTACAAATTTAAAATGTTTTGCATTAGCTTTACTTTATTTTCATGCTTATTTAAAGGTAATTTCTAACTTTATTGTCTGAAAAGATCTGTTGTAGTTCTGTGGCTTTCTTTTTGGCTTACAATATAGTAATAAATGGCACCTGACTCTGATAACCACAACCAGTTGGACTCCTCTTTATTCAACCAATCACAGAAACAAAAAGACTATTCTTTGACTGTCTAAGACTTATTGGTCTTCTGTTAAATAATGTTACACATTCATTAACAAGTTAATTCACTTCTGCCTGAGATATGGAGGCAACTAAACTCAAAAGATATAAGATCGTGGATCTTATTTGTGGATTTAGACTCTCTCTGCCCAAGTCTACTCTGAGACTTGAAACCCCTCCCTGATATACTCACATGCTATCCTAGAGGAAAGCCAATAGGGTGGAAACAAATGGAAATATTGAGCATCAACTTCCTCAAAAACATGAGTTATCTTTGAAAGACTGTTCAATCCCCAGGCATCTGAGATACCATTAATTATTGAATTTAAGCTTTTATTTTGGCCCTGATGGATGAAGGGCTAGGGGAATATATCAATTTTAGAAATCAAAGAAAATACTTTTAACTTGAAAAATATAGTGTTTAATAGTAAGCTCTGCACACAAATCATTTTCTAAATATCACTGTTTATATGCCCTCTTAGACAGTGAATATACTATGCTCAGACCTTTTATTTTTAATCCTCAGGGTTAGTGGGCACTCAACACATGTTGAGTGAGTACATAAGTGAATGAATGAGCATCTAATGCAGAAAGATCTGAGGGATTGTTTTAAAAGTAGACCTTTTGCTGGTTAGTATTTGAGATAACAGACTTGAAAAGTGTAATGAAGACAGACATCTTGTTGAGAAGTGAAGATCTGAGTGAAGAGGCGAATAGTTACAATCTGCACATATAGAAAAATCCAGCCTAACAAGGACCATTGTGTTGAATTTTACTTGATATTTAATCTCAAATACTAATATAAATAATATAAGCAAAAAAAAAAAAATGCTGGAATCTTCCCTTCAGGTGCTGACTAACTAGCTATTTGTACTTTTTATTTGCTCTTAAATAAAGCTCCCTTTGTTCTCATGCGTAATAGGTTCAAGGTTTTTATTTGTCTTCTTGCTGCAGCAGGGTTGCTAAAATTCTTCAACCTGTGTAAGTACAAATTCATTTTTCAACTAAAGCTGTTATCTCCAGAAGGAATACATTTTCACCAACACAATCCAAAGGCAGAGTCATGATAACAAGTCTTCCTTAGGTTTAAGAACAGGAGTCTGGCTCCTGGCAGATGAGGAACATGTTGATGACAATATGCATATCATTGTGACTTGGCAAAGGATCTTTCACAGCAAACAAAAAGCTGGCACCTTTCCCAAAAAAAGTGGTGGGTGGAAAGGTAAAGAGAAAAAAATAATCTAAGTTCAAGCACCCTCTGATTTATAGGATATCTAAACATACAGGTGATGATTCTTTCTTTTCCATAGTTCTACCAAGGAAAATAGTAAGTCTTCATCCCCAGGAGAAGGAAGCAAAGACAGGGTCCCAAACATTTAATGACAAACCCTATTTTTGGATATGGACCCTTGGTGAGGTAAGCAAAGGGATCGATGTTCTTTTCTTCCTCATGATATTTCTAGTTTTTAAAGTGCCCCTATAATGTAGGGTGACTTAAGACGGTCAAGTGAAGGTAAAGTAGAGGCTAAAGGAAGGGAAACACATTCTTGGGGCTAAATTTACACTAAAGCTTACATTTACTAGTATAGTTTCAGACCATTGAATTGGTGTTTCTTTAAATCACTGATGCATACCAACATATTTAGCAAGGTAGTGAAGAGCACATGTGTTATGGTCAGAGGGAACCAGATTCTAATCAAGGCTGGGTGACCTCCCTTAGGAAATTGCTTAACCTTGGTTTCCTGATCTGGGGTTCTGTGAAGATTAAATGAGATAATGGATATAAAACACTTAGCATGGTGTTTGGCATGTAATCAGACCCTGGCCAGATAGCTCAGTGGGTTAGATTGTCATCACAAAATGCCAAGGTTGTGGATTTGATCCCCGGTCGGGCACATACAAGAAATAACTAAAGAATGCATAAATAAGTGGAACAAATTGATGTTTCTCTCTAAAATAAATTTTTTAAAAATTTAAAAATGCTAATCAAATGATAATAATATTATTACTATTTTTACAGCTCCAAGGTTATGTTACTTTATGAGATCTTTATTTCTTCTTACAGCTTCAAATTATTGTCTAATTTCCTTTCATTTCATCCTGCAGGATTCCTTTAAACATTGCTTACAGGTCACTTCTAGTGATAAAAAGCTCCCTCAGCTTTTATTTTCCTGGAAATATCTTAATTTCTTCCTCACTCTTGAAGGAAAGTTATTGATGGCAGTTTATTTTTCTTTGAGCCATTGGAATATATTAGCCCACTGCCTTCTGTCCTATAAAGTTTCTAATGAAAAAAAAAATCTGCTGACAGTCTCCTTGGATGTGATGAGTCTCTTTCCTCTTGCTGCTTTCAAGATTCTCTATATCTTTGGCTTTTGAAAGTTTGATTATAATGTTGTAGGTCTCTTTGAGCTCATCTGGGAGTTCATTGACTGCCGTGGACATTTATATTCGTGTCTTTTATCAAATTTGGGGAGGGTTTTTTTTGGCCATTATTTCTTCAAATAGTCTCTCTGCCCCTTACTCTTTTTTTCTGGGACTCTCCAGTGCAAAAAATAGTCTGCTTGATAGTGTTTTGCAGATCACTTAGGATGTTTATTCTTCTTCAGTCTTTTTCCTTTCTGTTCCTTGCACTTGATCATTTCCATTGTCATATATTCAAATTTGCTGGTTCTTTCTTCTGCCTGCTCAAATCTGCCTTTAAACCCCTCTAGTGCATTTTTCTTTTTAATTATTGTACTTTTCAGCTCCAGAGTTTCTTTTTATCTTTTCTATCTCTTTATTGATATTGCCATTTTGTTCACAAATTATTTTCTTAACTTTCTCCACATCTTAAGTTCTTTGAGCACTTTCAAGGCAGTTTTTTAAACATCTTTGTCTATTTATTTATTTTTCTCATTCTGAGTGGGCCATACTTCCCTTTTTCTTTGTATGCCTTGTATATATTTTTTTGAAAACTGGACATTTGTATATAATAATGTGGTAACTCTGGAAATCAGATTCTCTCCCTTTCCCAGTGTTTGTTAGTTTTCATTGTTATGGACTATCTCTAGTCCAAGAATCAGCCTGAGGAATAAACTTAGGATCGTCTCAGGTCTTTTCTGAGCCCACACCTTTCCCTGGGCATGCATGGGCATGTTCTAATTTTCACCATATATGCAGTTGCTTTTGAATGTTCTACTTTTTAATGGCTTTCCAAAAAAAGGGGACAAAGATTAAAACGAAGGGGTTGGTAGGGTTCTGGCCATTTAAATCCACTTCAACGTAAGGGGAGGGGCTTGCAGCAATGGGGGGAAGTGTAACAACCATTCCTACCCTTCTCTTGGGCTGCACATCTGTGATCAGAAACAATAATCAGCAGTTAGAGCACAGATCCCTGATGGTTGGAGGTTAGGGTCCTTTTTTTCCCCACTCCGGCTCCCAGGAGCTGTTTGTATTTGCTCCAGAAACATATGCACAGCTGCCTGCCATAGGGCTGAAGGTGGAGGATGGGTAGCTGCTACTGTGCTAAGAGTGAAATTGACCAAAATTAACCTCAATTTACTGTCCAAGCCTTTCCCTGGAAGTTTCAAGCCTTCAATAGACTCCAGAGTTTTAAATTAATTACATTAGACAGATTCTGCCAGTGCAATTGTTGTCTAGGTAAGGAGACAGTTTCCTGGTGCTTCCTACTTCTTCGTCTCCCTAGAATCCTCTTTACTTCCCATTATTTTTCCCCCTCCATGCTTCAGTCTGGATGCTTTCTTCTGATCTACTTTCAAGCTCACTAATCCTCTCCTGAGCTGTGCCAAATATCCAATTAAAACCATCTACTATTTTCTTAAGTTCTGTTGTTATATTTTTCAGTTCTAGAAATTCCATTTGATTCTTATAGTTTCAACAGTGAAATTCTCATCTTATATTACTTTGATTATATTGCTTATTGTTACTTTTAAGTCCATGTCTGCTACCTCCCATATCTGGGCCACCTATTTCTGTGGTGTATTGCTTCTCTTGGTCTTGTTTCTTAATATGTATGGTTTCTTAAAACTCAAATGCTGGATATTTTATATGAAAATTACAGTGACCCTGAATGCTATATCTTGCAGAGAGGATTCAGCCTCGTGAAGACAACAGTGAGGCAAATCAGTTCAATTCAATCTGGGACTGAACTCAGTCTTAGTGAGATTCAGTTTACATCTAATTTTGCTTGCATTCTTAGGCTGTAGCTTTCTAGATTTCCTAACAGGGAGCCTGCAGTGTTTCTTGTGGATTCTCCTCCTTGATATGTCATGAACTTCAATTTTGGTCTTCCAGGTTGTCAAAACTTCTGACTGCTTTTTATTCACATTATGCTATTCTTCTTATCCTTTTATCTTGTGTGGTTCAGTAGTTGAGTGTCGATCCGTGAATCAAGAAGTCATTGGTTCAATTCCATGTCAGGGCACATGCCCAGGTTTCAGGCTCAATCCCCAGTAGAGGGCATGCAGGAGGAAGCTGATCAATATTTCTATCATTCTATCTCTTTCCCTTTCTAAAATCAATAAAAACATATTTAAAAAAAATTATGAAGGAAGTAATTCAGACTTCCGGTTTAAAGAAGATGCTCAAAAGAAAAACAAACACAGAAAGTAGAAAGGCTAAAGCAGTGAGTGGGAAAAGGAGGTGTTTTTGTTTTGTTTTGTTTTGTTTTTAAGTATGTATGTTGGGGAAAGGTGGCTCTGGTGCTTTATATACAGAGCTGGACACCAGATTCATGACAAGCCTAAAAGAGGTGAACAGTGACTTAACCAAGTGTTGAAGTAATAGGTGCATGATCTGCAACGTGTTGAAATAATACATTATTTCAGACCTTAAAAAAAAATCAGGTTTCTAAATGCCATTACGTAAATTCATCCTTCCTATCTGTAGTGATGAAAAGGGAGAGAAGAATGGCAGGAAAAGGTAACACTAGAGCTAATGATAACTGCAACTGCTCTTCCAGAGAGTCTTGCCTATATTCTACATGGCCCATCCACTGGGTTTGCCAAAAGTGAGCATTAGAGCTGAAGCACCGTAAGGGCTTCAAATCGGCCAACTTACCCAGGCCCAAAGCATTTTGTACCTAATCTTAAAATCCCATCCCACTTTTGGTTAGCCCAGAAACAGAGCTCTAGGGTCCAAAAGTTGGGGACCTCACAGAGGCAGGGAGCCAGCCCATGACCTTGGCTCAGATACCTTATGCAGAGCCAAGAATCCAGGGAGAATGCAGGTTCTCTAATTCTCAGAGTGTGTTACAAAAATCCCCCAGGTTTGAGCTCTCCCAGCACAGGACTGAAGGGTCAACTGTGGTTCCCCCTGGCAGCTCTGGGTTGCTATTCCCAGTTTTAAGCTTCTTAGTCCCATGCATATGTCCATCCCTAAAGGATTTTTCTAAAATAGGTAGGTAGCAAGAATTTAGCCTCCTATTTTTCTGTGGAGCCCAGAGGAACCTGTAACCCGAGTGTAAGGGAATAGCAGAGGAAGGGAATTGACATTTGATGAATATTGACTGTGGTAAGGCATTTTACTTTTGTTTTCTTTCTTATCCTCCCAACAGCCATGTGTGATCCTTCTGAGCCTGCCTGCTGAGCCAGGCTTGAGTTCTTCGGGACGGAGAGGTATGTCACCTGCACATACAAACGTCCGGAGGGCAACCTGACTACTAAATGTTATGAACATACTCTAATACCACAGCTACACACTCACATGGAGTTTTGCGTATTCATTTGCTCCAGTGTTACTGAATCCTCAGTTCCAATTTGACAAGCACTTGTTGACTATTTAATTATAGATTATGCTGACTAGATAAAATAGGCAAACCTTAGTGATTACTTAGATGAGCTGGAGGTAGTGTCAGAGAGAGAGGAAGCTGGAATAATGCCTAGGTTTCTTACTGTGGGAAAGGGAGGAGCATGGGAGAGTAGGTGAGTTCAGTTTGGGACACATTGAGTTCAAAGTTCCTTAATGAATGTGCGTGTCCAGCAAGAAGATGCTGTCTTCCTCCTCGCTGTCTCTCAGGCCTTACCATGTGCTAAGCACTGTGTTAAATGACTTGCATGCATTCTCATTTAATTCTCACAAATGTACATGGTAGGGGCCATGATTAGCCTTATTGGAAAGATGAGTAAACTGAGACTTAAAGAAGTAACTTGCCCAGTTTGCTCAAGGTGGTTTAGGTTTTAGACTCATTGACACAGATGGCAATTAACCATGAAAATGTATGAGATCATCTAACAACCAGTTTATTGGAAAAGAGAATGAGGATGAAGGACAGAACACAGGAGAATATCAATATTTAAGGAGTGAGCTGGGGGAAAGGCTCAGAGAGCGAAGACCAAGGAGAAGTGATAAGAGAAATAGAGGACCAGATGAAATTTCAAAAAGAAAGTGCTCAATGGGGTCAATTACAGCAGAGGCGTTTAGTAAAATAAGGTGGAAGGACATCCATTGCATTTGCCAATATACAGATTACCGATGTCTTTAGCTAAAGCTGGCTTGGTGGTGGATACAAAGTTAGTGCCCAGTGGCTAGAAGAGCAGAAAGTCCCAGCGAACATCACTAGGTCCCAGCCTGGTGGGCCTCTCAGCCTGTTACATCATGTACACATTACCAGCTCACTACTTGCAAATGTGGTTTTAGTCCTATTTCATTTGATTATTGCAAAATATCAAAATAATTCAATAGGACCATTAGATGAGATGGGGTGGGTGAAGGGCATTCACCCATGCATAGGAGGAACGTTCCTAAAATGCTGCTTATGATTACAAGAACCACAAGTAGGAGAGTTTCCTTTCAAGTCTGGCATAAAGTGTCCTCAAAAACGTTAAAATAGGGGAACCCTGCAGAATCCCATTTTATTGTTAATGAAATAGATTTCATTGTTAATGAAATGTATATACTAGATTGTCAACCATGAGTGGAAAAGCGTTTCTACTCCATAGCATGTTATGTGAACGAGGGTGGTAGTGTCTTGTTATGTGTCATGGAATCTATGACCTGTCACATGTGATCGTCATGTCAGCTTATTAACATGTGAGAGTATAACTCCTGGCTTCCACCTCAGAGGGGAAACTGCTTAGGGTGGGGGGGCATTCTGCTAGCCAGATGGGGCAGAATTCTACCAGCTTCCAGTGCCAGGGAAACCCTGGACAGTGATCAATACGGAACCTCACTATGAAGAGGACTACCCAAGGGCTTGTGGCTGGGAACCAAACCTCCCTCCTACCTTGGTCTGATCCCTTGGTAAGTAAGCTTCCTTCCTTCGTCCCAGCTTTGTTCCCACTTACTTGAGGAGAAATCCAAAAACAGGAGTTATATTAAAGAGGGCAAGAGTTGGACAGCCACTGGCAGATGCAGGAAGGATCATCAGGAAATGGATTCTAGCTAGTGACATCACCCAGGGCTTCACATTTTTAATAAGTACTGATTGACGGATGGGAGGAAGTCAAAGCAAATGCCAAGGGAAGATGTACACGGGTTCAGAGATTTTGAGTTAGAAATGCTCTCCTTCCATCTCTCCCTAAAAGGAAGGGGCCTGGGGAAGTCACCCAGTGGTGATTGAGGAACCAAACAGGCCAGGCTTCTCTGGGGCCTTCTGAGTTTCCAGGCCAGGCCTGCAGGGAGATAAGCTTGGCCCCGGGCACAGCTTCTTCTCTCCTGACATCTTTCTGCCAGATGGTCCCTCTCAAATTCTAGAGGTGCTTGGCCCTCCTGGTTCATGCAACCTGAGCCAGAGAACTTTGGTCCACCAAATTTCCTCTCCCTCCACCCCTCCGGCAAGCAGGAGCAGGGCCTGGGTCCAGGCAGGGAAACTCTTGGTGCCCCGAGAAGGCGCTCTGGACCAAAAGCACTGGCTCCAGGGTATGGAGAGAGCCTTCCCCCTCCGGCCAGCTGGCAGCAGGAACCCACACCTTTCGCTTTTTGCTATTTACTGGGTGAATCTCCCTATTACAATTCCAGAATCTCACTAAATTACAAATGTTGTACAAAAACATAATCAGGATGTGGATTCAATCCGCTAGTAATTGTTAATTGAAAAAGAAAGGAGAGAGGGCGAAAAACACAAATCAGTCCTGCAGGGTCTATGCCTGGAGTTTTCTGCTTTCTTGGGGTCCCTCCCAGCACATATCCCCCAACCACCCCGCCTCACGGACTCCCTTTGGTGATCTCCGAGGGAGCTGGAGGATGTTGGGGCTCCATCCCTACAGTTGAGGCCTACGGGACACCCTGGGAAGGAGACACCTTCTGGAGGGGTTAAGATCCCTGCAAGCCTTCTGCGCTCCTGTGGCCTCTGCAGAATTCTCCCAACTCTCCCCGCCCCACCCCCCAAAAATAATAAAATAAAATAAAAAGCGCTCAGGGACGGCGGCGAGAGGGGCCCTGATGTCTGCCTGGAGATCCTGTCCCAACACGGGCTCTTCCCTTTCCCTGGGCACCCTGGGAGTGTGCCCCCAGATCCCAGCTTCTGGGCTCGGAGAACACTCTGCCCCCCCCCTCCCGCAGTCCTCAAAGGCCACCCCATTCCTTCAAAGGGGCCCCCAGACTGGACCAGCTCCACACAGTCGCCGGTATTTGAGCTTTCGTTCTGATAGAAGTTTGGGAAAAATACCGTGCATAGGCATTTGTAATCACGTATAGACATGTACATATCCCGGCGACAATTGTTTAGCAGCTGGGTCCGGCGGTCCTGTTGAAACCGCCAGCACCCTAGGTGGATTGGTGAGACCAGTTGGTATTGTTACACGAGTGCCAAGCGGATGGTGCTCGGGGAGCGCCTGATTCCTCTGGAGAGCGCGGCGCAGTCTAAGGGGCGATGTCCGCTTCTGTTTGCAACCCTGCGTCTCCGGCCTGAATTCACCGGCGCTCCCTCTCTGTCACCAACCGGCGGACGGCGCACCCGGGACAAGGCAACTTCCTCTCAGGGGCCATCTCCCCCCTCACCTGGGAAGGTCGTTGGGTCTGCAAAGGCAGCAGCACAGCCCGGGTGTGAGAAGCCCCTGGCCCCTTACCCAGACCTTTGTCACAAAAGGCAGCTCGGTCGGTGTTAGGGACGAAAAGAAGCGTTTGCAATACAACCACGTGGAGAAGGAGAGCCTGGCTAGGCCCTGCTCGGGTTCTGGGGACGAAAGCGCCAGTGCCTGGCGCGCACGGAGGGAAGGGAAGAGCGGCCCCGCGGCCTTCCGCCTGGGCTCACCCCGCAGGACGCCTGGCGACAATCTCTCCGTGCGACGGCGTCGCCTCACTTGGAGCCGGTGGCACCGACACGTGTGACGCCTGAGTTAGGCTCCGTGGTGGAAATCCCCGCGGAAGCGCCCCCTCCCCAGCACTCCCACTCGGCGCGGGCCCACCCGGTGCGCGTCCGCCTCCCACCAGCATCCCGCTCGCGGGGCGCGCGGAGGAGGACAGATGTTTACTGCCTGGAGCCCGACCGCTGGGGAGACGCAGCGACGGGCGCGGCTCTGGGCTCCCGGTCGGGGGTGCAAGCGGGCCGTGGGGAGGGCGAGGGGCTGGAAAGAGGAGGGGGGGAGTGGGTGGACTAATGATGAAAAAGTCTCCTCCATCCCGGCTCCTTAATTAAATGCATGGAAAGAACCGAGGCGTGCACATCTGGTTTCAATCTGCAGCCCTTTGATGGCATCAAATGTTCTTTTCCCAGATCAGGGCTGGAAGTTCTGGGCTAACTACGGCCGTTTGGAGCCCAGAAACCATTTACACACACTAGGACCCTTTCTCTTCAGTCGAGTCTCTCGGCTATAGGAGAAAAAGGAAGAAAGAAAAAGAAAAATCTAGTAATCAAGGGAGATGGCGTGTGTGTGTGTGTGTGTGTGTGTGTGTGTGTTTAAAGAACATAAAACGCCACAAATAAGCACTTAATATTTTACTTACTCGTCATATAGTAACTCATTTCTAATGAGACTATTAAAGCTGTTACCAAATTCCAACAGGTCATGAAAAAAATCCCTCAGCACCTCCCTGTCCTCTGCCAAGTTAGGGCTCAGCAGACAGACGACAGAGCATTATCTGTCAACTTAGGTGGGACCCCCTCCCCTCCCCCAAGCCGCGAGGTACCGGGCGGGACCCTGCACAGCGCAGGAGCCTCCGCCGTGGAGCGCCCAGCCGGCTCCGCATCTGGGCAGCGCGACCCTCTCGGTTTAGCGTCCCTGCCTGGGGACGCGACCTTGGCCGCACCAAAAAGGTTAGGAAATTGGGCAGACTGGGGGAGGGGGGGCAGGAGGGGGCGAGGAGACGGGGAGCATTTGTGATAGACTTCTAGAGTCCTGTCCTCCAGCTAAATAAATATGTAAATTTCCTACCGCCCCGGCGGGGGTGGGGGTGGGGGTGGGGGGTGGGAATCCCAGCGGCGCGGAGAGCCTCGAATCGATTCGGCGCCTTCCGAACGCCCCCAATCTGCCCTAGTCCTCGGAAGAGGCGTGGGAGACTCCCGTTATGATCGCTCCTGTTACTTTATTACATTATTTAATAGGTTGTCTCTGGAGGGCCGAACGCAGCCCTCCTATGCTTTGCTCTCTCCCGCGTTCTCTCTGAGACGCTCCTCCACCCCCCACCGCAAAAACTGTTAGAACAGCAGGAAACATTAAAAAAAAAAACTTTTTTTAAAGGCAGAGAGAGAGAATTTGATTGAGGTAGTTGTGGATTTTCTCCAACAAGTTTTCCTGCAGCTGTTATCAAAACATGCAAATGAGATTTTTCCAACAGGATCTTAAACGAATCCGGAGGAGTTAACGCGCCGAAGCAAAACCATCTTCCCGTTTGAAGTGACTGTGGGTTTCAGTTTGTCTGTGCTCCCTGTGATACCATTGCAGGGGAATGATAATTAGACCTTTACTTGAAAAATCCAAAGGGGCTCTCCGCTTTCTCTCCCCTCCCTCTTCCCTTCCCCCTCCCTCTCCCGCTCTCGCTCCCTCCCTCTCTCTTTCTCTCTTGCTCAGATGTTGGCAAAGGGGGTTTTCTTAATCAGACTGTTTTTCGGTCCGAGGGAAAGGAGGAAGAAGGAGATTGTGATGGAGAAAGGGGGTCTGTAAATCGTCAGGCACCGCACAAAGGCTTTGCCACGTAATTACAGGCTCCTATTAAGTCGAGATCTGCCCTCCCAGGGGTCTCCAATTTTCTTGTATTCCCTACAAAGCGTCCTCTGCATGCCAGTTTGTGCCTTTTGAAGTGCCAGAGAGCTTCTTGATCCAACTGAGAAGGAAAAGGAGCTGGGCAAGAAGAGGGGGAGAGAGAGAAGAGAAAGGGGGGAAACCCACCACCACCCTCCTTCGGACTCCTGAAGCCCTTTTTTTTTTTCCTCCTTCCTAACGAAAAGTAAAGTGAGAATCCTGCTCTCCAGTACATCTGCAAGACATCACCCTCTCCTCCTGAAACTTTAGTCACTCCTGAGAATCCACAGGAGTGCGGAGAGGGGGAACACGCTTTCTTGAAGATGTTTTAAAGCTGGAACAAGCCTTCTTCTGTTGGTGCTTGAACTCTTGCCTGGGAATAACTTTTTTAACCTTAAAAAAAAACACCCACTTTGATTCTTCTCTCCCACCCCTTCTTCTCTCTTCTTGTGTTTGCCTAACTCCCCCGCCCTGCTGGCTTCCCCTCTCTTCTCTCCCCCTTACTATTATTTTTAGTGTGTGCGTGTGGACGCTTTTGGAGAGAGGGGTGGAAGGAATTCTTTTCTCCTGACTTGAACGTAGGGTGACTTTTGGACTTTATTTTTTGGTGTGGGTTATCTCTTTGGATCGCGCCGGACTTGGCCTCAGGAAGGCAGCCGAGGCTGTCAGAGGCTGCTGTGGGAGAGCGCTCTGCTCTGCACAAGGGGTCCCCCGCCCTCTTTCCAGTTTTTCCCCCTGTTCTTCCCCTCCTTCTCTCTCTCTCTCTCTCTCTCTCTCTCTCTCTCTCTCTCTCTCTCTCTCTCCCTCTCCCTCCCTCCCTCCACTCCCCCTCTCTCTTCCCCACTCGGCTCCTCTCCCCCCTCGCGCCCACAGCGTTTGGTGTTGATTCGAGCGGGAAGAGGGGGGTGGGTGGGATCCGAGGGGGAGACCATGACCTCCAGCTACGGGCACGTTCTGGAGCGGCAACCGGCGCTGGGCGGCCGCTTGGACAGCCCGGGCAACCTCGACACGCTGCAGGCGAAAAAGAACTTCTCCGTCAGTCACCTGCTAGACCTGGAGGAGGCCGGGGACATGGTGGCGGCGCAGGCGGACGAGAGCGTGGGCGAGGCGGGCCGGAGCCTGCTGGAGTCGCCGGGGCTAACCAGCGGCAGCGACACCCCGCAGCAGGACAGTAAGTGAGGGGCGCACGCCCCGGGGCGGCGTGTCTGGCACCGAGGGCGGGGGTCCGAGCTGGGCGGCTGCAGCCCACCCGGGGCCAGGGGGAGAAAGTAGGGGACCGGGAGAGGTGGCGGCCGCGGCCGGAGGAAGGGCGGTCACAGCTGGGAAGCGGGAGGAGAAAAGGGGGGCTCCTCCGAAGGCGTCGCCAGGGCAGACGCTGGGGGGAGGCTCCGAGGCCCTGCGGCCGGTCGGGGTCAGGAGCACCGCCTGCCGCGGACAGTCGCTGAGGCCGCGGGCGCTGTCCCTCCGTCCCCGGCGGGCAAGGCGGCGCGACCTCCCGGCTGGCAGGCGGCAGGGCTGGGGAGGCGTGCAAACTCGAGGAGCCCGCCCTGTTTGCGGTAAAGACGCTGTGCGGAGGGACAGGAGGGCTTCTCCCAGCGGTGTGTGCGGGTTAGGGGGCAGCAGGGTCAGAGGAGGCGACGGCGCCTCTGGTGGCACGGGGCTCGGGGCTCTGGAGGCCTGGCGTGCAGGGTGGGCTGCGCTGGAGCGCCCGGACAGCCTCCTGAGCTGCCCTCTGCCCCCTCCACCTGCACAGGGGTTGGAGAGCCTGGCACAGTCAAACGCCTGAATGACTGCTCTGGTGTGAAACCCAGCTCCTGACCCGCAAGATCCCGCACGAGATGCGCAGGGCAAGCTGGGCTCCCATGTGGAGCCCGGTGTCACTTAGGAGGAGTTCCCCCTATTGGCATCAAAACCTCCAGAAAATTGCAGCGCGGTCTCCCTTCCTCATCCTCCCGGGGACTGGTAGCAGCGCCCCCAGGAATGTCGCCTGGTGTTATTAACCAAGTCTTAAAACGTGACTCCAGGTGTGTCCACACGTCCGGAGTCTGTAACAGACCTGACACCTAGCTCATCCCAGGTGACATGGGACTGGAGAGTTTCTCCTTGAGGTCTGCAAGAGCCTAAACTTGGCTGGAAGTTTTAAAAGGAGGCGGATCTCTTTCCGTGTCACTATTTGCCAACTGCTATTTTGTCTTCAAATTTGGAACTTGTGGAACCAGGCATTCTGTGACTTTCAAAAACATAGCCAATGTCAGACTTTCAGAAAATAGACAAAGTAACTAGACCCAGAAACAGCTGGAAGCAAGGCCTGGGCAAAGCAGTGGGAGCCCCCAAGGGGGGAGAGCAGGCCACCGGAAGCCTGCCCTCGCCCTCTTCCTGGGTCCAGGCGTGGGCTCCCCGCAGCCTATTTCAGCCAGAATTGAGTTGGGACCAATGTACTTGCAGAGGCAGAGGGCCACCGGGAGTCTGGCCTGTCCTGTCCCTAGGGAAAGATGGCCAACTCTGAGGATGAAGACCGGGTGTCCCCAACTGTTGGTAAGGGCTAGGCACAGAGGCAGGGGGTTCCTCCGCCAGCGGGTATTGGTGCTGGGGACTGCTCTTGTTGCACACGCAGGTAGCGTTGTTTGCGTAGACACTTTTAGCTCCAAGAAAATGCACTGTATAATAATATCATTCTTTTTAAAGGTTTACTAGGGAACATTTAAACACATGAAGAATAGGGAGAATAGTATTCCGTACATCCATGTACCTATTGCCCAGCTTCAGCGATTCTGCACATTCTGGCCTTGTTTCCCCATGGCTCATGATCAATTCCAAAAGTTATCACCGTTCAGAGCCCAGGAGGTTGGACCCACAACGGAAAACAGAGTGGTGAGGAAAGTGCTGCTTAGAAGAGGGTGGGGCGCGCGTGTCCAGCCCGAAGTGTGAGCGGAGGGCTTGAAAAGCTGGCCCAAGGCTCCTGGCCACAGCAAGCTCAAGGCCCAGGCCGGCAGCTGTGGGCACAGGGTGCTACAGAGCGAGGCTGGGCCAAGGAGGCTGCCTGAGAAGCGCCCTCAAGCCCAGGCGAAGGCTGTGCCCGAGGTGGAGGAAGGCGACCCCGGGACAGCTCCTGAGACCCAGGCCTCTCGCTGCCCAGGCTTTGCTGCCCACGTGGCATCTGCTGCGGGCATGAGGACCTGCAAAGAGCAGTGGGCTCAGTTGGGGACTGTGTCGGAGGGAAAGGGATGAGAGCTGCGGGAACCTGCCTGCTTGATAACTGTGCACATCTCAGAGAAATGGAGTAACGAGGCCCCGTGGGGAGTGGACCCCTAAAGGAAACGGAGGTTCCGAGGCCAGCCAGGGAGAGGACGTTGAGGAAGGATGGTCCATAGAGTTATGAAAGGAGGTCGCAGAAAGCAGAGCTGAGGTGATGGGGGGAAAAATCACCTTCACCTGGGGCTGCACACACACACACACACACACACACACAATGCAGGCCTAATTTTCTAGAGATGTCAAGAGGCTTATTCTAACAAATAGTTGTTGCTCTTAGAAATAATGTTCCCTTGTCCTCCTCCCTCATCTCTGGAGTGAAGGGTCTGCTAAGTTGGGCGAAGGCAAGTGTCCAGGAGGACCCTTGCCCTCAGTTCTCGGGCCTCCCTCAGGAGTTGCCCAGAAGCTGGTTGTGGGCTACCTGAAAGCCGGCACCGGCTGGGCCTCCAGTCTGCTGGAGACAGCGATCAGAGACCAGAGGAGTCTCCAGGCAGAGGACTAGAGCTGGGCTCTGAGCCCGCCAAGGGCAGAGGCCTCACCGAGAGTCAGGCGCTTCTTGCAGCCTGCTGGGAGGCCACTCGAGAGAGACCTGAAGATAATCTCCTTCGGAGAGATGGGGAACCTTCTGAGACACCTTTTATTCAGGTCCTTCCTAAATTTTCTTTAGGGCTGAAATTGGTAAAAACAGACTCCATTTACACTTGCACTTTTAGATCTTTAATGTTGCAAATTTTTGAATTACAACCTGGGCCAACCTTGGCAAAGAACTGCTAAGTATTCTGTCCAAAGTGAGGGCTCCTGCTGATCTCCTGCACACCCACCCCCCCCCCCGCCCTGAAATTCTGTTTCCCTGTTGGTTTCGCTCCCCTTTCTTTCCTCCACTACGGATTCTCCCAGCCTGTAAATTTCTAAAACTTTTAGGTTCAAATACCTTAAGGGTTTAAAGAAACGGTTCTTTAACACCGTTAGGAATGCAGTGGCTAGTGGGGGAGTGTGGAGTGTGTGTGTGTGTGTGGGGGGGGGTGTTAGATCAGGGGCAGTCAGGGAAAGGAGAGAGGAACAGGTCATAAAACAGGCAGACTACTCCTAGGAGGACTGTGCATCCTGCTGTCATTTCTTAATCTGAACTTCTGCAAACTCTTAAAAAAAAGAAAAACCTGCCTTCCATGTTCCCAGCCTCTAAATTAGTGAAACCAGATTGTCCTAATAAGACCTTTTGTTGGAAACACATGTAGTCATAAAAAGGTAGACGGAAAGTCAATTAGACACGCGCGCGCACACACGCACACACTCACAGGCCGGTGCTAAGTGTGCGCCGGACGCAGCTGGGGCCCGGCCAGGGCGGATGCAAATACAGCACAGAGGCCCGGGAAATTGATTTGTCACAAAGGGAGAGGTGTAAACGCGGCGCCGCCGAGGACTCGCGCGCCCAATCCCTCCGCCACACACCGGGGCCCACCTCCGCCAACTAGTCCCCGTGAGATAAACTCCTAGGGGAGCTTGAACATTCCCTTGCCAGTGAGATAAACTCCTAGGGGAGCTTGAACATTCCCTAGGCGCAATGCCGTTAGAATTGCATCAGAATATCAATTCCCCCCGGAGTCTCAGCGTTTACAGACTTCTGCGGTGCAAGAAGTTTTCTTATGGGGCATCATCCTGGGACCTAGAGCGGGTGTGGCACTCTGAATTTGGGCCTCCATGATCTCCCCTCGATGGGGAGTCCAGAAAATACATCGTTTTAAGGGTAGCCTGGGAAGGAAACCTCTTTAGAGGAGGTAGTGAAATCCAGGATCACGGGGAGCGGGGAGCGAGTGTCACTGAGTCCCCAAAGCCCAAAGTCAAGTTCAGAGAAGAGGTGGTGAGTCCTGTTTATCTTACACGCAGGGGCAGGGGCTGGATTGCCTCCTTCTCTTAAATTAATTTTGGGAAAACGGACAGGCTGGTGACTTCCGCCGCCTTAGAGCCAAGCACCGCTTGGAGTTTGCAGTGTCGGGAAGGTGGGACACAAAGTCCGAGGCCCCAGGCTGCCAATGCTCCCTGCTCCAGATCCCCCAACCCTAAGAAACAGTCGCTGCCTCCACGTTCATTTCTCAGCGGAGGCCCTTTCCCAGACTCTGGAGCGCCTCTCCCGCAGTTCAGGCGTCCCGGAGCTCGCCCTGCGGCTAGGCGGCCTCAGCCTTCCGCGCGCTCAGGCAGAGCGCAGTGGTGTCAGGCGGGCAGCAGTAGGTCACCAGGGTCCCTGCAGTTTCTTCATCTTCCCAGGGCCTCCTTTTAGATTTTACAACCCGAGTGAATAAATCATCTCCAAACCGACAAGGTACCACCCACCCACGCCACCCCACTCCACGCGAACCCCCCACCCCACCCCCCAGCAACTTCAGAAACGTATCTTCCTACCCCACTGGCTCAGAGTTCTGAACGTCGCCCCCGCCAGCAGCCACCTCCAGGATGCTTTTTCACGTTTAAATGGCATCAGTAGGTTTTCAACCAGGAGGATCTCTAAACTAATTGGATTCGTACTTTAAAAGACATTGTTTCTTTTACAATTCCTCCCCTCCTGCAGCAGAGAACCCCACCAAAAGTTAACACCCCAGCTCCTGGAAAATCTCCATCACAGAGGCCAGCGGGCCGCGGCGGGGACCGGGATGCTGCAAGTCTGTGCGGCGCGCGCGAGCGAGGGTCCCCGCTTGCCTCCCGCTCTTGGTAACACGGTTCGCAAAATACGTATTTCTTTTTTACCCTTTCGGAGAGAAGGAGTCAGCAAAAACTTTAGGCAGTACAATTTTTAGAAATGAAGGATACAAGGCTAGCGTTTTGCTTTTTTTTTTTTTTTTTGTAAGTAGAAGAGTGTTTTGGGAAAGAATCTCCCTGGAAGAAAAAGTGAAACGGGGTTGGGGGTGTGTAGGCTCAGCATCCTCCAAGCGATTCCTAAATTCACATAACAGGATCCTCAGAGTATTCCTCTGAGCCAGAGATTAGGCATTTAGAGGAATTATTCGATAAAGGGACAACTCATTGCGGCCTCTTGGTATCCAAACACTTACCTGAGCGCACACGCTGTCCTTGCAGTCACCGGGCACTCTCTGTCGAGAATTCTGCGGTTTAATTTGATGCAGGGGCCCGAATCCCACTGCATAGATGTCCTTTATCTCCCTTTTCAATAATACTAAGAGGATGCATTCGACAGCACTATTAGAATTTGGATTCTTGTAAAATCGAATCGCTCAGTGAGCATGCTAACAACACTCAATTAAAAACCAACCATCTCAAACAGCAATAGTAATATCCACAAAGTGCCACGGCCTCCTTTTCTCTACATAGGCTGTTTCTTATTAAACCAATCAATACGGAGACGCATTGAGGAGACATCTGAGGAGGGACAGTCATCATGTTGGGGGATCAGCGTTTGTTTTCCATGTGTAGAAGTTTTTGAGTAAGAAGTCTCCACAATGGTCTTAATCGTAGTTGATCCTTGGTGTTATTTGTCTAATCTAGTAAGGCAGCCCCGAGGAAGTAGTCTTATAGAGAATTGCGGGCCATCTATCGATTTTAGGTTTAAGACTTAAAAAATCACCACGATTCACTTGTCCTGGAACCACTTTTCTTGATGAAAAAAATATCTGGGAAGCTGATTACAGGGACGATGGCCACTCCATGGGGACGGGAGGGGAACAGCACGCAAAGGGTGGTCGGCGAAGGAAACTTTATGAAAGAAAATAAGGAAAACATGTCAGAACAAATCAATCACACACACGTGACTTCTCAGAAGAGTCTGAGGACACTCGGACGGACGGACGCTGAAGGATTCTGTTGTTCCTGAAGTTCTCACATATAGGATTCCTTAAAGGTCTTAGTTATGCCCCAAATGCAGCCCTGGGTACGGGATGTCCCGGCTCCTTTTCTACACCAAGTAATGAGGGAGCTGTAATTCCCAAGAACTATGGGGCTTATTTTTACCAATAGTGATTTCCCCAGACTCAACTCCAAATGAGAAATAAATTTGTAAAAATGTGTATTCATTCGAATCCCCAAGATCTGAGTTCTGAGAAAGGACAAGGACATGTTCTCTAGTTCCTATTTTGTCTACTTTCCTGGAGTTGTTTGCGAGTGATTGCAATTTTCATAACAGCTGGCAGCATGGGGAGACTACATGGCAATTCCTAGGTGGGAATAGATATTTCTGGGGCCTGAACAGCAGACATCTTTGAATCTCACTTTTTGGGGAGGGGGAGTGGGAAGGGAGTAAAATAGGGTGAGGGGAAATTAATTCAGTAATTTAGTGAATTTAACTTTTAAAAACACAGCCCATGATATCTTAATTTTAATGATCTCCATGTTGGGCAGGAAAAGATGCAAGCATCCCTAGCCCACCCCTGCCCTTGGCCTCCCAGTTCCAAGGGCACTGGGGCATAGCTTTGGGTGGGTGGGATGTACCAGGAACCTGGGCAGGCACGCCTCTCCTTGCCTTCTCCCACCTAAAGGGGGGCATATTTCTCCCAGGCCAGGCTGGGACCTACCCTACTTTCAAAAACCCTTGGACTCCTGCAGGAAAGAGAGGCATGCTGGAAGACCCCCTACACAAGTAGCAAAAGATGGGAAATACCAATATCGTGAAGACACTCCAGCATAAATAGAAACTATAGAGACATGGAGATAGCTGGTAAGGCAGCCTGCCTTTCTCTTTGAAATGAGGGTGTCAGGATTCCAGGGTGAGCTGGAAGGGGCAGGAGGGGAGTGCAGTAGACCACCTGAGTTTGGTGGGTGCTAGGCCTGGTGCCAGGGTTCCCTGGGGAAGGAGAGGGTTTGTCCCTGAGGAGGTAGGTAGACATTTGTGCATACGAACTCCCAGTATTTAAAGAAAGTGGGACAGGTTTGAGAGACAGAGAGCTGCAGTATCAGTGAGGTGCTGTCAAACTTCCACAGAAACCCTCATCGTACCAGGAGTCTCAGATAAGGCAGAACACCAGCCCCCCTAGAGGTGAACCCTGGGGTTAGGGTAACCCTCTTTCCTTCAAAGGAAGAACAATATGCTGCCTCAAGTCTTGGGTGAGACAGGTGGGATGTACCAAAACCATTTGCAAATCCCAAATCTTACTCTTGGCCTCCACTGCTCCTCCCTTTTGGGGAGTTTCAGAAGTCCCAAAGAACATGAGAGTAAATTCTTAATCCCACTCTGTAAATCTTGAAATGTTCTACTTCTCTTCTTACCACTCCTTGACATTGGAGGCCAACAAGACAAAGCATCGCTGGGAGCTGCAAAGCGGCAGAATGACAATGTTGTCTTCTTAGTGTAGGTGGTGGTTACTACATACCTTCCAAGATAATCTGAGCTCGGGTGCTCACGAGAAACAGAAGCACAAGGCCAGGACGGTAAAGGAAATTGCCTTCCCACAAACATTCGTCTGGGAGTAAAAACAGTCACCCCAGTCACTTAATTTCTCATCATTAGTCATGTCATTATATTTTAGAGGACTCACAGTGCTGGAAGGTGGTGTAGTTATAAATAAGCATAAAAACAGACGGGCACTCTCCCAGTACTGTAAATACATATGGGGAGGCCAAATGTTTTCAAAGGGGATTCAGATATACAACTTCAAGGCTAAGGGGCCCAAGTCCATCAAAATTGGAGCCAGGATATGCTAAGTTTAATCAGCTTGACTATGGGCAAAGTGAAAGGCCTAGCCAGCATTTCAGATATACAGAGAGAACCACGTTTTCTCAAGTTTCCATTATATTTACCCACACAAATTCATGCTAGTCTGCAAAGGGTTTGGTAGCATTAGGTAGGGCTTGGTAGGTGGTAGGGGACTCGGTGCCCGAGCCTCCTGTCCTTGTCTACTGTCCTCTTCTTTGCATTTTCTGTGCCCCAATTGGTTGTCTAAGACCCTTTGTTGCAGAGAAATTGGTGCCTGGAGGCCACAGAAGCCTCCTAAATATTGTTTTTTCAGAGTCCTCAAAAAAGGAGACAGCTGTTGAGCTCAATGACATCTCACGTACCAGGTCTTTTCATGTACTTTTCTGCTCTGATCATATATAATAATAAAAGGGTAATATGCTAATTAGACCAGACATCCTTCTGATGACCTTTCAGACGAATCTGCAGTGGTGGGGGCTGAGCCCCTTGCAGAAATTTTGTGCATCAGGCCTCTAGTTTACTTTATAATAGCCTGGTTAGCAACTTCTTGGGAACTGAGGTTTGGGAACCTGGTTACCGTTCAATTTGTTTTCCAGGTAACACACAAATATATGAAGTGGAAAGTACCAAAGGAAATAGGTGTTGAATCAAAACCTTTATATCTGGGAATTGACCTAGATATCACCATTAATCCAGATTGGGAGGGGGCATTAAATAACTATGTACATTGTGGCTTTTCTTTCCACTTTTACCAGTGCTCTTTCCCTAAATCCTGGTCTGAATTACAGCGGTCATATGTCATTTAGACAGCAGTCCACCTGTTGTCTGTGCTCCATCCATGCTCACCTAGTGATAGAATGAGCTCCTATCTTCAGTGGACTCCCTTTCCAATCTGGCCCAAGTTCTACGCCCTCTTTCCTCCCCTTCCCGCTTCATACCCTTTGCCTTGGAGATCTCCTTGAGGCCGGCCGTTTCAATAACCATCCCTATATTGTCGACTCCCAGGTTATAGCTTCACGGTCCCCTTAGAATTACAGATTCATGTATGCAGCTACCAACCTACGGGACATTTCCATTTGAACATAAAAGTGCTTAGACCTCAAAAACAAGAAAACGTGCCACCAGATGAGCTCCCTTTCCCCATTCTGATCCTCTTACAGCTTTCCCCATCTTCCTGCACCACGTCATGTGGGCGCAAAACTTAGGAATTTCATTCTTGGCTCCTTCCTTTACAGCTCTGTCCAAGCCATGCCCCGATCCCAAGTTTACTTGCTGAAATCACTTGAATCCATCTTCTTTCCAAGCCTCCACGATATCTCACCTGCACTGCTGTACCAGCCTCCTAACGCCCTGCATCCATGCTAGTCCTCCTCTGTGTGCAGGTGGCAAACTGAGCAGATATAATAGGTCCTCAAAGAATACTTGCTGAGTGAATGGATGATAAATGATTGTGTGTTCTTTTACATACTTTTAAAAATCCATGGGTCTCCCCTTCTTTAGAACTCACAATTGCCTTCATTCTTTTCTACAGCAAGACCAAATTATTTGTCCTGTTCTTTTTTTTTTTTAATCACCCTTTATGTTTCCATCCCTGCCCTAGTAACCTGTCCATCACACATGTGCAGATCTGACTGTTTCCCCATTTGCCCTAATATGCTCTTGAGGCTCTAGTCTCCTTTCTGCTTCTCTGACTTCTGATATGAAATGGCCCGGCTCCTTGACCCTTTTTCAAACTTACCCATGCGACCTGTTCCCAACACACTTCTGTGTGACACCCTCCTTGACTACTTCATCTCAGACCAAGCAAACTCCTTTCTCAGTGCTTTCTGTAGAAATATTCAACACCTCAGCAAATATTGCTTAGTTATTTTTTAAATATTTATGATTATTAATTTATCTTGAGAAATTCTTAAGGTTAGAGACTTTTATGGGGGGGGGGGGCAGCATATTCCACAGTGCATATAGCAAAGCTGCAGTAAGCAAATAAATAGAGATTTTTTTGGTATAGCCTGGTTGTGCTGTTTTTGCAATCTCTATCTGCAAGTAATTTTTTTTAAATATGAAAGTAATATCCAAGTACAACACTACTCATTTTAGGAATTGTATTATTTTACATTTAAAAGTCTAAATAGGAAAATAATGTCATCTATATTTCAACTGTGGTAGACAGAGTTAATAGTTTGGTGCTAAAGTATTTCCTTTTGACTTTTACCAATTTTTCTTGTTAACATTCTCGATTCTTGATTTTTCTTTAATTGATGGGGGAATTTTTAATCCCATTTTCAAAGGTTGTGTTTTCACCAAATTAAGAAAATACTCAAACATGTAATGGCATGTTTTTTCTCTGTTCCTGGTAGAATGATGATCAGGTAGGACAGGAACAGATTCCAGGATGCAGAAGTATGCTTTCACAGAGGAAGGAGCATTTATAAAAATCAAAGACAATGCATTTATCTAGCTACAAAAGTCTATAGTACCCCAGCCTTTAGGTAACACGATAATTATGGAGAAAATATAATTTGTTATTAGTTGAGGTTACAACATCTGCCTGATGAATGCAAATATTTTCTTTAGGGAAAAGTATTAACAAGTGGTATGAAATCGTGTAGAAAGAAATTTTAAATGATGAATTAGATGTTGTAATAATTCATCTTTCTCCTCATGAGAAAGGGGAACAGAGAGCGTAATCATCATTTTTGAGGATTAAAAAACCACACTTGCCCAATCAAAATTCCTGCTGGTCCCCTCACTGCCTGTTTCTAAGGGAAGAAAAAAGAACCACCCAGTGAGCTCTTTGCTTATACCCAGATGTGCCGTTCAGCGCTCTAATCCTCAAGTTCGAGGAAAGACCATGGGGTGAATCCTCAACACATTTTAGAAATAAAACGTAATTTAGTTCATTAATCACAAAAGCTGAAATCTGCAGTTTTGCTAGACACATTTTAAAGGCTGACTCCCTTCTGACAAGAAAAAGAATTATCTCCCTTCGAGTTTGACTGCTCCGCGTCTGTTCTCAGCATCCCTCGGGGAAGGAGATTTTCCCGGGTTTGGTTATTTTAACTCACAATATATGGAGTGCTCTTTACATTTATGTCTTCTTTTCCTTTTTCTTCACTCCAACATTCTTCTTTCCCAAGGTGGTGAGAATATCTGTTGTCTGTGCTGTTTGTGGGGGAGGGGTGTTTTTGTTTTTGTTTTTTTGTTTTGGTTTGGAGATTCAGGGCTACCTTGAACAGCCAGGATATTCCAGTGGTGTTTGGGTAGGCCTTTAAGTACAATCATTTTAGCTGAATTCATATGCTCACTGCTGGTTTCTTTAATTCTTTCCCCTGATTTGTTTTAGTAAATTGATGCATTACTTTGTCTGAAAGGATTAATAATAATAATATGAAAGACAAAGTGAGATTAAATATGAAATTGCTTCACAAACTCTAAGAATAACTACAGATGCTATTACATTTTAAAAGGCCAATTCTAAGAAGCCAGCAGAGACGGCACAATTCTTGACAGATAAGAAGTCTGTGGCCGATAGGCGACTTGCATCTTTCTCTCCTGACCCCACTGTAACCTTTTTCATTATATCCCACCATCTTTGACATCAGCTCAATTCTATGAGATGCCTTATAGTCCAGTGACACAATACAGAGTTAAGAAGAGGGAGACCAGCCTGCCACTTCACAGCACATGGCCGTGTTACACAATCTCTTTTTATGCCTCTTGCTCATATTGTTGGTTATAAAGTAGGCATGTCACTGCTCTGTCTAGCTTCCTCATGGGAATGGAGGAGGCCAAAAAGATAGTGCGTCTGTGAAAATATTTGAGAATTAAAGAACTGGATTTGTGTATGTTATTCTACCATAGGAACCAAATGAAGACTTTTCTAAATTAAGTTATCATATAAAGATCAAAACCCAAGAATACATTTTAATAGATATATACCCAGACCTCAAAAAGCAAGAATCTTTAGATTTAAGGACATTAGGAGTTTCAAAGCACTTCACTTTTTATTCAGAGAATCCTGTGTGAATTTACAGTTGCACAATACACAGTAGACCCCCTTATCTACTGTTTCACTTTTTAGTTTCAGTTCACCATGGTCAGCTGTGGTACAAAAATGTTAAATGGAAAATTCCAGAAATAAATGACTCCCATATATTTTAAATCGCATGCCATTCTGAGTAGTGGGATGAAACCTCACTGGTCCTGCTCTGTGCCCCTGGAATGTGAATCACCCCTTTATCCAGCATCCACACTGTTGATGTTACTGTTAGTCACCTAGCAGCTGTCCAAGTGATCAGACCCACTGCCTTGGTATGGCAGCAGTGGTGTTCACGCCTCCCTTATTTTACTTACTAATGGCCCACAAGCACAAGAGTAGTGATGCTGGCTATTTGGATATGCCAACCAGAAGCTGGGAAGTGCTTCCTTTAAGTGAAAAGGAATGCATATGTAGGGAAAAACATGGTTTATATAGGGTTCAGTACTATCCATGGTTTCAGGCATTCACTGGGGGTCTTGGGACATATCCCCTGTGGATAAGGGGGGTGGTGGTACTGTACTTGCTGGTTGACTTTAGACAAATCTGTTGTTTGGAATAATGAGATAATATAAACAAAGGCCTCAATACTCAACTTTTCTTCCCATTGAAGGCATCAGCTAGAGCTTTCCCTTTTCCTGCCCCCACTGCCACAGCATCTCTGACCAAAATCAGTTATTCCAGGCTGATATATATTCAGTGTGGTTTCCCAACCAATGCTTAATGCCACTAAAATTGGAAATATTCCCCTACTCCAAAAGTCACACTCTTATAGCATGTCACCCACTGAGTGACTCAGTAGACATCCATTTTTTATCTACAGTTAGAAGCTGATGGCTTACGATTTTTTAGTGACACTCAAAGACCACACAGAAGTGCCTGGCAGAGCCAGGAGTCTGGCCCAGAAGTTCCTGGCTATGGTCTTCTCTTTCAGGTCCCCCTTCCCCTCTTTAGCATGAAAGTGATGCACATCATTTTAAACTTTGAGATGGCACCAACCTTTCATATTTCCATTTGCTTCACCCATCACCATGGACTTGGTAGTGGCTGAAGAGAAATGCCCTCTCCCAATTTAGTCACTGAATTTAGTGGAGGATATATGGCCTGTGCTTAGGACACCAGGTGTCAAGACTTCTTATCCCACACCTACCACAGCCAGCAAGTTTCCAGGAGACCAACCATGTTCAATTTCCTCCATAAGTAGAATGTCTCTAACATAGCACTGTCTCACCACTCCTCTGAGATTTTTGTGTGGTTTACTTAAATTTTTGTACATGAATAATACTCACCATGTTAACTGTGATTATACATAAAGTTGCCATTGTTTTGCCAACTTAGATTTCCTAACCAGTTGAGTAAGATAAACATTCTGTCCTCAGTCTGACATGTGACCTGCTTTCATATGTATGGCTTTGAAATCTGATAAACCTGGGAGACATGCAGACTGCATTTCTATATCATGAAGCATCTAGGACTCTATTATTATTTTGTCAAGCAATTAACAATTAAATCTCCCTGGTGTTCTTCGGTAATACGTCAGCATGCCTAACACTTGTGGTACATGTGAAGGAAATGGATCACCATGGGTGGAGCAGTTAGACACCAGTTTATTGCACAACTAGTGTGCTTGTGTCTAGAGAAGCAGTTTACCATGTGTTTTATGTGCCTTATGCAAGAGAAAGTCAGGTTTTCTCTTAAACATGACTAGGAGCACAGCTCTGTTGGGAAGATGAATTCTGACATATGGGAAAGTGTATGCTTGCTAAAAATGCTGTTTGTATTTTAGGGGATTCTGTAGAGTTTCTAAATTGAAAATTCTAGAGTTTCTAAATTGGAGGTATAGATTATTTGTTGGAGAACATGGAGTCCTTCCTCATCTAGGAAAACTTTCCCTTGGCCTTTATTGCCTCCCTTTCTTTCTATGTCTCCCCCACATATGGCTCATTTATAACTATTGAGGAACAAGGGATAAAAGAAACGACAGATAAGCTGACTCTTTCTCTGATGTGCTTACGAATTTGATCATATATATCTTAAAGTGTGATGCCTAGTTCCCCTGCAGATTCCAGGGCCTGGCCCATACCCAGTGTATCAGAATCTCCTAATCCATGTGCATTTAAAATATCCCGGATGATTTTTACATACTGAAAAGTTTGGAAACATTCTCTTAGACCATACTCTCACATAGTAATTGGTGCTGAAGGATGTAGTTCCTCATGCCCTCCACTGTACCTCCTGCGGTCCATTGTCAACCCCCTGAAGCGTCCATCCTTTCTCTTCCACCCGATACATAAGGTTGTGAAGACAAGGGCAAACAGGCAGACATTTGATACCTCAGAGCACTGATCCTGGTGCTTGTTATATTGTGGACAGCTCAATAAGCAGTTATTGGGTAAATGAATGAGGGAACAAACATGTGGGAGATAAAACCAGAGCCTGCACAAAGCACTTACTAGGTGCCGGGCCCTGTTTTAAGTTTTTCACTTAAAACAAAGAAAAGAGGATGAGGGCAATTATTGGGGACTGTAAAAACCCTATGACTAATTTTAGGTAATCATTATCTCAGCCCTTATTCTAGAAGAAAAAGCATGGGTCAACGAAGGGGCAATCATCACACAGGTACGAATACTTGCAATTGACCTTTAGTTTGAAGTAAGCTTTCAGATGAAAGTGCGCCATATTTAGGAAGTTAAAGTTCAGTATTTGGTGTTCTTTTTTAACAGAGTCCTTCCTTCCTTTCTGATGGTTGATAAAGCATTTTTTCTTATATGTCCACAATTTGGTTGATTTCTCTTCTAAGTGGTCTGAGAAAGCCAAGTTTTCATTTCCCCCCTGTTCAGACACTGACTAGGGGAAGGTTGTATTTGAAATCTCAACCTAACCGTTCCAAGTTGGCCATGTTTAAAGGCACATTTATTCCATGAGTGGGGTACTAGACTTGGCTCACACTAACGTTCCACCGAAAATATCTCCTTTTAAGGTATGTCCCAGGGTTTTTGTCCTAAATGAATTTTCTATTAACTATCAGGCTTTGGTGTGTATTTTTTTAATGAAGTACATGCAATTCCTAGATTGCTGTCTAAAGAGTGCATGGGCCTCTTAAATGACAGACCATGTAACTAATTAGAATGGAATTTCATTTAAGGAAGCAGGGTGACTGTGATTTTGGAAAGCCCAGAGGAGGACAAGAAAGGAGGGCCCTTGCAGAGATGAGAGGCGCAAAACCCATGGGGAAAGGCTTTCCTGGGGCCACCTCTGTGGCAGAGACCACTGCGGAGTTACAGGATTCCAGGTCCTTCTGGGATCCTTCTGTGACGTGATCTTTGCTTGGGTGGTTTATGACATCATGGGAACCCCCTTGGTGGAATTACAACTGCATAATTCCCAGTTAGCTGTTGTTTATTTTGTATTTCATCATTTGTGGAGCACACTGGCAGCGTACCCAGGGGAGCTTTGTGGTTATGCTCCCGCAAATCCTGTTGTTGCAAAACTGAGTACATCAGAAGTAATTCACCAAGTGTCATAACATCCCTGCAGATGCTGGCCTTGGTGGTGATGGTCCGAAACTTATCCCAGCTGACTCGCCTTTTCAATGAGTTTTCCTTTTGGGGCAACAGTTATCAAAGACAGCAGGGCTTCCTAGTTTTAATACAGTGTCCTGAGTACTAAGCATAATGCTTCCATAGAAAGATCATTCCCCATGTGGTACTGACTTCTGTAATGTGACTGTGAAAGTGTGGTTCTATTCCTGTTAACCCAGAAGAATGCCTAAACTATATCAGATAACAAAGAAGGTTTCTGGGTTAGCAAAGGGAACCGGGATTGGTTTCTATATGTTTTTTGTGTTTGGTCCTGAAGCTCAGATATGACCCTACTTACCTAGTGCCCTTGGGTCTTTCAATGGGGAAAGGAGCAAAAGAAAGAAATTCCAATGTATGGAGCACCTGTCCTGACCAGGTACTGTGCTGGGTGATTTATACTACCTACGTTCTTTAAATGTTCACAATAATGCTCAGTGCTGGGTGGGTACTATTTCCCCCGCCCCCATTTACAAACTGGGCTTTGAGATTCAGAGGAGGCTTAGCAACTTTCCTGAAGCCTCAAAGTTATTCCTGACAAAACTAGAAGTTGTCTTCACCACTCTGTTACCCCATATTCCATTATCCTCTCATTTAACCTCCAGTGGCTAGAAAATTGGAAGGAGGTGACTGAGTTAAATGGCTTTTCTGTGATGTTTATTCCGTGGGACACGGAACTCCTGCAACTGTAGTATTGGGATTGCAAATGAAAAGAATGCAAATAATCCTCCAGAAAATTACACCTTTGCCAAGAAAAGCCCTGATGGCACTGAGTACTTCAGTGACGGCTAAGCAGCAAATTGAGGTTAATTATGGGGCTCAGTGAACGTGAATGAAAGAGTGAGTTGGAAGATAGTCCTAGAGCAGAAACTAGGGAAGCCAGAAAGCTTTCCTGAAGATCAGCAGTTAATGCTGATTATGGCTCTGGCCTTGAACATGTCACCCCGCCCCCTCCTCAATAGTCCTGTGAAATTGGAAAAAAAGCAATATATTTTTGACAAGTCGGTTGACGATTCAACCAGATAGTCTGATTTGGTTGTTTGGAAATTAATTTTTCCAAATGCAATGTTGTAAGTGGCGATTAGGTTCCCAGGAAGCCTCCGAAAGGCAAGCAAACATATGATACAGAACTCTCGTAACAATGGGAGCAGCTAGAGTGTTGAATCCTAGAAGTGGCTCAATAGTGAGGGATTTTTTTTTCTCCTCTTTATTGGTGTAGGACCCATGCTTGGAAAAATTTAGAACTAGATGAACTTAATCTCTGGGCAACCTTCTTCAACACCCATCCATGGCCACCAATGTCCGAAGCCACCCCTCCTCCCACATGCTCTCATGTCTCCCTTTGTGCCATGTTGCATGGGTTCTTAAAGATGCCATTAAGGTTTTGGTACCTTGAGCATCCCCCTCAGCCCTCTTCCTAGGGGTCCCAGTGAGGAAGATAAACGCTTAGAACAATAGCTGAATGGAAAACAATGCACTGAATTGTCATCATTGGGACAAACATTTGATAAATCCTGGGTTCCCTAAGGCCCCATTTTCTGGGATTTGCTGATAAAACACAGTTGGAAACTTAGTTTTAGGTCTGTTATGATCGCAGGACAGACTCATATTCCATTCCCTTTCTCTCACCCATTCGCTCATATATTTGACAAACACAGATTGAGTCCTGAGCTTCTGTGAAAAACACAAACTGCTTTTTCTCATAAACCACACATTCTCCTGGGTCAGAGAGGCCATAAACAAGAAAACATACAAGCAACTAAATAAATAATTCTATTATAAATAATGACAACTTCCATAAAAGAAATGAAATAGGCTAATTGAGCAGGGATACGAATGAAAAGAAGATCGGGGTGCAGAGCCTCTCAGGCAGCATCATGAACAGCAAGTGCAAAGGCCCTGAGGCAGGAGCAAACTTGATCTGTCCAAGAAAGAAGGTCAGTGTGACTGGAAGATAGCAAGTGATGGCAGTTTGGGAGATGAGTTCAGAGAGATATGGAGAGGCCAGGTGATGGGGACCTTTTAGGTCACAGTGAGGAGCTGGGCTTCTGTTCTCAGTGTGACAGCAGTAGACAGGAGCCCACTGCATTGGTAGATGCCTGGAGGACTGACCCAGGACACTTACTTTTCTTAGCCTCATCTTTTCTTTCTTTCTGTACCCAGGTTTTCTCTCAAACCTGCAGCCGTTCCCTGCCTGGGTCCCTAGAAGCAGCTGCCAAAGGAGAAGGAGTCGGGTGGATGTAGCAGGGTGTGAAATGGAAGCAATTCTGTCTTGAGTTTGTTATTTGAAAAGATAGAGCCTGTAATTCAGGTACTGCCTATAATTTGCCCAGAAAGGAAGGGTTCTGTTTTAAGTTCTGCAAAAGTGGCCTCTTTGTAATTTAGCAAAACATCGGAAGGCAGCTTTGCTAACGACTACAATTCAGCTCTGTGAGGGCTTGGGTAACGGAAAGGCCTCGAGAAGTGATTTGGGTATTTCCTAGGTCACAGTGCCCCCCCCACCCCATATGTGTGTCTGCAGGACACAGCTAAAGGATCTTCTCTCCAAACAATGAAACAGTCATCATAGCTGAAATCAGAACATTTCACCTACACCGGCCATTGGATTAGCAAATATTGTGATCAGCATGTGCCAAACTTTCTGAAGGATAGGCTCTTGCAAAAAGAGCCAATCACCAAATTGGGGAGACGGATACCAGCCCTCACATAGATCACCATCAGTGTAATTTTAACATGGCCAATCCTGACATCATCCACCCTCCAAACCGGTCATTCAACAACACCTCAAGCTACCGGGTAGAACCGGCTCAAAACTGTAACAGCGACCCCCAATCCCGCCCGTCTTTCATTCTGATGCCTGCTTCTGGGGCATGTTGTCTCACAGGGGCTTGGTCCTTCCCTGTGCTTCCTGACAGATGGAACTTTCTATGGCCTGCAGGTGATTCCAGGCTTTTGTAGGAATGCCTAACCTGTGAGAAACCACTCGTTGGAAAACTATCAGAAGAAACTCTGAATAGATACCTCTTGCTTTTAAAGAAGATTTTGAACCCCAAATTTCTGATGCTTGCAGCACCATGAGAGTTAAGAAACTCCTTCCTAGCTAATCTTTCTCAGCATTCTAAATACTCCAACATTTTTCATAATATTTCAAGTAATTTGGCAAAGGATAGGTTAGAGTCAGCATAAGCGTATCATTATGCAATTGATTATGCAGATCATGCAGAAAATTTCAGTATTCGACAGGAAAAACTGGGCTTCATATAAAATGAATCTTGGAACAAGATGAGAGTCCCCTGACTTCCAGACTCCAACTCGGAGACAATCAGCGTATTAATTTCTTAGCACAGGGAATTTAATCAGTATTTTTTCGTGAAATATTGGCTTTACCACAGAACTTTACTTGAGGTTTTATTAGGCTTACCTCTTCTTCGGAGCTTCTTCTGAAGTTTTCGTTAAGAATCTGAAAAACAGAGCAGAGGAAATTGGGTCAGGATAAACCAGTTTATACTGACTGTGGCTGGAACCACCAGCCCAGCACATGTCCTGATGCCTGGGACAGGGGTGGTGGGTAAGGCCGGTCATGGTCGGCTTGGGCTTGGGAAGTCCTGGGAAAGGGTGATTCACATCTGGACCAGCAGTGGGCTAGGGCACGGCACAGCTCAGCAGCCCTCAGCAGGCAGACTCTAAGCCAGGGGGGCTGTGAAGGTGGCCTGTAAGACGTGTAGAGGGAAGGGGATTTGTGAATTACAGTGCTTTGACCCAGATGAGGAAGTTTACTTGCTTTCATAGGTGGAGAATAAAAGAATTTGGAATCAGAAAATCATTGATTTGCTTTCTGCCTGCATTTCTGCCTATGTGTACCACCCTGGGCCTCTGTTTCCTGTTTGTAAAGTGGAATGGTGGTCTTTTTTTAACCATGGAGGCTGGAGGGGGCACAATATGGAAAACGGATGTGTATGATTTGAGGCCTGATCATCACAACTGTAAAACTCTACTAGAGGGTAATAAAATAGTAGGGATGCAGAGGGTGAAGTTTTCATACTGAGCAGGAATACCTGAATAAAAGCTTCGGGGAAGAGGCCACATTTGAACGAGACCTGAACTTTTTTTTTTTTTTTTTTTACAAATCAGAATAGTGTAAGTTAATAACAATATAAACAGTAAGCAAGCAAATGTCAAATGGACGTGTACCTGCTCAATCCCACAAGAGCCCTTCCGAGCAGGAGGGGAGGCCTGTGAATTTCCTTGGCCGGAGTTGCTTCACTCTGTTACAGTTAAAAACACGGACCTCCGCCTCCAGGCTGTCAATCTGGCACCTTTCACCAGCGTTAAACCCACTTAAAAATGATTTGAAACAACATGACGTATTAAAAAAAGAAAAAAAAATACCCGGTCGATTTTTAGTCAAGGGTACAAAAAAACAAGTTGCTGTTTGTGTTCCAGACTTTTTAAAAAAATATGGTCTGGTGAGTGGAGAATGGCAGCTTGGAAAAAAATGCTGGCTTAGAGGACCAGGAGGGCGAAAGCGGGCAGCTCTGTGTGTTTTATAACCAGCTTTTCTTTAAAAAGGGCCATGGTGGGGGACTGGCAGGGGAGGGGGGGCAGGGGAGGTGGAGGGAGCAGAAGGGGAAGGAAGAGAAGTGGGGAAGAGAATTTCTCATTCAAACAATCCCATGGTTTTCAGCAAGGTCAAATGTCTGAGAGTTTTGTGGTGCCTTGGGGAGGGGACTAAGGAAAATATAACTTTCCAAGGTCAGCGATTTCTGACACTCATTCAGATTCTAGCCTTAGGGGGGTAGCTGTGTGATGAGAAAAGAGGAAGAGGTGACATGGGTAGATGACATTTAACATCGGTAGGGGACGGCGGCGGCGGCAGCTCGCTCAGGCCACTCCAGGGAGACATGTCCAGGACAAACAGTCACCTCTTAATTGCCTGCACATGGAGTTCCCACATGGTGGATTCTTTTAAAATCTGTATCTCTAACTTGCACACTCGAGTCCCTTCACTTCATTATCAGAGGGACTCCACTGGAAAGTAAGGCCAGCTAAAGCACGTTAGAAACCACGTCTGTCGCCTAGGTACCTGGAAACAAGGAAACTGTAGAATATTTCCCAAGCATAGATACAGAAGGCTTTTGGACTACCTTGTGTTTTGGGGAATGGAACTAACACTGCTTGAGTACCTTGTAAACAGTTATGGCTTGCTTCTCTCCATTAGTCAAAAAAATCAGGAATTGGCTGGACCCTTCCCCATCCCCACCCTCCAATGCAAGCCATGTAAGTTTTCTTATTTACAGTAGCTTCTTCTCAGAGTAACACAGAGTTAAACAAAAAACATTTCTATGATATGGAGGGTTTTTCCCTTTTTTAAAGGTCACCTCGATCATTTAGAATAGTGTAAGGAGCAGTGCAAGCACTAAAGAGGCAAATTTGAAATGCCAAATGTGAAAGCTGGTTTTAAGTAATGGGAGAAGTTTGGCAATGGACATTTCGGTGAATGAGTCCTTTGGAGGTACTGGGTGAGACTAGACTTCCCTCCCTCGTCTCTCAAAGGAAATTTCTTTGGATGCCCAGGGTTACCCCATGACTTTGGTGAGTTCTTTCCTTTCTTGGCTGTTCTAAGCCAACAGTAGAAGAGTTTTGCTCTGAGGCAGCAGCAGAAACCAGGGACTAAGAATTCAGACTTGGCATGGCCGCCCCTTCCCTCACTTGCTTGTCCTGTGGAAAGCCTGACCCTCCTTCTCTCAGAAATGAAGGTCACAACACCACCCACCTAGGGTTGTCGTGAGTGTTCAATGAGATAATGTATCCAACATGGTTGGCACTGGGCCTGGCATGTAGCAAATACCAAATGGAAGTTATTTTTTAATAAGTACTTGATCCTTCTTTTACAATGGACCAGACACCGTGGAGTCCTTTATCACTCAGCCATAAAAACTGTGTGGCTATGTCCTTGAAATATTTGTAAGCATCTGGAAACGATTTAGTCGGAGGACACTTTAGGTAACTAAAGGGACTCATTCTTAAAATGAATATATAGTCTCAGGAGACTGTGGGGGTCAAAGAGCAAGTGACCAAATACTTCTACTCAATCCAGAAAGCTTTGTGGTGAGAGAATGGGAAAATACAAAGAGGGGAAAAGAGAAGGGGCAAGACAGAAATAGATTTTGCTTAAAGCTGAAGTATATATTGTTTGAGAAGCAACATGTTGGTTACTCTTTGCTTTAGTAGTCAAAGCATCTAGGCTGTACATACATTGATTTGTAGAATGACCTCTAGATCCATTGTGATACCTCTCTAAAAATTAATTATAATTATAATGATTGGTATTAAATTTATTAACCTAGAGATCTTGGGAGATAAAACCTACAAGCCCCTATTGACTTTGGACCCAGAGAGCAGTGTGAATTAAGAATTAAAGGAAACAATAAAACTCAAAGTAAAATGTGGGCCAGAAAAATGTAATGTTACCGGGTGCTGATAGATATCTGGAATTGGGCTATACTTGTGGCAAATTTAAGGTATCTGATTTTTTTCTATTTTTCTTAAAAATTTGCTTTTATTTCATCAATCCATATGAAAGAGCAATTGGATTTTTAAACTTGATCTTCAAGATAATATAAAGTCAGGTATGTTTCAAAGGTCTCCAACTTTAGCTCTTCAAAATGAATTTCAGAGTTTTTGCTCAGGGTTATCCAGACTTTAAAAATGTATTTGCTAGTAAAATTTTATTTTAAAAAAATTTGGTACCCTTATTTATTTAGCCAAGTAAGTTCATTTGAAGAAACCTCCTACCATTTTCTGACTGTATCGTTTCATAAAAGAAAGGACAGAAGAACACCAAGGTAATAAAATGACTGTAATCACTAATTAAGCAAATGGGTGCATTTAACTTATGAAAACCTCATTGTGTTATACTTAACAGCCCCCCCCATTTTATTTTGAAACCCTGAAAACTCTTTGTTTTGAGGACTACTGACTGGGAATCTCTGATTGAGGTGTTATTGTTTTGTTTTGCCTCCTATAACTTCACTGTATAATTGCTGATTTTATTATTCAAACTATTCTGATGATTTTGTGGTGACTCAAGTTCAAGCAAAATCCATATTATTCTTTAGCTTTGCATCTTTTGGTTCTTAGTTGTGTGACAATAAAATTATCATCAGTGCACATTTAAAATCAGATGAATTATAATCTGAGCTAAATGTAGTCATTTGAGAGCTTTTTTCTCTCTCCAGGAATATTTTATTTGAAGTTGTACTGAATCCATCAGGAGACTTTCCCCCTAGTCCATTGGTATCCAAATCTCAGATTCCTCAGCTTTTTAGAGGCAGTAAAGGGAACCTTTACTATTTTCTGTTATTTTAAAAGCCTAATGAAAATATATATTTACTATACATATGTAGACAAAAAATTTTTTAAGATATTTTTATTGGATTGATATTAATTTAGGGTAGGTCTAAAGCTCTTAGAACACAGGAGGAACTCATTAAAGAACAGAATGAATGAATGATGCTATTCCTGGCTATCAGAGGCTAAAAGGTACCTCAAACTAATATAATTAAAACTTTCAGTATATGGTTCCAGAGTTCTGATATTTATTATTTTAAACAGGTGAGGGGATTAAGAAGTATGAATTGGCAATTATAAAATAGTCATGGGGATGTACAGTACAGCATAGGGAATATAGTCAATATTGTAATATGTATGGTGCCAGGTAGGTACTAGACTTATTGGAATGATCACTTCATAAAGTATAGAAATGTCTAATCACTCTGTTGTACACCTGAAATGAATAAAATATTGTATGTCAACTGTAATTGAAATTTTTAAAAAATAAGGAAAAAATAATTTTCATTTATTAGGTATTTTTCTTGCTTTTAGACACCAGGTGGCGATATGGGGAGAGGTGTGGGGAGCTTGGGGCACTGAGGTTGGATCCTGTCCTAGCAAAAGAGGAAGCATGTGGAGAGCTGGAAAGCAAAGTGATCAGATTTAATACTGTGTGTGTGTGTGTGTGTGTGTGTGTGTGTGTGAGAGAGAGAGAGAGAGAGAGAGAGAGATCAAAAAAGAGGAAGCTGTGGTTACATTTGGCTGAGAAAGACCATGTTGGCATTCATCACCAGAGTGAAACACCTTTCTCACCAGATTCCGGACAATACTTCACTTGGAAAATTCAGGAGATCTCTAGCTCCTGCTAGCCATTTTTGGTTAGTATTTCATTCTCTCTCCTCTCATCCCTTCCATTCATTCAACATTTACAGAGAACCTAGTGTTCTAGGCACTGTAATAAGCAACAGAAATACTGTCATATAAGTCCCTGCCCACTAGGAGCTGGAAGTTTAGAAGAAGCAGACATGTGAACCCTAAATCAGCAAGGTGTTACGGGTTCCAGAATGGAGTCATGATCAGGGCAAGATAAAGAAGAGTCACAAAGGATGGAGTTGCCACGCCAATGGAAGCCATGAACTTTGAGCTGAATAGTGAATAGACTGGGGAAGGGGGATTATTCTCATAGTCAATTTTGCCACCAAGAACAGTTCAAGTGTGTGTGGTGTGGATGAGAAAGGTGGGCTGGGTCTTAGCTTTGATTTATAGTCAAACATCCAAAACACAATCAGGAGTTACCATTAGTAATCTAGTGTTTAAATGTGAAAATGTGAGAGATATACATTTGGCAAAACTTGACTTCCTCACCACTCCTTATTTATTAGAAGGGTACAAAGTTCCCTGTCCTTTAAGAAACTTGAACTTGATCAATGGGTCTAGAATCTAGACTCTAAATTATATATACACACTAATAAATATAATATCAAGTGGAAAGTGATGCCGTGACAGAGGAACAAAGTATATGATGCAGGAGTTATTTTTATCTTGGCAGTCCAAATGGGAGTAGGATCTACTCAGGTTCACATTTCCAGGAAAGAGTATGCATTTATATGAACGATTGTTCAGGATCAGGAAGCCCTTCCTAATAACTAACATTAATCCTTATGGATTAATAATCTATTTCTTATTTTCCCATAGTTTCAACAATTTTGATTAAATTCTTAATTTGAAAGGTTTCACTCAAAAGAAGAGCCTTAAAAATTTCTATAAATGGAGTTAGTAAACCTGTCGGTAATCCTTCCTTGCTTCACTATTGAATTATATGTCAGAGTGTAGCTGTCTTTCTAGAATGCAGTTAAAGGATATCCTTACACTGTTATTAAGCATAACCTTACATTTTCATAAGCATCATAACCTTACATTATGATTAAGTTGCTGTATTACAACTATTTGATGAAAAATTGAAGCTGTTTTTATCAGGCCACTAGTATTATAAAAGAGCCAGACTTGTCTTAGTTTTAGAATCATTTTTTTTCTCAAGATAACAAATTATAATTTACAAGTATTGAGAATTGAAATGGGTGTAATAGAAAACCTTCATGGAATGATTTCTCCCCCCCGGCCATCTCCCCCCACTCCACATCCCCCCCTCCCCCCCCCCCCCCCCCCCCCCCCCGCCTACCAATCTTGCATTTTTCTGTATCTGGGGCTATTGGCATTTTTATATCATCAAAAAGGCTTACCTTCTGCCGAAAGCCCTTGACCCCAAGGCACCTTGGAGAATTTTAGGAGCTGGCCTAATCCCATATATATTCAGGGCAAATTTTGACAGCCTTACTGCTTTTCATCATTAAGCAATCCTGGAACTTTTCCAAAGTAGCCAGGGGTAATAACACCGGCATCTTGATTCAGGTCCAACCCAACCTTCAATTTACCCCACTTGGGCGAGTCGTTGCCTTCTTCCCCACTCCTTCTGTGACCTAAGCCGTGCTGGGACACCACTATGTGCTGTTAATATTTGTAGCATTCTCAGGAGACAGAAGCTATAGAAAAGCCAAATACCAGGGTTTTGTTATTATTACTAATCACAGGGCTCTACCTCAAAGGAATAAAAAGGTGAGAAGAGATGAATTAGCATTGATAAATGACTTGCAAAATAGAATATGCTGTAGAAAGGTTCTAAATATTATTAAAGAGTGGAGACAGCATGCAAATGTGATTAAGGAGATGGGGTTAGAGGGCAAATGCTGGAATATGGGTGCACCTAGGGTCAGTGTGAGTGAATTCTGCGATGATGTAATTTCCTGAGCATACTGATCTCAGAGGCTGGCTTTCAGGAAACAGGATATTCAATACAGCAGAACTGCCTTCCCTGGGAAGGGGACTAGGAAAGAACAACAGGGGACTTTCTTAATGGGCTGCCATCACCTCTTCCCCTATCTCCTACCCCCACTAAACTCCACATTCACCATTGTAAACAATTTTGAAATTTTGTGTTGCTAGGTAACACCTGCTCAGCCAGGCTCTTAACCCTTTGCACTCGCTTGCTTTTTTCTAGATTCCTTTATTCTAATGCTAACCGTGTCGAGTCACACTCGACATCCGAGTGCAAAAGGTTAAAAGGAAAACTTTTAGGAAGAAGTCTGATCCTAACCATAGTATGATATAAGATGAGCAATGGGGTTGACAAGGCAATTTATTCCTTGCTGTTTCTTGGAGATGAAATAAAAACGACGAGGAACTCAAGTCTTGAATTGAACTAAATGTTGAGATGAGACAAGGGATCAAAGAAAATCGATTCTCTCAGAAATCGGATCTTACTGGAGGAAGGCTGGAATCAGTAACTAAGTGATGAGTCTACAGAGTATAAAACTCAGGTGGGTTTTTGTCCCCAATGTCAAATGGTTGGGAGCAATAATTCCATCTTATTTACAAATACTTGATTGCTAATTTTCATGTGTTCTGCCTGTGAAACGTGGGAATAGGACTGTTCACCACACAGAGATTCCATGAGGCAAACAGAGTTTTATTTTTCCAAAGCATGTGCAGTTTTCTCAGAGAACGGTCACTGCCATGAAGGATTTTATTACCAGAGACGTTGGTTTCCAGGTGCAAGCGTGTCCAACATCCCAGGTGCAAATGTATCCAAATGTCAGCACCGCAAACCTTCTAACTCGTCATTCGGTTTCTCTCTTGTGTTTGTTAAAGTACCTGCCAACACATGAAACACAGTAGAAATGTCAAGTCAATTTTTTAAATGAATATAGGGAGGAAAAATAGTAACACACACCATCGGATTCAGAGTTGAGAGCTTCTAAGTGATGGCATCAAACCTTTTCTGGGATCTGGAATTCCTCCTCCAGTATTCCTGGCAGACAGAATCCAGGCTTGCTTAAAGATTTTCATGGATAGGGAGTGCACTGTCTCACAGAACAGCTGCTTCTTTTGCAGGTGGACATTATCTTTAATGTACACGAATGCATGTGTATGCTTATGTGCATGTATAGTACACATGCCCATTTAGGAGAGGCCTAGTCCCTGTGTAACTGCATTTTGTTATTCAAAATCCAGTCACGTGGGCTAAGAAGAGTGAGCATACTTATGAGGAAAATAAGAAAATGGAATAGTACTTACAATCTGGGAAATGTGCCCACCATCTTTACCACTGTATTAAGCGTATTTTTTTTTTTTTTTTTGCTTTTAGTACCAAGCACATCTTTTTATTGATTCAGAGACTTCTACTATGAAAGCTGACTGTAAATAAAAATTTACTCATTTTTTCCCCTTTTCCTGTAGTACTGGAGTCTAATGAGTAACAGCTGTACTTGAAGTGTTTCTATAGATACAAATTAAAGTATCAAAGAATTTTTTGCTGTTAGAATAACCATGACTGTAGGAACTAAGAGGTAGCTAAAGGCATCAATTCTCTTAATTTATCATTCAGTCTCTTCATGCAATAAATTGGGAAACTGGCAGAACCCAACAATCCCATCGTTGGGGGAGCTACTGAGACACTCTGACCTTGCATGGAGTTGTAAGAAATTGCAATGGAAGGGTCCAGTTCACCCACTGGGATGTCTCCAGAGGCCTGATTCTAAACTCTGGTATTAGAATGGCTCCATGTGATAACTGCGCCCATTGGACAATTAGAGCTGGAAGGAGCTAGAGAGGGTGTCCTTCGGAACCTCTTCTTCACAAATGAGTAAACTAAGGTGATTTGCATAAGATCGGCTCACTAGTTGCACAACTGTGTGTAGGACACAAGCTCCTGTTTTATGCTATCACTTCCCACCAACGGCTTTCCCACACCTGCATTATGGGTGCCACCACTCAAATGAAGATGCTATGTAAGTCCTACAAACCCAACATGCAATCAGTTGTTCTCCCCTCCCTTTTTAAAGTAAAACCTTTATGGAATATATTTGATGCTAGTGTCCTCTTGTCTGGTCACATGTCCTTGGGGAGAGAGGTCATTCTCTCATGCTGAGACTATGTACACATATGAGATTCTCAGACACAGTTAGAGGCGAGTATTTTCTTCCTCTGAGTCAGGACCAAAAGCCTCCCTCTTCTGCCAGCTGCGCTTGAGTTCTTTTCACTTGGACCAACCAACTCCCAGTCACTTACGTTTCCCAGCCAGCAAGAAACCTATAAAAGGTATGAACATCATTCCCGCGAACTATCCTGACCCCATCTTCTCTTTTCACTCTTTTTTTTCTGAGATACTTTTCTTAGGCTCTGTTCTCTGGGACCTTTGTAGGAACCTCAGTTGAGGTAGAAACACAGCTTATAGCCACTTAGGAGGATTTTTCTGGGACCTTCTAGGTGCTCAGTGTGGGGAAATAAAATACACACCCGCTTGCCGCTAGACTTGGGCGCTTGGGATTCCCTGTCTCTGTAGTGGCGTCCAAAATCCAGCCCGAAAGAGAGACAGAGAGGACCGACACCTCACACCTGCACTGGTTCCTTATCACGGTGCAAGGTGGGCGGGAGCAAAGGAGGGAGAGACATGAAATCCTAGGTCTAGGGAAGTATGCTCACTGCATCGATGGCCTTTGGAAAATTCAGTGGGGGTTCCTCCCACATGGCAGGAATGATGGCAAATGTATCATTAGCCATGACCAGCGGTGACATGTTAGAGACAAAGGGGCCACTTTGAATCTCAAGTTCTTGTGTCTTACGTTGTGTGTTTCCTAGTGTGCAGCTCTCAGAGAGGAAGGTACCACAGCATTGCAATAGTCAGGAAAAGATAACATAAGGTGTAGCTCCTGGTCCAGAAGGGATATGGTTAAGATTTGTCAAGCTATTAGAATTACTTTATAGGGAAAATTACCTCACCCAATGACTCTTATGAATCCAAATTTTCCAGTTAAAAAGAGGGCAAAGAACACATTTTGCCATTTGCGCTAGAGATCAGTATCTCTTTAGTTAAATGCAAATTACTTTAAAAGCTAGGAAAAACCTATAAAAATTTTAAATGTTCCACACCGGGGGCTTAAACTAAGAGTCTTTGTCAAATAAAATGACTTCTGGAAGATCTGCTCTGAGCAACTTTCTTTGCATCTAAGCACAGGCTCTCTCAGAGGAAGGAAACAGTAAAGTTCTCACAGAGGGGAAAAACGTTCACCACTCAGTAAAAATCCCTGCGCCTGGCGGCACGAAAGCTTTCATTTAGCTCAGCTCACTCCTCCGTGAGTGCATTTGGAGCACCAATAAAAGGAGATTATTTTTGGACTGAGAATCTGCCTGGCACATTCTTTGAACTTAATAGAGCTAAATAAAGCTATGCAAACTCCTGTAGTTTCTGGAGGTCACCCACGAGCGATAGCCCTGCACTAGTTTTTATGAACCTAGCAGACCCAATGTGAAGGAACATCCTCTGATTTGGGGAGATCAGGAGTCTCATATATGAATAGACCCACTTCTTAAACACACATTAACCAGAAAGGAGAGTAGGTATTAAATAGAACCACTTCTTAAGCATGCATTAAAATCTCTCTCTCTCTCTCTCTCTCTCTCTCTCTCTCTCTCTCTCTCTCTCACACACACACACACACACACACACACACACACACACACACACACACACAACCAGTCCAGGAAGCGGCAAGCACGAAGGAAAAGCACAGAGGCCTAGAAGTAAAGTAAGCGGTGTCTTGGTTTGCGTCTTGCACCTAACTCATTTCCATTCCAATCACTTAATCTCTCTGAACCTCGGTTACTTTATTGGAAATGGAAAATGATTGTCTCCCTTGACGGGTTATCATATCGGATGTGAAGAGTTTATACACCCACAATCACTTTACATGTGTAATATTATAGTCTTGATTTTCCTCGCTTGTACCTTTTCTATTTTTTTTCTCAGAATAATGTAAGACAAGCTCATCATAGAAAATTAAAGAGTCTCAACAAAACAATAAGGGGAAATAATCCATCATTTCATCACTCAGAGATGGACACTTAACATTTCAATCCACTTCATTGAAGACTTTTTTTGCTCAATATTCTTTTATATAATTTATAATATGCCATATGTACAACTTGCATTCATATATATGAACTATATATTCACGAGTGTCCTTTCATATCATTAAAAAGCCTTTGTAAAACATAACTTTAAGTAACACACATTCCCCTATCATCTTTATCAACATTATAGTCAATGTTATCATTGTCAATAATTGAACACTATGAACCATGTATACTAGGGTAAGTGGTGTACATAGATTTATGTTATTTCATTCTCATGAAAGATATTTGTATAATGAGATGAATACAGTCAATAAAACCAAAATATTGAATGAAGAGACTAATATTAATCAGTAAGCCTCCGAGAGAAACTCCAGGACCATCTAAACTAATTTAACTGGCAACAAGGTGACAGTAACATGGGTAATGACCTCATACTTCTCTGAAAAGTTAAAGCAAAATAAGAATGTGTGTGTGTGTGTGTGTGTGTGTGTGTGTGTGTGTGTGTGTTTTATCACTTATATACGCACTTGAAAATACTTTTAAAATTTTATTTTAATGTCTGGGAAACAAAGTATTGGTTTTTGTATTTGTAAGGAATGCAATCCTTTAAAGATGGATTAATGCCTCAGTGAAATGAGAAAAGGCTTCTTCCAGTACACACAGGCACCATTCAGGGTTTGGGTGGGTGTTTTACAATCACAGTAGAGACCTTTGGCTTATTAAAATCACAATTTTTCTGACCATTTAGCCTCTAAATGAAGCAGCGGGGAGAAATAACACTGCATTATTTCTTTAGCTTTCAGAAATCAATCTTGTCATTTCCATTTTTATCAACAGAACACATTCAGAGCAGAATTGGGGCAACATTGCTGCCGATTTGATTTGACCAGTGATTCTTAAGCAACAACTTTCACAACAATGACCACTTTCTGTTGAAGGCTTGCTGGTCTACCAGCCTCTGCTAGCCGAGGTAACAGAGGGAGAGTACTAGAGATGGAAGAGTCAGCCTGTAGCGGGGGAAAGGGGTGGGCGAAAAGGATGGAGGGGGTCTCTGGAGAAGGTGCTCCAGGCTGTTAACTTTCTAATCCTCCCTTCAGAGGGGCCCGCTGGCCGCCAAGACTGTTGTTATCCTGTGTGCGGTGTTGACGGTCTATAATCCTTTGTCAGAGTAATTGACGGTGAAGTCTGCACTTTTGCAGCTAATGATAAATAGGCCTTTTAAAGGTTGTAATTTCTTGTTTAACCGATGCCAGTTGCAAATAGTTTGTGCTGAGGAATAATTCCTCCGTGCCAAATAAAATACAGTGGAAGTCTGTGGCGTGTTTTTCAGCTTATTGTTAGTCACAGCCTGCCTGACAGAGCACTTTCTGTGCAGGAGATAAATGCTCAGGCCGTCTGGCTGCCAAACTTAGTACAGAAAGAACTTTTCTGGTGGAAAAAGCTTTTCTGTTTCTCCAGCAAACATTAATACGTTGTTGTTTTTTTAAATGCTGTGCTTTTAATTTTTATTCTTTTACAAAATTCTTTCAGAGAGATAAGTGTTTGATTCCTGGACATGTGAAGGATTCTTTGAGTTTTTAAATGTTGCAGTTCTTTCTCTGTTCCATCCTGGAGCTCTGGTCTGCACACAGCTCCTCCAGGGACACAGCCAGAAGGGGACCCTCGTCAGTGTGAAGAAAACTATATGATGAGCAGTAAGATTGGGGAAGAGGGTCAGGAGGGTCCTGCCCACTTCAAGAGTGAAGGGAAGTTTAGTGAAAGGGCCTGGAGAATGGCCAACAGGAGAGAAACAAGGGTTCCTGTGGGCTCCAAAGGGCGCAGGCTGGCTTGGATTTTAATTGGGATGACTGCCTTTAAAAATGAAACAAAGCGACACAGAAATACGATGGGAAATACCACTTTGCCTCAAAATACAAATGAACGCATTTCTGGGAGTTTTGTATCTATGTAATTATATGTTAAATGTACCAGTGGAGTTAGCAATTTAAAAATATCCTAAGTTCAGTTTTTTTGGGTCCTATCTGGTATTATGATTTTGGAAACTTTCCTTTTTTACGCACCAGATTGTTTAAAGTGAGGCTTCTTAGGAGCCTGGGAAGTTCAGAAAGAGCCTTTGGTGGGCTGAGTTACTGCAGGTTCCCAACAGAAGGGTGCCTGGACTTCTCGGGTGTATATTTGGCCCATTTGGAAAGTCCTTCAGAGGTCTCCCAAACACTAAAAAAACATACTTTTTCATGTTCTGAGTTTGCACTTTGTATCTTTAGTAACTTGGATGCACACAGACTTCATAGATTGAAAGAAAGATGAACAGGAGAGTTAAAAACAGGAACAGACAGGGGAGAAAGTGGGAGATGATGGACAGAGATATTAGGGTGGAAGTTTAAGAGCAGCCCCAGCATCTGACCATGGAAAGTAGCAGGCAGGGCCACATTATTAGCATTGACCTTCTAAATCTATAAAGCATCGTTTGTCTCATGCCCTGCCAAAACCAGCCTCCATGTAATTACCAGGATGCTACCTGAAAGGCAAAACTGCTCCAGTCACCTACTCCCCTGCTGAAAATGCCTTTCCTGACTCCCCTGCACAAAAGGTTGAAGTCCAAGTGCGTGTTGTTGGAGGCCCCTCACCACCTGGCCCTGCCTTCCCCATGGCTTCGTCTTTCTTTTCTCAACGCTCCCAAATACTTGGCTGTGACAGCACAGGAGGGACAAGATCGTATCACTCACCTGCCCTGTGTTCTTGAGACATTTACCTTTAAAATGAGCACATGCTCCTTCATGGAGCTGCAGTGAAGAATAAATGAGGTGAAAATCCCTTCTGAGCAATGAGTAATTCTGCTTTCTATCTCTCTACTCCATCCATTACAAACAGTCTTTTTCCCCTGGTCAAAATGTGTATTTTTCCTTCCAAATCCAGTGCAATTAGGCCTTCATTTTCTGTGACTTTTTTCTCACGTATTAAAATACAATTGATCCTTCCTTTATGCTACCCTTTAGAGTGTGTGCCCTCCATTATTTTACTTAGCTCATGTGTTGTTGTTTTTCCTGAAATGACTTGTTTATATACCTGGTTTTCTTACTAAATGGTGAACTCCTTGGGAAGGTGGAGGCCATTGACCTTCTATATACACCAGCCAGTAGGTGTTCAATAAACATATGTTATAGGAATAGAAAGGATACACAAGACAGGAGATCTGAATTGATTCATCATTGCGACTTAATTTGAATCCCATGGTTTAAAGCAGGGGTAGGGAACCTTTTTTTCTGCCAAGGACCATTTGAATATTTATAACATCATTCGCAGGTCATACAAAATTAACAACTTAAAAATTAGCCTGCTATATTTGGTCAAACATTTAATTAACTCACACCTCATGCCTTGGCAGGGCCAGACCAAAAGATTTCATGGGCCTTATATGGCCCAAGGGCCCGACGTTCTTCATCCTGGTTTAAAGGCTCATACAAGCTTTGAGCATGAAGTCAGTTTAATTTGCGGGCATCTGATTCTTCCATCTCTACTCAGGCCAAATGCTTTGCTTGTTTCGTTCAAGAATTATACATATGTCAGACTCCACCCATGGAGTCGGTTTGTGTGTGTGTGTAAAGCAGACTCACATTTCTGCTAACAAATGTAATTTCCACCACAAAAGGATTAAAAAGAGACCTACCCAACTTAATTTCTGAACGTGGCTAACCAGTTCTTTACATTGAGGTGCTTGTCCGTGTTCATGTCAGAAGATACCAACTTTTGACTTGTTTTCTCATGTTTTCCACTGTTTTGTCACATGAGCACCCTCTGAAGGATAACACTCAAATTTAAATTTTATTTATTTTTATAGCACTTAAAGACGGTATGATGTGGCTTTTCCATAAATGGCAATAGTAAAATATTTTAAACAGCTTGGGGATTCCAGAAAGCTGAGGCTGTGGCAGCTCAGTGATTGATGCTGCTGAGTGTATCAGATGGGTCCTAGATCTACACAGTTATCTTGTTCCCACTGGCCTCATACATAAGCAGATTTATGCTCTCACCATTCTGGGAGGGTTTTATAACTAGTTGATCAGGAGAAGAATAGAAATAGCTTGCAGGCTATAAGTTCAAGTCTCAATTTTTTGCTAAATCAAATGCTCAGAAGCGTTTCTCCAAACTAAACACCCCTCGTGAAAATCACATGATTGCAACCCAGTCATATCAAGGAGTTGGTCTATTTATTTCAATTTCTGCATTAAAATTATACCAAACACACTCTCACAAAACCCTATCCACTTCTTAAAAGTTCTTTCATTTTTAGTAGTTTTAGGAAGGAAATTTCATGACCTTTGCATTTCCTCGGGATCTCTGGTTCTATGAAAGGCAAGTACAGTAAAGCTTTTCAGAACTTGGCCTCTGTAGCCAAATGACCAGGAGTCGTGCGTTTTAGTTGTGTGCCTTTGGTCAGGCTGCTCAACCTCTCTCAGCCTCGGTTTCTTTGTCTGCATTATGGGGAACTCTTAGGATAGTGAAATATGAAATAAACACCTATAGTGGTTCCTGGAAAATAATACGTACTCTGAGACTGTTTTGTTAAGAAATATTTATTAAGTACTTATTTGGGAAATCATGTTGACCTAACATCATATTAGATAGAAAGTATGCAAGAAAGGTACAAAATATTATTTCTGCCTTCACAGAGTGATGGCATTATATGATAATTACTAGTACATAATCATATAAATTACAGTATATAATAGAATTCTATAATAATTATCTAATAATGTCTTATTTCTATGCATAATGCTTTTAGAAAATCATCTTATTTGTGCCTCATAACTATCCTATAAGACATTTAGGAGTTTGTTTATTCATTTATTAGTAAAGAAACTGGAGCTTAGGAAGGATATATGAGTTTGCTGGCAGTGAGTGACAGAGATGGGACTGTCTCAGGGCTCTGTCTACTATCTAGTGTCATTCCTGATTCATGCAGTCTCTCCCTCTGGGTAGCTATTAAGACTGAAATATATAGAAAACAAAGACAACAATATGGCCGTGTATAACAATGTGCTAAATTACATAAATCAAGCACCTGGGACAATTACAGTTATTAATTAGAATAATTAATGTGATCTAGAGAAGTTGGGAAAAGTAAAATAAAATTTTAATTAAAAATAAAATGTCACTAAACATTGGTTTCCCTATACATTGAATTAGATAAATATTGCTTTCCTTAGTTTTGCTTATCTGTATTAAATCATTAATACCTTTTTTGGTTAAAATTGCAGTGAGTGCTTTTTCCTTATACTATAGACATTTGGAATATAAATGAAATAGCATATGTGAGGTGTTTTATGATCTTGGAAAAAAGGCACCATAGAAATGCAACCTCACAACCCTCAGAAGTTATGAACTCATTTACATTGTCTCTGGCTAATGGAATTCAGTTCCCTCCAACTGCCCTGAGAATAAAGTAGAGAACATAGGTTTCTAGTTCTTTCCCTTAGGTTAAAAAAATCTGTAGGCTGTGGTTAACTTTTGGCTTGAAACCACAAAAAACACAGTCCACATATTCATCATGTCCAAAGGTTAAGTAGGGTACACAAGATGTAACTGATTTATTGGCCATTGGTCACTGCAGTCATTGTATAGGACTGGATGCTAACTTGCCTTCTCCGCTGTGCTATATCCTTAAAGGAACCTCAAGAAGCAAGAGAGACTTTGGAAAGCCGGTGGCATATATCTTCCTGTCTCCTGTCCTGATCTCCCATAAGGAATGATCTTAGAGAAACTCACTTTCGTGATGTCTTTGTTGAAACAAATGGTAGACAGATTTGCCCTAACAGATCTGCAGCCTGTGTCTGATAGACTATACACCAAACTTTTCCTAATCCTTAATATTAGATGTTCTCTCTTGCTCTGGGAAATAAATTGTTTTTCTGGATGCTCTCCTTTTGGAGGAGGCAGCAACTTGGAATCTAATAAAGAGGCCTAGATTCTGTTGTTACTGGATCCTCGGTAACATTATTTTTCCAGCTCCGACAAGAAGCTGCTTTTGTAGAAGGAGTCATAAAACTTACCTAGTGGCTTTGCCCTAGACTTTGAAACATATACTGCAATGGTTCCAGAGTCTCACATATTACTTGGGTCCTAGTGGGATGTATGAACTCTCAAAGTTTAAAGGAAGATCATTCTTAGTGATTCATCTTTAATGTCCTGCTTCTTTTTTTTTCTTTGCCACTTTTCCTCCTCCATGTCTGCATTATGCTGCAATTTAAGACCCCACTGATATAGTACTTGTTTGTACCAACTAACACCACTTGGGAATTGACTTCACTTGGAACATTATACTTTCTGCCTCAGTTTATTTAAATTTTATTTTATTTTATTTTTTTTTTTCCCCACTGAAAATATTTTATTGGCCTTTTTTTTTCTTTCCAATTTTTTTTATTAAGGTATTATATGTGTACATATCTTGCCATTGCCCCCCCCACCCCACTCCCATATATGCCCTCACAGTTTATTTAAATTTTAAACATCTGAAATATCTTTTTAAAATACTTCTCTTTTTTGTTGTTTATAGCTGAGGCCAACTGGCACTGATATCACATGGGTTTTTGACTGGGAGTTCCTACCTAGAAACTGATATGTCAAAGTGAGTTACCAGATAGAGCTGGCATGAGACTAGGTAACGATGATCTGTCTTAGCACTTCTAGTGGGCTGCACAGAAAGCCCAAACAAGTGAAATGTTTCCCAATGCCACAGGTTGGTCTTTTCCACTGTGGGCAATCGGATCTGCTTCTGGTTCTCATGTTTATAGCACTGTTACAGTTCAACCCAGGATTGTCTGAGCTGAGTTACAACGTACACCCACAGAGACACACATCCGCACCCACCCACACACACAGGTACACAGACATTTCAGGAGAAACATGCCCCCCATCTTTAAATGTTAGATTATTTTAAAATTCCAGAACACTATAAAACAGTTTTTCATCTTTGCTCTCTTCTCCATTGTTTGAACACCTGCTAAATCTGAATATTTTCTTTAAAAATATCTCAAAGAATATAAGCATCCATGCAATGTTGACATAATCCTGATATCCACAAAGATAATCAGTAATGTTATTTAAAACATCTAGAAAACTGCAGATTTGACTGCAGAAATATGCATCCATGAAATTATATAATATACAGTTAATCCATTGCTAAATTCATATATTCCAAACTCAGATATAATTAGTAAATAGATATATTACTTTTTACTATATCCCTCTTTGAGTGCACAGATTTATTAACTGGTAAGTATTTGAAGAGGAATTTATAACTGAAAATCAGAAAGAGACACTAAAAACAGTTTAATACGATGCCCAATTTGACAGCCATAGAAATAGAAACCCAGATTGGCAAAGTTATATTCTTAAAATCACATGACTGGGAAAGAAAAAAATCACATGACTTTTTAGGGCCAGACAGAGTGAGAACCCAGGCTGTCTGACTTCTAATCCACTGGTTTATAAACACTAGATTGCTGACAACATAGAAAAGGGCATAAAATCACTATTATGTAAATCTGATCTGTGGCCTATGACTAATTAGAAATAATCTTTGATATAAAAAATGGGTTTTCCCAAGTCAAGACGTAAACCATACTGACATCACATCACACCAGGCTCTGTGGCCACCAAAGCTAGTGTGCCCTGTTGGCTTTGAGAAGAGCTGGAAATGTTGCTAAAACTGTAAGTCTCCAGGAAATAAAATCATAATAATCCTCTAGCCAAGAAGATTTACCCCAAACTAACAGATCTGTAGTAGAGAAAGATGCTTAATTATGCTATAAAGGGTGGTTTGACCACTACCCCTAGAAAACCTTAGTACGGAAATAACCACAGAGAACAAAGTGAAAGACCCCAGTAGGGGTCTTAGAAATACATCTCAATAGCTACAAGGGGCAGCTTTCCTTCTAGGTAACTCCCTCTTTGGTGAAATAAAATTTTTTAAACTGCAGCTTACTATGTCCCCATTTTTGCCCAAATCAGTTACCACTACACACACTTACTTTAACCGATTTATAGCAATATTGTGATTATAAAATTTGATTTCTAAAATATCTTCTTCCATCTATATATCTAATCCGTAGATGATTTTTATGAGTCTCTGGGTTTGTAAAATCTTCTAGAGTATTCCTAAGATACTTTGTTTTAAAGATGCTGACTTCCAGTAGGTTAATCATGTCACCAAATGTTGTGTCATTTTAATTGGAGTTACAGAGGAACAGAGAAGAAATGAGAAGAAGGCTGGCAAATGAAAGTCCTATTCATGGTTGGGGAATGGTTGGATAGTGGAATTACACTCTAGCTTGTCCCAGTTTGTTCTTCCTCCTGGTTTGACATACTATCATCAAAGTCCTTTTTTGAAAGTAATTTTAAAAGTTGGAAAAAATTTAAAGTAGTGGACATCTGAGCAAAGATGCAAGAATGTGGAAGGAAGAACACCTGTACTGACGTTGAAGGCATGACAGAAATAGATGCCAAGGAAAAGAATGATTTAGGTGGTGACTAAAAAGTCATTGTTCTTAGCTTTGGTTAACTGTTCTAATTAAATCATCTTTTTAATGAAGATTTAACTAGAAAAGTTAACCAAACTCTTCCTCCATCCTGACTTCTTCCTGTTATGAGTTGAGCAGTATGAATTCTTCGTGCCAGCTTGCAGATGCTGGGGAGTTGGAAGTGGTGGTCATGACATGAGTCACAGTGACACATAGATTACTCATAGGTTTCCACTCGAAGCAGACAGAATCACCTAACACGGTCTCTAGGGCTGTTCAGCAACAAGGGACATGATTCAGTGGAATAAGATTATTCCACATGGATTTTGGGGTATTTTGCCCAAAAACATTTTTTCTCAGATGATTTTAGTGTATCATCTTCCTTACTAGTTTAAACAGTCATATATCCCTGGAGAGGAAATCACCATATAATTAGGTTTAGGTGTGGTTGACAGGCAGTAATGTTCCCGTGTGTTGGAGAAAGAATTAGCCAGGCTTTTTTACCCATGCTCCTTTGCCGGTGAAAGAGGATAGAAGACACAGTGACTTGAAATGACTAATTAGAAGAGGATACAACCTAAAGGTAAACATATATTTTTGGGAACAGAAATAACTGTACTAAGTCATCTCTAAATGGTCAGTAATTCCAAATGTGTCATCATTATCAAAGTCAAGGATGTACTGAGTGCTACTAAGATGAATGGGGTTCTGTTCCACATACTTTGCTCACCTGCCCTAAGGCTTACCTTCTCATTGGGGAGATAATTACTGATGCAAAGTCATGCACAAGAAAGGTGCATGGAAGACCTAGGTAACACATGCTTCTGGAACTTACATGCCTTAGAGAGAATGCAGTTGGTCTTTATAACAGGGACACTTGTGTGCCAGGAATTTACAGGAATGCATCCCTGAAAGGACTGCCAGGTTTGGTTGAGCGTGAATTGACCAGGGTGTGGGCAACAGGCGTTTTCACCAAGTACAGTTAACATGTCCATTTTGCCATTCACAGAAAGGTACCTGAAGGCGGCCAGGCACTAATGTTAGATGCTGGACACCGCCATTAACAAGTCAGAAAAGGCTCCTGCCCTCATGAAATGTACATTGTAGTGTGAGACAATATCAATAATTACCAGTTCACACGTGTTTTAAAGCAGATGGTTCCACTGCTGGAAGGAGAATAATGAGGGAAAGGATACTTTTGGTTGTTGATCAGAGAAGGTCCCTATGAAGAGCTGACCAGTAAACTGAGACTTGGGGCAGGAGAAGGAGTCATCAATATAATGAATCAGTGGATAGGGTGAGGCCTACAATGTGTTGTTTGGCAAAAAGAGACAAAGTCAAAGAAGATCAAGGCTGGTAGAAGAAAGCAAAGAAAGAGCAGTTACTCCTATTTCTGTTTAGTCAATTTAAAGGTTAGAATAACCTTTCTCTTAGAAATCTGTCTCTTATAAACCTCTCTGGTTTCCTTCTGCTCTTAATTGTGCTTTTAGGTAAACTAACTTAAAATAAAGATTCGTATTAATTTCAATTTGGAGACTTATTTGTGCAGAGTGCTCTGGGCATGGAGGAATAGGTCAGTCACTTACGCTTTCTCCAGGCATGTATAATTAGAGTATAGTTCTCATCTGATATATTTTCTAGCCAAAGGTTTTCTAGAACAAAGACAAAAACAAAACAAAGCAAAACCAAAAACATAGCAACAGAAGGGCATGATTCAGTCATTTTGTTAAACAAATAATTATTGAAAGTTTTCTGCTGAAAACATAAAAACAATCCTAAAAACCCAGGATGCTGGATTTGAAAGAGATCTCAGTGCCCTAGCCCAACCTATAATTTTTGCCTGTAAGGCCACTGTGGCCTAACATTGCAGATTTGGTCCGTGATCCTTCTGAATGAGAACCTGAGCCTCCTGATTGCCAATCCAAACTTCTTTCCACATTTGTTTCACAATAGAATTTAAAGCAAAACTTAAGAAAATGCTTATACCCAGTCATTACACTTTAAAACCATGTGTCTTTTTTCTCTTAAAGCAAACCTTTTGACAGACTAGAAAGGTGAAACCCAGAGGTGTTACAGGGTGGTATATTCCTCAAAAAAATGTCCGGCTTTCAACCACAGTTGACGCTTTGGCTTTTCTTACTCTTTGAAAGAGAATTTCAATTTCCTTTCACTTAAACATTATTTACAAATTACCAAGCTGCTTATGTTGGCCATTTTAGCATTTTTCTGTCTTCATTGGTTTGCTGTAGAAGGTTGAAGGGGCTTTAATTTCCTCTCCAGCCCTCCTCATCTACTCCATACAGAATTTCCCTTGGCTCCACCTCTTCCTGTGACGAAAAGCTAACTTTCTGTTCCCTGTGGCTTTCTCTGCTATAGGCATCTTGTCCTTGTAAGTTGAGATGAAGACATATAATGAAGCACAAGTCATGCTTCTATTCTGAAGTGTTCAAATGCCTCATACTTGTCTTTATAGGCAAGTAAGAGAGTCCTGTTCTGTCACCACTGGCCTTCCAAAAGCTGAGCTTACTCATTCATTACGCACATCTCCTTTGTTGCTATCTGCTTTCAGTTTTGTTTTGTGTTGTGTGTGTTTTTTTTTGTTTAAAAATCTGTTTTTTATCAGATTTGTCTTTAGAACATTAGCATTTATTACTTAAAAATGAATCATTAAAACAAAATGGCTTAGGGCGGTCACCTCCCATGAAGACACCAATCTCTACCGCTGATGTCAAGATTGATGTTATGTCTTCCAGGAAATGACAACAGCCTCACTACAAAGGGAAACCACTACCAGAGAAGGCAGCAGAGCATGGCTCATCTAGAGCTCTGTTTGTAATCTTAGTCAAATCCCAGGCACTTGCAAGGGGACCACACACCTGGAATATGGCAAGTTTAGAGAGGTTTTAAAATCTTGGTCAGAATGCACTCTTTTTCCCAGAACTTTGCCTTCCTGGGTTTCTTTGTATCCCGTTAGAATTTATCAAAGCACTCCGACATTAAAAAAAAAAACACACAAAAAACCCTCACTGAGCAAATATTGAGTAATATGACCCAACTTTTGTGTTTTCAGAATGTGGCAACCAAATTAGTCAACCCAAAGCAAATAGGCAGGGAAACCATTGAATTTTCATGGCCTGGTTTTAGCCCTTGGCCTTTTTTCTCTTTCCTGCCTTTAAAAAAAAAATTATTTCTCATGAGGTTACTTGTTAAAGGCACCAATTGCTTACCTGTTTTTGAGCGCTAGAATCTGCATGCTTTCTGAATGTTTCTTTTCAAAACCTAAATTGAGAAAGAAAAATTGGCTTGTCAGAAAGCCAGGAATTGACTAGCAGCAGAATTGTCCCAAATGGGTTTTTTTAGACAAACTTCTAGGCATAATTTCCATGTGCAATTTTCCATGTTTCAGTTCTTGATTTTTAAACCTTTTTTTTCATTATTCAAACTCCCTAGATATCAATTATGCTCTCTATCCAAGCTGTCATCTCAATATATTTGAATGGTTGTCGTACTTTTCTCCCCAGTTGTGCTGTGATAGAAAGCTTACTGAATAGTTAAATACCAGCAGAGTGAACAGAAAGACAAGGAGTGATGGACGTCGACGAGTCCATGTCCAAGGGGAAATTTCAGCACATCTGACCAAATGCCTATGACGAGTCAGACTATCTGCCTGCTATGTGTTCATCAAAGTTGCAAAGGACCCTAGTTCCATTTTATTGTTTCAAAAACTGAGGGTCAGAGAAGTGAAGTATCTTACCCAAGACCACATAGCTAGTAAGTAGCAGGGTCTATAGGAAAACACAGATTTTCTGATTTCCAAACCAGTTAACTTTCCACTCTATTCCTCTGCATCCCCTCTCCTCAATTACAGTTTAGTTGGGTCTTATTAGAACATTCTTATTTTTTACTTTTTTTGACTTCCAGAAATGAATTGAAAAGTGAGTCAATAAGTGATTCATCCATTGAAAAATTGGGAGTAGGTTACATGTCTAAAGCCAGAATTTGATTAGTATCAAAAAGGGAAGGTATTCTGTTCAGTAACTGAACTCCTATAATAATAATCTCAATATAGGAATATTTTATATCTGATTATTCATTTATATTTACTGAGCATTGCTAAGAGCTTTGATTAAATACAAACATCAACTTTGTACTCTCAGCCTAAAATAGATTCAGAGTCATATGGAACAAACAAGCCAGCACGGGGGAAATGATCAATGTAGCCCCAGAAGAAAGTTAGGGCTCCAATAGAGGATTGCAGGAAAGGCTTGTTTTATGTTGTTGATGTCCTGGAGGTTTCTGAATTCTTTCAGAAAAAATGTCTTGAGAGTTAAAGCAGAAAATGTGATATGAACTGTGTTAACATTTTGGCTCTGTGGAACTTACTGGTCCTAGAGAGGTGGAAGGAAATGAGACGTGAAGTCAAACACAGTACCAATTGCAATAGGCTATCTCACATTCTCCAGTGTCTTCTTTTCAGAGGAAGGCAGGCTATGCTGAGAGAGCTTAACTTTGAGCTGTATCTACATAAAACTGCACTGGCTTTAGTGAGAGCCACTGACTTATCTTTTTAGTCAAAACCATTTAAAATACTTTTATTTTACACTTTCAGAGCATGTTATTCTTCAAAGAAAAATATGTTCCCCAAATAACATTTAAGGTGTTTTAATGCTATTTTATAAGGTTTAAGACCAATACTTGACTAAAAATAAACCATGTCTAGGCCAAGTTGACAGTAAGAAGAAAAAAATGCATATCAAAGACTACCATGTAACATTCAGGGTCTGGCAGCTGTTAAGGTGATAATACACCCTGGGGTGACAATAGCCAGCCGCACAGCTAGGCATTTGTACAGGCAGAGGCCTGGCCCCCTTTGACAGATGCTAGGACTCATTGGTAGATGATGCTTTGAGAAGGTATGGATGTGCTGCTGATGTTGGCTTTGGTCGTTGTGATGCACTAACCTTGGTCTACAATGCAGCAGTCAGCCCAGTTTGTCGACCCATGTGCCACTTACCGGGGCCCATGTTAAAAGGATGCTGTCCTAATTGCAACTGGAACTCAGTGTAACCAAAGAAACGCAAGTGGATGCCGCAGCTCTATCTCGCTGCTTTTCATAGGGCTTGCAATAAAAGCTAAAACAGTTTTTAGTGGCTTTTGCAATTATACCTCCCTTCAATTTTCTTAAGGTTACAGGGCCTGAACCACACAAATCCCATTAAAGTAAGTAGTTGTTGTGCAATGTAGGTCCTTTGAAAACATTCTTCCATGCCCATAAAATGATCAGCGGGCTGCTCTTTAGATCCGCTCGCCTGTCATGTTTTCAACCAAGAGGCAGGAGACAGGCTTTGATGTGGCCTTTGGTTTCTGCTACTGAAGCTGGAGTTTTACCTTCTTGCATCAGAATGCTTCCCAAATTGATGGGATTTGGGCACACACAACACATTTCTCTTCGGATTTTAATCTTAAAATATGTTTTTGCTGTACCTTGAAATTACACTTGGCATCCCAATTTGGACTCTCCAAGGCTCCTCCCACACAACAGAGAGCAGAAGAGGGTCAGGGTCTCGGGGAGTTAACCCAAGCCTGGTGGTGAGTGCAAGGCCTTTGTGAGTAGGGCATCATGGCTTGCTGCCTGGTCCTCAGTCCTGAGGATGGCACTTCCCACTGTCTTCTCTACCGACTCTGGCAGCCCCATGGGGAGTCCAGAGTGAATTTCATGCTAGAACCAAGGTCAGAGCTAGTGCTCTCTTGAACTTGTAATCGAATGCACCAGGGGCATCTTACCTGGGACCTAGGGCTTCTTTCCTGGAGAAGTGCTTGGCACATATGCTAACACCCCGACCCACTGAAAAATAACTCTTTCTATGTGTGTTCCTATTTGCTCCAATCCATCCTTGACTGAGGACTGCTTTTCTATTGAGGAATAAAAATGAAGGGCCAATTCCTGCATTTTCAAAGGGATCCGAACCACCACAATTTCACCCATCTCTAGATCTGATGACTAACCTATTTGAAAAAGAAACATGGGAAGAGGTGTTCCCCATCCCCCAGGTAAAAATATCCACAGAGAAAGATAATGTTAGCCCAATTATTTGCTATGCATTGTTTAAAAAGAATACCTGGAATTCAGAAATTATTCAGATGAATCACCAAGATTCTGATTTTCTGGGACAGCTTCTATACCACAATACTATCATAACTCCTTCACATTTTATTGTCATTTAACTTAGCTAGACACCATATTTCTTTTCTATAGGAATACCTGAGGTGATAAAACATTTACAGACAAAGAACTGAACCATAATTTTAACCAAATATTTGATTCTATACTAAAATATATATAGGAATTTAGAGAATGGACTTATCAGGGAAGTTTTATAGGGAAGGTAAGATTTCAGATGTGTCATAGCAAACAGATTTTGAACTGGGTCCTAAAATGAAAAAAAGTGCAAGTGTGGGTGTGTGGAGAAGATGGGATGTACTACTGAGATGAAATAACCTTTCACATATTTAATTTATGAAGCGAGGACTTATGGAGGCCACTGAAAAGGAAAATTCAAGAACATCTGGATCAAAGTAGCTATTCTAGATGAGAATGGTTGCATTTTTTAGCTTTCATTTTTATTTTTTAGTTGGGTCAGGGCTTTTATTTTTTAAAAATATATCTTTATTGTTGAAAATATTACAGATGTGTCCTATGTTTTCAATGGGGGAAGAAAGAGAATGGTTGCATTTTTTAATGGCTATTCTGATAGGAATGACAATATGTGATGCACATGGACCCTCTTTCTTAGACCCTCTTTATATAACTACTAGAGGCCCGGTGCATGAAATTCGTGCAAGGGGCTCAGCCCTCACAGCTCTGGCTTTACCCGGAAGGTCATCTGGAAGGACGTCTAGAAGGTTGTTCAGCTGTCCAGTGTAATTAGCATATTATGCTTTTATTATTATTGATGATGGAAAACCTGTCTTTCCCATAAAGTTTTCTCAGGGTAGTGGTTTTTATTTTATTTTATTTATATCCCTAACGTTCCCTTGCTCCTCTCATGCACAGCACACACTTGTCATTTGCTCTTGAGAATGGAGTAGCATTAGGAGTCCTGGCTCAGCCACAACTGGTTTTGTTATTTGAGGCAAGTCACATTGTTCTTCTAGGTGTTATTCACCTCATCTGTCAAATAATAGGGCTGAATTAGACAATTTCTCCGGTTTCATTTGGTGCTAATATTTTATGATTGCACCTGGCTAATGGGGTCATTTTGGCTTGTTTTTTATCTGAAAGCTTGTTGATAACTTCATGCTTGCAATTAGTTGTCATCCATAACATACATAGTCATCCATAAAACCTATAAACACCTTGGATTTGAAGCATTATGATTTTGGTAAATATGCATCCATATCCCCTTTGGTTATTCTGCAGCTCAGTGAATCCTATCCACTTCTAAATTCCAAGGAATGAGATGCTTCCTGATTAGATGTCAATATCCTTGAATATATATTTCAAAATCAACCTTCACTGTAGCTGTTTTCACAAGCAAGATGATCTTCCAGCAATGATAAAAACACATTGCTTTCTCTCCCTTATGTTCAGTCTAGAATCTGATGGGCTTATCACAGGTCCTTCCAATGCCCCCATTCTTTCTTTTCTTTTGTTAATATGCTTTTATTGATTTTAGAGAGAGGGGAAGGAAGAGGGATAGAAAGACAGAAACATTGATGAGAGAGGACCTCATCGATTGGCTGCCTCCTGCACGCCCCCTACTGGGGATCAAGCCAGCAACCCAGACATGTGCCCTGATAAACAGGAATCAAACCAGTGACCTGGTTGCTGGGTCGACACTCAACCACTGAGCCAACACCAGTCGAGCCAATGCCCTCATTCTTAAACCTCCACAGAGTTTATATGTCCTCTCACACTGCTGCAGAGACTGTGCTGGACCCTGTGCTAGCGTGTGCATGGGGGAAAATGGGGACTCGCACTTTGTGATTCTTGAGCAAAGACAGACGAGCCAAGGGCTGCCACTCAAGCTGTCCCTGTTGCCCCCTCACTGTCTCTTTCTATTATTCACACACTTTGAAGGACATTTGCCAGACCCAGACTCCCTGGACCCCTGTCATTCGTGTGTCTTTTCTCACCTTCGACATGATCTGGACTGGTGTTTTCATTTGTTAAAAACAACAAGAATGTTCGCTGGGAAATTTTTGCTGGAATGGTCTCAGGTCATCATAGCTATTTACTCTCTGTCAGAAACTCTAATTCTCCATTTCCCTGGCTCCCACGCCAGGGGAGCTGGTGCTTGATGGTGGACAGTCAGTGGGATTTGAGTGAACAGTGGAAGATGACAAAGAACTACCAAGGATTCTGTAGCAGGTTGTAGAACTAAGAACAAAACATAAAATACTCTTGTTAGCGATCACAGTTTGGCAGTCCAAGAAGAAACAAGCTTACACAACAGCACAAAGGGTTGAGACTTTGTGATTATATCGGAGAAGCATTTTTTTTCCCTGAGGGAAGAAAACAAATCCTGTCATTGGCTTTATAAAGGATTTCCTCTATATGATTAAAAACAATAGCCTCTGGTCTGGTCTCAGTCTGGGGTAGGTATGGAGGCTAAGGATATTTTGCAGACTTCTGTTTTATGGGAACATGAAATGCAGGTTGTGGTATTGTCGTAAAGGCCTGCATGACGTAGAAAGACCTGAAGTATAGGACATATAGAACTGTATACAAAGAAATTTGGGAAAGAGAATGGGGACAACAGGAATGACTCCAAATATGCAAATTGGAAGAAGAATACAAATGCAATGCAACTAACTGCTCACAGGTGTTTGATCCTAGGTGCTTGCATTCTAGTGTTGACATTGTTGTAAATGAATTTTGCTCATAACTAAACAGTGGTATAACTGGGATGTTGGTTAGAATATTCCAGACCTTGAGAGATCCCAGAAATCATGACCATTAAATTGGTTCCATTCTCGAGATGCCACCGATCTGTTTGTTATTAAGTGTCACAACAGTGACTTGGAAGCAGAGCTCCTCGTAGAGGTTCAATAATACCAGACGCCCAGCCGGCGTGGCTCAGTGGTTGAGCATCAGTCTATGAACCAAGAGGTCATGGGTTTGATTCCCAGTCAGGGCACATGCCCAGGTTGCAGGCTTAATCCCCAGTAGGTTGTGTGCAGGAGGCAGCCAATCAATGACTCTCATCGTTGATGTTTCTATCACTCTCTCCCTCTCACTTCCTCTCTAAAATCAATAAAAAAATATTTAAAAAAATACTACAGAGGTGGTGGGCCAGACCAACCATGAAGTCGAGAGAATGACTATCAGGGCTTCCTACCCGGAGGAAAGTGGTTGAGATCATACAGGTGGTTGTTTTTTCTACAGAACAGTGTGTAAAGACAAGAAAAGTCTCCCATTTTCTCTGAAAACAAATTCAACAGGCTATATCTAGATACTTTAAGAAATGTACCTTCTCTCTTCTAAGTTCCAGGGGCATTGCTGACAAGGCAGCCTGCATGAGGAAGAGGTCTCTGGTCAGGACTTAGAAGCCTCAGTTGTTAGGCACTGAGAGACCTGAGTGAGGAGCTACTGGATTTGAGCGACACTTTGAATGTGCACCCACATCTAGAACATTCCCTAGATTTGTAATAAGGATAATATTAGAGCTCAGGTAGGTGTCATTAGGACATGATAATTGGAGCTAATAGTCTTCTTGAGTGTGTTGTATGCTTACGGTCAGAGAAGATCAGGAGACTTTACATGTTGGAAAAATAGTTAAGAGCTCCTTCCTGTGGAATGTGAAGCAAGTAGCCAAGCTCTCCTCTCTCCATCCTCTCTCACCCTCATATTTCTCTTTGAGCCAATCTCTTTGGAGAGAGAGAGAGCTTTTGGATATGGATGTCCAGTTCATCAGGCCGGGCAAGGAACTTCGGCCTCAGCAGCTCATGCTGTAGGTCTCTGCTTCACAGACTTGGCAGTAGCGTGGGCCTCGGGTGACAGCTCGATGGGGTGCTAGCACAGCTGGTTTTCCGCTCAGTACACACATCCATCATTCCTGGGCTGAGCAGTGGTGGCAAGACAGGAGCACATGACTCTCTACCTACTGTAGATGGCTGGGTGATCAGCTTGCCAGTATACTTTTGGGGGAACTCAGGGGAAACCAAGGAGGGAATTGGACAGTGAAAACTTGGGGTCATGTTTCTCCAAAGGACCGTAAGGTCTTCAGACCTTAGACATCAATTTGGGGGTGAAACTGTGAGAGATCTTTTTGTGCTGTTCCCTGTTCTTGAGTTATCAGAGGGTGACAGGACAAGTCCCAGGCCACTGTCAGCTTAGGTGGATGGTCCTGTGAGCATTAGTTCTGCTCTAGGCTGAGGCCTCAGCAACGACACAGAGCCTTGAGCAAAGCAATTAGGAATCACTGGCTGTTCCCAGGAGAACATATGGTAAAACGGAAACCCCTCTAATCAGTTTACTCTGTAATACTGCATTTGTGATTAGGAGAGAAACCAAGGGGATAGTTGGTCTCCTTGGTTGTGAAACTATCCGAATGAACACAATATTGTCTGATATAAATAAGGTCTAAAGCCATCTACTCTTCCTCCTCCAGCTCTAGAGAAGTCCAGAGAACATGGACAACAGTAAAATTTTCCTTTAGCCTCTTTGACAAAACAGGCTTCACAGAGCATGCAAGAAGTGTCCCTGTGACAGCTCAGGTCTGGTCTCAGATTTCAAAGCAGCAACCAAGCATCAGAACTGCTGGGGTTCTGGGCACAGGATGTTAATGAGCACCTATGGGTGGCATTTGGCTCTAGCACCTTGGCAAAGCAGTGAGCAAAGGGAACAATAGCTCACTGTAGATACACAGAGGAGAAGTATAAAGGGGGAACCCCATCCCTCCTCAACATGACTTCCGCTTCTTATCATTAATGTCCTCCATTCCAGATGACCAGCTGAACTCAGAGGAAAAGAAAAAGAGAAAGCAGCGGAGGAACCGGACCACCTTCAACAGCAGCCAGCTGCAGGCTCTGGAGCGTGTCTTTGAGCGGACCCACTACCCCGATGCTTTTGTGCGGGAAGACCTCGCCCGCAGGGTGAACCTCACTGAAGCCAGAGTGCAGGTAAGCCCAGTCCTCCCCTCTCAGAGCACGTCCGTGAAGACTGCTTAACCCACAGTATCGGAAAGTGACACTTTTACTGTGCTGATCTCAATTTTATATAAAGAAACCTGGTCAGAGCAATGCTAGAAATGGGGGGGGTGGGGGGTGGGGAGCGGGGAACGGGGAGTGCAAAGACAATTTTTGGGTTGGGAGCTATTTTGCCTCATCAAAACCATAATTAAATGTCTTTTTTCTATGTAGAAATTACCTTATTTTCTTCCTCTCTCACCCGACTATATTCTAATGGCTTTTGGAGCCGTGAACATTCCTTGTGCCAGCAGGCCAGAATCCTCCCTCCACAACTTTATTCTTCCTCCAGGAAGTCTTACCCTTTCCCTCTGAACCACGCCCTTCTGACTCTGGTCTTCTTTATAAGTACAGCATGTATCACAACATGACAAGTATTATATTGAATTGTATGTGAGCCAACTTCCCCTACTAGACTGTGAAGTTTTCTTGGATGGAAGCCATATCTTATCATCTTTGCACAAGTCATCTTTTTTCTTCTACTTTTTTCTCCCTTCAAACATTTATCAAACACCTATTATGCTCTTGGAACTGTTTTTGAGTTTCTGGGAATGACTAAGACAATGGCCTCCCTTCAGGATATCACGGACTGGGGGCAGACAAAACAGATGTGTATACCATACTGTTATGATGTAGTAAGATAATCCTCACACTAAAGAAATGTTCAGGAATTAGGGATTAAGCCCTAGTTGTATGGCTCAGTTGGTTGAGCATCATCCTATGCATCGAAAAATTGCTGGTTTGATTCCTGGTCAGGGCACATGCCCAGGTTGCAGGCTGGATTCCCAGTAGGGGGCACGCAGGAGGTAGCTGATCAATGTTCTGCTCTCACATCAATGTTTCTCTCTCTCCTTCTCCCTTCCTCTCTTTCTCTAAAAAAAATCAACAAATATATTTTTTAAAAATCATCATTTAAAAAGCAATAAAACCAAAGAATTAATGATAGAACAGAGGAAGGAATGATCAAATCTGCCAGGGAAAAAAGGAGCAAGAATTCACATATATTCAGCACTGAAACTGTGCCAACTGTCACAATGACCCTGTGAGTAGGTATCATTATGCTCATTTGATTGAGTGACAAAGGATCAGAGAAATTAAATAAATATCCAAGGACAAGTCTTTAACACCTTGTAGCCAATATTTTATCCAACTCTGTAAGACGTTAAAGTCATGTTCTTTCCATGACATTTCACAAAGGAGGTGATGTTAAAGTCGAATCTTGAAAGATATGTCTTTTGACACCTGGACAAAGGGGAAGAATGTCACAGGCAGAGGGAACATTGGGTGTGAATAGACTTAGGTGGGAAATAACTGAATATGTCAATAGACTTGAGTCTGGGCTAGGAGTTGGAAAAATAGGGGGCCAGTGCATACGATCCAAGCTGTGTAGGGTGCAGCCAGATTGGTAGACAAAGAGGTCATTCCCGAACAGTCTTTGTTCTATGCTAAGACATTTTGATTTGATTCTGCAAGTGATGGGGAACCAGTGGATGGTATCAGCAGGGCATTAGTACAATTATATGTACATTTAAAATGATAGCTCTATTAGCAATGTGAAGGGCACATTGAAGCAAAAGAGCTAGGAGTCTGCGGAGCCAGGAAAGATGTGTCAGATTCTGCCTTGACTTCCACCCAGGCCTTCCACTGGGCACCCGTCCACAGTAGTTTCTGTGAAGGTTGCTTCCTAGAATTTTGCAAATGTTCCACCCTACACCATAGAATTTCTTTCTCCCATTCCTTGTCATGCATTTCTATAATTGCATCTAAAACTCTTATTTTGTAGTATTTCAAATTTCCATGTCTGCCTTCTTTTAATAGACTGTGACCTGCTTAAGTCTCATCTCTGTTCCCAGCATTAAGCACGGAGTCTGCAACACAACAGGCACTCCATAAAGATCTCTTGAATGAGTAAATAAATGAATGAGTAAAATCCCATGGCCATCCGGAGAGTTGTAGGATCATGAGTCAGATGTCCTTGAGTTAAAAAATTCAGCCATTTGGCTTCATCTCATTGAACCTATTTCCTCAACTCTGAAATAGAAATAATAAAGCCTAATATATGGAATTGTCATGATAACTAGAAACAATGTATGCAATGTGCTTCTATAAGTTCCTAGCCCTGGTAGCACTTAATAAATGATAGGTTGATTATGATGCTGTCAGCACCATCTAACCCTACAATTGAATGTATTCCATTCAACTTCCAACCTTCAGTACCTTCATTTCTGTTTACAAGTTTCTCTCTAGAAGTTCAGGAAGCTGCTCTGCCTGTGCTCAGCATGTCAGAGGCGCTGGAACATTAATAACCAAAATGATGGTTTACAAATCTTCAGCTCCCTCACCCCTCAGTGGCAGTCTGTGTCCCTCAGTGGGAGTCTGTGTCCTGGGTTAGTCCCTTCTGTCCCATGGGGCTGAACACATCCTTCCATGGCTGTTCTTCTCTGCTATATCTTCACTCTTCAACTGCTGTTCCCTGCATTTCCCAAATAAATCATTTCCTTCTTAAAGCTTGTTGCAGGGCCCACTTTGGGGGAAGATGAATTTTCTTCACATAGCCATAAGTATTATGAAAGCAGAGGAATTTTTACATTTTGAAGGCACTTAAAAAATGTCATTGTCTCTGTGGCAGACGTCTAATGAGATTTTCTTTTTTCTCTAGATTGTCATTACAACAGGGATTATAACCATATTTTGCTATCTCATGGGTTAGTCATGGTCTCACTTCTGGAGTCTTGATTAGTGGAAGTACCGCAGGGTCCCATTATAAGTCTTCACCCTTAAGAGCTCTCTGACATGGCTCACCTCGGGAAGATTACAGCATGTTTCCATTGTTCTCGGGAGAAGTCCATACATCCCCTATATCTTCCTTTGGAAGGAATTGTCTAGTAGAATCAACCAGGACTTAACTGGTGTAACCTCCTCTTCTTTTTCCCCCTCCCCCTCCTGTGCCCTTCTCTCCTCCCAACCATCTTCCAGGTGTGGTTTCAGAACCGAAGAGCCAAATTCCGCAGGAACGAGAGAGCCATGCTGGCCAATAAAAACGCTTCCCTCCTCAAATCCTACTCAGGAGACGTGACTGCCGTGGAGCAGCCCATTGTACCTCGTCCTGCTCCAAGACCCACCGATTATTTCTCCTGGGGGACGGCCTCTCCGTACAGGTGAATGATTGGCCCACTCTCCCTTGCTCTACTTCCACATGTTTCTCAGCGCTCCGTCACGTTCAAAGTTGCTTGTGCAGCTGGCTGACATTTCTTACTGGGTTAACTTCTTCAGAGACACTCAACTTGCTGACATCCCCAGATTTTCACAGGAGATTACTAGTTGCCCCAGGAGCGGGGTTTGGGGCAGAAGAGAGAGGGGCAGGCCATCAGCAATCTCCTCTGAACTCAGGAACTCTTGTAAAGGTTTCAAAGATGGGGAAGGATCTAAAAGAAAAGATCACTAAGCTATGCTCAGAGTCCCCCTTGCAACCATTCTGAAACAAAACTTTACTCCATTTCCAAATTTAAGATAGATCCATTTTTCTATGCTCAAATAGGAATTGAATTTGTAAAGCTGTAATTCACATAAAACTAATTTTGAATTGGAAGGAAGAAAGGAAGGAAGGGAAGGAAGGAGGGAGGGAGGAAAGAGAGAGGCACAGAGAGAGAAGGAAAGAAAATCCAAAATTATTTTGATCAGTTTCATGGTCACAGTTCTGTGTTAGTAGAGGATGTCTTATGGTTCAAGTTGCCTTCCTATTCTATTGCTAAATCTTATCTACTTATCTGAAGTTCTTTGGGGGTCAGTTTGTTTGTGTGGGATTTTTAAAGTATAAAAGCAATGTATAATTTACACTAAACTTTTATATTAAAAAGGTGAATATTTTTAAAGAAGCAAATAACAGAGTACTATTTCAATGTCTTGGAGAGGCCTTTAACTTCCATTTGTTATGTTGTTCAGAATTATAGGTTAATGCCAGAGGGAAGCTGAGATACAAGTGCCTAACACATTGTCGCCATATAAGTGCCTTTCTTTGAACCTAAACCTGGGTACTCTTAGAAACGAGATCAAGATTATCTCTGGCTGACTGCAGTGGAGAAAGAACTATTTCCAAGTTCATTTATTGTGCTTTGGTTACCTTTTTATTGTTAAAGTTCACTAATGCATTAAAGAGATGTTTAAATTAATTATAGATTATCCCCCCCCCCCAGTGGAAGCTGAACTCCTGATGTAAAATGCCACATTGTGAAACGCAAATATGTTTCAAACGTTGATTACTCTAATCAAAGCAAAAGTCCTCACCTAAATATTCTTTTTCTTCCAAATCAGTTTCTTGAAAGAAACACCAGAAATGCATTTGAAAATCTCTTTTGTGAAATTAGCCTGAATTACTTTGGTCTTAGTACAGACAGACCCCTGCTGTATAGAAACTGGAAACTCTTCTTGCTCTCAGACATGGTACGCCTTGCTGATTTCAAAAGATTAGTCATATCTTTGGGTCCCATTTAAAATTCAGACTCCTCTCCCATAGAATTTATTCAAGACCCATTTTGAAGACCATTGTGAAATCACCTAGTCTTTAATATTTTTAAATACCCAGAAGTCTGCTGTGTTTCTCTGATAAATATTGATAGCTCATAGACTCATTAAATGTCTTGGGAAATGGATGTGGTTCCAAGCTTGATGTTTCAAGGTCTCTGCTTTGAATTTGGTCATAGCCAGGAAGTCCTGCACCCTTTTCTGCCTGGGTCCTACATAGGAACTTTCATACCAGATGGCTGTATATACAGCAACCCAGATGGCTGTCTATGGTCTTACCAGTGAGAGGCTGAGGCAGTCCCCTACAGCAGTGGGGATGAAATCCTTCCTGAATTTATACTGGGTTAGGTTACCAGACCTCAGCAGAAGTTCAAACCCCGGGGCCAGCATCATATATATTATGTATATGGGCGTCTAACTGAAATTATTAACAAACAGTTTATGTGTGCCAGTTTGGGAAATGTTCTATTTTAATTTGAAAGATTATGTAGAAATATTAGATACATTAAAAAATACTCATAATTCCACCATCTTGACATAACTAGTTTTGTTTACTTTTTCAATTAGAGTTCAGTATTTTATATAGTGTAGACTTAGTGTATATATTATTTTGTATTCTGCTCTTTTCACTTAATATTATATAACCTAGTACTTTTTACTCATTTCATGGTATACTTTTATATCACTTCTCTCTTAGCTACAGAGTTTGTAAAATATAATTCATTAAAAATTTATAGACTTTGTTCATATTCTGTATGAAGAATAAGTTAATCTCCAGCTATAAGTAGAAAAAACACACACAATGTTTTAAAGCAGTAATTTAATCAATAATAATGTTGTTTGACCCAATATTCTATTTTGATTAATTTCTAAAAGTGGCAAAAAGCTATTCGGTTTCTTGGAGATTTTTCTGCTATGTTTAGACACAAAATACTTTATGATTTTGCATTTTGAAGCTTGGTAGGAAATAGAAGTTTTGTTAAGGAATGATAAAAAAAAGTGATGAAAAGCAAAGCAAATGGTAGACCTTTTGTGTTATGGAAAATTAACTCGCTATTTCTGTTGGTACTATTATGTCAAGTTAGTTATCTCCTATGTGATGTTGATTAAAAGGCATTTCTCTTGGTTAACCCTTGGAATGCTCTAGTGTGGTAGTTCTGTCCTTGCTCTGGTTCCAAAGAAGAAACTAAACATTCGCCCAAGCTTAAGCTTTTAGCAAGCAGAATTAGACCCAGTGCGCATGATCCCTGTTTCTGTCCAAAATTTTAGGACACATGGCCATATTTTCATTTAAATTAAACCGGACATTATATTGAAAATAGTAACAGTATAAGACTGGGAAACGATGTAAACATGCTCTTTGATTTAGGGTCTGTCTAACAGAAGACACTGAGGTGTGTGGACATCCCCTTGGGGTGACTGATGGGGCTTGACCATGCAACCCAGGGACAGTGAGAGGGCAGTTGTGTCAGACAGAACAGGACAGTTTGCTGACTTCCACAGAGAAGACAGGAAAAAAATAAGACTCAGAGCAACTGTGTTCATATGTTCAGGATTATGGGATAGGAAATAGCCAACACTTTTTTTTTTCTGGGTGTCTTCCATATCTAGAGTAGTGGCTGTATAATTTATCGTCCAAACTGGGACACTTCTGAGAGTGAAAGGGGCGTGCTATTAATAATAACACTAGAACAACAAGCATTCAACTGGGATTGTCCCTGGCAAACTGGGACATATGGTTCACACTATATTTTTAGCACGTCATGACCTCATTCATTCCCGTGAGCATGCTAGAGGTGGTGATGTCAGGCAGGCAACCAAGTTACCAGAAGGAGCAAAGCATTCGCTAACATGGACACTACTAGCCTAGTAGGTGTCTTCTTTATCTACCTGCAGCCCGAGGAAGAGGGCTTGTTTTTGACACACACACACACCCCCCCACCCCACGGTTTAGCTCAGAACTGTTTTCCTTCGATGAAAATCATACCTGCACCAGAGCTATTAAGACTCCCTATCTTGTAGTGCTTTGCCTCTTGGGTAGCACTAATTAACCAAGCCCTGGGCTTTGGGCTGCTATTTTAGATAGAATAGTAGAGAAGCCTTTCCCCAGAGATGCCCTTTTCTATAATAGCTAGAGAGTGGCCTGGCTCTGCAGTATCGCTCTGAAGGGCCATTTCCAGAGGGAGGGTTGGGCTTCCAAGAGAACCTATGACAAGTAAAAGGGAGGCCAGCTATCCTTGTCCACAGTTTCTCTCCTCTAACCTTCTCCTCCTCCTCCTCCCCTCCTTTGGTCGTGGTCATGGTGCTGCCTGACATCTGCTGAACGCATTTGGCTCATGTCTCCCTTTCACACTTTCAAAAATAGATCCTCGTCCCTCCCAAGATGTTGTTTACACGAGGGACTTCATAACGGATTCTAACGGAAGACACTGAAAAGGTAACTTGTCAGAGGGGGAAGAGGGTGGCTGCTGGGGGTAGGGTTTAAGTGGGAAATAAGAGTTTGTTTAAGAAAGCGGGACTTGCGGTCCTAGAAATGAAAGCAGGGAGGTCCTTAATTGGGGACTACCATTGGAAACCAACCGGAGCTGCAAGAAAATGGGTCTGTAAAGTCTGTAGCCTAGAGCAGGGCTCCTCAAAAATGACTGGGTATATGGATTGCCAGGGACAGCGTTACAATACAGACTCAGCTTCTGTGGTGCTAACAGGCATTCATGTCATGCCACACTGTTGACACTTGGGACATAATTGGAATAGTGAGGCTTTATATGACTGTAGGGTGTGGGGCAGAGGTCGGAAGAACTGTGTTCTTGTCCTGGCTCCTGTTGCTTCTCAGGCCAGTTGGATCATCTCTCTCTCATGTAACCTTGCATCTAAGATTGAGCTAGTTACAGTTTTCCTATTACCTACTTCTCCGGGGCGTTTGGAATCTATAGATAAGCAATGTGCATTTCAAAAAGGAAGTCCAAAAATTATTGAGACAAAGGAGGGATGCAAGGCTTCCAATATAACACATCTGTAGAAAGAAGAGTTAAAAATGGCAGAAGGATCCCTGGACACGCAGTGCAAACTGAAGGCTTATCAATGAAATAGGGTCCAAGTGTATTCACTTAAAAAGCTGAATTTCAAAAATTAACTTCTGGTTTTTAAAAACAGAAATTAGAAATGATCATTTAAATCATAAAAGATCACTTCCAAAAGGAAACTTTAGTTTCCCTCTCTAAGAGTAAACTTCCCTAGGAAAACTCATATTAAGTTTTCTTAGATGAAGCAAGTATACCTCCGTGTTCTTGCACTGGCAAATGAACAAACCTAAGAGACGGTCTCCAACCTCTACACATTACAGAGTCGGGCAAACCTCCAGCTCCATAGCCTTTGGAAAACTCCTGAGCTGGGAAACCCTAGAATCTCAGAAAGCACATAGATGTCTTGGGCTAACCGATCTGTCTTTGGGATGGAATTCTCAACAGCTTGTCATCATTTATCCAAAAGGGACAAATAGAAAAACAAAGTTAGAGTTGAAAACTTGTAAGTCAGTTATTATTATCTTCCCCTCTGCCCCCCCCCCAACTGTCCTCATTGTTTTGTGACTTATGGGACTTACACTCTGGCTGCTGAGGAAGTAGAGAGGCAGATGCCTGCCAGTTTCCTGGCTTTAAAATCATATCATGTATAGTATCTTCCGGACTTCTTGGTGTTTGGCAGCCATTGTGACACATTTTTCCTCACAACAACCTCTCAGGGTAGGTTGAAGTCATCAAAAATTATTTGTCTCCAGTGAAAACAGAACTCTGCCCCTGCTGTTGGTTAGCACGCTGCATTGTATGGCTGAGCGCCATCTGTTAGGCATCTCCAAATAAGGAGATGGAAAATGTTCAAGCTCACGTCCATGTGTCCACTCTGTGTGAGTCTCAGGGTAGACTTGCTGAGTTGACAGATGGGATATGGGAATTTCCTTTTCATCTCTAATTCTTCAGTGCACTTTATTCATCAACCTAGTTTCTTAGTCGTGGGCACAAAGAACTTGACATTAATTAAAATGAAATAGAAATGTTGCTTGAGCCAACCTCCATGAACCCCCAGTCCCAGGGTCATGTCGGCATTATCATGTTAGAAAGAGTTCATGTTTGCCAAGACCGGTTTGGCTCAGTAGATAGAGCATCAGCCTGCGGACTGAAAGGTACCAGGTTCGATTCCGGTCAAGGGCATGTACCTTGGTTGCGGGCACATCCCCAGTGGGGGGTGTGCAGGAGGCAGCTGATCGATGTTTCTCTCTCATCGATGTTTCTAACTCTCTCTCTCTCTCCCTTCCTCTCTATAAAAAATCAATAAAATATATTTAAAAAAAAGAAAAAGTACATGTTTCTTATTCATAAAGCAAGACCAAAGGGCAGGATCTCTGGGTGTTGGTCAGCAGGCTCTTGGTGTGATCCCTGTGCTTAATCTGTATAAATCACTTTGTTTCCATCTCAGCTTTTTGTCCCAGGAAGCTTACTCCCGTATAGGAAAGAGTGGGTGCTTTACATGATTCCAATGGTCCTGTAAGTTTAGTTGAAAACAGCTCATTGCCTTTGGTGTCTGTCTTGTAAGAAAACATTCCAGGGTTCTCTTTCTTTGCCCAACACAGAGCATTGTAAGTTTTGATGACACGGAAAACAGGTGGTCATGAACATTCTGATTGGTAGCCACTCAAGGCTCTCTTGCACCTGTTGTCATTTTTGCAAGCAGGTCCTCTCCATCTTCTAATGCTGTTTTAAAAGCATGACTAAACTGCTCTTGGAGTACCACTCACTAATTCTGTCTTTTCTGACTTGTAACAAGTCTTGAGGCCTCACCAGCACGTCAAAGGACTGCTCCCTACTTGCCTACATGGCACTTTTAATTCAAGTTGAGAATCTAAACCCATGTCCAAGTACTCAGGGAACACAGGTTCACAATCCTTTCATATGTGCACAAAAGTAGTCTCACCGTAGTCTCTATTTGTACAGTTAGATGGTCTAAACATTTGTTAAGAGGCTCTGAATTAAGACTCACTCTTAGTTTACCTCTTATGGCTATGCAATGCTGGCATATTTCAGGTAAATTTTTGAAAGTTTCTAACTTTCCTGAACATTTATCAAGTGCAAATGCTATTACTTGCCAAGTTCCTAGGAAAGTGCAAAACTTACTCATGAATATCAACCACTAGCTTGAGGCCTCACTGATACAGCGATGTCCTTGTAACAACCCACAGTACAGTCGGACAGGAAGCTATTCTCAACTCTGATCAGGTTGCCTTTTAGGGGGAAATATCTCAGTGAAAATCCCATCTCCTGTGCAAGACAGAACCCTAATTTACACTAACTTGGTTTCGATATGGAAAGTGGATCAATATTCACCTCCTTTGGAATATGAATATCTGGCCTGCATTAGTGAGAGAATCTCAGTATTTCCAAGACATGTGTTATCATAGTAAGTCTTCAGACTAGACCAGTGGTCGGCAAACTGTGGCTCGCGAGCCACATGCCCCTTGAGTGTGGCTCTTCCACAAAATACCACGGCCTGGGTGAGTCTATTTTGAAGAAGTGGCGTTAGAAGAACTTTAAGTTTAAAAAATTTGGCTCTCAAAAGAAATTTCAATCGTTGTACTGTTGATATTTGGCTCTGTTGACTAATGAGTTTGCCAACCACTGGACTAGACTATCAGATGAGACTAGTAAACTTTGCAGAAAATACAGCAAGCATGGTTCTATAATAGATAACATTGAAATCACAACTATAGCAATTTCAGTTTTATAAGTGCTTTCTCAAGAAGTTTTAGTCTTCTGTTTTAGGAAGCCATCCAAATTCATTCTCAGTACTTAACGGATATCACAGATAACTCACAATTCCAGCCTCTCTCCTATGCATTTAAAATGGTTCTATGTACCATCTCCAGGGCTTCATTCTCTTACAAAAACCTGGTTGAGAAAGCCGGTTTGGTTGATTTTGTGGTCTATGACTCAGGTTCATGTCCCCAATCCAAGTATCTCTTTTCTTACCAACTTAGATCTTTGATTTATTTGAAATCTTAGATTTCAGTGTATCCTTGAACTTCCTTGAATAGAGGATTTATGGCTTCACATATATTTCTGGCAGGTTCTTGAATGGGAGCAGGCAATTCATATAAAAATTAAATGATTAGTCCTAGCCGGTTTGGCTCAGTGGATAGAGTGTCGGCCTGCGGACTCAAGGGTCCCAGGTTCGATTCCGGTCAAGGGCATGTACCTTGGTTGTGGGCACATCCCCAGTAGGGGGTGTGCAGGAGGCAGCTGATTGATGTTTCTCTCTCATTGATGTTTCTAACTCTCTCTCCCTTTACCTTCCTCTCTGTAAAAAAAAACACACAATAAAATATATTTTTTAAAAAATTAAATGATTATATGTATGTGGGTTTGGAAAAATGAAATTTCTTGGTATACTGGAAAGACAAAAGAAAACTTGTTCAATTTTAATGGGTTGTTCTGATCAGTTATCTCACTCCTAATTGAAACCTTTAACTGGGACTCTTTTTCTGCTTCTGCCTTTGGTAGACAGTGGTAGAAGTGATAGTCTATTCTATTAGTCTAACCTGTATTAATATTTGTTCATGTTCATGTTAAAAGATATTGTTATGGATATGCAATCACCAGTTCCTGTTTTGTCATGTCTTTTCTAATTTTGTACATTCTATTAAGATAGCCAAATTAACAGGGAGGAATAAGTTCCTAAGAATAAAAGCATATTGGTGAAATATTTTCAGAATCATTACACATAGCAGGATGACAAAGAAAAGTGACATTGAGCTAGAATCAGTTTAGTCTTACTTATCTATTCATTAAATACGTTCTTGAATGCCAATTGTGTGGTAGATAGGATGTTAACTACCTGAAGAGAAAGAGGTGAACAAGGCAGATATGATGTCTCATCTGTGGAACTTACAGTTGAGGAATTAAAATAAGTGCTAAGAGGAAAAGTCCAGGGAGCGATAGGAGAACCTAATTTTGTATAGATGGTTAAAATCATCAATCCAGAAATTAGTAAGAGCAAAGCAGGCAAAAATGAAATGCAAGAACATAAGGATCTTTTATAACCTTTCTAAATCTTCTTCCTTCTGCCATAACACACACACACACACACACACACACACACACACACACACACACCAGTGCTATGAGTATTTTACATTAAGGATGTGTATTTTTGGAAAGACCTAATAACCTGGGACTAATTATATTTCTTCAACCTAGTCTTCCTGGGTTAATTGCTAGTATCTGAGCTGAAATAGGCTATTGTGGATCTTGACTATAAGCCTTAACAATGCGGTGTCCCAAATAAGTATTAATGATACAGTCGCTCTATTTGTGCAGTAGCTTTAGGTTTCTCTCTTTCTGGTCTGTCACTTGATTCCCAGAAGCACAAACTCCTGTGTGGCTGACAAAATTGCATTGGAATACAGGCAATGGAAGAGCACACATCATTCCATTTGTACGTCTACCTCAGTAGGAAGGGATTTTGCTAATCTTAGAAACAACTAGAAACATTTTCATTTAATTAAAACGAGTACCCTTTTAACTGTTTATATAAAGTAATGGATAATTTGCATCCAAGTCAAAGAAACCATTACTCTTTCCTTTAGAAGAAACTCATGGGTACAAGTAACAGAAAACCACCAATTACAAATTTCTTCCCAGTGATATTCCTAGGTCTTAATTACAATCTCTGACAACAAAAGAACAAAAACTTCAGGTTTTTCTCAGCAATATGGACAGTGGGAAACAGGTCGGGAATCCTAAAACTGAAGCCTTTGCTAGCTTATCTAGGATATTTAAACATCTCCAAAATGACTGACCCAAAAGCAGTGTCCAGAGCTACTCAAGTCCTATTGAAAAGTTATCAAATCAAGGCCAAACGGGATGGGTTCCTCTTGATTGGGCAATGCTTGGTACTATCAACCAGGGAATGGAGAACAGCACAAAAGTTATCTTGGGTTGTTTAATGGATTCTCCAAGAATGGTATTTAGTATGGTATCTATTGATCATCTAAAACGTGTTAGAGTGAAAGTCAGCGTTCTAGAGTGAGGAAGGCAAAACTTTTTCTTTTCAAATGCCTCCTTTTCTTTCTTGTTGCTCCCATATGCCAGAGATGTAGTCAGGAAGAGGGCTTTGAATAGTTTCAATTGGATAGTTGATCACACACCTGTTATTCAGCACAAGCAGCTTTCTTCTCTCACCCCAGAAATAAATCGTGACTCACTGAGTCCAACACAGCGAATGCCTCTCTCCCCCATCCCTTGGTCCACTCTCCACTGCTCTCCCCTGCCCTTTCAAACACTGCCACCCTTTTCCAAGTGCCTTAGACTAATGGAAATCTGGGGCTGTAAGGGACCTCAGAGGCCATCTTGTCCAACCCTCCTGTCCCTGCCGGCCCCTGTTCTGAGAGTCATACCCATCTGGGGCACAGACTTACAGCTTCGTGAAACTAATGCCTGTTATTCTCCCTGCTCTCTCCTTTGTCCCTACAGTGCCATGGCTACTTATTCTGCCACATGTGCCAACAATAGCCCTGCACAGGGCATCAACATGGCCAACAGCATTGCCAACCTGAGACTGAAGGCCAAGGAATATAGTTTACAGAGGAACCAGGTGCCAACAGTCAACTGAGGAAAAAAATAATTAAACAGGCCTAAGAAGAAATCCAAAAAAAAACATAAGACACCTATCCTGTTCTGTCATTTCTTCATCTGCTGGAAAAAAAATAATAAAAATAAACAAACCAAAAAAACAGAACTAAACTATTGGGACCATGGCAGAGAAGCACAGGAGAGGAGCCAAATGAAAATTAGTTACCAAACACTCCTCCCTCTGGGACACCAGCAACACTTGTTTCTGGGTGTGTTCATTTTGTTTTCCCTTCTTTCCATGCTTTGCTTCATATACTCCGAGCTTCTTCAGTTGGGTTCAGTCCCTGCCCCTCCCTATGATTGTATGGGTTTTTAAAAAGTCTACGACAGCCAAAGAAGCCATATACATATATATCAGAATAATTGCCTATAGTCTCCTCATTGATGAGTTGAAACCTCAGTGCCTTGCCCCATCCTTCTTCCCAGTTCTCTGCACAGAAGCTCCAGGAACTTCTGAAAAGCCAATCTTTCTAAAGAATCTGTGCCAGACATGATTTTCTTTCTCCCTGTCTCCATCTCCGCTAGTCATGGAAAGGGTTTTCCATCAGCTACTGGGGGGTAGTGGGGGACAGAAATAGTCATGTGTAACATCTGGTCACTGGCCTGTCTGTTCCAGTTTGATTGGCTGTGTCTGGCTCATTCTAAGCAATAAGCTCTAGACCTAAGCTCTAGATTTAAGCTCTAAGCTATAGATAATATCACCATCATCCCTATCTTAATAATCAGCCATCTTAAGTTAAAGATGTTTGTTGTTTTTGAAGGATTTGCTGTCATGGACAATTTGGTAGATAAACTATTTTTCATTTGAATGAGGGAGAGAAATTTATCTCGGAAAACAAAGACCGAGTTGTGAAAGGCATAGCCTATATCTCATTGGTGCCTTAAGGGTCATCAGATGCACACTTATATATATACTGTATATATTTATATATTTTATATATATATATAAAATATTCTTGCAAGCTCAAGTTTGCAGTTTCTCAAACACCACGAAAAGCAAATTTCACACCATCACCACTGTCCTTCTCCCTACAGTGATGCGACTTTTTATTGGGGATTTTGTTTCCTTTCTCGCTCTCCACAAAATTCTCATTAAGGTCCACAGGGCAACTTATAGAGCAGCTGTTGAAGAACAGGTCTTGTTTTCACAATAGGGCTTTAAATAAATGAGAAACTATGTGAAGCTTTAAGAATGTCCTTGAGTTTAGAGGCTGAGCTCTGGTGGAATGCTGGTCTGTCCTGATCTATCACGGGAATTACACTTAGAAAGGGGAGGAAAAGCCATTTGGCCATCTGCCCTTTTTCTACTCAACAGGAATCTGAAAGACACATGTTTATTGGAATACTTAAAGGTTTGTCTAAATTTCAAAAAAGGCAATTATTTTATTTTCTAATATTTTGAAATAAAGGTTAGTGGCTAGGGCTGGGAGCCAGGACTGACCTTTCTTTGTTTCTTTCTCTTTGTTTCCAGCTGTGCTTTTGTGACTTGTCAGGTGGACTTGACCAAACCCCATTACCATGTGGTACCTCAGTTTACCTTTTTGTAAAATGGGTTTAACAATACTTACCTACCTCACAGGGGTGTTGTGAGGCCCTATTCATTTGCTTCTTCATTCTTTCCCATATTCTCTGTATTTCCAGCACTTTGTAGCCATGAAAGGAAGGGGACTATAAAAGTTTTCAAGGCTAATGGAAGGATACAGTACCTTGTTTTCTAGCAAGGAAATGCTACCTTGCTTTTAATGCTTATAATTTTGCATTTGGAATAGGTTTATATTTATAGACTTCTCAGAATTCACATCATTTGACCAAAGTAATCTAAGATACACAGAACAAACACATTTTCAATTTACATTTTCATCCTGGCCAGCTTGATTGTAATAACATTAGTTATCAGTGATTTAAAAGCTTCAGATGATTTTGGCCAAATATGTCAACTTTCAGTGACAGGCAAGGAATTGGGGTTTAAGATGCATTTGAGAACTTATTTGTTTCTTGCTTTGGCCTACCAGATTGAGCTCATGGTGTTATATTTTCAGTCAAACATCCCCCAATCTGAAAATGTATTTTGAATGTTGATTCTGTACTTTTCTCTATAACAAGAAGGAAGCCCATCTGATGCATTTTGCTCTCATCAACCAATTTCCTGTGTGTGTTTCTTTTCACCTACTATTCAAACATTTCTTACCAAATGGTTCACATAAGCTGGCTAACAACACATATTACTTGCTTCCCAAAGAGTCCCTGGACTGATTCTTTTGTCCCATTAGCTGCTGTGGATTATTGAGTTTCGAAGGAACAGTGCATCCTAACAGATTAAAACATTCTTTGTGAAATCAGCGCAATCCAAGAAATTGGTAAACTTTTGGAGTTGGAGGTTTAGGAAGAATGGCTGGAAGAGGATTTGGATTATAGGGCAGGGATCAGAAATCATACATTAAAAAAAATTGCTAAGAGGGGCGGAATCTTAGAAGAGGCAGCCAAGAGATAGAGGGTCATGTAAAGTCATTTGAAGCTTCTATCTTGACTTCCATTTTCAGTGGTGAACAGAAAGGTCTGAACCCATAACCATAATGCTAGGTGAAACTGGGCAGTTTTACCCAATATTGCAATATTCCCTGAGCAAGAGATGTCTGGGAATATCATGGAAGAACCAGTATTGGTCAGCCATAGGAACTGGCATTGTTGGTGAATGCATACCACAAGCATCTATTATCTAAGCACTTGATCAAGAAGTATACCCATGGTATAAGCACTCAGTGTTGTTCATTTATTATTGACTTGACATAAGTAGGAATTCATATGTGTTTTGGAGGAGTAACCTTCTGGCTCCTGAGCCAGGCATCAAGAGAGGGCCTCAGAGCCACAGAGTTCAAAGGCATACCCCTGCTCCTCACCATCATTATACTCAGATACAGATGAATACTTACAAACTCTCTGTCTGTGTCCCCAATCCCTTGGAAACAAGATGCTGATTTATGGGGTATGTGGCACGTTAAATGGAACCAGAAGAGGTGACCGAATAAAAAAGGGAATGACATTTAGGGCATAAAGATCTCGTAAGAAATGTAATATGTAAATTATATCTTGCTTTATGATGTAAAATATACATTGTTTGCGCTAGAATAGAAATGATTCCTTTCCAATAAAAAGAAACAAGGATACCACACATCGTCTTTTGTTATGTGCCGTTGAGTCTGCTGATTCTTTTCTCTTTGAACTTCAAAAACAGGCCTGCCTAAAATTACATTTGGAGAAGAGTGAATGGAAGAGAGATTTATAAACAAGAAAACTTTTTATCAGAGCGTGATATTATTTCCTAAAAAGGAAAATAGCCTATTGTTCCTCAAAAGGAAAGAAAATGGTGGGAAGAACAGGGCACATTTATTAGTATAGCAGGGAAGTATAGAGAGAAACTTAGGAGGGTTTAGCTATTTTTCCACCCACATCTTTATCATCCATAATACTGATATCACATGATAAAACAGACTTCAGACAAAGTATAGCCTTTTATTTTAGAGTAAAGAAATAACAAAGTAAAAATTTTAAGCACCTATCATGCATAGTGCTGGGTGTGTGGTAATGGAGGAATAGAAAACCCAAATTAGGAGACATGGGTTCTGTTTTCATACAAATTAAAGTCTGAATAAAGGGCAACTCTGGCAAGAACAAAATGTATGCCACAGTTCAAGACAATAAATGTGTTAAACCCATAACACAGACAGGAGGGAAGAAGAGGAAGAAAGAAAGCACTATGGGCTGGAGCAGCACAGGGACCTGAGTTTCATCAGCCAGGATTCGGGCAGGAGAAGAGGAGGGGGAGGCCTTTCAAGTGGGAAAGTGGAGAAGTGGGATGAAGGCAGAGATACAGGAATGGGGAATTTGTGTTTGGGCACCATGGCTAACGGGATGAAGAGCTAATTTTGAAGCAGAGTGAAAAGAAAACACTGGAAACTGAGGTAGAGCCTTCATCTTACAGGGAGTTTGGACTTTTCCTCAGGCTGTAGAGATCTATTGAAAATTATTAAGCAGAAAAGAGTCAGGCAAAAAAAAATGTAGCAGAATTATTGTGGTCAAAAATGAAGATAAATTAGATCAGAACAGGAACTAGAAGCAGAAGAACATAGAGGGGACACACACACAAAACCCCAAAAAGATGAATTGGAAACATCTTGCAAAGAAAGAATTAATAAGACTTCATGGCAAGAAAAAGAGAATAGAGTCCAAGGCAACACTGGTTTGAAACCTGGGGACTAGGAGAATGAATCCCTGACAAAAATCAACAAAAACAGGAGATGATAACTTCAGTTTTAGATGTATCACTGAATTTGAAAACCGAAATATAAATATCGAATAAGTGAAGATATGAAAGTTGGGCCTGGAACCAAGGACAGCGATAGAAGGCCTATGATAAATAACACTCCACTTTTACCCATCAGTTTCTATATTGCCAGGAACATTTCTATTGCAACTGACAGAAACCCAATTCAGATTAGGTTGAGATGGTTTAATTAGGGGATTTATTAGATGGATGGGAGTAGGTCATAGAATGAAAGGAGGAGCTGTAGGAATCATGGAAGCTCTACAACCTCAAGTGCCGGAGATGAGATTCAACACCACAGAACTCTCTGTCTGTCTCTCACGTCAGCAGGCAGGTTTTCTCCATGTAGTAGGGAAAGTGCAGATGCAGATGCAGACTGACATCCATGCAGCTTTGGAAGAAAGATCTGAGAAACAAGCTCCTGTTATAGAAATGCTGGGAGAGAACTCTAGAATCCTGGCTTGGTTGGTGCACACCCCTGACCCAAGCACTGTGCCTTGGGGATGGAGGTGTACTGAGCATCCAGAGCAGGGCTACCTGCCTGTATCAGGCACCACAGTACATCAGTGCAGCTCCTCTTTTTGCCACCTCTAGCTCTAGTCACTACTGTAGCACTTAGTCCCCAGGCTATTCCCATCAGCTTTGCAAACAAAACCTCAATGAACCAATGGATAAATGCTCCCCACATCCATCTACAGGCACACAACTACAGTCCCCATAGCAGTGGTGTCCACCTTGGTAACACTTCCTTGTGTTGGGTTTCCCTTTTTACCTTATTACTCCCCTGGCTGCTCATTCCTGTTCCATGGGATCATTATCCAAATAAACTACCTGCATGTCAGCCATTACCACCAATGATGATTTCTATGGGGTCCAGGCTAAGATAAAGCTCTATTCTCTTTTGCCAGAGGCATTCTCACCAAAACTATGTGAATTGAGTAGTGGGACCTTTTCTTTCCAGAAGAGGTAGGAAATGAAATGTAGGCCAACAAAAATAGCACAGAGCAAGGAGGAAGAGAGAAAGCACTTTAACTGTAATTGGTTTCCATCTTAATTGGTATTAACTATTTCTTCTTACAAATGTCGGCTGCAATATTTTCAGTTAAAACCATACCAACTTCTTTTCTCTTTCCTGTGGAAGAGAGAATTAGAATCCGGACAGTTTACTCTTCTTTCCGAGCACACAGGTACACTTCATTGCCCAGCATCCCTTCTAGTTAGATGTGGTCTTGTGACTCACTTCTGGCCAATGGAATGCAAGCCGAAGTGGTATTTGATGATTCAGCCTGGGCTCCTGGCTCCCGTTTGAACCCTTCTTTGTTTCTTCCATCTGCCTGACTGATCTGACAACCTCTGATCAACTTTGGGGGCCACATTTTAAAGACAAAAAAGCAGCAGCCAACCTGGGACCCTGAAAAGTGATGACAGAAAGCAAAGCTGCAACCCTCGCTGATCTGGAACCATCTTTGAGTGTTATATGACAGAGAAATAAAGCTGTATTCTGATGAACCATTGCATGACATCTATTTGTTACTGCAACTCAGCCCAACCTAATACACCTCCTTTTCTTCTCTCTCTTTTTTGTTCCTTCTTTTCCTCCCTCTTTTCCTCCCTCTTTTCCTCCCTCTTTTCCTCCCTCTTTTCTTCCCTCCCTTCCTCCCTCCCTCCCTCCCTCCCTCCCTCCCTCCCTCCCTCCCTTCCTTCCTTCCTTCCTTCCTTCCTTCCTTCCTTCCTTCCTTCCTTCCTTCATTTTATCCTTCCTTCTATACCAGTGGTCGACAAACTCATTAGTCAACAGAGCCAAATATCAACAGTACAACGATTGAAATTTCTTTTGAGAGCCAATTTTTTTAAACTTAAACTTCTTCTAATGCCACCTCTTCAAAATAGACTCGCCCAGGCTGTGGTATTTTGTGGAAGAGCCACACTCAAGGGGCCAAAGAGCCTCATGTGGCTCGCGAGCCGCAGTTTGCCGACCACTGTTCTATACCACCTGCATTTCAAGATCCTTGTAATTCATAGACTTACAACTCTCAATGACCACACATTCTTATTTTTCCACATTGAATATTCAAATATTGTAATATTTAGTTAATTGGCATCTTGTGCCCTTTGGATATTAAAATTAAATGTTATAGTAAATAAATACACTAAATAACACTTTCAATAAATTAATGCTAGACACTCTAGAGTTCCTGTAAAATAGCTCAAAATGTTGTTCTAGTTATAAAAAGAGAGAATCCTTTTTCTACAGGTCATTTACAAATTGAAGGCATCTGAAAACTATTTTGTGGAGTCTCACATTTATCTGTTTAGTGTCACTCAGTTCAGCAGAGGTAAAATAAGGCTAGCAAAACTGGACAACTAGAGAAACTCACACATGTGCACAGGAACACATGACTAGAAATGTTCATTGCAGAATGGTTTGCAATAGCAAAATATTGGGAACAAACAAAATGTCCATCAGCTGGAGAATAAATTAACTGGGATATATTCATACAATGGAATATGATTCAGAAATTTAAAAAATGAATAAATGAACCATGGCTACACACATGCGCTTTGACATCTCTCAGAAACATAACTTTGAAGGGGAAAAATAAAAAGCAAATTGCAGAAAGATATATGATGCTATTTATATAAAATGTGAAGATGCACACTGTTATATATTGTTTATAAACATATATGTATGTAATACAAATATAAAAAAGATGCAATAGAAATGAAAACAATTTCAGAAAAAAACATTTCTGAGTGAGGAGGTAGGAGATAGGATTTGGGGGGGGGGCACTTTGGGTGCTTCAAATACATCTGAAATGTTTTATTTCTTAAAAAAAATGAGAAGCAGAAATATGTTAAGTGAAATAAGCCAGTCATAAAAAGACAAATATCACATAATCTCACTTATATCTGGAATCTAATCAACAAAATAGATGGATGAACAAAATAGATCCAGAGACATGAATACATGGAACAGACTGACGGATCTCAGAGGGAAGGGGGTTGAATGGGGCAGGAAGAGATTAACCAAAGAATTTATATAGATATATGCATAGCCCATAGACACAGACAATAGTTCCCTGTAGGCCTGGGGTGGGGCAGGGGCTGCGTGAAGGGGGACAAAGACGAGGGGAGGGAGGGAATGGGGGACATCTGTAATATTATCAACAAAAAAAATAAATTTTTAAAAAGAAGGTAAATAAAGAAATATGAGAAGCAAAGGTGACAAATATTAAAGTTTGACACAGCTGGTGGTAAGCACAGCATGTTCCTAATAGTCAGCCCTGTACTTTTCTGTGCTTATGATGTTTCAAAATTTGCTAAATGTGAAAAGAAAAAAGAATGGGTAATGTATACCTTGCAACCTCAGCAGAGGGAGATGTGAGGCCAGGATGGGTGTGTTTGTAACCCTAACCTTTGCCTTAGTCAGGCAGGGAGGAAGTATGTTAAATACATTTTTAAGAAGACTGAAAAAAGGGAAAGAATCCTGCCTATAATCTAGCTCACCCAAACAAACTGAAAAATGTGTACCACAAATGTCTCCCGCATTTAACTACTGCACTGAATGCCTGCCTTCACAGTTTGGGGTTCCAGGAGTCTCCCACTACCTGGGCTGCAGTAGGCAACCCGTACCTAGAAGTTATTATTGGCCACTATCATTCCTGCGTGGTCCCGAAGGAACAGGAAGAACATAGCTGTGAAGTATGAGCTGGGGCAAAAGTGTGAGTCCCATTGCAGAGCAGACATTGCAGGCACTGTATAGGAGGTTTCTGGGCATCAGGTGATGTAATAAGAAAGCATGACCCTTTTTCCAGTCCCTACTTAGTGTGTCACTGCAGGGTAATCCTGGGAAGTTGCTTATTCCCTGTGAGTCTTTTTTCTTCTCTTGTAAAATGATACACTACAGATCAGAAGTGAGACAACATACCCAAAGCATGAATGAACTACTTGAATCACATCGTGGATTTCCATTTTCTTTTGTACTCTCAAGGGACCACTCAGTTGCAGTGGAAAGAGACCTGGGATATAGGTTAGGAGGCCCAGGCTTCTTTCTGCAGCATCGGAGCAGAAGGAACTCAAAGACAAGGGAAGTGTGGCAGCGAGAGGAGGAAAATGCAGAAAGGAAAAGGAGGAATGTATAGAATGTGCGCATGGCCCTGCTTCCCACACATGTTTTTCCTGTTGCCTAGCTACTCTTAAACTGGAGGGTTGGTTTTTCCCCCCCCTTTTTGCTTGGATACAAAAATGTCCCTCCAAAGTTTAGAAGCCCCTTTCCCCAATAGAAATTCTACAGGACAGTGACGGAAGACCCCTGTCCTTATCCCACTGTACTAAGTTCAGGAACATACCTGGACCAAACGCACATTGACCCTTGGCGGTTGAGGGAGATGCCTGAATGCACTATACTGAACTGTACCCAATAATAATAATACAGTATATTGTATAATAAAGTGTATAACAATAAGTTTGATCATCTCAGACAAATATTCAGACCAGCCTATGCTCAGCCCTGCTCTGGTCTATATAAACCTGAACTAAGCAGCTGGGCTTCCTAAAAGCTATTATCCTCATACACTCAGACACTATAACCCATGATTGTGCAGCATCTTTGGGTGTGGACATTTGTCCTTCCATCTGTCCTGTTGTGCATCCTGATAGCACTAACTTCCTTAAAGATCCTTTAGAAAAGTGAACCCAGCTTGAAGCAACATCTGTGGTCTTTCAGTTAGTCCAAGGCCCTGATGAAATTAAGTCCTGTATAACTTTGCTTCCCAGAAAACAACTGAATGGGTGCTTTTTGAGGGGGGGGGGGGAGAAGAGAAGAGAGAGAGAATAGGGTCCTAAGAGGATAGGATGTATTCATTATGCCCCTTCAAATGGTCAGGATTAGCAAACTGGTAGATTAGAATATTCTAAAGTACATATTCATCTTCTCTTTTGGAAGCCTTTTAAAAATCAGGAAACTCACTATGGCAGGACTTCTGCATTCTACTCGGTAGTTTTAGCCTCAGGTGGGTAGCTAGAAAATTGAAAATGTCCAAGAGGATTTTTGAGTAAGTTTCTCATTTCTCAACAGAAAAAAAATAAAAGAGGAATCTGAGCTAGATAATAATATAGTATCATTGGCTATAATTTTTGACTGGATGAATAACCATAGCCAAAGATTGTCTTTCTTCATTAGCATACTTCAAGACTTTGTGGTAGTTCCACTTTGCTCAGTATTTTAATCAATTACTTGTGCAAAGGTTAAAAAAAAACAACGTTATGCTTGTCAAAATTTCAAATGTCCCATGCCTTGAGAGAATAGCTAATGTACTTGATACCATGCTTACATTTCACATGAATGCAAATCATGGTGTCAAGTAAGGTGTCACCTGATATCACAGAATGACAATTATAAGGAAACATAAGATCTTACTTTTAAAAATTAAAATGTAAAAGGATAGATTTTAAGCTATGGAATGCGAAAGCTAGAAAATAATTTAGATAAAACTACAGACTAACGGTTCTACTAAAATGTTCTCTGCTAAGGGACACAGGCTCATTGTAGGGCCTTGCCTAAAATGGGAAGACTTATATCCTGTACTCTTTCCACTCTTTCCAGTTGGAGGCTCCCCAACGTGAGTGACAGAGAGAGGACATTTACATTTCATTCTAAATTTGAATTAGATATCTATCTGAGGTTAATTTTTAAATACACTTTTCCCACCATCCTGATGTATTTCCAGTGCTTGAATGGCATGGCACCAATATGAGCAGGATGCCCGCAAGATGCCAGCATCTGGTTAGCTAGCTGTTCTTTGGGTACACTATAGAAGAGTGTATCAGCTCTCAAGTTTCTTTATGGCAAAATCAAACTAAGAAAGCACACACACACACACACACACACACACACACACACACACACACCATCACCACCACCACCACCAATTTTTTGCTCACTGGGTATTCTCATCACATAGATTTCAGAATAAAACGATTAGTATTGATGGATTTTCCGCATTGTGCTTCAGACCCTGACACATAGTTTTGAGAGTGGCTTCATGTTGTTGCTGCCCAGCGTGAGCTCTAAAAATTGTCCAACTGCTAAACCTAACACACCCCAGGGTGCCAAGGAAAATAATCTATTTTCCTATTTCCTGTGCCCCATCAGGGTACAAAACATAAAATAAGCCAAAATTCCTCCACAGTGGGCTTGCAGTCTTAAGGAGACCATTATTTTCTATGCAGAAAGTCAAATATTTTTTCCAGAACCAATTTTCTTGCTGACCACATTGAGCATTGAGACATCAGTGAGAGCCTTCTTGGGAAAAACTGAATTGAAGAAGGAATTTGGCCTTGGAAAACAGGAAGTGGGTTTCTGTTGCTGTAGACGGCCAAGAGAGAACAGGAGTTCTAGACCACGTTGTCCACGGTGTGTGAGTAATCTCTAGAGAGAGAGTGACTACTCCTGCTGATGCTTATCTAAACCAAAGCAAGGTTTATCCATTACTCCTCATTTAAGGACAAAGCTAGGATAATGCCAATGGACTTTTCTGCATTTTTCTGCCTTTTCAAAGAAGAGGAGATCAAGTTGGGAAAGACCCATTGAACACTTTTAAGAAACCTTTAGTCCAAACATATTTCATCCATTAGGGTAATGTTTTCCTCAGGCTTGTCCAGGAATAAATCCCAACCTTCTCCCCGTAAGATCCCAAAGACACAGCTGATTTGTTTTCAGTTGGGGTAATGAAATGTCTAAATGGGAAACACATGTCCGTTTGGTCGGGAGAGGACATGCTAGGAAGTGTCTTGTTTATGAGTGGGGACTCAGCAGTAATCTGACAGCCACAGAAAAGACTAAACAAGCAACTAGCAATTAACTTCTAAATAATAGTTCTTCCTGGGAAGACAGTGCATTTTAAATCCATGTAGAACACTCATTGACTAATATAAGTTTTAAAAGGCTATTTTTAAACTGAGGAAGTGCTGTTAAAAACCTTATGTAGTTGTTTCTCCTCTCTTTGTTGGAACACAAATAATTTGACCTGACTGCTCCACCCAAATGCTCATGACCCCGTATCATTGCCTGTCCTAGGTAGTGTTTACCCATGGAAATTTCTTCCCAGCCTTTCTTTTACACCTTTATAGTTTCTTCTAAATCCTGAATCCCGAGCAAAATAGGCTGAGGAATGAGGAAAATGGGAAGAAAAGTATTATCTCCTGAGAGAATTAAAATTAATAAACAACACAGAGAAGTTGCTGAGTCAAAAGAATCACAGGAAATGGTGACATGTGGTGTGGGAGTTTAAGACAGGCATTTTTGGACCAGGACAGGAGTGCATAGGAGAGATCACAGCCTCGTCAGTCTCGCTTGTAGCTATTTCCAAGCCAAGTGTTTGCTCGTGACCCTGTGTGCTGCTAATAGTGAGTCATTCTTGGAAATAAAATAAATAATAGCAACTTTAATCACATGGAATTATACAAATTCTGTGAGTAGAATTTCTAAAAATAGCAGATTTTGGAAGCAAAATATGTCTTTAAATTAATAATATTGACGTGATTTTCGTGCACTGCTGTAAACCTTGTTAAAAGATCTAAATGTTGTATTATTTAAATACTACCCAATTATGTTTTCTGGTATTTTCCGGTGTTTGAATATTTGCCATAAGGCTACAGTTCTTTTTTAGTAGTACCAAACTTAATATCTATTATTTTAACAATAAATTCATAATTGATAATAAATACATTTATTAAATATTTTAAGACATCCATAGTAATGAGTAAAGAACATAAAGAATATTGAGAATATTTTAAGAATAATATGACTTTGGGAATTCCCAGGATTTCCCAGGAATTCTGGTTTCTTGTTTCTAAATCCCTAAGATTAGTACCTGTTGGGAATTTGGAGCACTAGTCCTAGGTGAACTTAGTAAGAAACATCATTCTAGGATGGAATAATGAGGCCTTGGTGTTCAGCGGTCTACCAAAGAATGGTGAAAATGGTTTGAACTTGGGAGTTAGAAAAGTGAGGTATAAGCCTTCCCTCAGAGACTTGCCCTCTAGGTGACCTTGGGCAAGCCACTTGGCAATATGAATATATTGATACTTTACTGGATTGTTGATAAGATCAAATACAATTAGGAATTTCACTTTGTACCCTTTTATGCACTTTAGATTTTTTTAAAGAGGTATCAATTCAGGCAATTATCTCAAATAATCTCTGCTAAATTTTGCGTGTACATGTATAGAATTGGAAAGAGCAAAAACTGCGGTGGCGGGCTTACTGGAAAATTGGTAGGAAAAGCTTTGTGGCTAGTTTCAAGTATTCTGCTCCTAGTCTTTTCCATCTACAAAATAGGATCAGAAGACGGCGTGGTGAATGGCTGATGGACTCTGAGTTCCTGGAGATGTCTGGCCCTAGATTCAGGGGCCTTTCTTTTTCAAGACTAAAACATCTTACCAGCCAAATGGGCAAACACAAAAAATGGATCAGCCAGAACAGAAAATCAAAGGTCAGTTGTGGCCCAAGAATGCCACTTCACAATTACTTTAGGTCATTAGACCAGCTTAACCATCCAATTTTTCCACTGTTTCCAAACATCAGTGAGTCAAGCACCATATCATACTCCCCATAACATCTGCATAGCATTTGTACTCTTACTTACTTAATATTTTCCTTTAATTCAGTCCATTTTTTAAAGTAGCCCGGTCCCAAACAATTATAAACATGAAATTATTGCTTAATGTGCAAATTATATTTCCCCATAGCACATTTGCATAACTATTATATACTAGAGGCCCAGTGCATGAAAATTCATGCACTGGTGTGTGTCGGGGGGGAGGGGTCCCTCAGCCTGGCCTGCCCCCTCTCACAGTCTGGGAGCCCTCAGGGGTGGGAGGTGACCCGGCAATCAGGGGAAGGCGACACCCCCATCACACCTCTGCTGCTGCCACTGCTGGCTGTGCAAGCCTTGGCCGGCCCTGGTTACTTGAGCCTCGGGCGGCCCTGGGCGAGTGGGCAGCCGACATCCGAGGCTTGCCTGCGCCTTGGGCCAGCCCTGGGCAGCTGAGGGGCTGAGGGGACTGGGGGACTCTGGAGGCAGGCATGTGGAGTGGCCGGACCCGCCTGGGGGCAGACCCGGCCATGCCGTCCCGGCTGGGCTGAGGGGATTGGGTGCCGCCATCTTGTGGCTGTAGGCGCCGCCATATTTGAGGGTGTGGTAGTCAATTAGCATATTCCCTCCTTATTGGCTATGGGCGCCACCATCTTTGTGAGGGTGTGATGGTCAATTAGCATATCCCCTCTTTATTAGATAGGATATCATAGCACATTGGTACATAAATATGACACTAAACAAATGCCCATCTGTGTACCATGGAAAATTGTCTCGCCTCCTATTGGACCACCCTTTGGGATAAAGATCATTTCCACCAAGTTTACTGACAAAGCATAAAGGAAAGGCAGCTTTTCTTAAATGCATAAAGGGAAACAGACCAGGGCAGTCAGTCACAGGGGACCCCACTCTTAGAACTGCCCCAGACTTGGTTTAATGCTCTACTATCACCTTGATAATTCTTAATAATTTTTTGGACAAGAAGCCCATGTTTTCATTTTGTACCAGGTGCTGCAAATTATATAGCCAGTCCAAAAGGTATAAAGGAATATAATAGGGTTGACACTGTAACATGGCTCCACTGTGACCCTGAAATTTGTTTTTCATCAACAACTTTTTGCAATGAATTGTTAAGCAGTTATTAGCAAAACCACCACCCTAGAACTATGTAAGATATTCATGGAAGATTTTTAAAATGTTAGATATTTCTTATCTTATATCAGGTTGGGAAATTAAGATGATATTCATTAATCCAATGGATATTCCATAATTAAGAACCAAATTGTATGCTGTGGATAATAATTATAACAGTAGTTTAGAACAGAGAGGTATCTCTGAGGGCAGGAGCAGTTGGAGGGAATGTGAAAAGGAAAGATTAGAGCCATGTAACATATCATGTATCTGGTTTTAGAAATGTCTATGCTAAGCCTGTTCCATAAAACCCTTCACAGGCTAGTCCCAAAATATCTCCCCAGCCTCTTCATTAATGAGTTTCCCTAAATACAAACTGTTCCTAAAATGGACAAAACCCAGGTCAAGGGTATCAACAAAGGCTCATGTACCATGTATTTAGCTACTTAAAAGTTATGAAGCAAGGTAACAAAGTGTTAAATAATACATGTCGTATAACACTGATGTTGATTATCCTACCTTTATAACAATCTGCAAGGCTAGGTCCTAATTTAGCTTTCCTGACTCCTGGGAATTCCACTCTTGCTCATGGTGGAGTGGGGATCACTGGCTCCCAGCCCAGGACCCAGCTTGCTCCCCTTCCCTCACTATATCCAGCTCCAGCCCATGTCTGAGGGACCTCATACACACCATGTGGACTCAGCTCACACATCCAAGCTCGTTCATCACTCTCAATTCTGTGTAGTATGATCTACCTTTGGAAGATGGATTTTGGGACAAGAACTGTGTAGGTCCTCAAGCATATTTGGGGGGCTATTTGGGCAAGGCATTGTGGATACTGGAAAATCAGACTGTGGTCTGCAATGGACAGGAGGAGAGGGGAGAGGAGAGAGTGAGCATGTCCTCTCTCACATGGACCTCCTGGCCCTGTAACACACAGGACCCCAAGCAGATGTACCCTACGTTCTCCCTCCTCACCTCCTAATTTCTCCTTTTCCTTAGAAAGTGTTTTCAAGTATCTCTTTGTCTCCATGTACATCACTCTGTCTGCCTTTCTTCTTCACCTAGGACACTCACACCTACTCTGTTTAGTATCATATGACCTTGTTCAAATGCCACCCCATCTTCCAAGCTTTGCAAACTCTCTTAGGCACAAATAGTTTGTTGCTGCTTTGCATTCCTTTGGCATTTGTTTATGCCTCTATGACAGCCTTTATGACCTTGAATTGGCATCACCGTCTTCCTCCACTAGGCTGGAGTGCTTTGTGCACATTTGGTCTCTTGTATCAACAGAACGACTGGCGACACATGGCACTTCCTCCTACTAATATGTTTATTGTGGGAATGAATGAATGAAGCATACACTTGTGGCCCCAAACATGCCATGCTATGTAAATGTTTATTTATCTTGGAGCAATACCGGTCTCTGAGAGTGGATGTCAGCATGGACATGGCACTATCCCAGTGAGAACTGGAAACACTCACTCATCCAGATGTTCAGCGTCATGTGGATAAAACCCCAGATGACTGACAGGATTTTTCAGTTTTCATCGGAATGATTGGCATAGTGCGTATATGGCCTTGTGTTATCAGCCCTCGGACCCCCACCACAGTGGGTTCAAAAAGTGACTCTTGCAGACCCGAACGCTCAGCAAGCTGTTAATGGGATGCAGCGTTCTTCCTCATGTGCTACTCACAGGGAAGCTGACAAGTTTGGTGCCAAAGGTGATTTCAGTTCATCAGTCTTCATTGTCATTAGCAACGAGCATTTATTAGGCACTCACATGTGCAAAGCACATTTTCAAATGGAAGACATCATGACAAACATTAGCGGATGAGAGGTTTTTTTAAAACCATGGAATCAACTTGCCTGCTGCCTCCCAAGCTATTTTTTTTTTTAGTAAGAATTCTGCTTAAAGGAAGTTCAAAGCATGTACGACATTTTGATTATTAAAATCCCACTCATTTCATGGAAGTCTGTTTCCCTAATTTCCCACCCCTTGTTATGTTTTGTCTTTGATCCCAAACTCTATTTATTGAATGTGCATTTGTTCATTATTTGAAATATTAGGAGTTTTGTTTGTAATATTCTGCGTCTTAGCTTGGTGTAGCTGAGGCGCACTGACAATCAGAAGCCCAAGTTCCACCTTCCTTCTGTCACTTGGTGATTTGAGAAGTCATTCAACCTCTTAGAAGCTCGGTGTCCTAGTTTGCAATTAGCAATACCTTCCTTACAGAGTTGCTGTGAGGATGCATGAGAAGCACTTGGAAGACTCCTAAGTAAAACCAGAGTACCAGGGGTCATTATTATTAGCCTTAGTGCATGCATGCGCCAGCTCTCTTCACAAACAAGCTGAGATGGCATCTGAGCAATTGTCCTCTAGGTGTCAGAGGGAACAGCAAGATACTAGGTTGATAAAAGCTTAATAAACATTAATTTTGGTGATGGCGGTGGGTAGGAAACAATGGTAATCTTTTGAGCATAGATGGGAAATTTGAGGCCTGAAATATTCCAGAGGTTTCCAAGAAGATTCCAAGACTTTTGATGTAAATTCCAAAACTCAGGGTGCTCCTTTTACTGCACTGCCCACCCCCAGTGGTAGTCCTGCCTTATGGAGTTACCAAGTGAGACCTCATTTTTCATGTGCTGTTCCATGGCTGTCATGAGGGAAGAACTGGAGAGCATTAAGGAAGCAGCTTGGCCATGCATCCACATAGCGCTACCCTGGCCTGGCCATGGGGGCGCCCCCGACTGGACCGCAGGCCAAGCACTGCTATCCCAAGGTTGCTCTGATGAAAGGTGGCCAGCCAACAAGTACAGAGCTGTCCCCCTTCCTTAAGGCCATGCCGTGGGCAAATGCGCCCTGATGGCTTTGTCTGAACACACACATTGGGTCAGCCATTACCCTCCGCTTCCAGAGAAACTTGACAACGGGGAGATTTTAAAAGGCCCACTTCAGGGGGAGAATATAGGCGTCCATACAAAACTGACAGGTACAACTCAGAAAAGATACTCCCTAGATTAGAACCTGGAAAAACCACATGGCTAAAAGAAGCAGATGTTTGAATTGAACAACAATACCACACGGTGGCTCCAGAGAGAACTGCATGGGGAGGACAAGGTGTCTAACCCAGTTGCCCCAGACAGTGCCTTTCTCCAAGGCTTCGAAAATTTCACAAAAGCAGGTTCCGCTAAAAATCAAAATGTGCTGAATAGCAGAAATAGCTTGTTAAATATTTCAAAGAGATATGCTGAACAATTATATTTTATGGGGCTTTCTCTGATGGTCCCCAGGTGGCTAGCAGCTCCCAGCACTGGTGTGTATAGTAATTGCCCACTTGTCTTTCTCACCCAGTAGGTGGTGAATCCATTGAGGACAGGACTGTGTCCTTCATCTCTGAAAGGCAGGCTAGTGTGGGGGAAAGAGCTCCTGGGAGACACCAGCCTGTTTCAGAGTTAACTGTGTGACCTTAGGAAAATTAGGTACAGTAGTCCCCCCTTACTCATGGGGATACATTCCAAGACCCTCAGTGGATGCCTGAAACCACAGATAGCAAATCCTATATATACTATGTTTTTTCCCACACATACCTAACTTTATATTTATATATTAGGCACACTAAGAGATTAACAACAATAATAACAATGATAATAATATACTCAAAGTTATATGAATGTGGTTTCTCTCTCAAAATATCTGGTATTTTCCATTTAATATTTTTGGACCATGGTTGACTGCACGTAACTGAAACCTCAGAAAGCAAAACCATGGATAATGCCCTTATTAGACTCAGTTTCTTAATTGGAAAAGTGGGGAGCAAAATAAATACTTCAGAGTCATTGCCAGGAAGGTAAGTTCTCTCCTATCACCCCTTCAGGAACAGTGCTGAGTATACTTAATATTTGTTGAATGTTTGCATCTGCAAACATCTGCTTGTATTTTTTTATTTTGAAACCTATGATTGCAGTATTTTTTTCAAAAAAATAAAAAGGAAGTATTTTAAAATTCTCCCTTTCTATACCCTGTTTTCCTTTTGTGTTTTATTTTTTGCCAATCCTCACCTGAGGATATTTTCCCATTAATTTTTAGAGAGTGGAAGGGAGTGAGAGCGGGAGAGGAAGAAAGAAAGAGAGAAAGAAAAAACATAAATGTAAGAGAGACATATTGATTGGTTGCCTCTCGCACTCGCCCCAGAGCGCCAGGGATTGAACCTGCAACCCAGGTATACACCCTTGACTGGGAATCGAACCAGAGACCCTTAAGTGTGTGGGCTGACACTCTAACCATTGAGCAACATCAGCCAGGGCTTATCCTTTATTTTGACCTTCTATCTTATCACCCCTTCAGGAAGATACTCCTTGTACTGTGTTTATGTCATTGTCCTAGCCTACCTTTCTTCAATCTTTCATTTACTGCATATGTCAACATGCTGCTAAATTTATGACTTGAAAATATTTCCTTAATTTGGAACTCCATAAACCTAATCTTTTCTCTTCCTTCATTTTACTATAAAAATTCTCAAGTCAATTTCTCCTTCCATTTCTTCACTGTGAAGATATATTCTAAACTTTTCAAACTGCTTTATTACCCACTATACGACAGAAACTAATCATACTCTTGAACATCTCCAATGACATTGTAATCACTACATTTCCTAGACTTTTAAAATCTTATCATTTTATTTTTAACAAACTCATTTTTTTAAAAAAATATATTTTATTGATTTTTCACAGAGAGGAAGGGAGAGGGATAGAGAGCTAGAAACATCGATGAGAGAGATACATCGACCAGCTGCCTCCTGCACACCCCCCACTGGGGATGTGCCCGCAACCAATGTACATGCCCTTGACCGGAATCGAACCTGGGACCCTTCAGTCCGCAGACCGACGCTCTATCCACTGAGCCAAACCGGTTTCGGCAACAAACTCATTTTTTAAGAATGAAAGTTCTATGTTCTAGATCTAGAGCCAGAGTTTACTTAGTTTTGTCAAAACAAGTGAGTCTCCCCAAAGGTCTTTACCCCATGAGCAAGTAGGTGCAAAATACAGTTAAATTATATCACTATATAATTATGGTACAACTATATCATTATATAATTCCAAGTGAGTTTAAGGATATTCATATTATATAAAATAAAAATGGCTAGCTGCCCTATTCCAGAGAAGCAGATGTCCAAGCTGACTGGCTTTTGAGGTCAAGAAACATTCCTTATAGTGGCAACATAAGTAACACTTTATGGTGCATTAGCCTATTTAATTTGAGAAGAGAGCATTTTTTTCTGATTTATTCTATAGAAAATTAATTGAGGAGAGACTAGTATTTCTTAGTGTTGTACTATAGTTTCACCCAAGAGACTTGACCCCAGGAGAAGGTCCTCAGGGATCCATTCTTACCTTCTTGTATTTCCATTTTGTAGCAGTCATGGCTGTTTGTCACCCAGCCAGAGTGGAATCCCTAATGCCAGAGATTTGCCAGCCACTGAGAGAAGAGGAGAACCTGGTGCTCTGGAAGGCAGCTTCATGCTAAGGACCTTCCCAGACTGCCCGAAGCTCTGATGGCCATAAATATACATGGGTGGGGCAGTCTCGGAATCTGGGAAAAGAGTTCACATCCCTGGCATGCTCAGAGACAAGGGATAAACACATACTAGTATATTGCACACATAATTCAGGTACATACATACATCAGTGCCTACCTGCTAGACTAGGAGGCAGATCAGAGCCCATGGAAATGGTTTGAAATTTAAGAAAGAAAGCAATTTCTAGTCACTCAAGAAAGAATAGTTAGAAACTATTTATGTATTGATGTAATGTATTTATATATTAACAACAGCATACTAATTAAAATAGAACCTGAAGCACCATTGTTTAACACCTTTTAAATTTACTTTTTACCACCTGAGTTTAAAAATCTGTTAAAAGAATAGTTTATTATTTTGAGCAGTCATGTCCCTCACTCTTGAGTTACAACAAATTATTCAAGATTTTATTATGTCTTCTTGCAGTGGCTGGTTTTATTTTGAAGAGTGGCTCTATTTTCTACAGAAAGATGAGAAAGGGAATGCAAAGGGCACTGGATTAGAATAGGGTGTCCAGCGATCATTCTGACTGTGCCACATCAGAGCTATTTTTGAACTTAATGGAACCATCCATCTGCTGTTCAGCCTCTCCTCCTCCAAGATTCCAGAATATCGTGTGACCTTCATGCCCTGTGCCTTTGGTCATGCATTTTCCTGTCTTTAGGCTATTCCTCACATCTCATTGAATTGGAACATTACTTGACTCCACATGCCACTTACTCAGTAAATCCCTTTGCCAAGTTAATCTTTCTTCCTGTGATGTTTTTATTGTGTCTTTATTATTGGATATATGTTCATATAATTATTATTAATTGTTTATTCTCTGTCCCACTGGACTGTAAGTAAGCTTCTTTAGGGCAGGGATCATGTCTTATTTATCTTCCTAGAAATGCATGACAAATTCCATCCTCATAAGCACCTGTTATGGGTTTTGTAGTGTTCAAAAAATATGCGTTGACTGAATACATAAACAGAAGAATTACTGAAGTCTCCTTATGTACAAGGCACCATAGTGAATGCTATGTTAATATTTAAAAAATAAGTATATGCTCAATAACACTTGATTCATTTATGTGTTCTTATTTCAAAGGGTTTCTCTGCTAAACTGGAAATTACTGGCAGAGTAAAAGCAAATGGAGTTTGACATCTCAACTAAGTCCAGTGAGGCAGCTTTGGGGGTAATGGAAAGAGAACTCAACTGGGCTCAGAAGCTCTGGTTTCCAGGACCAGCTCAGATGCTGGCTTTATGACTTCAGCCACCTTGAAACATCTCTGAACATCAATGTCTTCATCTGCAAAATGAGGTATTTTGGTTATGTGATCATCAAGACCTTTTCCAATGGTAACACTTCATGATTCTAAAACACTATGAAATCATCAGAGTTGCCGTCAGACTCACAATCCAGTTTTGCCAAGGAGAACCACGTGTGAATTTCTGGATGGCTAATAACCTTAACTGGACAATATAACTGTTTGCAAGAGAGAATAACAAATTACAATTCTTTTTTTCCATTGTCGAAGGCCAGATGATTGGTTCTGCAAATTATGTACTGTTCTCGTTTTATGCCCAGCTGTGGTTTAGAGGGCAGGAGTAAACACACATTTTCTTCCATTTAAATGGAAAATGTGTGCCCAGCACTGTTTTAGAGGGCACAAATAAATGCCCATCCTCTTCAATCTAGATGAAAAATGTGACATACTTCAGGTTAAACTCCCACCAATGTGCAGAGAATTCACTTCTGGAACCATGAGAAACAGAAAAGAAGAAATAATAACCCTGCACAACTTCAAGCAAATTGGAATTGATATTTGTTGCAGAGCCTGGAGACTTGCCTCTTGGCAGAAGTAGATTTTTCCCAGTTGGTTTCAAAAGTCTAATGATATAACACAACAGCTGGCCTTGTAATTCCTAATAGTTTGCATTTGCCCCTGATATTTATGAGTGACCGTGACAGCACCCCAGCAGGGATCACACCGAACCTCAGAAGATAGCCTTGCTCTTTTAAAAAAATCATACATTGTCTTGTGCACATGTACCCATGGTTGAAAATTATGGGATCAATAGGGAAAATACACAGAGCAAATAAGAGGAAGGTCTGATTGGCTTAGGGCAAAAACTGTCTCAGAATCCAACTCCTTAGTCCATAACAGAGTGTGCTTTTTTCCATTGCCACAAAAGTAGTTGGTATAATGAAAAAACCATTGTCTTTGAAGGTAGGTGGCTCTGGGCTTCACTAGTAGCTCCTCAAATTTACTAGCTAAGTGATCTTATAGAAATTACTTAATCTCTGCCTGTTTTTTAATCTGTAAAATGAGGACACGTTTCTGTCACATGAGTTGTGAAAGAAGTGCTTTGGTGGGTAAAAGTACTTTAGTGCTAGATTATCTAAGTTCTGTGTTGTGAACATGGTATGGTTCTAAAGTGGAGGACAGAATTTTTAGTTTTACGCACAGAAACGCTAAGCAGCATTGCTAAGTGATTGTCACCTGCAGACTGGGGATTGTTGTCCATGCATCTTAGGAAGGAGACTTCACAGGGCTGGCTTCATGGGCGTGCTTCCTGTGCAGCTGTGGAGGGCCTATGCTCAGAAGGGTCTCACTCCTGGTTTTAGTGCTCTATCGACACCTTGAAATTCTTCATAATCTGTTTAACAAGGGGCCCTGCATTTTCATTTTGCAGTGGTCCCTGCAAATTATTTAGTCAGTCCTGAGACTTAGGAAGGAAATTCAGTGCTATATGAATGCTTGCTCAAGTATCTGGAAAAGAATGTGGAGGCATTATTCTGCCTTATAATGAATACGTATTAGCATTTGTGCTTTTGGTTTCAAAGGATAAAGTTCTGAGTTGGTTTTATAGAGACTAAATGGAAGAGGTTCCACATATGTAAATATAGCAAGGATTAGAAAACAAATCAAAGGACAGCAAGAGCATCTATATATATAAAGGCCTAAGTGACCGAACAACCAACCCGTTGGCTGGTTGCTATGACGCACACTGACCACTAGGGGCCAGATGCTCAACGCAGGAGTGGCAGAACGACGGGCGCCAGACACCGGGCTCACGGCTGGCAAGAGCAGATGCAGGGGCACAAGCCCCTCCTGCCTCTGTGGCAGCACTACCGAGCGGTGGCGGCAGGCGCAGCGGGCTGGAATGAGCGGGAGTGGCCTGAGCTTGGGCTCTTCCCCAGCTGCCTGCTGCTTCGTGCACTACTACATCCCTCAGGGGATATTGGACTGCCAGTTTTGGCCTGATTCCTACAGGCGGGACCAGGCCAAAACCGGCAGTCCGACATCCCCCGAGGGGTTCCAGGTTGCAAGAGGACACAGGCCAGGCTGATGGACCCCACCAGTGCACAAATCTGTGCACCAGGCCTCTAGTTCACATATAAAAGCTCTCAAGCCAAAAGCATTTTACATTAGACTGCCTGGGTTCAAATCCCAGCTCTGCTTATTAGCTGTGTAATGTTAGGGAAGTTGCTAAATCTAACTCTGTCTCAAATTATCATTTGTAAAATGGTATAGCAACAATATCATTGGGCCATGTGAGGATTCAATAACTTAACTTATTACATATTAAGTGCTAAGAGCATTGACTGAAACAGTGCTCAATAAGTATTACTTACTATGATTTACAAAGTAGAACTTAGCAAAGTTCCACTTTCGTTTGAAAATATGTTCCTGTGACTTCAAAGGATTTAGAAAACTTTCAGTCTAAAATAAAGATAATTTTGAATTTTTTTGACATTTTGAGCTTTATAAATCATATCAATCTGAAATAATGCTCATACTTTTTAATATATAAAGGGAAGTACCAATAGATAGTTTACCAACTGGGAATAAAATTTTAAGACTAGTAATTCATTTGTATATGTATGTATGCATTTATTCATTTAATAATTATTCATTGAGTACTTATCATATGTCAGATTCTGTGCCAGATGATAGGAAACTGGTGAAGATGTCATTTATCTCCAATAACTCATTATCTAATAGAATATGAAAAAAATCTATGAGAGAGATAAATACCAGGTAAATGAAATCAACAGAAAGTGAGCCTAATTCATTCTCAAGACAGGGGATCAGAAAGGGTTTTAAAGACAAAGGAAGATCTAAAGTGAGACCTAAAAGGTTATGGGGAGTTCACTATGTAAAAAGGAAAAAAAACATGAACAAAGTCCTAGAATTGTTCATAAAAGCTGCATAAGATTCAGTATGACTATAATGTAGAGTATGAGGTATGAGAGTAGTGAATTAGAGAGGGGCTAAATTGCTGATTTTGTAAGTCGTATTAAGGAAGTTATCCTGAGGGCATATTGAGTCATTAAAATTGTTAGCAGTTGAGGGACATGATTAAGTCATGGTTTAGGAAATTTACTCTGACTACAGTATGAGTAATAGATTGGAAAGGGAAAATTATTGCAGACAAGAAGGGTGCGATATAATCCAGGTGAACAATGATGAAGACATGACCTCAGGTAATGGCAGTGATAATTTTAATGAGTGGACAAAGTCAACAGATATCACAGAGGAAGAATCATATGGGCATTAAGGATGGTAGAGGGGAAAGAGGCAGGAATAATCACCACGTTTTGGGCTTGGATAATTGTACGGTTGCTGATAAACCATTCATTGCAGTGCTTACGAGGATGTGTAGGACTGGGAATGGTGAAGGCTTAGGTAGTAATGAATTTATTTGGGACCTGATGAGTTTGAGGTGTCTTTGAGTCACAAAATAGAAATGTCCAATAGGTTGTTAGGTATATGACTTAAGATTTGGGTAAGAGATCTTGGTTTAGGAAATTATTTGAGAACCATTAGCATAGACATGGAAAGTGAAGCTATGAAAGAAAGGAAACATGTCTAGAGTGATGAGATTAAAACAGCCAGGTGAACAACATAGACTGATGAACAAGAACAGAACCAGAAACAAGGAGGCATCGTTCGGACTATCGGGCCTCAGAGGGAGAATAGGGGAGGGTGGGGGGAGGGGGGAGAGATCAACCAAAGGACTTGTGTGCATGCATATGAGCCTAACCAATGGTTAAGTTCAACAGGGGGTTGGGGCATCCGTGGGGAGGGGTGTGGGATGGGAATGGGGGGATGAGGACAAATATGTGACACCTTAATCAATAAAGAAATTTAATTTAAAAAAAAAAAAACAGCCAGAAAAAAACAGGAAGTAATTTCCTTAACATGCATCTTGATAACATACATTTGACAACAAAAGCAAAGGCAACAAAACAAAATAAACAAGTGGGCTCTAACCGTTTGGCTCAGTGGATAGAGCATTGGCCTGTGGACTCAAGGGTCCCAGATTCGATTCCGGTCAAGGGCATGTACCTTGGTTGCAGGCACATCCCCAGTAGCGGGTGTGCAGGAGGCAGTTGATTGATGTTTCTCTCTCATCAATGTTTCTAACTCTCTCTCCCTCTCCCTTCCTCTCTGTAAAAAATCAGTAAAATATATTAAAAAATAAAATAAAAAAATAATCAAGTGGGACTACATCAAACTTAACATTTTTGCACAGCAAAATAAACTATCAAGAAAATGAAAAAGAAGTCTATGGAAGAAAATATTTGCAACCCACATATCTGATAAAGGGTTAATATGCAAAATATAAATGGAACTCACAACACAATAGCAAAAAAAAATGACACAATTTAAAAATGGGCAAAGAACTTGAATAGATATTTTTCTAAAGAAAACCTTCAAATGGCAGGCAAGTACATGACAATGTACTTATCATTAATCATCAGGAAAATGCAAATCAAAACCATATCGCCTCACACCTGCTAGGATGACTATTATCAAAAGACAAGAGATAACAAATGTTGGAGAGAATGTCGAGAAAAGGAATCCTTATGCACTATTGCTGGAAACATAAATTGCTGCAGCCACTAAAAACAGGATGCAGGTTCCTCAAGAAATTAAAAATAGAACTACCTTATGATCCAGCAATTCCACTTCAGGGTATAATCCAAAGGAAATACAATGACTATCTGGGATATATTTGTACTTTTGTGTTTATTGCAGCATTATTCATAATTGCTAAAGCATGTTCTATAAATTGAGAACAGTCCCAATATTCTTTAAAAAAAATATAACAACCTAAGTGTCCAGCAACAGATGAGTGAATAAAAATAATGTGGTGTATAAATATACAATGGAATATTATTCAGCCTTAAAAAAGGAAGATAACCTGCCATTTGCAATAGCATGAATAAATCTGGAGGGCATTATGCTAAGTGAAATAAGCCAGACAGATAAAAAACGAATACTGCATGGTATCACTTTTGTGGATTAAAATAAAGTCAAACACACAGGAACAGAGTAGAATGCTTATTGTTAGGGGTTGGATGAGGAGGGGAAAAGGAGAAGCTGATAAAAATGTAAAAACATTCAGTTATCAAATGAATAAGGAGTGAAAATTTAATATGTAACATGGATTATAGTGGATAATACTGTGTTGTTTAATTAAAATTTGCTATGAGAGTAGAACTTGTGTTTTTACAAACAAAAAAAATAAATATGTAAGGTGATGAATATGTTAAGTGATTTGATGATGGGAATCCTTTCATGATACATATGTATATAAAATCATCATGTATACTTTAAATATCTTACAATTCTATTTGTCAGTTATACATCAATAAAACTGAAAGAGAAATGACGTATTTCCCACATTTAACTTTCTATTTGTAATAATAATAAAAAAATAACTTCACAATGGAAAGATCTGACCCTTACCATCTTAATCAAGTGCTCACATTTGGCATCACCAATAGTAAGTGCTACCTGGTATAATGTGAGGTGTTGTGCACAGCATTCCCTATAAAAAAATCCTTACTGAACATGTCTAACCTGAAGCTAATTACTCCTTTAAACCCAACTTCCAGTTTATAGGAATATAAGAGATAAAAGCAGCAAGATAATTATCATCCAGATGAAAGGAATTAGCTGAGCAAATTCAGTTTGGAGGTGTTTTACAAGACAAGTGGTCCAGTTTCTTCAAAATTCAATATTATTAAAAAGAAAACAGGTGCCCAGTGGCATGGCTCAGTGGTTGAGCATTGTGAGCCAGGAGGTCACATTTCGATTCCCATTCAGGGCACATGCAGAAGGTAGCCAATCAGTGATTCTCTCTCATCATTGATGTTTCTATCTCTCTCTCCCTCTTCTTTCCTCTCTGAAATCAAGAAAAAATATATTCTTTAAAAAAGAAAAAAAAAAAAACAAGTATTGGGACTGTTCTCAATAAAGACTAAAAAAGATACAGAACCAAATATGATGGGTAAACTTCAGTTGGATTTTTGTTCATTAAAAAAACTCCAGCATATTAAGGTATTTGTGGAAAATATGAGAAAATTTAAATATGCACTAGTATTAAGTTATATTAAAAACTTACAATTAATTTATCTAGGGCAGTGGTCGGCAAACTCATTAGTCAACAGAGCCAAATATCAACAGTACAACGATTGAAATTTCTTTTGAGAGTCAAATTTTTTAAACTTAAACTTCTTCTAACGCCACTTCTTCAAAATAGACTCGCCCAAGCCGTGGTATTTTGTGGAAGAGCCACACTCAAGGGGCTAAAGAGCTGCATGTGGCTCGCGAGCTGCAGTTTGCCGACCACGGATCTAGGGCAATAATAGTATTATAGTTATAAAGGAAATTTTCCTTATTTTTAACAGATGTCAGGATATCTTAATTTTTAGGAGTGTCACAATGTCTGGATCTTACTTTAAAATGGCAAAATGTTCACAGTTGTTCCATCTAGATGTTTGATGCATGAAATGTATTACATTACTCTTTCAACCCATTCTTCACATTTAATTTTTTTCATAACACACTATTTGGTGTGGGAGTGAACATATTCTACTTAACTTTATTGTCTAGAAAATTGTCCTAAGAAATTAGTGATAGTGACAAAAATTTCATCAAAATGTTTCTGATGAAATAACTTAAGTGTATAACAATTATAAATATAAATAAATAAGCTCTGTATTCTCAGATTAAAAAAAATCTTAACAGGATTTTTTGGCAGGCTGATTCTAACGTTTATGTAAAACAACAAAGGGCAAAAAGATAGCCAATTTGTTTCTAAAAGAAAGGGAGGCAATATTTGTGGTTCTGAATATAATGATCAGAAAGTTATTTTAAAATTAAAGAGGTATTGTATATGAATGGACTAACTGATAGAACAAATTAGATAGCTCACAAAACAGGGCATGTATGTATGCATGGAATTTTGATACATGATAGAGGTGGTATGACAGATTCCATGGGAAAGGAGGAACTATTTAATAAAAGGAGCTGGAACAGTTATAATTCATACTAGAGGCCCAATGCACGAAATTCGTGCAAGGGGCTCAGCCCTCGAAGCCATGGCTTCGTCCAGAAGGTCATCCTGAATGTTGTCCGGGAGGTCGTTTGGCCGTCTGTCTGGTCTAATTAGCATGTTATGCTTTTATTATTATAGACTAGAGGCCCGATGCACAAAATTCATGCAAGGGGCTTGGCCCCCACTGCCGCTGCAGCTGCCTCTGCCTTGGTGCGGCAGCCAGGGGCCTCTGTCTCAGTCCCCACCGCTACAGCTTCATCTAGAAGGTCATCTGGAAGGACATCCAGTCTAATTAGCATATTACGCTTTTATTATTATAGATAAGGGCTTAAATGACTTTTTCAACCATCCTTGTGCCAATAGGTAGTTATTTAGATTGTTTTATTAGTAAAGGCTTTGATTGATATGTTAATAGATCACTTAGAAATCTGATGGCTCAACTATTGATTTTTTAAAATCTCTATACTGATAAAATAAAAATACTAGTCAGTTAGGGGTAGGATAGTGTTTTTAAAAAGAAACTATGAAAGAAACTTAGAAAAAAAGTATAGGAAATATCTGAGAATGAAAAAAGTCTTTTAAGCATGAAGACAATGGAATGTCCCTGCTAGCTGGGGGGAAGGAATGCTCAGGCGTTGCTCAAACCTGAGTGATTTGGAGCTAGAGATGGCGGAGGTATTCGAGAGGTGGTGGGGCAGTCACTGTCCAAGACTTTGAATGCCCTTTAAAATCTTCAAGGAGCATATTCCCCACCCATCCCCTTCTGTATACCCAGCAAAGAACAGTGCCAGACATTTTATCCTGCTAAGATTTATTTCCAATTTAAATCTTGGAAACTGCACATAGGCATAATAATTTTGGTCAATCAGGAGAAAGCTTATTGTGTTTCAAAACAAGTCATGCAAGGAAAGATTTAAGGAATTTCATTTTAGCCTGAAGATGTGAAATTTAAACTTCCACTAAAGGATGCTTGAAGGAAATGTTTAGAGAAAGTCATGGTGTTGGCTAGACTCTTTCTGAGTGACTTATTCTGATGTCAGGTATGTGGTAAGGTTAGTAAGAATCTCATATTTGGCACAATCTAGGTTCTCATGGTCTCAAATAACAAGCTGGTCAGACACGGATTTTATTTTCCCTCAGTGTTTAGATTTCATTCCACTGTTGGCTTGGTAGCTATTTTTCAACTTACACATTTTAAATGAACATTTATCTGTTGGTAAGCAAAGAAGACCACAGAGAATATTTTTTTCTCTGTTTTTAAGTTTTTGGTCAGAATATTTAGAACTCGATGAATTCCAAGGGAAACAAAGATCTAAGCTAATGACTGGAGTTGCTGCTACAGAATTCAAATCCTTGTGTGTCATCTTTGACTGTAAGTTTTAAAAATTAGTGATTATGTGGTGTCAAATAATGTGAGAGCTTCTGCCAAGCAAAGCAAAACTAAGGAATAATGTCACAGCGGGGAGTGTTGCCAATCAAATGAATGAGCTCTGAGCAATAAGGGATACGTTTTAAGTAGGAAAAGTCACCATTGGTAGAATTCCAAGAATACTGTTGAACTGATAAACTGTCAAGTATCTGTCCCAATCAGTATGGCTTAGTCTTGAAGGTGAAGTTTAACTTGGCTGCATCAGTTGACACAGCCTGAAGCTGGATTAAAGAAACAAATAAAATGCACCAATTGCATCACTCAGGGAAGAGTGCTAGGAATATTTCAAAGCTAGAGACACAAAGAGATGTGAACCTCACTGAGTAAATGAACAAAACAGAATTGAAAAAGAGCAAGATGGGTATATCAGAAGTGCCTTCTCTCGGGCATTACAGTAAAGCAGACTTCCTTTTATCCTGTTATCCATCAAGAAATTTGAGTTATGGAAACCACCCATAGAGTACATTACAGAGAATTTTAAGTCAATATTTGATATATCATTAAGGGCATTGCTGAGTTTTGGGAAAGAAATAGAGGCTCTCCAATGAGGCCCTGCATCTGAGAGGTTTAAATGTTGGGGCCCTCAATGCACAGAGATGCTGGTGATTGATGGAGAACATATAGAAAAACTGGAATGATTTGCAGGATTGGGAGGAGGGTTGAGGAAATAATGAGAGATTCAACTCTGCATGGCTAAGCCATAATTCAGGAGAGATGTGGGTAATGGTGCACGAATGTTTTCAAGTTCCCAATGCCTGTGAAGGAGAACGATTCAGTGCTTTTAAAGCAATAAATTCAAGCTAATTATTAGGATAAACTTTCTGACAGTGTTATTTGTTTTCTTTGGGAGATAAACTGCTCCTAGCACAGAGAAATGGGAAAGGTTAAGCCACATACCAGCTAAGAGAAACATATTCTATTATGGGATAGGAGTGTGGTGTCTAACACACCTTCTAATGGCAGGCATATGACTATGAAACACATATTTACCATTGGACTGGTTTTTCACTTGAACCCCTCAGCATGGCCAGGATTAGGATAAAGTAAGGTAACTGGACAACATCCTGAGTGAGGCCACATCGCTCAAGAGAAAATAAGTTTTTCTCTGACTCATCATGGGAAGGCCCCCAGGGAGTCACAAGCTAGGAATGAATATGGGTGAATGTAGAAGGAATCCATGAGGCAAGAACAGCTTCTTTGGAGGCCCAAAGGGTGTGGTTGCTTGTGCTTTTGGGTGACATTTTGGTGGCCACATCCACCTGGATCTCTGAATTTCATGGGGATATTGCATGTCTCCTGTTAGCACCTTATTTTCAGGTTTGCTTCTCAGGTGGTACTCCTAAGTAGCAAAGGACATACTTTTGACCATTTCTTGGATTTATTTGTCCCTAATAGCAGTCACAAGTCCAAGACACAAGTCCAAGTCTTCAGATTTTGTATTCACTGTTATATTTATAGCATCCTGGACTTTTTCTCTATTCCTTGTGTTTAAGACTCTTGGGTTACCAGTATTGCCTGATTTAGTGTGCTATTTTTCTTACCTTCTCTTGGGATCTTCCTTTAGGAGGACAGACCTTTAATTCCTTTTCCATATTGTCCAGGACCAACTATTCAGGACTTCTATAACAATCTGATGTCTTTCCTCATAAGGTTCTGTTATACATACACATCAGGTCAAAAATAGCCTAGGTTGGCAGCAATATCCATAGTAAGAACTATCCATTTAAAGAGTGGCTAGACTATGTCAGCTTAAGTCAGCATCTTGTTTGGTAATATACAGGGTGAGGCAAAAGTAGATTTACAGTTGTTAATTTGCAAAATAATACAATCATTAATAAATAAACTGTGTTTTGCACACTCACAACTGTAAACCTACATTTGCCCCACCCAATATGCAAGGCCCTGGGTGAGAAAATTCAGCATACATAAAGATGAATGAAATATAAATCTAGACATTGAAGAACTTAACATTTCATTGAGGGGGATTGGACACATAACATCTTTGATGTAAATTGGGGAGTGATGTGATCCTACTGTCTCTTATGGTAAAAGAGTGACAAGGCAACAAATGGCAGGTCACTAGTCAAGGTCAGCTTGGCACCCCGGCTGACACAGGTGCAGCCCTCACCTACGAGAGAAATGATTCTGTAGTTTTACATGAAATCCTATAACATTCTTTATTAAATGGTCTAAAAGTATTCTTAAGGAGATCTCCCTTTCTCTTCTTGTCCCTTAATCCCTTTTCACTCTCCTGTTTTTACCATCACATTTATTAGAATGATTTATTAACAGACATTTCCATTTTTTTCTTAGTTTTTAAGAGTTTCAGTCTCGCATTAACCACAGACTCCTGGGAATATGTATCTCATCACCACTTCTGTCTTAGTATATCCCAAACAAAGTTTACCTTTTTCCCTGATGGCACCACCCCTCCAACTTTTGTGACCCTAACCTTCACAGAATCTTTCAAATGTCTGTCACCCAGGTGTCACATCTTGTCATTATCTTTGATTCTTCTTTATGTGTCTGGGTACCAATACATGTTTATTACTCATTTATGCAACAAATCGTCATCCTTATCCAAGTTACCATCAGCTTTCCCTTTGAACACTGCAATTACCTTCCCTTTTGCCCATCTATAATTCATTCTGCAGACATCAGCTACAGTCGTCTTTCAAAAATATTAATAACATCAGGGCATTGCCTAATGCCCAGTGCCTTAGCACACTTAGAATAATTTACTTCAACTTATCAGGACCTAGCGATATAGGCCCTGCTCTTTCTCCAACTCCATTTTGTATTACTCCTTATTCTCTATATTAAATCCACAGTGGTTTTCTTTCTGTTCCACCACCACACCAAACTTGTTCCCTGTTAGGACCTTCCCATTAGCTGTTCACATTGCCTGTAGCACTTGTCCAGATCCTTTGTTGGCTGGCTTCTTCTGTCATTCAGGTCTCAATAGAGACATCTGTCATCTGCTCAGAGTAGGCAGCCTGATCATCTTCCTCCCCTCTGTTTCATTTTTTTTTTAATAACATGGCCTTTCATAGCTTTCGTCACTATCTGATACATTCTTTACTTATCTAAGCTCTATGAGAGTTTGGGACTTATCTCTCATGTTCAGCACTGTATCCTCAGAGCCTTCTAAAGTACTATGCACTGGAGATATGGACATGAATATGATAAGATGTCATTCCTGGAAATGGATCTGTTCTCCATTTGGCATTGTTGCCTGATCTCTAAGCCAGTGCAGCCCATTGTGCCTTCAGACGTCTATGATCTGAAAGACTGTCCCTTCCGACTGACATTTTCTCCCTTTAGAAGCAAATCATGTCTTTTGTTATAGTTGGTCAGGGAGTGGTTCTGTCTCTCCAAGTTAGCTTCACGGAGGTCTGAGGCCTTCATTTTGTGTTACTTTTATGTTTCATCTCCAGTGTTTAATTATTTTAAAAAACCTTCTTCTTGTTGCTTTATGTGTTCCAGTCCTGTCTTAACTAAACAAGTAATGCTCTGTTTTGTGTTGATTTAAATTCACCATATTGCTAAACACAGAATAAGTGCACCTGATAAATTCTTTATGGATTGATTTTCAACATTATCTTTCTATAATGATTATAGTCACTAAATATGACTATTAGAAAAAGGGGTATTTTGTTTCTTAATCTGTTGTTTTCTTCCAAAAAATAGAAAGGAAAAAGGAAACATGCCTTGGGGAAAGCCTTCACTTACAGCATTTAGTAAGCAGCTGATTCTGAGGGTCAGGGCTGATGGTTTTATTGTACTTCCCAGCAGCAAACAAAGTGAGAATGCTAATAATGAAATTTTAAAATAATCCCTTGAAATGAAAATGTTTTTGAAATTAACTTCATATATTTCTTTGGAGTAAGGATGGCTGAGATTTAACCCTCTATCATTTTCAATACATCCTGAATGGCATAAATCCTAACCAGATTTTAATTCATTTTTGAGGAAACTTTCTTCTTTATGTCTCATTTCCTGAATCCTACCCTGCAGTCTAATTTGGAGCTATCCTGAGTGCTGTTTTCAAAATTGATTTAATTGTAAATGTTGGAGACCACGTGAATTGTGGAAACTTATTACCCAAGATAATGTGGTCTTGCTCATAAAAGAGAAGATATATTGAATATAATTTACCTAATATGTCCAAGTATATATTTAATATATTACCTAATATGTTCAAAATATAATTATTAATTAATAAATCAATAGCAATTGCCATTTGTTGAGGAAGGGTTATATTTTAGGGACAGGATTAAAAACTTTGCATGCTGACTCCTTTGCTACTCTTAACAATTCTATGGGTAGTTATTATTATCCCTATTTCTTACATTAAAAAAAAGTGAGGCTTAGAGAGTTTAAGAAATCCATCAAAGTAAGTGAAAGAGGTAGAATTCAAATAGGGTTCTTTGTGGCTACAAGGTCTCTGGCTTTACTTTCTTTGCTATATAAAAATGCATTGACTCTGTGGTCAAGCAGACTTGTATTCAGAGCCTGCTCTGACTTTGTCATATACCAGCGAGCTAGGGGAGCTTCAATGAATGGTGGGATGCACTGGCCTTGTAGACCAGTTGGCAGACGATCCCTGGGAGACTGCTTTCAAGCCTTTGTTTATGATTTGATGGAAAGAAGCCAGTTTCAAAATGTTCACACTGTGTGATCCTATCATTCTGATATTCTTGAAAAGACAAAGGTGTAGTGATGAACAGATGAGTGGTTCCCAGGGGCTAGGGATGGGGAGAGGGAGTGGGGACAGAGAGGTATCCTGTACAAGGACTTAAGCAGGGGTGATGAAATAGTTCTCTGTCCTGACTATGGTGAGGGCTACATGAATCTACATATGTGTGACACTCACAGAACTGCACATGACAAAAGTCAATTTTACTGTATATTAACAATAATAAAAATGGTAGAACCAGCACCCTCACAGGCTCTCTGTGTCACCAAATGTTATCCTGTCCTTACATTCTGTTGCTACATTGCCATCTTTTCCAAAAGCGATCCACACCCACTTCTTCTACCTACTCCATAATATTTGGCATGTTGTTCTCTCTCTCACTAAATTACCACACAAAGACATTCATGACCCCTACTCTCCTACACAGGAGGACTTCCCTAGTAATTCCAGCTGGCTACTTACCATGTCTTTCTTTTTGAGATTTTTTAAATTGATTTTTACAGAAAGAAGGTAGAGGAAGAGGGAAAGAAATATCCATATGAGAGTGATACATCAATTGCCTGCTTCCTGTATGCTCCCTACCTAGGATCAAACCCAAAAACTGGGCATGCGCCCTGACCGGCAATCGAACTGGTAATCTTTCAGTGCATGGGATGATGCCCAACCAATTGTGCCATACTAGCCAGGGCTGCCCTGCCTTGTCTCTACTCCTATAACTCTTTCTGTATCCTTCTTCTTGGCACATAGTCTTAACACTTCAATTATTCAAAAACTGTTTCAGGTGCATATATTGGTCTGTCATGACCAAAAAGCTTTGTCCTCAAAAAGCATGCAGATAGAGGACAAACCCCAGACTTGCTGGAGCCAGAGTAATCAAAACGTTATGTCGAAAAAAGAGCCAAAATTATTTCTATGAGTGTGAGACTTTTGGGAGAATAGCTTAGGACAAAAATACCAGGGCTCATGAAATTCCGATTGTCTACACAATGATTAATCACAAAATTTCATAGAAGAATGTGCGAACACATAACTGCGCGTACGTGTGCGCACGCACGCGCGTGCGCGCGCACACACACACACACGCACACACACACACCTGTACTAAGTTTATAATTCCCACTATCTGTTCAAAATGACTGCTTGTGATCATAGTGAGGTAAAATGGTAGCTTTCTATTTTTAGATTAAACACGCTCATAAAACTTCATTTTCTTATCTCTGGTATACACCCTCCCCTAAGTTTGCTTTGGCCTATGCTCTAATTATCTTGATCATCTATATTTTTGCAATCAAGTTCTGGAAGGGACCAGAATATTTTGACTTTTTGAAATTGCAAAATATTTTTACTACAAACAGTCTATCTGCAGCCAGATTTGTCGGTGTGGTTTTCTCTCCTGAGGCTTTCACTCCACATTTAGTCAATGGATACTGATTGACAACATCCTGTGTGCCAGGTACTGTGTTTGAAGTTGTGAGTAGAGAGATTAATTAGACAGACATGATCCCTGTATTCATGGGGTCCACTGACTAGTGGCTATAAGCAGACAAATGAGCCACTACTTATAGGATGTGTGTGTAGAGATGTGCACAGTATGGGTGAACCTAGAAGAAATACCTGACCCAGTCCATGAAAGTCAGATGCTTGGCTGAGTTTTCAGAATAAATAAGAAAGGTAGGAAGGAATTGACAGAAGAAAAAAACACATGACAACATTATGTCCAATAGTCTGGGATTCTGGTACCATTGTAACCTGATATCTTAGAAATGTACTCTCTTCTGTGCTGTGGATTCAGCAGAATGAGTCACCTGCACCTGTTGTTTGGCCCTTCTGTGTGATCCTCAGGAAGCAGAATAACTTGTCATATGCATGAGCCAGTTAGGGTCACAGGGCCTGGGGGATGGGTCCATGGGTTTGCTCTGGGTTTGAATTCCACCTGTGTGATAGTTCACTACTTCCTAGCCTCTCTACATGCTTCAGTTTCTCCAACTATAAGTACTAATACCTACTTTACAGGGTTATTGCCAAGGTGAAGTGGGCCAATAAATGCAACAGCATGAGATATTGTTAGGCATCCATGTAAACACTGCCCGCGATTAACATGTGTGCTATGTGTGCATGCCATAGTTCCCCAACTACATGGTAAGTTTCTGAAAGTCAAAACCAAATTTTAATTAAAAGAAAAGTCTAAGCGTTTTCCACATAAAGTTCCATTTAACTCCTTCAATAATTCTGTGAGTTTGCTATTGTTTTTCCCTTGTTTCAGATGGGAAGGCTGGGGCTCAGAGATGCTAACTTAACTCTCCAAGGTTGCCACCATGTAAATGGGAGAATTTGATCCCATGTCCCTCTCACTGTAATGACCCTGCCGTTTCCGTGACATAATAAAATAAAAGAAGAAGCAAAATGTGCCACTCCTGGTTTTTCAGTTACAAACAAAAGAAATGGAGATGAGCTAACTTGGGCCAAAAGGAAATGATTGGAAGGGTCGCTGGTAGTTCTCAGATTGATGGGATGAACAGAGGGCAAGGTCTGGGACGGGAAGCCGAGTGTGCAGAAGATGCTGCCATGGCCTCCGGTCTGGGACACTGGATTCTGCCACCATGGCCACCTAAGCAGGTTCCAAAGAGTCCTGTGTCTTCATGACAAGGCTGTAGTTTTATGCTGTAAAGATTACTCCCCTAAAATGTAGGGACCAGAAGAAACAGGTATCTGGCGTTTGGGAGCTGAACCTAGATAGTGCCAAGTTTCCCACCACGGGGAGGGGCTTCTGCTGCGGATGTCCACCAGTCACCCTGGAGGGTTTCTTTGGGAAATCAAGCTGACTTTCCTTGTGATCCAGAGCAATAAATACACCAAGCATGTCAAACTCGCGGCTGGCCGGCTGCATGCCTTTTTTAAACCACGAATTTGACATGCTTAAAATACACTTTAAATCTAGGACAGTGGTCGGCAAACTGCGGCTCGCGAGCCACATGCGGCTCTTTGGCCCCTTGAGTGTGGCTCTTCCACAAAATACCACGGCCCTGGGCGAGTCTATTTTGAAGAAGTGGCGTTAGAAGAAGTTTAAGTTTAAAAAATCTGGCTCTCAAAACAAATTTCAATTGTTGTCCTGTTGATATTTGTCTCTGTTGACTAATGAGTTTGCCGACCACTGATCTAGGAAAAGGTGAGCTGGCATTACCCATTCTGCTTGGATTCTGGGCCAACCTGCTAGTGTAAGGAAGTTTGCCAGTGTCAAGTTCTGGAATTTTTGTATGGACTTATGGGAAACTGAGATGATAGAGAATAGCACAAAGAGGAGTAAGGGGCTGGGATTCCAGGTACAATGAGAGAGTCAAGAAAAAGTTCAAGCATGAGAGAGTCAAGTTCAAGTACGATGAGAGAGTCAAGGCAAAGTGAAAAAGAAAAGGAAACACAAACACCAACAGTCTAGGAAAGGATCCCAGGGAAGGTTAAGAAAACAAGGCTAGTTTTATATAGTATTTGGGAATAAGAAAAAAGCGGAGTCCCATGGGACACAGATAATAGTGTGGTGAAGACCTAGGGTGAGGGACTGGAGTGGGCTAGAAGGGGGTCAATGGGGAAAAAAGGGGGGATATCTGTAATACTTTCAATGATAAAGATTTTTTTCAAAGGAAAAGAAAAAAGCAGAGTCAGTCTCTGATAATGTGGGAGACCCTGATTTAGAGATCATGGTAGGAACAATAGGGCTTGTTACAGGAAGAACTTAGAGGGGGGCAAAGAAAGAGACTTCGGGGTACCGTGTCAGAAAGAGTTATTCTAAAAGGAAATTTAGAGTTACAGTTTGCCCAAACCTCCTTCCAAAATGAAAAAGTTGTTTTGGCCTCACATTTTGCAGCAAGACCACAGATTCCTGACTGGGTCACATGAACACTAAACCCATTCATTTTTCCTTTGATGTGTGTGTGTGTGAGAGAGAGATGGGGTGTCCAACCTTTCTCTGGGCCCAGAAACACGGAAAATGAGAAGGGAAGAGAACAGCTATCTAACTGCCCAGTGAGCAGAATTTAATACATATTAGAGATCAGTACATCTTTATCCATTCCTTTGTGGTGAGCTGTTTCTGCATCAGGAGGTGTAATCTAGGTTTTCTGAGTGTGAATTGGGAGAACTGTTAAAATCATTTTAACTATTATTTACTGGGGATTTCACAACAAGCATTATTCTGCATGCATTTATTGAATCCTCAATCTACGGAGTGGGTAAAATTACTGTCTCCATGATACAGAAAAGGAAACTGAGGCTTGGGGGTGTAGGTAACTTGCACGATCTTATACAAAGGAAGCTAGAACTTTAACTTGAGTTTTGTAGAACACTTTGGCAGTTAGCTGATTTCTGCTGCAAATACCAGAATATGCGCCCAAAGTCCCTTAAATCCTGAGACACATGTTGTTTAACAGAGCGGGGAATGTTGAAGGGGCTGTTCAGCCACACAGTGATGTCATCAACAACTGGGGTGTCCCTCTTTCTGTTCTGCCATATGTGTTGATGCTATTTCATGTTCAAGGGCATCGCTGTTTCAGACATCCCCTGAAGACATGACCACATTTGTTTAAAAAGAGAAGGGGATAGTCTCCATAAATCTCTTCTTTATTATTGAGAAACCACACTCCTAATGCCCCCCCCCCAACCCATATTTCTCTGCATGTGCTGTGGACTGGTGTTAAGCCACATGTCTATGCCTCAATCAAATCACCTTCTGAGATGAATTACTGTGATTGGCTCATATCAACCCTGATTCACCACCTGAGGCTGTAAAGGTCCACATTCTTTAGCAAGTGAAAGAAGAGGGTTTGGAGGGAGCGGTGAAGGTGATGGCAGCTGGGACGGCAAGCAAACTTGTCTGCCACACAACAAACAATTAGTATTGCTCTAGAAACTAATTTCGTTCTAATACCACTGATGGAAATGGAGGAGAGAAGAGAAAAGGAAGTAAAGGAGAGGAGGAGAGCGGAAGGGGGGAAAGGTAACATTTACTGAGCATTTGTTATGTCAATTATGTTCATCCCGTTCACATGCTTCACCACATGTTCTTCATATGGTACTTCCTTATATTATACCCACTTTCTAGAAGCTCTATAAGGGCCTTCAAATCACACAGCCCCAAATGGTAGAGTGATGATTTTAATACAAATTGAATGATAGAAAGTACATGGTCTTTTGTTTTTAAGGGATAATGATAGGCAATTATTCATTGTACATAGAAGTATAAAGGAGACTAATATCAAAGGAAACTGCCATCTTCTGGAAAACTAGTCCAATGCCTCCTAACCTTTCAACACTTCCAGAACCTCTGATTAAGCTGAGCCATTAATTCATTAATTGTATGCACAGCTTGCTGTGTGCGTTCTAGGGTTATTCCTCAGTATTGGGTATTAATAAAGTAAGAGGAAGCTTTTCTGACCCTTTACTCCCATATATCAGAGGCTGTGGCAATCGTAGACAGTCCTGGTGGAAAACCAGGGGAGGAGGGGAAAACAGGAAAAACTCGGGCAGGAATGGTACAGGAACTCCAAGAGGGGTTTCTAATATTTCATTGTTATTGAAAATTACACTTCATAAAAAGTCCTGTTCATTTAAAAGTCCGAAGAGTGACAGAAAAATGGCTTTCATATTTAGGTCTGCTAAATGTATGATAAATCAAGAAAGATGGGACAAGGAGAAACTTCAAGCAAAACAAAACAGAAAATCAGTGTGTAGTATAAATAACACTTCATTAGTGCCGCAGGGCCTTACGAAACAGCCTAGAAAATTCCACAGAGTAATCATCATGTCCAGCGTGGGGGAGAATAATTTACTATCATTAGGGGTTTGTAATCCCTACGATGGGGAGGGGGAATGCAGGCACATAACTCTTTAATGGCAGTGGACTTGCAGGCATAAATCCCTAAATGATGAGATGTGAATACATTCTGGAAAGTCGGGTTTCTGTTGGGTATGAAAACCCGTCGGTCTGTCTGGCTTGATCGGCTTGCTGACCCACGTCTCTGACCCATTCCCTGAGAACAACCATTCTGTCTTTAGAGGGGCCACACTCGGGTAGAGCACCGTGGTTCGGTCTCCCGCTGATCAGCACACATCAACACCATAAACACACAATTCTTGTTAGCGGCAGTTGGTGCTGAAGCCATGGCAGCGTGCCATGCCATCCCCAAACACTCTCAGCAGTAACCCCAGTGTTTTCTGTCAGGAAAGCCCTTTCTGTACTAAATTTTAGACATTCTACTTCTTGTGGGTCCAAAGCAGGAATGAGAAACAGAAAAAAATTAACAAGTTTACACTCCACCCTCCGAACTCCCCTTTTCTCTCTTAGCAGCGTCTTTCCTCTCAGTGCTATTAAATTCTCAAACTTGCTTTGACAAAGTCTTCTCTGAGGCAAAGACCAGAAACTTATTAACATGGAAATGGAAATGAAAGACAATGGTTTCAGGGTTACTGCTCCCACAGGCAGTTTTTATTTTAACTTGGATCCTATCCTTAAGCAAGATTTAGAAATATTTTCACAGGGATGCTCCCTGGACGAAGATGGCTGGACGCTGGGTGGGAAGCTGAGGGTCCCCAGACGTTTGGAATATAGACCATATGAGGTGAATGATTAGCATCTGACCAGAGGAAAAGGAAAAATTATAGCCAAGGAAGGAAAAAAGCAGTAAACCACGTCTCAAAGGGAGACAACAGAAATGCACAGCAATAATATTCCAGGGCAGGTGCTGGAAGAAGGGGTCTAGGCTGGGTAGTGGGAGCATGAGACTACTGTCCAAGGACCAGTGGTCCAGAGGGAAGCTCTGAACAACACAGAAAATGTCAGAAACCTGCTGTAAATGGTGCTGGCTACACGGGGGACTGGTTTCAGTCAGGGGTCCCTCACCCGGTGGGATGGGTGGCAGAGGAGGATGAGTGGTGGCCCACAGACAGCCTTAAAGAGGTCAGCAAACATCCAAACTCTTATTTAAAATGTTATGCAAAAAGACTTGGAGCTTTGATGAAATTCTCAGAGCAGTACGCCACCCAAAAGTGGCTAAGTGAAGCAAGCCAACGAGAGGGGCCTCTGGGGGTGTCCCAGAATCCCACTGGAGCAGAAGTGGTTCCCACCTTCTGATTCCACCTTCTCTCAGCACCTGCAGCAGGACCGGCCATCTATTTCCCTTGTCTCTCTTGGGGGTAGCCCAGCCATCAGCTGCAGTCCCTCATCTTACAGATGCCTCAGGTGTGAGTCAGATGCCCTCCACACCCTGAGAACCAGGAGGCTCAGATCAAACTCTCTCTTCCCTAGGGTTACAGTGGGGCTGGGTGAGGATGGAACACACAGTACACTAATAGCTCTTTTCAAAAATCCCTTTTGATTATACAGCCTCCAGGCATTTTAACTTCAAATAGTTTATGCTCTCGAGCGGTGCCCAGCCAATATACTGAAGGCTGGGATTTGGCATCTTCTTTGCAAACCCCGTCTGGAAAACCTTACTTGGGGTGTGGGCAGAGTTGGAGTCTGCAAGCTTGGGGAAAAACTAAGACTGAGATAGTTTCATTTGGACAACCTGCTCCTGATGGGTATGTTGGAAGCAGGAGGGGTCCCATGGCTATGAGCAGTGTCCACCGGAGACAGGTACCAGCCTGTCTGAGCACCAAGGGTCCAGAGGTCAGTCCCAGGAGAGCCACGCTTCCTCTGGTTCTTGGAAAAGTGGGCAAACATTCAGCTTGCACCTGGAGAGGAGGCTTTCCTGGTCTGAGTTTTCTGTTTCGTGTTGGTGAAGCTGTTGTCTAAAGACACAGCTGCTTTCTTTAGTGGGTGCTGAGAGTGACAGATTCCTATGATGGGGTGCACAGGGCAGGAAGGGATAGGTGAAGAATCAGAGGGGGACAGTGGTGGAGGGGTTCCCAAATACTTCCTTTTAGGAAACATTTCTGTTAACCAGTAGTGACAGCAACAACGATGAACGGTCCTGCCGGGACCTGGCTTCGGTTTCTGTTGTAAGGAAGAAAATAGACCACTCAGAGGGGTTTTAGTATTCCGGTCTGCAGCAGGCATGGCCCATGGCCAGTCTTGACATTGCTAGAGAAGCCCAGAAGATTTCCTTAAAAGTCCCAAATTGTGTTTCTTGGTAAAACAGAATCAGATACAGATATATCCCATTTATCCAGCTTTATGGGGAAAAGGCCACTCCACAGAAATGAATTTTTCAGATGGTATTTAGGTTTGTGCTATGATTTAATAAAGTGTGATAAGGTTTTGTTTGTTTTGTTTTTTTGTCCCCCTGTTTCGTTCTGGTCCTCACCACAACCCACACACTAAGGCACGGAGGTTTCATTAATCCCACCCGCAGCCTGCGTAAGACACAGCTAGCAAAACTGGTGGTCGGTCACCTTGTCCTCACAGCGGCTAGAGGTCTTCAGACCCCAGATATCGCTTAGAAATCTTCAATATATCCACATATATGATAATTTGGGAAATCCCACTTTCATTCACTACTAGTAAGGAGAAGAGTTGAATTGAATTCATTAAGTGTTCTTTAAGCAGCTTTTTAAGTGCTAAGTGCTGTTAGGTCCTGTTGAGAGATGCTGGATTTAGGAAATTCTGTGATAAAATTCATGGTGGCTGGGGTGCTATTGTGTTGTGGCTAGAGTCAGGGAGGTAGGTCACTACTAAGAGGACCAAGTAGGAAGGAAAAGGAGAAGTGAGAGTTGGATGGGCAGACCATGACCCTGAGAAAGTGGGCCAGAGGAGATGGAGCTGGGCAAGGAAGGTTAGGTCATGTGAACTGTCAGCTGGTCACTTGTTAGAAGTTTCTTCATATTTGAGATCACCTGTTCTAGCCCATTCTTAAGAAGTCCAGTCCAAGTGTTTCTGGGTACTAGTAGAAGAGACATAGTCCCTAATCTCAAAATCTTTACTATCCTAACTTCATCCAGGAATTTCTTCAGCTTTTGCAAAAATGAAATTATCCTACTGAAAATTTTGGAGGTCTCCCTCTATTTTGAAGCATTTGCAATGCCCTCCTTGGGAAATATGTAAATCCCATTCTATTAAAGGTTTAACATTGAAGCTCAGGTATCCATTGCCCCTTTGAGAGTTGGAGAGCAGAGAATGACTAAAAGGAGAAAAGGCTCTTGTAACAGATTAAGCAAATCCCTAAGATAAATGTCTAATCAGAAGGAGAAATAGGCACACCTTTTGAACACCAAAGTGCCCCTTCTTCATTCTTAGTATATTTCTCCCACATTAAAGAAATCCACTTTGCTCCCACTTCTAGGAATGTATCCTAAGAAACCCAAAACGCCAATCAGAAAGAATGTAGCTAAGATCTGGAAACAGCCCAAGTGCCCATCAGTAGATGAGTGAATAAAAAAGCTGTGGTACATTTATACCATGGAATACTATGAAGCAGTAAAAAAGAAGGATCTCTTACACTTGGAGACAGCATGGAGGGACCTGGAGAATATCATGCTAAGCGAAATAAGCCAGTCACAGAAAGACAAGTATCACATGATCTCACTCATATGTGGAATCTAATGAACAAAACAAACTGATGAACAAAATAGATCCAGAGACAGAAGCATGGAACAGACTGTTGAATCTCAGAGAGCAGGTGGGGGAGATTGTGGGGTGGGAAGAGATTAACCAACAATTTATATGCATATATCCATAACCCTTGGACACAAACAATAGGGTGGTGAAGGCCTGGGGCAGGGGGCGGGGGCAGGCTAGAAAAGGTCAATGGGGGGAAAAAAGGACATATGTAACATTTTCAACAATAAAGATTAATAATAATTATTATAAATAAATTTTTAAAAAAGAAATCCACTCTGCCATCTCCTGACTCTTCCTTTCTTTGCCTTTCCCTCTGCCCACTCCCTTGGGTAGACTCCCTTCTTGAGCTAACTTGACTTAACCAGCTCCAGGGTTGGCCAAAGAAGTTCCCTCAATTATTCTGGAATCCCAGCTCCTTCTGGCAGTGACTTCACATTGATGATGGGCCTTTGGGAGCCTGAGGTTCTTGTTTTTTAGCCTGAGTCTGTTACTATCACTTTAACCATCACACACACACACTTCCCAGGCATTATTCCCTCTAGGAAACCTATCAGCTATCCCTGGCTCACACCAGAACTCCTGCCAATCATTTGCCTGGATCTTCACTGAAGACCATGATAATGCTTACCTCCCCTCTTTTAGTCATAATGAATCACCTGTCTTAACCCCTGACACTAGCTTCCATCACCTGTCTACTGTCCATCTTGGGCCCTTCTCCTTATAGCTCCTATCTTATCTGGTTACTAATAGATCCTGATGGAAATCGTCTTTATGAGCTATTAAAATCCTCCCTCAAGTATCTTCTTTAAAAGTAGAAAGACTTGCCCAGCCAGTGTGGCTCAGTGATTGAGCATTGACCTATGAACCAGGAGGTCACAGTTTGATTCCTGGACAGGGCACATACCTGGGTTGCAGCTCGATCTCCAGTGTAGGACGTGCAGGAGGCAGTCGATCAACGATTCTCTTTCATCATTGATTTTTCTCACTCTTTCTCCTGCTCCCTTCCTCTCTGAAATCAATAAAAATATATTTTAAAAAATAAAAATAGGAAGACTTTCAGAAAGATATAACTGTTGCTTAAATATTAATTGACATAGATTATTTTTCAGTGGAAAATACAGGCAGCATTGAACTATGTAAAAAAACTTGGGTCTTTTGAGTTTGCATTAGGGATGGAAGAAAATCTGAAAAGATGAAAAATTGCAGGTACAGAAGATTAACTTTTCTCAATTTTGCCAACACTGGCATAAGGCAGTTCAATTTCTGCCTAATAAATGTATGAAGCCATATAAATATTTTCCTTGTCAGTTAACTTAGTTCAAAAAATTCTAAAGGGAGACTTTCAAATAAAGCACAATTAATCAGTCCACATACAGGCATTCTGAAATGCTTTTAAAAAAACTGTTTCTGGGAAAGATCCAAGATGGCAGCAGATTAGGTGGAAGCTACACTCACCTCCTCCCAGAACCAAACTGGAATTACAATGAAAGTGTAAAACGTGTTCCTGGAATAATGGAATGGTCACATGACACCTTTTATGCAAGTTTATTTTTGAATATACATTTTGTACCCCAAATTGTAAACTACTTTAGAAGACAATCCCATGCAGTTTGCATGTTTAGAACTCTGGAACTGAATAAATTAGTTTCCATTTTGGGAAATGGGAGTTGTTTGGTTTGGGGTTCTATTCTAGACTTCGTATTTTCGTTTTTTCCTTCTCTTCCTTCTACCCATTTCTGAATCCTTGCTCATTTCTTAAATCCTCTTATGGCACCTAGTTTTATTATTTGAACATGGTAAGTGCTGAACAGTGTTTGTTAAATTGAATTGAAGTCAACATGACCACATATGGGCCCATTTTACCTATAATTCTAGGGCAAGATGGACTTTTTGTTTTTCTGTTGTGCGATGAAAGCAAGTTGGCAAAGAGCTAACAACTTTTCATTCCCTGGAATCACTTTTATTATTTATTTACTATTTGTAGTACAAACATGTTTCCAAGAACTTAAGCCACTAGAATGTAGTTTTCTACTTAAATTCAATCCCTCTGTTTGGGAACCTTCTATCTATCAGGGAGAGTTTGGCAAAATTCAGAAACTAGTAAGAAAAAAAAATGACTGCAACTATTCTTGGGATAGATGAAAAAAAAAATAGGAGAATTATTTATTGAATCCCTTCATGCCTAACCGACCCATAACTGTTTCCAGAACCAGTTTGAACTAATTCTGTGTCTTGCACTATTTTATTTCGGGCTTAACGGACTTTAGGACCACAGAAGGGGGAACTGGTTTGGCAAAACATTTCAGACTATTCTTTTCTCTTCTCCCTTATTCCCCTCTTTTTCTTAAATGGTTTGGGTCTTGGCAGAACCAGAAAATGTTTTTCTCTAGTGCTTTTTATTTTGTCTTTAATTTTTAACTAAATGTGCATTTCAAAGAAAATGCAACCCAGCTGTTTCTTATTCTTTTGCACTCAACAAAATGGTACTTTGTAAAAGCCATTCAATGTCCAAGAAGCCTTGAGCCTCTTACAAAAAAGTAAGCCTTTCTTTTCTTTGAACCAAGAATGCAAGCTTCACCAAAAGGAAAGAGTTGGAACCAAGAAAGGCTGTGCTTTGGTTTAATTTAAACTTAGAATTTGTAAGTGACAGAATGATTGCAGCCTTGGCAGGATGTAGGTATTTCCAGGTAACTAAAATTTAATTCTTTTATTTATGAGCCTGACCACATCCAATAGTGATAGTTGTATAGTCTCTTCCCTAAGGACTTCTTAGAAGGGAAAATAGTGTGTGTGTACGTGTGGATGTGTGTGTCAGGGTGGGGAGGCATGGTGACAGGTAAGAGGGGGGTAGCAGGAAGAACAGCAATCCCACCCAGACAGATACATTGAAAAAAAGGTGGAATGAACCCTGATTATTTCGGACCTCATTATTAAAGAAAATGATCATTTCCACAGAAGAAAAGATGAATTGTACTTTAAAATTGTTTCTAAGTAGATTACTAAATGAATAATGTAATTCTCAATAAAATACAAAGAGCTATTTTAATTTACTTATGAGAGAGGAAATTCCCCAATTTCGGAAAGATCTATTTACAATACTGCAGACTTTTGTATTTTCACTACAACACTTACGTATTCACTAAAATAAATTGCTAAAGTTTTTCCACTTGGAAACTCTTTTTTGTCTTAATTAGAACTTATTGAATAATTGGAAGTTTTAAAAAATATATTTCTCTAAAGACATTTCATAAGTCCAACTTTCACTAATGGAGAACTAACTTTCCCCATCTTCATACTGCTCTGAATTCAAATTCATTAACAGTTAAAAAGAGAAGTGCTACAAATATTTTTACAGCTTTTGCTGTGGAAAAAAAACTGTTGATATGATGAAACTGAATTTAGTAAGAATTATGTTGATGCTGTGGCAAATTTTGGCAAGACCCCCTAATTCCCTGCAGGCATGTTATAGGGGCACTTAAAAATCCTACCTCTTTCTATTACAAGACTACTTTGTGTTTGTTATCTCTGGTATTCTTTTGGTGTTGTCTGATCTTTAGACTTGTGCCTTACTTGTCAAACTTTTACTCTAAGTGAGACTCACTTCAGCACACATGTACTGAGAGGGCGGAGAAGGACCAGGGCCTCTAACCCACCAGAGCTTTTGCAAGGAATAGGAAAAGGTTCCTATTCAACTGAGAAGTAGCTGTGAGGCATGGCTTGCAAAGTGGACGGTGCCCATGTGCAAAGAAAAAAAGGCTTGGGTGACTCTGCACTTGGAGAGGTCAGTACTGGCTGGGTTCTCGATGAACCAGCACAACAGCTCAGATCTGAGATTCGCATGGACCATCCAGGGAGATGAAAGGAATTTGGCCCTAACCAGTTTGGCTCAGTGGCTAGATTGTTGGCCTGCAGACTCAAGGGTCCCAGATTTGATTCCGGTCAAGGGCATGTACCTTGGTTGCAGGCACATACCTAGTGAGGAGTGTGCAGGAGGTAGCTGATCGATGTTTCTCTCTCATCGATGTTTCTGACCGTCTATCCCTCTCCCTTCCTCTCTGTAAAAAAAAAATCAATAAAATATATTTTTTAAAAAGAAAGGAATCTGGAGAAATCTACATCTGATGAAGGACTTGAGAGGTTTACTGGGGGCTTTAAGATTTAAAACCTCCTCTCAGTCTCTCCTGCAAAAACTTCAGGGAAGTCTCTGTTGCTCACTCATACTTGTGGAGCTGGGGATTCCTTCTCCTCTGGGGAATAGTAAGTAGTATTGAAATCTGACTCAAGATGAATGTGGAGAGTCAACTGAGGACAGAAACGTCTGAATCATTTTAGATGCCTCGGAGTAGCCCACTGTCTCTGGAAAAAAACTCAGAGCCCTCGGCCTACCTGCTAGATTATAATATAGAAAAGGTGAAAAGGCTAGACAGGTCTTGAATCCAAAAAAAGTCTTTCTAAAAGTCAGAATTATTATTGTAGTGCCCGTACGTTTTTAAGACCCGCCTTTTCTCTTTGGGGTTTTGTATTAAAATTCCAGTGCCCTTGGTGTTCATAACTTTTCAGCCATTATTTCAACAATCTAACTACGTGTTGAGTTTTACCTGTGCTAACAATTCGAGAAGGGCCAGTTCGTGTGGAGGCTACATGCAGGTTGCCTGGCTGGAAGGAGGATGCTCAGAGGAAAAGTGGGAGGTCACCAAGGGAAACCTATGACTGCTTCACAGATTTGTGCGAGGACACCCTTACCCTGCAAAATTGACTCCACCCTCGTGATTTTAACACTTTGGTAAGATTTGAACTCATCCACCTTTTTCTGCTTGCTTGAAAAAAGAAGAGCCTGGCCGGCAGTGGCTCAGTGGTTGAGAGTCAACCTATGAACCAGGAGGTCACGGTTCGATTCCTGGTCAGGGCACATGCCCAGGTTATGGGCTCGATCCCCAGTGTGGAGCATGCAGGAGGCAGCCGATCGATGATTCTCTCTAATTATTGATGTTTCTCCCTCTCTCCCCCTCTCCCTTCCTCTCTGAAATCAATAAAAATATATTAGAAGAAGAAAATGCATATGTATTTGGTATACTATTGCCAAGTATTAGGTGTTTTTTCATAAGTGATTTCTTATGGATTTCTCCTCACAGTCACATGGCGCACCTATCATCATTTCATAGCTAGCAAGAAGGAGTTGGCATTTAAACCCAGAACCTCTAACTCGAAGTCCAATTCTCTTTTTGCTATTCCAGGGTACTTACATGTGTTCACTTCTGTCTCTGCTTGGTTTTCCCTTTTGATGATCCTGCTACTGGCATTTCTTTACAGTCAGATTTTCTCAGGACAATCTCCTGAGTGAGGTCTTACAGTCCCAATGTATAAGTGAGATAACTGAGGCACAACCCCAGGCCCAACACTGCAGACCTAGACAAGAGGGCAGCAGTGTCAGACACGCCCAACTTGGAACCACTGGGAACTTCCTCCTCTGCATGGGTATCTCTAGGAGCCACCCAGCATTGACTGATACCTCCTGGGGACCCACTAGCTGATTTGTTGTGGGTACCAACACAGACTTGAGAAAAGCAATTCATAACCTTCACTCTGAGCCAATCCACACCTCAAGAGACACAGCACGACTATTGGCCAAATTAGATGGGAAACTGGAGTGTCTTGTTTGGCACTGAATTCCGGAGAATGCTTTCATCCTTGTATTGTCCAAGACCGATTTGGAGTTAAACTGGAACCAGAGTGACTGGAAACATTTTGCAGACAAAAGAGAACTAGTTCAGATTTCTAATTTTTTTCCAATGAAAAACTATCAAGGAAAATGCCAGGGAGTGGCCAGGGCCATCTCCCTGCATCCCCAGCGGGAAACAGTCCAGTCGCAGGATACAGGGTGTCTTAGCGGACTCCTTCATAACTCTGCCCCTCGCTCCAGCTTAAATCACTGGCCAATTGCAGAGCAGGCATAAATCGCCCTGAGCCCATGGTGCTCACTAAATGTTTCTGTGTTATTGAGACATAAATCCTGTGTCGGCTCAATGAAACGTCTGTGACCATTGAGTTAAACAAGTCGAGGCAGCTACTTAACGATTTCCAAACATTCGATTATTAAAGTTCAGACAAGAGGTTTGGGAGGAAAGCCATGTTCAAATGGACCTTAAACAGCCGTTTCTCACATTTGTGCAGCAAGCAACAGCCATAAGGACTCCCCCACCTCTGAACTCCAGCTCAGAAGGGCCTGGAAGGAAATCTCAAAGGAGAAGCAGCCCAGGATTTGGGGAGCCTGGCTGACCTGTGTAAACTGTCATTCCATGAAGCCCAGGCTTGCTGCCACTCTCTTGGAACCTGTCTCTAGGGCGTCTTCTACAATGAGGAGAGTGGAAATGACTCATTATGCCCAACAGATGTGATTCCAGGTAGTGGATTACAGCAATTTATGCAAATGAAACAGCACTTTTATCTGGATAGGTCCTTATTGTTTTGAAGAATATCCCCATGTATTTTCTCCATTTCTTCTCCTCCCCCCCCCCCCTGCCCCACTCCCTGTTACTCCACAGAAACATTGGAATGATCAAAAGAGGACTTTCTTAATATCTTGCCTACACACTACAAATTTATCTACTTCTCCTTTCCATCCCTGGTGTCAGGATGAGAGACATGTTCTTCCTTCTCCCCATGATGAGCCACTTCACATATTCCGGAATCTCAGCCCTTTTCTCCTTCTCTTTCCTGAGAGACTTTGCTCTATAGCAAAACTTCCCTCTATGCTCTGTTTGCAACCTCTTCTTTTTTATTGGCCCTGTCCCATTAGCATTTAACAAGCTCAGTCCCCCACATGTCTAGCAAACACTTCTGTCACACTCTACCCCCATATACTGCCTTATCTGTGTCCTTTCAATGCCAAACTTGTTTAAGAGTCTTGATCACTCACTCTCTCCCATGCTTCACTTCCCATTCAATCCTTAAGCCACCTCAGCCTGGCTTCTGTCCCTAAATTCTCCTCTAGAGCTGATCCTGCCAAAGTCGCTGTGTAGGTTGGAAGTCTCTGGCAGCAAGTAACAGAAAATCCCACTCAAGCTGGGTTAAGTTAGAAGGCAGGCCATGGGCTCATGTAATTGGAAAACAAGGAGAAGGTCAATGACCTGACATCGCCCAATCCAGTGGCTCCAGGTTGACACCCCTGTCTGAGTCAGGGAGGTGCAAAAGGGCTGTGGTAGATCAAGACTTTACATCAACACACACTGATATTCAGAAGAGAAAAAGCCATCCCAGCTTGGGGCTCTCTTTTGGGAGCACAGAAACTTTTCCTTGCAACTCACAGAAAATTTCTCTTCCCATTTCCTTAATGTGAATTATGTGTTATGTGTCCGTTCCTAAAACCAGCTTCAAGGGGAATGTCATAGAAATGCCTTCCTTACGAGCACTAAAATTTCTCTTACATCAGTGGTTCTCAACCAGGGGTGATTTTGCCCCCAACGGAACGTTTGTCAATGTCTGGAGTGAGTTTTGATTGTTATGACTCTAATTGTGGGGATAGAGGTCAGAGATACTGGCAAACATCCTACACTGCCCAGGACAGTCCCCCACAACAAAGAATTATCTGGCTCCAAATATCAATAGTACCACCATTGTTCATTGTTATCCCCCCATCCCATCAATCACAGCCTCTGTCAATGCCGACTCCTAAATATCTCTAGAGTTTGTCCATCGCTCTGCCTTCTCAGTGTCACTTTCCTTGATCAGGTCCTATCACTTCATTTTTTGCTTTGTTTTACTTGCCTCTTTTTTCTAACGGGGGTGTCTAATTTTGTCACCATCCAATCAACTTAACCTAATGCATCCTACATCAGTTAAGGTTTAGTTATGTATGAGAGAAAAAGTCAAAATAAACAAGATAGACATGCATTTCTCTCTCATGTATAAGAAGACTGAAGTCCAATGGGGTGAGGGTTAGAAGTGGAGTTCCTTGGCCGAGACCCAGGTCCTTTCCATCTTGTTACTTCCCCATTTTTTTATCATGTGACCTTTTTCCACATGGTCCAAACATTTGCTTGTTCTGGCAACCACAGGCATAATTCAACTAGCAGGATGGAAAAAAGGACAAAGAAGGGCTCCCACCTTCTCCATGTGAAACCCATTCAATCTGCCCACAGCTTATTGGACACTACGTAGTCATACTGCCCCATTTATTTGTGAGACCCTGGTGAGTATGGGATTTATTTCCAGCGGCCACACACTTAGCTAAAAATTAGGATTTCTATCAATAAAAAAGACATGGGAAATGATATTGTGGGACAACCAGTATCTTTGCGACACATCCAAATCATCTTCCTAAAGGGGAAGAATGGTCATGGGATCTGTTGCTTATTCCCTTGAATGGCTGACTCCCTGCAGTATTTAGGGAAAATACTGAACCCTCAATAATGTGGCTTAATGTGTTTGTCACTGTCTGCTCTCTGCTTACTTCTCTGGCCTTGTTGCTAATGATTTATTCTGAAATGCAGTTATAATGTAGCTGAACTAACAATACCTACCTCTCTCTCTCTTTCTCTCTCTCTCTCTCTCTCTCTCTCTCTCTCTCTCTCTCTCTCTCTTTCTTTCTCTCTTCCCCTTCAGCTCCTTTCTTCTACTGAATTGCTCTTACATTCCCTGGCTAACTTCTACTCCTGCTTCTCTGTTCACATAAGACATTATCTTCTCTGAGATTCCTTTTCAGACTCACCATGATTGGGTGGGGAGTCTCTCCTGTTTTTCCACAGCTCCAACTGCTCCCTCCCATTTTAACACTGTGTTGTCACTTGCTGACAGCTTCCTCTCTGTGTCCTCCCTCTTGGTTTAGCTTCTTTAGGGTAGAGATTGTGTCACAATACATGGTAAGCATTTATTAAATAAGTCTTGAATGAATGACTGTATTATCTCACTTGACCCTCAGAAATGCCTGTAAGGTAAGCAGCATTATTATTCTTACAGACTAGTTGACTTAGGTTAAGGAAATGTATGTGCTCAAGCCACAGCACTAGTTAGGGGCAGAGCTGGGGCTGCAGGCACACTTCTGGTGGTGCTCACTTTACAATACCACAGTCTCTTCCTCCACCCACACTGTCTTAGATTCACCCTGTAATGTCCACGCTGTTCACACCATCATTGTGCAATTGCTCACCAATGCCACTTTCCATTCACTCCAAGTTGTTATTTACACTGTCTTCTCTCCAGTCTTTATACACAGATCATGTAAATCTCTCTCCATATTTGCTGTTGCCTTGAAAGTATTTATGGCGGTAGCCAGCCTATCTCTTTGGCCTAAGACAGTGGTCAGCAAATTCATTAGCCAACAGAGCCAAATATCAACAGTACAATGATTGAAATTTCTTTTGAGAGCCAAATTTTTTAAACTAAAATTTCTTCTAACGCCACTTCTTCAAAATAGACTCTCCCAGGCCATGGTATTTTGTGGAAGAGCCACAATCAAGGGGCCAAAGAGCTGCATATGGCTCGCGAGCCACAGTTTGCCGACCACGGGCCTAAGAGAATGGCGCCTTTTTTCAGGTATTTAGTGGTCTGCATTTTAGAAGAGACTAGGCTTCCCCAGCCCAAAGACAGACTCTTCATTAGTCCAAGCAGAGATAGTAATTCTATTCCTCTTTCTAAGAGCTCATCTAAGATGACAAATGAACCTTAAAATATCGTAAGTTCTAACATGATCCTATAGCATGCTGGCCCAGTTTCATGGGTGTGTGAGCTGCGCATTTGCACGGGGCCTGGTCCTTAGACAGGCCCTTTGCTCTACTGCTGCCATCTTGAAATTCTTAATTTTTTAACAAGGGATGCACATTTCCATCTTGCACAAGGTCTTGGAGGTTATGAATCCAACCCTGGCTGGCATGAATAAGATGACTAAGCCCCATGCACTTCCTGATTTAATCACACTCACATCGGCTAACACCCAGCTCACAGAGACTAGTCCACTGCCTGCCTGGTGGGCTGTCCTGGCAATGTCAAATTGCTCTACAGGTTTCTACATGTTTCTTCTTCGTTTCTGGGCTTCTCTCATTACAAACTGGTAACAGCCAGTCATGGATCGACCAAATTTCCTAGACATGAAGGCAGTGACCAAAAAAAAAACAAAGGAATAAATTAATCCATTTGGATGTTGGGAGCCTGGGTGCCTGAAACAGAGACCCCCACCTAGAGGGAGGGGGGGTCTTCTGCAGGTGGTGTTCCTGCTGTCTGCCACAGCGTGGCCAAGAACTATGGTACGTTTTTAACAAAAATCATCCAGCCAAGAAAAAGGGAGTGTGATGATCTCAATTAAAAATGGGATGCAGCACAGGAAAAGTCAGAAGTAGCATACGGGTGTTACGGGGGCTTGGGCCAGGCTTAACCTTTGCTAGAGGAGTCAGCATGCCCTCCCAGACTTTCTACCCCTCCCTGAGCAGCAGAGCTGGGGGAAACAGAAATCAGGCCTTCTCTGGCTCTGCAGCTTTTGATGAGGACTTGAAATGTGAATAAATTGCCCTGACATGAGGAAAGGGTCACTGTCTCTGAGAAAGAATGAATCTTAATTAATACTAGAACCAGTTCAGGCCTCAAAGCTGTGGCAGTGAGCTCTCCCCAGTGATGATATGTCACAGGAGAGGAAACAGAAACCTTATCACTTGAGGCACTTAAACTTGAGCTAAGGGAAAAAACACAAGGAGCACTTTTGTTGCTCAAAGGCGCGGAGTTTACATGCCCGAAGGAGCATGAAGAGGTCAAGTGGCCTGTCAGAGGTCATAAACTAATCAGATGCAGAACTGGGACCCGGAGCTGGGCCTCCAGCCTCCAGGTCCAGGCTCCATCCTTTTTATGCAACTTGCCTTTCAGATCAGTGGCTTAGAACTCCACTTATAAATTGTGGGTTTAGGTGTATTTTTGTATTCCTGCCCCCTCCCTCGAATCACACTAAAAACAATTTAAAAGAAAAAGAGAGAGAAATACCTTTTATCGTCTTATGACAAAGAAAGAGGCACAGTCCCAAGCCACAATCCTAAACCCCAAACTCTGTACAATTTAGAGCAAAATGAGAGTGGATGCTGAGAACTGAGATACATCTTCTTGGGCCCTTGTTTTGGGAAAGAGATTTTTCTAAAAGAGTGATTCTCCAACTTTAGTGTGCATCAAAATTAATTAGGGCTTTTTTAAGGCACAGACTACTGAGTTACACCTCCAGGGTTTCTTATTCAACAGGTGAGGCTTCAAAACCTGCACTTCTAACAAGCTCATAGGTAATGCTGATATTATTGTCCAGGAACACCATTTGGGAAAGCCTTATATAGTATTTTAATTAGAGCATGGAACTCTACCGGTTGGTATTGGCCCTTGGAAAATCAAGGATTGTCTCTTTAGATACCTGATTAAATACCAAAAACAACACAAGGAAAGTAGCTACCACCTACAATTTGGTTTTCTAGCTGAGAGAGGCTGCCAGAAATAAAAATAAAAGGAAAAAAAAGGGAAATAGAAACTATAACAATGTGACATAGACAATTATATAAACAGCTTTGCTGTGAAATACATAATCCATGTGAACGCTGAAACTGAACTGAGATGGTCCCCCAAGGAAAAAGAAATAACAGATTCTAAAATATATACTGAATTCTGCTTTTGCACCACCTTCCTCCCCACTCTTCTCCAGCAAATTGTTGACCCATTAAAAATGGCATCTATGCAGAAAGAAACCAGCATGGAGACCATGAATAGATAAAACAATCACTTTTTTTGCAGAAGGCATATGTAGTACATACATCATGATCCCTTGAAAATTGTTTAGAAAATAAAAGAAATGAGAATTCAAAGAAGATAACCTACCAAAAGAAGTGAAAAGTAAGCTGCTGGAGCTCCAGAAAGAAAGTCATTTGGACTGAGAAAACCTGTTTGAATCTCAGGGCAGGCTTGAGGAAATCTCAATAAATAAAATGAGAAAAAGTGAAGATCAGAAAACATTTACAGAGGAAAAACCAATAAATAAATAAATAAATGCCTAAATAAAAAGTTGCAGACCTATAATGTCATTTTAAGGAATTAATTCTTCCCCAGACAGCAGAGCCTGAGGCACAGTCATATGTGCATGTCGTTACTTTGGGAAGTCACCCCAGGCCACAGGAGAGAAATGGGAAGAGTAAAGAAGGGAAAGAAGAAAGAAGGCAGCTCTGAGCACTGAATAGTCTATGTACTCAAGGTGGAGGGGGCAGCATTCCTTCACCGTCTCCGATACTCCTCTGGGCAAGGGCCCCTCATGGAGTGTGAACCCTTCAGGGCTGCACGTGTACAGGTGCCAAGAGGGTTGCCCAAGGAATCCCAAATCCCAACACCAGAGAAGCTCTTGGCAGAAAGGATGGATGTGGCTGTTGTCTGATGTGAGATGCTGTCACGTCGTATCTTACCAAGTCAGTTACTGCAGAAAGACTGGTGGCCGGAAAGGATATAAGGTAGGAAGAAAGATGTGTTGGACGTACAGAACAAACTGTCCTAGTAAAAAGAGACATGGGCATAAATTTGGAAAAATGTCTTAGTAAAGCTACTGAACTTGAAGGAGAAAGAAAGAATGTGAAAATGTCCAAGACATAAGCAAAACAGACATGGAAGTCACTTACAAAGGGTAAATATATCAAGCTGGTCCAATTGACCATTGCAGTGGTCAATACTAGGATACAGTGGAGAAAAGTCTACTAAAGCCACAGGTAACAAAAAGGAGACCAAAGAATTTCATTGCTAGACAAGCACTGTCCAGGTACAAATGCAAGAGACACATGTTCCCAAGCTTATAAGGACTCAGAGAAGATAGCTCCTGTTAGAGCATCTTAAAGCATACTCCTGGACAGCACCCAGCCAAACAAGATCTCAGGATGGAGAAGCCAGGATATAGGGACTTGTAGAAATTAACGACTTGATTTAAATATGGAACTAGGTTTACACCACTATGAAATTAAAGCTAAAGAATAGGACTCAAACGGCTTAAATTTTGACATTCTAAAAATATCATAATTAGCAAAACCATTGGATGAATTCTTTTCCTCCCACATCATAGTCAATAATCATTGGATATTGTCTAGCATTAAATAATACAGTTTTCTGACATTAAATAATACAGTTTTAATACTTCTCAAAATCCTGTGTCTCGATAGTAGGGATATGTTGAAGTATTAATAGTAACTCTATGGAAAAACAATTATCTGAAGCTCATAATTTTTATAGCTTTATCTTGATTTCTTTATCTTCTGTTACATTCATATAAAGGTCAATTTAATCCCATTGTCTGTGTAATGCACAGTAAGAAAGGTCAATGTTGTGTGTTGGTGAGACCAATAACCTCTCTGGGGAAAGTGGGCTGTTAACTCACCCCTTATCCCCACACACACTATCTTCTCTACTAAGGATTCTACTTCCTTCCTGACTTGTACTGTTTGTGGTCAAGAGGGATTTGGGGAGTATTTACTATTCACTAAATAGTTTACGATTTGCTTTGAACCACTTGTCCTGGTTATTTTGGGCAAATTTTCAGCAGTAGTTTGGAGGGAAAGGAAAGAATGTGAATAACCATTTATAAAGATGAGAGCCCGAATTTTGACTTTTGATCCTGTTTTAAGTGTTTCTCAGAATTTGCGGAAGCAAATGTGGGTAAGACACTCACCAATGAAGAACAGGAGCCTGAAAACCTAATGACAGAAAAAGGAAAAAGAAAAAGCTGCCCTGAATATAAGGTGTTGCCCAGGCTATAAAGAGTTAGGGAGGGTGCTGGATATAGCCTAAAGCTCCCTAACTGACGGAAAGCAGGATGCAGAAAAGACCACTCAGCTAGTTACTGTTGTCCTGCATGTGTCCTCATTTCCATGGACACGTCTTGTGATTGAGAAAACTATGATGAACAGACTTTTCAACACTCCTCAGTAGCCTCTACTCCTGCTGATACCAACAGAGATTCCTAAGGACCTCACTCGACTCAGTCGGAAATGCTGTGGAAGTCTTGTTCTTGAGTATAGATTGTTGAGTAAAACCATTTTGAAGCAAGAAGTGATTTCTATTAATGTATAAACATGTTCATGTATAAATCCTTGGGTATAACTTTATTTATAGATCTATCTTTAACTTTGTCCATATCTGGAGTTCTCTTCTACAAACTACCTGAGATGACTAGAAAGGGCAAATAGTAAGCTTTCTTTGAGGGCTAAAGTAATACCTAGATAGAAAATAAATAAATAAATAATCCTATATAATAAAAGAGTAATATGCAAATTGACCATCACTCCAACACACAAAATGGCTGCCCCCATGTGGTCAAAGATGGCTGCCCCCATGTGGACACAAGATGGCCACCACAAGATGGCCAACAGAGGAAGGCAGTTGGGAAGGACCAGGCCTGCAAGGGAGGGCAGTTGGGGGCAATCAAGCCTGCAGGGGAGGACAGTTAGGGGTGACCAGGCTGGCAGAGGAGGGAAGTTGGAGTGACCGGGCCTGCAGGGAAGGGCAGTTGGGGGTGACCAGACCCGCAGGGGAGGGCAGTTAGGGGCAAACAGGCTGGCAGGGGAGCAGTTAGACATCAATCAGGCTGTCAGGGGAGTGGTTAGGGGGTGATCAGGCTGGCAGGCAGAAGCGGTTAGGGGCAATCATGGAGGCAGGCAGGCGAGCAGTTGGGAGCCAGCAGTCCTGGATTGTGAGAGGGATGTTTAACATGCAGTTGGACATCCCTCGTGGGGTCCCAGATTGGAGAGGGTGCAAGCTGGGCTGAGGGACACACACCCGCCTCCCGTGCATGAATTTCGTGCACTGTGCCTCTAGTTGATAGATAATATTCATTGTAAACCAACAGTCAGACTTCTCTGGGCACATACTGTGGTTTAATTCTGAATTTAAGAACTTCTAGGAGAGAGAACACCTCAAGCCATTCTTGCTGTCTACACCTTTTTACATTCTTGAAGCAAGAAGCTAGTAAGCAGAAGGTCTCGAGGGGGTTGTGCAGGCAAGCTTTGAGTTGGGAGGACACAGGTAAGAAGGCTGAGCCTAGTGCTGGTGGTTCAGAGTGTGTACTGGGCAGTAAGATTAAACCTGGCACTTGGGTTGGGGAAACAGGGCCCCAAAGTGCATACAATTGCTGGGGACACTGTAGTGTGGAGGTGGCCCTGTATTCTGGAAGGGCAATCTTCAAGAATGAATGCCAGACATCTAAACTTATAGCAAAGGGTTTGAAATAGTCAAACAAAGCTTTTATTTCCTTCGTAATTATTACAAATTCAGGGCTCCCCCCAAATGCTAAATTGTGGTTCGTGTTAGGCATTTGGGGGTGCCCACAGGTTGCAGTCCACCTGGCTATTTCCTGGTCTGCGTGTTGTGTCATTTTGATTTTCTGTTGGAAGGCTGTGGGGATCTGGAATGGATGTCCTCAGGGAATTCGGAGAGACTTTCTGCCAATTCAGTCAACTACAGCGCTGGCTTAACTAGCTTGTTTTCAAAATCATAGGCACAGTTGTTCCAAAATTAATATTTTTGAATATTTAGCACATCCCTCAGGGAGAGCCAAGGGCCTCTCCACCTTTGTTTCCTCTGAAAAACAAGTCAAGATAAAGTCTTTGCTGATGAAACTCTTGGCTTCCTCATGTTCAGCTGTGCTTTATCCTGTGGCTTTCCCTCTTGAAAATCCCAAAATAGTCGCATAGGCTGGCCTCCAAGGCTAGAGTTGACCTGGCCTGTCTGGCTGCCTTCCAAAAAGGATTTTTCTGAAAATATTACTTTGATTTTTTTTTTCCTCATCAGAGACTTCATTTTTAGTATTAAAACTCATGCAATGCTGTGTCCTTTCCCCCTTATCTCATTGGCTTAGATCCCACAGCCAGTAAGTGGAAAAGATAAGACTTGATTGAATACAGGACAAATCCAAAGCCCATGTTCTTAATGATAAGGAAAACCACCCAATGCCATGCCAATGTCGGTGATGTATATGGAGGGGAGGTATGGAGAGTAACAGTACTTTGTTAAAAAGGGGAAAAATACAAACATTGTTTCTATGCTATCAGTATAGCTATGTGAAATTGTGTACACATAGGTGGGAAGACCAGAAGAAAATACAAAAATAAGCCTTTATAAGAGACTAAGGGGTTTTTCAGTTAGGAGTTTATCAATAGTTTTGCCAGGTGAAATTCCTTTGAGAGGTAACAACAAAATTCAGGTTGAAGAAGGTTAAGAATGAATGGGTTTGGAAAGGGAGAGTACAGGAGATGGAAAGTGAGGGCAGCCTGGTCTTTCAGATGCTGGTGGTGTACAGGAGAAATGTGCATGTATCTTTATTGGAAGAGAGGCAAGATCTGGGGATTTGAGATAAGCCAGGGGAAAGAAACAGAAGGAAGGAAGGAAGGAAGGAAGGAAGGAAGGAAGGAAGGAAGGAAGGAAGGAAGGAAGGAAGGAAGGAAGGAAGGAAGGAAGGAAAGGTAGATATAAAAAGGGAATGAGAGGACAGGGGAGAAGAAGAGAGGGGAGGGGAAGGGAGGAGATGGAAGGGAATGTGGTAGAAATGAAGGAATCAAAACTACAGTGCCTTCTACATAATAGTTTACTCAAAACAGGTGTTAAATTAAGAGTTAATGTTATTCAAAAAAAAAAAAAGAGTTAATGTTATTCGCTGGACAGTGAGGTAACCAGAACGTGGTTATTTTCCTTAGGAGCTCATTTTGTTGTTGTTTTTGCTGTGTGTGTGTGTGTAAATAACTTTATTTTTCTGAGTACCCATATCTATATATGTATACGTATATACATATATGTGTATATATGTATATATATGAACACATATATATGCTTAGATAAGTACTTAAAAATGCTCAGATACATGTGTATATATACACATGTGTATATGTGTATGTATATACATGTGTGTATACGTATATATGCATATACACATGTGTATATATGTATATATACATATGTATGTAAATATATTTATGTATATCCCAAAAGCACAATAAATAATTGAGAAGAAAATAAGCTGTGGATTTTTCCTTGCATGAATCTAAAATTATATCAAAGGTTTTTCTCCTTTATTTTTAAAAAATGATTATAAAAGCATTGTTGTCTCTCAAACATTTGAAAATAAGCATGGAAATCACAAGAAAAATTTTACTCTGAACCCTAATTTGAGGTTTGGGTAAACATTCAGGTATTCATTTAATTTCAGACAAATAAACTACAGAATTCTAGCAATATATTATAGGTCTAATTTACAATAAGGCGTACCAGTGATATTCCTACCAGTACTTTAGTAGAAATTTAAAACGTATATTTATAACACTTAGTCACTTCCCTTTAAAAGTAATATCTTTTCAGCCTGCATGGAAAGTAACCAGATGCCTAATTAGGCTCTTGAAACTCAGCTGTACTGAGTTAATAAGTATCCGTGGCAAGTATTAACTGGAATATTAGATTAACTAGAATATTCCTCGACAATAAAAAAAAAATACTCGTAAGTTCAGAAAACGAGGTGTGGTTTTTTATTTTTTGTTTTTGGTGTTTGTTTTTTGTGGGGGTTTTTTGGTAAACTTCTAAATAAGACCATTATATTTACATGTTCTTGCTGATGTACACCGTGATGAGAAATGAAACCATGCCCAAATTTATCTCAGTTATTTTTTTTGCTGTTTCCCCTCAACCCCTACTCCCTGTTCCATATATATATATGAAAGGTTAGTAGTTGTTGACATTTATGTATTTTTGGTGGTAGTGGTGTTTCTTGAAGGATACAAAAAGATTAGCTTTTTCGACATATATATGTACATATATGAAGGCTTTGTAGTATATTAGTGAAACAAAATAGATAAAATTTCAGTAATTCTAATTAGGCATTTGGCCACTCTTCCCACAGCTAAAAAGAGTGTTGTGTGTTTTTTCTTTTGAAGAGGAAGCAATAAAGAGTTAAAATATATATTTTTAATTTCTACTAAAATGCAGAAAGACACACTCTCATGGTATTTAGTAAATTACCAGTGTCTGGAGCTCAGTCACATTTGAAGTTAAATTAATAAAACCATATCTGTGAAAATCTTTGTGCTTATTTTCAAAGAGTAAAGAGATAAATGCATTTGCATTTCATTAAGAAAGGCAATTAAACTCCTATGGAAAATAAAAGCAATATAAAGATAATGGCTAATACTGAATTCAAATTGTTAGCATGAAAATTAATATAATGCATGCAGAGGACATGCATGCTTACATGGCAGATGGCAAGTACTTAGTATCAGCTGTTCTTGTAAGTGAAGTCAGTTGCCTGCCATGTCCTGGCTACTTAAATCCTCTAGGTCTCAGTTTCCTCATCAATGAAATGAGGATAATAGCAGTACCTACCCCGCAGGATTGCTGTGAGGATCAAAGAAATGCTTAGAACAGTGTCTAGCCAGCAGGAAACTCTAGCCAAATATTCGTTTTTATTTTTAACTGTTAGTACCCAACATAAATCATCTTATCTAGATTATTACTAATAGGATTTGTTTATTTTTTATATTCTACTAATTAGATTGCCAAAATCTTGGCCAATAAACATAGAGTCTTGCTTTTCTTTTGTAGCACCTTCCTTTTCTAGATTTGCATAGTAAGTTGGCAACTCACAGTTTGTAAATGTCATTGTTTCCATTCCTGTTTTAGTGAATTAATGTGTAACTCGAAGAGCTATGAGTTATGGTTAAACTGGACACTCACAAAAATAAAGAAAGCAGAGAACTCCTTCTCAGCTCATCCAGAGCTATTTCTTATGTTTTAGTAACTTCTGTAATTAAAATGACTCATCAGGTAGTGACGTCTTCCCAAACACAAAGTGCTTCCGAAAGAAGAATACTGGTGCTCCTGATGGTCCCCCATTCTATGAACAATAGGTGGGATTCCAACAAAAACAAAACCTTAGGGCTGTGCTTCCGAAGCCATTTGTAAAACAATAGTGCCACCTGTTGGAGAGAAGAAGTAAGTGCGATATAGTTTTGTTCACTGAACAAGTGCAAACTGTTGGGGTGCAGTAGGTGAAAAGAAGAAAAATGAAAACCAGTGAAAGGCTGCTCCACTCACAGCTCATGGACCAGTCTCTGTTTTAGGATCAAGATTGAATACTTTCATTTCTTGCCATGCCCCTAAGGATGAGGACTTCTGCCATGAGTCAGAGTGAAAGAACAGGTACTTTTTGTGGATAACTGCACAGGGAGTAGAGATTTTATTTTCTCCTTTTAGAAAGTTTACTAATTTACCTAAGTATTTTTTGTGGCTCAAAACAATAACATCAACATAGAAGTGCATAGACTAAAATAAAAATCCCAACACCCTTCCATCCCTAGAGAAAAACCACATTTAACAATCTTGTATACTGTATTCTTCCCAGTATTTTTCTATGCACTTACATAATAAGCAGTGTTGTAGAAACAGCATGTGAAAACCCTGTAAATTTGTTAAAGGAAAGAATACATATAGAAAACAAATAAGAGAAGATGTGCCCTTATGCTAACAGGGGTTCTACTTGAGTGGTGGGATTAAGAGTGACATATAACTTTTGTACCAATAATATGGTGTTAAAAATAAGACTTGGACAGACAGCAAGCTAAGTTCACAAGGAATATTTAGGGAAGTCAGAGCTAAAGAAAGTCGGTTTTAATAGGGTGGAGAGTGTGTCAGGGTGGAAAGCAAACTGAGAGGTTAGAACAGATTAGGAAGATAAGTGGAAGATTATGCTGTAGGTAGTATACTCCTGGAGGTCCTATTGTCTGGTAACCTCCTTGTCTTAGATGTTTTGTACATTTATCAAGGTGTGTGTGTGTGTGTGTGTGTGTGTGTGTGTGTGTGTGTGTATGCACATGTCTGTGTTTTGGAAATATCCAACTAAACTCTAAACTCTACTGTAGGCCAGAAACTTGTCTCCATGTATTCATTATCCCCCAACTGGAGGGCCTGCACCGTACCCATCAATAAGTAAACATTTACTTTCTGCCATGTTGACTTCTGTTTTTGTTTATTCTCTTTCTCAAAAATGATTTTAACTAAAGATTGCTCAATCTGTTAAGAAATTCCTGCCCATCCCTGGTATTGTATGGGCTCATGAGCTTCCTTCAGTTATGTTTCTTGTCCTGGCATTTTGCCTGTAAGCAGACAGAGAATGCCAAGTCCATACCAGATCACAATCACCAAGGACAGTCTTCACAGCTGGCACGGAGAATGGAATGTGCTCCCTTTGTTGAAATTATGGCCCTGGAAAGAAGTTTCCAATTTTCATGAGTCAAACAGTTGACTCCAGCACCTTCCACCACCCAGAAATGTCCTGATTTCTACATTCAAGCCATCTGGGCCACCATGGTGGAGTGTACACTGTGACCACCATCAGCAAATTCAGAAAATCGGTGAATTCCAGGAACAAAGGGACCTTAAAGGTATCTCAATCCACAACCCATCTTCTTTATATTTAACTTATTGATGACTGTTAGTCATTTATGTAATATATATATTGTTAAGACGTTTTCTTTTCACACATATGAGGAACTAAAGTCTCCCTTCCTAAAACTTTACACATTGTTTGCTTCTTAACTAAGATTTGAAAATGGAGCTCCTTAAGATGTGTCAGGTTCTGGGCTATGTGCTGAGGCTAGAAAAATGGTTAAGACACAGCTCCTGCTTTCAACAACCACCTCATGGTTGAGTGGAAGATAGTCATAGAAATATGTAATTAATAGACTGTATGTGTGTGAAATAATACATTTTTACCTAGAAACAGGGGAGAGAAACTATCTATCCCAACCTGGGCTGGCTGGGTAAAGAAAGGGAAGATTCCTGGACCATATAATAAGTCACTTCTCTCTCTCTAGTTTGTTAACCATGCAACTATGTAATCAGCTACTAATCAACCCAATTATTATCTAGACCAAACTTCTACATCTTTCCACGGAAATAATAATCTTTGCTGAGGACATGGTAACTGAATCCTATCATTCTTTCCCCACTCCATCCCTATGTAGAAGCAATGTTTGAGGACCCTAACTCCAGTCATAATACCTTATCACTTGCCAGAACCCCTAATCCAAGGCTCTCAGGAGTGGAAACATTAGGAAGAGAACCACTATGTTCAGTGCTTGGAAATGGCATGCTCTGTTTCATTTCTTTATTTCCAGAAGTGAATGAGAAAGCATGTCACATATTTTCTACTGGTGGACAATTTACATCCATGATGAAGCTCATACTGTTATCAGAACACTAGAGGCCTGGTGCACAAAATTCATGAACTTGGGGGGGAGGGAGGAGGGTCCCTCAGCCCAGATTGCCAGGCTGAGGGACTCCACCAGTATATGATCAGGGCCGGGGAGGGATGCAGGAGGTTGGCCAGCCAGGGAGGGACCACAGGAGGGCTCCAGCGTGTGTCTGGCTTGTCTCACTCAGTCCCGATCTGCCAGACCCCAGCAGCAAGCTAACCTACTGGTTGGAGCGTCTGCCCCTGGTGGTCAGTGCATGTCATAGCGAGTGGTTGAGCGGCCTTAGCATATCATTAGCATATTGTGCTTTGATTGGTTGAACGGACAACCAGATGTCCAGACACTTAGCATATTGGGCTTTTATTATATAGGATAGAGACAGAACAAACCTGGACCCTTGATCACTTTATTGAACTGCTGGATCAACTAATTCTGATACACACTTCCAAGCAGGTAAGCCGATACACTAAATGTACATACTCTTGAAGTCTGTTTGATGTGGGTTTTCTGTTACTTGCATCTAAAAGCACCTTAAGTGTTTAGCTTGCCTAAAGCCTTATTAAAATGAAGAGATATAATGTCTATTTTTTTTTTCCAAAAATCCAGTCTAATAGTATTAAGAGGGGAGAGAGTTTCTTTGGTATTCCTTGTTTGGGAAATTAAATATGGTTACTTGTATCTGAAGTCACATTTTCCTGGAGAGTGTTCTTGATTCATTTACAGTATGGCTAACAGTTGGAAGCAATTCAGATTCCCCAAGTATTTATTACATACTATCCTTTGCCCTGCATATGCTGGGTACCAAGGTATATGCAAACTGGTTCTGAATAAGATATGGCTTTCTTTGAGGAGTTTAAAATCCTTTGGAAATTAAATGTAATATAAGGAGCCTGAGCTTTGGTGTCATATACTCGGTTCAAATCTCACCCTGCCTATTATATGTCTGGCACTCTTCATATGCTGTCTCATTTAATCTTCACATCAACCGTTAAGGTCATTATTTATGAATGAGGAAATTAAGTTCAAAGAGGTAACTAACTTTCCTAAAGTGACTTGTCAGACACGATGGCGCTGGGAAATGACTATAGGACTGAGTCCAAACCAGAGGTATAACCAATGTCTAGGTGGGATCTGAATGTACCATTCATCGGCAAGCACTCCAGACAGCCAATTTATGTCTATTGTAGTTCTCTGTCTTGCAGATATGCTCTGAAGTTAAAGGTGGTGCTCCGTTGTTTTTTTGGGGAGGAAAAAAAACACTCTTAAATGAGGAAAAAGCTCCATCTGATGGCAATTAATGCAGAAGGCGAGAACATTGAACAAACTTTTTTGGTTATCCATCCATTCAATAAGATTTATTATACCTCATATATGACAGGCATTGTGCTGAACAGAAAGAAGAATGCATGAGGCTCAGTGTGTGCTATGGAAGAGCTGTGGCCTGTATGTGACGATGGCTGCTATGTATCATATGTCTACTAACTGTGAGACATTTTGCATAAATCATCTGTAATCCTGAAATGGCGCAGCATGCAAGTATTTTTGTTCCCATTCTATGGATGGGGAATATGAGGCTTTGAAAGGCTATGCCCATAGCACACCAACAAAGTCAAGGTTGGAAAGCAAGTCTGAGCCCAATGTTTGTGTTCTGTTCATGGTGTCACTCAGCCACATCTATCTGAAACCTAAACTTGATTGAGAGAAGTAGTGTCCATCAAATGTTCTTCTATTTTCTACTCCAGCCACTTAACTCCCATTCTCCCCGGCACCACATGCCTGCCACAGTGCTACCAGTATTCCAAACAAGTGGCTATGTTTATTTAGACACTTAGTGAATTTGCATAATGTATTTTCAGTTCTGTGACAGAGCTATAACCATGCTCATCAAGTGAATGATCTTGAGAAATCTGAGATCTGAGCATCATTCTTCAAGTTCTGTGAGCCCTAATAGGCAGCTCTCTTGCCTGTTGTGAGGAACAGGTTATATGATGTAAATTCAACGTATCTATTTCCAATACTTATTATATAAGCGAGGCACTCCCACATGTTATTTTATGACTTTCATTTTGTAAATAATGAATTTAAAGCTCTAGTACATTGTTCTGAGTCATTCGCATTATAAGTGTAGGTTCAAGATTCAAATCCCAGCTCTTTCTGTCCGGCACAGTTTTAAGTGTGTATCCCAATTTCAATGTATGTTCAAGGGTATGTCCAAGTCTAGAATACTTTCCGCTACACCAGATGTGAATACTCTTGGGTTTGGTATGGTGAGAACTACTTTTATTTAAAGGATTTACTCTCTTTCTTCCCTTCATTCCACATCTATGATGGTTTTGGGAATATTTTACGTCTATGCAACCTCTGCTTTTTTCCTTGGTGTCTCATAATTACTGGTCCTGACTCCAAGCTCTCATTCTATTCCCAGAGGCCATCCTTCACCATGCTATGGCCTGTCTCTCAGTTAACTTTTCATGAGAAATATCTCCTTTGTGGCATTTACCAAAGGGGAAAAAAAAATCCCAGGCTTCTCTAAATAGCATAAAGTAATGCTTTTCTCATAGTCTTAAAAAGGGTTTTTTCCATTTTTCTTTTCTTTTTTTCTAAGTTGTATGACTTGTCTCATTAGTGGGTCCTAGACAGTTTGCCACATGAAAACTATTCAAGTAAACTTTCTTCATGTCTTTAGTATGACTAAGACTGATTTACTCTCCTTCGCCGTGGGTGATCTCTCGGGAATATGTTATTATTTTCAGAAAGAAGAAAATATCAAGTTAAACATCTGAGATTTATTTTTAAAATTAAGGTTTCTGATAAAACTCAGTAGAGGTGAGTACCTCATTTGGGTGGGGCCACAATAGTTATGCCTGTCACCTTATGAAGTGCTCTGCAACAAATTCTATTTTTCTGTCTTGCTTTCATAAACCCATCCCCACTTGAAGGCTTCATTGAGGTGACCCTTGAACTGGAAAATGAGAGTGTGTTGATAGGAAAGGGGCCATTGCTACATTCAGAAGCTGTTACGTAGTTTTGGAGTTCTATCAAGGGAAAGGGAGAAAGGCAGACTAAGACTACTGTGGAAAAGATGTCCTAATCTTTTCAGAAACTATCCTAAATCAATGCTTTCAACTAACACTTCTGTGTGCAAAGTAGTGAAAAGCGAGGCATCTGAAAGACCAGAGGTCAAATCCCATGTCAGCTACGTAACTGCAAGAGGCTTAGTATCTCTGGGGTTAATAATCATTACTACCGCACGGACTATGGGGTTTAAATGAGATAAAGCAAGAAAAGCACTCAGCACAGTGCCTCTTGATCTTTAGTTCAGCAAATATTCTAGCTGTTGCTATCATTATTATTATTTATTAATTATTTTATTTTCTAGATGTAAATCTTCAGGCAAGTCCAAGTGTTATGATAGGACATTTCCACTTGGGTATCTAGTCATAACCTCAAGTTTGAACCCTGTACAGCGGAAGTGGATTTCTCTGAGATCAATAGGAGAGGACTGATAGGACAAATAATATTGACCTAGGTATAGATTTAAATTGTTCACTGACAACAATCAATTATGCATTTTCAGTGCAGGTGCCTTGAGACTATTAGTGTTTAGTCCCCACAGGCATAGGAGGCTAGATTTCCAAAATGCAGAGAAATTCTATGATTCAAAGTGCCAGCATTCACAACCTTAAGTAAGCACAGGATATAAATCCAATGTTTTGAGAGGAAGAGAGTTTGGCAAGAAGAAATTTGGAAGCTATTATATGATGCTGGGAGTGGTTTGGAGAAGAGAGCTGTAAATTGAACATTTGACTAATTATCCAGATTCTGAAACACAGACCTTGCATCCAGAAACTTTTAATTTTAGTCTTTTAGTAGAATTTACTAAAATTCTATATAATGTTTTCTTAAACAAGTGGCATTAACATTTGTGGTACTGCCTAAAATCACTCCCCAGAAGTAATAAAGGATATACACCCCACCCCAACCCAACCAACCCCACATACAAGAATATCCAAAGTGAGGAAAAGCTAATTATTGGTAGAATTTGAATATTGAATATAACCTTAAAAGAAATTATTAAGCCTTTTAAGGGCTTAATTACTCCAAAAACATTTAAAAATAGTCTAAAAGTTCAATTGCAACACTCCACTCACTACCCATACAATGAGGAAATAGATGTGGGGACTGGTTAATATTTTACTTTTGACTTGTACTGGACCCTATGTCCAGCCATCTTAAGAATGAAGACCATAAATATAAAGGCAGGTGAGTGAGTGTAGGCATAGCTCACACCACTGGACAGAGCTCAAAGCCCATGCAACTCTGGTGAGTCAGAAGTAGTATGGCTCAGGCGTGTTCTCTGTGTTTTTGTGTGTGTACGTCTCTCTCTGTGTGCGCACACATGCACGTGTACAAATAATCAAAAGTAAATTTATGCATACTTATTCATCATTAATGCCCATGAGTGATCAATAAATTATACTGTATCAGCCTGATTGCTACTATTATCATTAGGAACCATTAGTCCATCAAAAAAGTATATTTGTTTGAGTTGCTAAGGTGCTATATGTGCAGTTGCTTTACTCTTCTGTTTCTAAAACCAAGTTTAAGGTAATGGGAAGAAGCCACTTCTTGGGTAAAGTACCCCATTCAGTATTTCTATGCCACCATAGCATTTACCATCCTGTATTGTAATTGTTTACTTGTCTCTACTGACCATTGGGTCATAAGCTCTAGGGGGCAAGCAAGCAGCTGTCTTTGTTCAACATTTTTTATCTCTTGGTACAGTGTGCCATGTGCTAGATGCTCAAGAAATAAATATTTATTGAGAGAAATAAGTATCATTCCAATATGTTACATAAGACAACACAATACAACTATCTTTAATTATTATGATCTCCATTAAAATGATCTACTGAGAAAAAGTACAATGCCGACCACCACTTACAAATGTGCCAGCCCAGGCGATCTGCTGACTTTTCACATTATCTAATTTGGGGATTTACATTGAGATCTCCACATGAATGTGTACAATATGAGCTACAGGGAATATAAGCACCCTTCATGGTGGGAGGTGGGCCTGTACTCACTGCCTATACACACACTCAGACACATTAGTGCTGGACAACCTTGGATTTAACATCGAAATGGTTTCACTGTGAAAGCTCCCCAAGGTTGTGAAATCTAACTGAAATTAAAGTGCAAAATAAAAATTACCAGGGAAAAAATATGGTTTTTTCCTCTGCATAAAAAAAAAAAGATGATTTCCCCCCAACAACCCTTCCCTTCCTCCCCCCTCCCCCCCCCCCCCCCCCAGGATATGGGGCCATAATGATTCAATTTCTCTTGCACCAATCAGCATCGGCCTGTGAGATCCAGACCTGGCACATGGAAATTTCAGCCTTAAGTCAAATATTATTTCAAAGTTAATGACAAAATCTATTTTTGCAGTGGTCTTGTTTAAAATATTTCCCCTTAATACTCTTGAAATGCTGTAATTGAAAGCAGTTATTTGAGATGCCAGTGCATACTTCTTTAATTATGTCCTGGCCCATCTGTTTCCAATGAAAGGGCAGTATCTGTTTGCAGTTACCAATCTTATGAAAAACAGGCTTGTCCCGAAATAGATTGGAACTAAAACCAGAAAGCATTTCTTTCAGAGGCATCCTTTCAAGCCAATTAACTTTAATCATTATAGAAATGTTTATTTCCCATCTTAGTCTCTCTTCACATGTAAATTCCTTCAGGGGAAAAGATCTCTTTTTGTGACTGTTTGAATAGTTCCAATTTGGATTAATCAGAACCTGCTGGCCTGTTTATGTTCCAATTGTGAATGCTGGCAGCTTCCTTGATGCAGGAAGCACACAGCCTGCGAGGAGAGGAGACCTAGCAGGGCAGCACACACACACACCTACTGGGCAGAGCAAGTTGGCTTAACCTCCTGGGTCCCACGCTGGCTCCTGTGCTGTCTTCTAGGGTGGGAACTGATGATGGGTGAGGGACTAAGATTCCTCAGCCACGTCACTATGAAACCCATCTCCTCTAAGGAGCCAGACATTCTTTTGGACCGCAAGCGCCCATGTCACTCTCATAAAAGCTATAAAAAGGCTTGGTGACCTTGCAAAATGCAGTATCTGTGATGGTAACTTACAGCAATATCACACCACCTATGGAAGAGGTAGTTCTAAATTTCCTCTGTTCTTCAGGGAAATTTTCTACCCACAGGTTTTTTTAAAAAAATTGTTTATTGCAAATTTTTAGTTATTAAGTACCTTCACTCCTCCAAAATGTAAGTTCCTCCAGTGCAGAGATTTTGGCTGATTTGAACACTGATACATCCCAAAGACCTAGAATAGTATCTGGTACAAATAGACCCACAGTGAATATTTGTTGCATTTATTCATTCTTCTAGACATTGGGGATATGTTCACATAAGACAAAGTCTCTTCTCTTATGGTAGCTTGGAAATGAAAACAAAATGGACAAAAGACAAGACATATCGACCATAAGCATTATGAGGGTATAAAAACAAAGTAGACAATGTCTGATGATGCAAAGTGTCTGGGTCAGAGTTGGTGTTTAATAAACATTTTATTAATTCAGCTCAGCAAGCAGATGTGTCTTGGCCACCACCTAAGAAAGCTACCATTTACTGAGCCTTTAATAAGTTCCATTCATACACATGAGTTCTTCTAATTCTTAAAACAAACAAGTAAACACCCCGTGGAGTAGATTTTAAATATCTCCAATGTTTATATGCCGAGCTGGAGCTTATGTATGGAAAATAACTTGCTGGGGATAATCAGTTAATGAACGCCAACACGGGATGAGGAATTCAGGTCTGTCTTTGTTGAAAGTTGATATTCACACATGCTATCTACTGTCTCTTCTGCACCATTCAGTGTCCTTCAGGGCTTGCCTCTAACGCATCAAAGCTCAGGGATTTCATGCTCACGTATTTAACACTCTGAAACCACAGTATCATCATCTGGGAAACAACAGTTTCATTCCCATTTCTCCCTTGAAGTTCCTGGGTGTTACACCGACTGGAACTCCTATTACCAACGCCATCCTTCAACTCTGGCTTTCTGAAGCTAGAGTATCTATATTGAATCTCACGGGTTCTGTCCAAGAAGCAGATATTCTCCTGTTTCCCAAGAATCATGAGGGTGAGTGATATATTTCTTCCCTTTGTAGTCGAACTGTTATTCTGTCAGGATGGATGGACTTGGCAGGCTTGAATTAAAGAAAACCACCCATCTATTCCATGTTTTCTTTCTCTGATTATTTAAATACACGTGTAACAAAATCCCTTACACCTTCATAATCAAATTCCATCCCCAACTTTCCAGAAATCAGTCTAGAATTCACTTGGGAATGTCAAGTGGGAGGCAGTACAGAGTGTCGCAACAATGAGAAACATGGAAGGAAATGATGGAAAGTTGGGAAAGAGAACCGAAACACAGTGATTATGCAGTGGCCGAGCATCTTAACACACTCAAACAAATGAGTGGCTTCTGAAATTATGTGGTCAAGGAGGAAGTTGGTCTCCATGTCCTTGAGCCCGACATTCAGGGACTATGACTCACATGCTGGGTCTGGAGCAGACTAGTGAGTTATGAACGAACTACAGGCACTTATTCTGCATTAGAGTGTCTATGATTTATTTGTCAACTGTTCATTTATCACTTCATAATATCAGTCACCACTTCTCAGTCTTCATGCTCAATGTACTAAGTGCTATCTTAGCAGCAAGAGAGGTGGATCTCTACCCAGAGAACATTCCATTCAAATTCATTAAACGCACAGATACACAAATGTGAGATAAAGGGAAGAGCACCCTCAAGAAAATAGGAATGTCTACTGAAAAGTCAGTATGTTAAAGTGAAAGACACTAATAACAATAACAAAAACAGTAATACCATTTATTTAGTTTCTACTATGTGCCAGGCACAGTGCTAGGAGCGCCATAGTGGTTTTATAAGGACCCTTTGCAATGAATGTTCTTATCCCTACTTTACAGATTAAAAAAATTGAGGCTCAAAGAGATGAACATTTTTAAGTGCCAGAGCTAGTAAATGAAAGAAGCAAATTTAAACCCAGCTCTTTCTGCCTCCCAAACCTCTGATCTTTCTATATTAATGCAGTATATGCTAAGGATATTAGTAGAAAATGTGGTGCAGAGAACTCTGGCCATTGAAGGAATATTAAGAAAATAGAAAAGTGCCTGGCCTGTGTGGCTCAGTGTTTGAGCATTGACCTATGAACCAGGAGGTCATGGTTCGATTCACAGTCAGGACACACATGCTACTTACAAGACACCCAACTGAAATAAAATCACACAGGTTGGAAATGAAGTTATGAAAAAAAAGATATAGCATATAAGTTCTAACCAAAAGAAGGCTTATTTTGTAATGTTAATACCTGATAACAGGATTTAGAGCAAGAGAATTAATGCACAGCCCGGCCAGTGTTGCTCAGTGGTTGAGCATCGACCCATGAACCAAGAGGTCATGGTTCAATTCCTGGTCAGGGCACATGCCTAGGTTGTGGGTTTGATTCACAGTAGGGGGTGTGCAGGAGGGAGATGATGGATGCTTCTCTCTCATTGATGTTTCTATCTCTCTATCCTTCTCCCTTCCTCTCTCTTTAAAATAAAAACATATTTTAAAAAGTAAAAATATAGAATTAATGTACATAAAATTTGATACAACATAACAATATAAGGAGAAATCAACCAGAGAAGTAATGCAAATAAAACATGATACAACAAAATATAAGGAGAAATCAACCAAGAAGAAATAGTAATCACAAATGCATATGCACCTAAAAAGCATAGTTTCTAATATATAAGTAAAAACCCAAATAGACATCTTCATCAAAGAAGACCAAAAAGAAGCAAGAATATAGGAGATTTGGACCAAACATTATCAAGGTTAGTTCAATATCCATATTTCTATCTTTATACCTATAGAGATGATCCTTTTCCCTCTAGTTAGAAAATGTACATTTTTTTCAAGAATATAAAATGTATTCAATCACATAGTAGTATAAATTAAAATATCAATAACAAAAGGATAACTAAAATATGCCAGGTATATAAAATTTTTTAAAAATTTGAAAAAAACTATGGTTTATAGGAGAAATGATAAATAAAACAAATATATATACAACTAAATAATGATAAAAATACTAAATTTTGTATTTGTGGGATTTGGCTAATGTCATACTTATGTGGAAGCAAGTACAAGAAAAATTAACTCTAAAATAGAACAGAAATTATAAGACTTAGAAAAAAAGACAACAGAAAGTATCAGATACTTTAATTTAACAAATAGATGAAATTAATTGTTAAAGAATGAGATGATACTTTTTATGCTATTTTAAAGAAAATGCCCAACATTTTACTTGAAGAAGAGAAATAAATTGCTGAATGTGAGATAAAGATTTCTTATGTATCAGAGTTATTACTTTTTAAAAATCCCTCTAACTTTAAAAGAAATATATGAAGAAAATTTTTTGTGTCATTGTCATGAAAAAACACACCATATTTCTAATTTTAGTACACTTTTTTCTCTTGGCCACCAACATTGAAGCAATTGGTACTGCTATACTTCCTTAGTCCTCCCAATCTTCCTATTTGTGTTGCTTATATTATTTTTACTTGTTTTAGGGTTATAACACTTATATTGTATTTTGCAACCATAATTCCTGTACCTGTTAAATTTTGTTCTATTTTTAAATGGATTCAATACTCACCAGTGCTTGTTTTTAATTTTACCACAACTTTGCAATCTGGTGGTTCCTAACTTCTTTAAAAATCGCTTAGTTGACTGGTTTTTATTATTGAATGTTTTAGTCAAGAAGTCTTCATTTGAGTCTTTTACTTTTTTTTTTCACATATGAGGTGTCTGCCTTTTCTCCTATTTTTTATGAATGGCAATTTTGCTAGGTTCAATATTCCAGAGTTGACATTTGTTCCTATAGAACTTTGTAGACATTGCTTCATTACCTCCTGGAATTTCCCCCCATCCTTTGGTGACTCACTTTTTCTGCCTAAAGCAAGTCCTTAAAAATAAATTTTTAATTCAGTAATTTAAGCAGGATTCTAGACAACACTAATTTTGTATCATTGTTTCTCATGTATGCAAAGTGCCATCTCAAGTTGTAAATCATTCTTCATTTCAGAATTTTTTATTTTTTATTTTTTACTGTAGTAGATCTTTAGAGGAGGTCTTTATTTCAGGGATGCCAACTGTCTTCAATGCTAGATTACATTTGTCTATCATAACTATCAGCTCTGCTCTAATTGCTCAAATCTCTTGTCTGTGATTATTTCAATGTCTTCCCCCGCCTCCTGCCATGCCATGATCCAGTTTTTTGCCATGCCTATTCCTTTCCTTGGCCTTTCTAATTTATTTATGAATTCTCCATGCTGTTATTTTAGTTTACAATCTGTTTCATTATTTCTACCACTTCCCTTCCATCTCCTTTTGCCTCATCCCATCTTTGGGTTCATATTTTTACAAAGTTGTTTCCTATAATGAAGCACTATGCAGCATTATACCAGGCTAAGAGAGTAGAGAGAAGCAGGGGTGCCGATCCCCCATGACACCTAAAATGGAACAAAAGTCATTTTTAAAAAAATGAAAACTCTACATAAAGCACATATGGTGCATGTGTTAAATGAAGATGAATTGTTACATTACTGAGATGGTTTACCTGTGGTCCTAGAGGTGAAAAGGAAAGACTTAAAAATTTTTAATGTCCACTCTAAGCAGAAGTACTTAAAAATAAATTTAGACAAAGCATTGTATTACCTGAATTTTATAGTTGCATGTATGTGTCTATATATCAAATTATCTGTTTCTAGAGGGGAATTATGCAATCCAATGTAACTCCTTTTAATCCAGTTTATTTGGTTTATATCAATTTAGTTCAGGTCAGATCAGCTCAGTTCAATTTAACTGAATAGAACCACTTGCTCTAATCTTGGTCCACTTTCATATTCGTATGAGAAAGTAAAGTCCAGCCCCAGATAACAGATAATAGTTCTGTTGCCAATATTGGCTCCAGGCATCCCCTCCCCCACTTCCCCACTTACTCACTTGACCAGCTTTGTCCAGCCCTCATCTCCTGCATCTTTGATCTTTTGGCTTTGTGGTCCAGCTCCTATTACCTACCTCCTTTAGATTCCTTTTTGTTTTGACAACTTATTTGGACCAATTTCTGTGTCCTTCCAATTTCAGTCTATTTCACTAATCTGTTGACGTCTTATAATCCATTCAATTTTAATGACTGCAACTCAAAATGAGAGAACTTTGGCTAAAGACTATTTCTAAAAAATTCACCAGCCTATAAGACTACTAGTATACCTTGACCTCCCTACCAGTGTATATACGCACTATGTTGCAGTGAGGCATAAAATGGCAGAGAAAGACCATGTATAATGTCGACTGAAAATTGCCTCCTTGTGAGGCCTCTTTGTCCTTCATTGTTTACACCCTAATTGGAGAGAGCCAGAAAGGCTGCCCAACCTAGAACTCCTTTTATGTGTGCTAATGCAATTCCTACAGAATGCATCGGGAGAGGCAAGCACATAACTGAGCATCAGCATCAGTCCAAAGTTCTCAGAATAAATTACTTTCCAAATAGTTCAAAGAGATTAAAAAAAAAAGGCAGACAGACTGTATGGCTGGCAAAAGTTGGCATCAAAGGCAGATGATGGATTTGAACAGCAGTTTGCTGTATTTTTATGCTTTGAGTGACAGCATAAGTGTCTTCCTGTTATTCTTGGCAAGGCAAAAAACTCAAAATTTGCCTTTGGGTTTTTTTTTTCTTTGTTATTTTTTAAAACTCTAGTAATGCAGTGTTTTCCAAAACTGAGAAAAAGCATGAAGTCACCTTCTCTATTTCTCTGTCCAAAGAAGTATTCCCTATGATGAGTATTCTAGGACCTTTAATTACAGTAATGCTCTCACTACTCTCTCTGAGACACGTCTCGTAGTGATTCTTATTATCAGATCTAGTGATTCTTATTATCAGATATTTCTTTCTGTTTCTGATTTTCCTTTCTGAATTTCTAAAATTTCTACCCATATTTCTCTGAACTACATATGTCTATATCATGCTATAATCCTGATGTGGGGTTATGACCCTCATATTAAGAAAGGCATTTAAGCATTTCCCTCAGTTAATGGACTAGGAATGGGGATAATTATATAGAAGGGTGTAGGATGTTATAGGGTCTGAGTGAGGACTTCCTAACCCCCAAGGTGTAACATCTGATTAAAGTAACATTAGATGGCACCTTGAAAGGAAAATAAAGCATCAAAAGGCACCATGGTGGACGAGTATACTAGTATGAGGACAGTTCCAACTCTTCCTTGTGGTGGGGAGAGCAGGTCACCAACTAATTAGCTTAGCATTTATTGGGTCTTTATTTGATTCTCATTCTGTTCTAGAAGGTCTTTCCATGCTTTCTGTCAAATCTTATACGTTTCCTGCCCTGTGTGAGTTATGGGAGTTGTTTAGCTCATAGCTTCTCAGTAGTTGTTCTTCCCCCAGTAGTTGTCCTGTACCCAACCTTGTAGAATCTTGCCCTGAGCATATGCAGCTTATGATTTGGCCAACACTTCAATACAGATTTCTTGAGCTGACAAGGAAAGATATTCACTTTAGCACTCATATTAACATTTTACTGAAGATCCCACCCAGTTAAATAAGGCAAGAAAAATAAATAAAAGACAAACATATTCAACAGGAAGATATAAGACAGTGTTTTTTCACAGATGACATAATCACATGCATAGAAAGTCCTGAGAAATTGTCAATCTATTATAACTAATATGTAAATTTACCAAGGTCACAGAATATGAGACTAATTAAAATTTAATTTTAATTCTAGATAGTAACAATTAAATTTGGAAAATAAAATTAAGAAAACAATAACATTTACAATAGCTTTCCAAGCATTGGAAACTATTATACATATAAAACTATAAACATTGCTAAAGCTGAAGAGCTAAATAAATGGGGACATATGCCATATTCATAGATATACAAATTTAATATCATTATGATGTCAATCCTCTTGAAATTAATCTATGAATTCAAAGCAATATCAATAAAAATCACCAAGCTTTTTCAATAAGATTGACAAGATGTTTATAAAATCATTTCAAAACCTCAAGTTGGCAGCTCTAACTTGAACAGCCAGTGAACTTACACAGTTCAGTGTGTAAGCCCAATGTTGTGTAATGCCTTCTCATTTCCTTGCACAGAATGCTGAAAAGACATATTAATCTATGCGATTTAATCACATTTATATTTTTCACTCTTCCCTACAATACCTCAATAAAAATCAAGTAATATTTCATCAAGGGAAACCATCAAAAACAAAAGATAACCCACTGAATGGGAGAAGATATTTACCAATGATACATCTGGTAAGGGGTTAATATCCAAATATATAAGGAAATCATACAACATCTCTCTCTCTCTCTCTCTCTCTCACACACACACACACACACACACACACAAAACAACAATCTAAATAAAAAATGAGCAGAGGACCTGAATAGACATTTCTTAAAGATAGCTAACAAACAAATGAAAAGACGCTAAACATTACTAATCATCAGGGAAATGCAAATTTTAAAAAACATAATGAGAACTTGAAGCTAATATAATCTTAATAACCAATGTCACCTCAATAAATTTAATAACATTTTTTAAAATGTTGGTGAGTATGTGGGAAAAAGGGAACCCTTGTGCACTATTGGTAGGATTATAAATTGGTGTAGCCACTATGGAAAACAGTATGTAGGTTCCTGAAAGCATTAAAAATAGAACTACCATATGACCCAGCAATTAAAAAATACTAATTTTAAAAGGCATATGCAGCCTGGCCAGTGTGGCTCAATTGGTTGAGTGTCATCCCATGCACCAGGAGGTTGCCAGTTTGATTCCCATTCAGGGCACATACCCTGGTTGTGGTCTTGATCCCCAATAAGGGAATGCAGGAGGCAGCCAATCACAATGTGTCTCATCAATGCTTCTATCTTTCTCACCCTCTCCCTTCCTCTCTCTAAAATCAATAAAAAAACATTTTAAAAAGAATTTTAAAAAGGTATATGCACCCCTATGTTCACTGCACAATTATTTACAATAGCCAAGATATGTACGTAACCTAAGTGTCCATTGATAGATGATGAATGGATAAAGAAAAAGTAGTACATATTACAGTGGAATATTACTCAGCCATAAAAATAAATGGAATCTTGTCATTTGTGACAACATGGATGGATCTAGAGGGTATTATGCTAAGTGAAATAAGTCATGCATAGAAAGACAAATGCCGTATAATTTCACTTATGTGTGGAATCTACAAAACAAAATAAACTAATAGAGAAAGAAAAATTATGGTTGCCAGATGGAAGGGGAGTTGGGAAGATGAGTGAAAAAGGTGAAGGGATTAAGAAGTACAAATTGCCAGTAATGAAAACAGTCACAGAGTTATTGCAGCAGAGGGAACATAATCAATAATATTATAATAACTTATTAACTACTAGCGTTCCCGTTGCAGGAAAAATCCTGCAATAGGGTTTCCTGCTGCACTCTACCCCGCCCCACCTCCACTCCTCCCTTGTCCCCCAGCCCGCCTTCTCCGCCAGCCCGCCCCACTCTCCTTCCTTCTCCCCCAGCCCCGCCTCTGCTCCTCCCTTCTCCTCCCCCCCCCCCCCCCGGCTTGCTTGCTTCTCCGAAGCTTTGCTCCCTTCAGCATCTCTTGGCTTCTTTCTAAGCTGTCTTGATATGCAAATTAGCAGCCATCTTTGTTGGGGTAATTTGCATGCTCGTCCTGATTGGTTGGTGGGCGTGGCTTGGCTGGTGGGCGTGGCTTGGGCATAGCAAAGGTGCGGTCAATTTGCATGTTTGTCTATTATTAGGTAGGATTATAACCAAATGTGGCACAGCAAAAGATAACTGAGCTTAGGTCTACAAGGGTAGGGAAAGTGGAAGTGTATGGAGATGTTTATCAACTTTCTTTTGTGAAGCCCAAGAACCGATGATGAGACAGTTTTCATAAAATAACAAAACTTTGGCACTAGAATAACATGCCTTTACTCCTTTTTTTCACTGAAGAGAAAAGTTGGCCCAGCAAGGTCAAGCAATTTGCTAAGAATCACACAGGTAGCAATCAAACAGTCCCTAGAATCTAGATATAAAGATTCCAGTAAGACAATCTATGTGTTTCTTATATCTCAGAGTTGTATTTATGTGGAAAGTTCATTCATCCATGAAACCAAATATGACTAGGTATCTTATTCTGAAAATTTCCCAAAAACTGAGAAACAAAGAAAGGAATCAGTGCAGTGGGGCTGAGGAGTCTAGAGCAGACTACCAGAGCATCACTCTTTGGTTAGCAGGAAACTGAATCATTCCCCACCACTCATCTCTTTGTTTTGCAGGGTCAAGTTTCCAAAAGATTTTGTAAGTCAAACCTTAGGCAGTAGAACCTATACTCTTTCTGGTCTCTGCTCTCCTTCCTTATTTGAAACTTCACGGCTAAGGAGATCGCTCTCAATGGTCACCCCAAGAACTCAATAATGACAGTGGTATGGGTCTGTTTGGAGGCATCCGAAAATATCATTTACTTGCCTTAAAATAAATAAAGAAAACATTTGTGTTATTTGAGAATGTCCTAACTGTTCATGGAGAACAACCAAAGTAAACACTTTCTTTCCCAGCTTTCAAGAAGGGTGTATATTACTCGCACTGCCAAGAACAAAGCTTTAATCTGTGATGCACTTGAGAGCTAAAGTGGATTTCAAATACATATTCAGCTTACCTCTTAATTTAGGTCAGTTATTCTTGGAAAATTTCAGTGGCCAAATTGAAGAAATGTTCACAAGGAAATTAAAAATTGAAGTCATTATTTAAGATATTGTCTTTAAAATGAACTATTAATCAAAATGAGCCTTTACAAAAGTCAATCAACCCTTTTTATGTCTCCTCGCCATGTAAATTGGTGCTAGGAAAGAAAACTATGAAGCAGTTACTACTTTTAGAGACCGTTTGCATACAGGGAAGCATTTTGTAAACTAAGCAGTAATTTCAACAAAGTAGTTTAGTGTCTTGAAAACATTTCTCAATAGCAAGCATGCTTGCAAAAGAACCACTGTTCTAGTAATTATTGAACTACTTGTAATCCCCTTAACATCATGTCTTTCCATATGCCTTTTCACGTATTTGTGGCTATTCTTTGCAACTATACAAAGATTTTATAAAAGGTAATGTATTAAAGGCTAATTGCACTGTGGAATCTAAAATCATAGCATCAAACTTGTCATACTCAATTACATTGGGATGCACTTGTCTGTCTTGAACTTTGAGGATATCTTTTACTCAAGCCTGGCTTTTTGGAACATCACACATTGGGAATTTGGAACATACTGGTTTACTGAGCTATGCAGATCTTCCAAATGTTGACACAAAAATCACATTTATTAATATCACTGACAATCTCATCACAAAAGTCTTTAAGTATTGGGAAACTGTTAAACTCATGGTGGTGGATAATACTTTCCAAGATTCTAATTTTCTCTTTAAAACTTTAATTTTACCATTGGCAACAGATACTTGTTTTCCCTGAAGTGACAAACTTCATTTGTTTTTGAGAAAATGTCTGCCAAACACCCGAGTCTGAATAACCATAGTGTGTCATTCTTTCTTGCAAGTAAAAAATATATATATTTCATAAATAAAGTGGTATCTAACTAATATATACAACCAAATGCATAGAGAAAATGTGATATGTATATATAATACACACACAATGAAATATTACACAGCAATAAAAAAAATAATGAAATCTTGCCATTTGTGATAACATGGATGGCCCTAGAGGGTATTTTGCCAAGGTAGATAGGTCAGACAAAGAAAGACAAATACTATATTGTATGTCACATCCTCTTTGTGTGTGTATGCTATCTGGGATAGGTAGGATTCAAAACTCATTCTCCCAGTAAATGAGATCATGTTTTAAAGGCCCACTGGAAATAGTCCTTGAAAAACATTGTGATGAGTTAAGTGTAAATGAATCAGAAGTAGAAGGATTGGGTTTCCCTGGAAATACACATGGTCTGAGAAATGAAGGGAGGGAAAATTTCCACCCAAGGTCCTTAAGAAAGGAGTGGAATGTGTTGCCAAGAAATGACAACCTGTTTTTCCAACACTCATTTGAATTCCCTGCCTTTCCTTTTCAGGCACCTGACAAAAAAAATATTTGATACTCAGATGCTTTCTTCCACCCTGAAGTGTGACTTCATTTCAATGAACTAAAGTCCAGGCTTTCTTCCCATTACACACACTAACGGGGCAATGACAGACCTGCAAGAATAGCTCGTGGAGCAGGAGGAGGCAGGCAACACTCATGAAGTACTGAGATTCTAATGAGCCTTTGATCACTGGCTTCTCACAGGGCCAGTAAGGGTTTATGTTACGCTCCAAGTTAACAGGCAGAAGTTTCCATCCACAATAAAACCTGCTTTCTGCAGGTAAAGGTGTGAATGATGGGGGCGTGGTGTACAAGGTGTACCCTTTGCCTGCTGGTTCACTTGTACCATTCTTCATTGAAAGTCGAATCCTTCCTATCTCAAATATTATAATAATGGAGAGAAGAACGATGGCTCCCTGGGTTTCAGTAACTAAGTGTATTGATTAGCTTTTGTGATGTAACAAATCACAGCATAATTAGTAGCTTAAAACAATAATGATTTATTATTTCTCAGTATCTTTGGGTTCCTTGTGTCTGGCCAGACTCAGCTGGGGCATGATGGCCTCACAACTCTGGGTTGTGTCTATTGTCTTATCCTCCCATTTCTACTTGTTCCAAATTATGTATATTAATCACTCGTTACATTTTTTTGCATATGGCAAGCAATGTTTTGTCTCATATTTTTCCTTAATGTTTACGTACTTAGATTCACAATGTACGGAGTTTTGCACTCTGACTTGGTTTAGTAAAAATTACACTGTTAGAGTTTCTCCACTTAAAATAATTCCCCCAAATGTAATTTTAGTAGATGCATAATATTATTTAATTTGGGGCATACCGCATAATTGAGGTCATCAGTTTTCTTTTGTTGATATTTGCATGATTCCTATGTTTCACAGTATAAATAATACCATGAGGAAAGTCTTTGTAAACAAAATTTTGAATGAATCCTCTATCTCTTTTAGATCTCTTGAAGTGTGATTGCTATGCTGAAGGGCAAGAACTCTTCCAAGGCTTTTTTTTTTCTTTATTGATTAAGGTATCACATATTTGATCCCCCCATTCCCATCCCAAACCCCTCCCCACGTATGCTCCCACCCCCCCCTGTTGCCCATGACCACTGGTTAGGCTTATATGCATGTACACAAGTCTTTTGGTTGATCTCTCCCCCTTTCCCCCACCCTCCCCTACCTTCCCTCTGAGGTTTGACAGTCTGATCGATGCTTCCCTGTCTCTGGGTCTGTTTTTGTTCATCAGTTCATGTTCTTCATTATTTCCCCAATTAGAGGGCAGGAAGGTCCAAATACATGTTCCCAGAAGCAGTGAGTGCAGCCCCACACGGCACCCTCCTGTGGAGCCCCTAGGATCTCACATTTTGATAACAAAAGAAAAAAGAGAAGTGCTCTGAGATGGAAAAGCAGCAGCTCTGAAATGTTGGAGGGGAAGAAATCAGCCCCAGTAAGAACAAGAAGGGAATGAGAGTGACGTCTTGTGGGCAGGACCTCCCTAACTTCACCTCTTCTTCCAGAACCTCATACAGTGTCATATATATATAAGGTGATAAAAATTAGTTTGCATGAGTAAAGCCTATTTTTTCTAATCTTGTCTTTATTTATTAGCCACTGCTTTCCTACAATTAAATCTCACTTAGTTCTGTGTTTCTATCACTTCGGGTTTTGTATGTCTGCATGTGATAAAAACCTAAGACAGTAGATTACAAGTTTATTTATCTTTGTTTATGAGTAAAGTCCAGAGGCAATTGTACAAGGTTGCCAGGTCAGTTCCATGATCACAGAGCACCTCAGGATAGGACTTCCACCCCATTGTCCAGTCTGCAATGATTGTGTCCTTGCTGCAGCCAATAGGCAGAAAGGCAGGGAAGACAAAGCAAGCCTCTCCATTTAAGGATGCTTCCAAGAATTTGCACATGGACCCTAATGAGGAATCCTGGGAAATGTAATCCTTTTTCTAAGTAACCATGTACTCAGCTAAAAATTGGTAATTCTATTATTATCCTAAATAATAAAAGGGTAATATGCAAATTGACCCTAACGGCAGAATGACCAGAACGACCACTCAACCAGTCACTCTGAGGCACACTGACCACCTCTTGGTCTCTTTCCCTGGCCGGCAGGCTCCAATCGCCCAATGGCAAACAGGGAACCAGGGGTGGGTGGTGGGTGGGGGCAGGGGGGGCGGGGCTGGCTGCGGGCAGCTCGGGAAGATGGCCCTGATCGCAGGCCAGGCCTAGGGACTGTACCTGTGCATGAATTTCGTGTGCCAGGACTCTAGTAGAAGGATAATATGCTACAGTATTTAATAACTTTTTAAGGTATATGAAAAGAAATTTTAAGAGTACATTAAAGAAAATAAAAATACATATGAAAAACTTGAGGAAGAACAGCCAGCCAGAAGAAAATGCTAAGCTTGCATCTTGGGATATGCCATCAAATATTCCTAACAAGGACTTCTGGATATGTCAAAAGAATTATTCAAAGAAAGAAACTACTGCCTTCCTCATCTCTTTTTATTTTCCACCCTCTCTAACTCCTGTTAGGGAGTCGAGGAAGAGTTGAGGAAGAAAAAGGGAAGAAACATTCTTTACCTCCTTCTGGAGGCTACCAGATCTCTGACAGTTCTATCCTGGGGAAGAAGCTGAGATTTGGAATGAAATAAGTTGTGTTATTACATAAAATCGGACCATTTTAGTTACTAATCGTGATAGTTCTGCTACTTAAAGTGATTATAGAACTTTTTAGGAGCAACAAGAGATCCTAAGTGTCATAGATGTATCTGAGGGTTTATTCAGGAGCAGGCAAGAGCTTTCCTACTGAGCAAAGTTGGAACGGACAGTGAGAAATAAAAGTAAAGATCACTTGTGATTTCATGAGTATTGCTTATACAAAGCAATGGATACAATACCTCACAGGGTTGGGTGTGTTTTCTTTTGGTAAAGATTATATTAAAAATGAATGTAAGCAGAGGATGAGACACCAGGGCCACATGTGCATAAGAGAGATGACCACGTGAAGAGACAGCAAGAGGTTTGGCCATTTGCAAGCCAAGGCCAGAGGTTTCAGAAGAATTCAGCCCTGTTGGCACTTTTTATCTTGAACTTTGAACCTCCAGAACTGTGAGAAAATTAACTTCTGTTGTTTAAGCCACCTGTCTGTGGTACTTTGTTATGAGAGTGCTAGCAAGCTATTACATCCACCTAGAAGAGAAGTGCTTTCAGTATCCAAATTCAGAGGTATGAGACCTCACTGGATTCCTTTAAGCAAGATTATACCAGATTTTATCTATGAATTTCATAACAGGGTGACAGAATTATATTCCTTGAAATTACATTAATTAATGTAATACTTTAAACAATAAAGAATTTAAATTTTTTTAAAAATTACATAAATTTTAAAAAATGAATGTGAACAGTAGGGAACAAAGCATAAAGATGCATTAAATTAATGTTGGTTTCCACCAGGCCAGTGTAGCTAATGGTTGAGCATCAAACTATGGGCCAGGAGGTTACAGTTTGATTCCCAGTCAGGGCACATGCCTGGGTTGCAGGCTTGATCCCCAGTGGGAGATGTGCAGGAGGCAACTGATCAATGATTCTCTCATCATTGGTGTTTCTCTCTCTCTCTCTCTCTCTCTCTCTCTCTCTCTCTCTCTCTCTCTCTCTCTCTCTCTCCCCTCCCTCCCTCCCCCCTTCTCCCTTCCTCTCTGAAATCAATAAAAATATTTTAAAAATTAATGGTTGGTTTCCTTCCCTTGGTTCTTACTATTCATTCAACAAATATGGATTGAATTCACAATATTTACCAGTTTTGGCTTTCAGAATAAAGACACAGAAGGGGAAAGGGGGATCACAGCAAACAGTAGGGATGGGTTTTTTTAAATCTTATCTCGATTTTCCTTGTCTAAAGATAATTCAATTTACCTTACTTACTCCCACTTGGGGGCCACTGTTAAAATTTCAGACATGATTTCCAGGAGAGACTCCATCACTTGAGACTTGGAATCTCAACTGCATTTCATTGGCATATGTCTTGAGTTTTCTGAGCTCATTTACTTATTTTTCTGTTAAAAACTGATGCCAACTCAAACGGGTCCACACACAGGTATGACAGACAGGATCTGAAACCATTTCCTGGGGGTAATGGGTAGAAACTTCCGTTTTCTCCATTAACATGGAGAATTTCCCTTTCTGCTTTCCTAGTTATACTCTCTAATGCCTACAAATTTTATCTTTAGTGACACCTAGTGGCTCCATGTTGTAACGAGCACGTGGTTAGGCTTTGAAGTTTTCTCTGGCTGAGTATTGGGCCAAAAGAGGCTGGGTTTGGGTTTGCTTTTCATCTTTATCCTTGTCCAATTGTCATGGGAGAAAAAATTACTTTGTATTCTTATGGCAATCCATATTCTCCCACTCCTAGTTGTAAAAGAGAATTTAATATCTGTGTTCCCACATCATTGATGGGATGTCAAAAATCTCTGGAAGAGAGGTGGTATGTGGTAATAATTGTAAAGCAGCTCCCTTCCCCTCCTTTGAAAGCTAGGGAGGTGTTACAAAAGAACACTGGGGGAGAAATGGGGGAAACAATGTCAAAAGTTTCCTTTCTTTGGCTGGAGCAGAGTCATGCTACCAAGTTTTTTAGAGAGGAAGACGCCAATGATTCACATTTTTCTGTCTGGTTTGAACTTGTGATTATTTAAAAGCAAAATGAAAACCAGAATTTGACATTCCAGATTTGAAAGCCATTTCAAGATCATTTTATAACAGACCTAATTGTGGTTCAGCACTTATTTATCCCCTTCTGTCTTTTGTTTTCTCTCTACCCAGAGAATATAAAAAATTGGACAGAGTCAGTAATTCCCAGAGAATAGAATAATTCAGTCCAAAATAACATTCTTCTTTCTGAGTTCTAAATAGAGAGAAGCACAAAAATAATATTCATACCTTATGAATATCATTCATATTTTAAAATTATTTTAAAAGTTAGTCTTTTTTCCTCTTCATTCCAATCCCACCCCCTCCCACCATTATCATGCATTTATCCTCTTAGCCCATGTTTTGTAAAAATAATTTGCTGTTTACATATGCACTCATCAAAAATGTTCTCTGTGTATTTTAATTATATAAATACTAGAGGCCTGGTGCTCAAAAATTGTGCACTGGGGGGGCGGAGGGGGGGGGGGGCGGGGAGTGTCCCTCAGCCCAGCCTGCACCCTCTCCAATCTGGGACTCATCCGGGGATGTCTGACTGTGCTTTAGGTCCAAACCCCTAAACCAGCAGTCGGACATCCCTCTCACATTCTGGGACTGCTGGCTCCCAACCACTTGCCTGCCTGCCTGCCTGATTGCCCCTAACTGCTTCTGCCTGCCAGGCTGATCACCCCCTAATCACTTCTCTGCCAGCCTGATCAACACCTAACTGCTCCCCTGCCAGCCCAATCGCCCCCAACTGCCCTCCCTCCCCTGCAGGCCCAGTCACCCCCAACTGCCCTCCCCTGCCGGCCTGGTCTCCCCCAACTTCCCTCCCCTGCTGGCCGGGTCGCCCCTAACTGCCCTCCCCTGCTGGCCTGATCACCCACAACTGCCCTTCCCTGCCAGCCATCTTGTGGTGGCCATTTGTGACCACATGGGGCAGCCATCTTGTGTGATGGTGTGATGGTCAATTTGCATATTATCTCTTTATTATATAGGGTTATTGTACTTCAGGTAGCATTCTATAATTTTTTTTCTTTTTTTATTTCTTTATTGATTAAGATGTTATATATGTGTCCTTATTCCCCCATTACCACCCCCCATCCCCTCACCCCCCTGTTGTCTGTGTCCATTGGTTAGGCTTATATGCATGCATACAAGTCCTTTGGTTGATCTCTCCTCCTTACCCCCACCCTCCCTACCTTCCCTCTGAGGTTTGATAGTCTGATCAATGTTTCTCTGTCTATAGATCTGTTTTTGTTCATCAGTTTACGTTGTTCATTATATTCCATAAATGAGTGAGATCATGTGATATTTATCTTTCTCTGACTGGCTTATTTCACTTAGCATAATGCTCTCCAGTTCCATCTATGCTGTTGCAAATGGTAAGAACTCCTTCTTTTTTGCTGCAGCATAGTATTCCATTGGGTAGATGTACCACAGTTTTTTAATCCACTCATCTGCTGATGAGCACTTAGGCTGTTTCCAAATCTTAGCTATGGTGAATTGTGCTGCTATGAACATAGGGGTGCATATATCCTTTCTAATTTGTGTTTCTAGTTTCTTTGGATATATTCCTAGAAGTGGGATCACTGGGTCAAATGGGAGTTCCATTTTTAGTTGTTTTTTTTTTGAGGAAACTCAATACTGTTCTCCACATGGCTGCACCAGGCTGCATCCCCACCAGAAGTGCACAAGGGTTCCTTTTTCTCCGCATCCTCACCAGCACTTGTCGTTTGATGATTTGTTGATGATAGCCATTCTGACAGGTGTGAGATGGTACCACATTGTCGTTTTGATTTGCATCTCTCAGATGATTAGTGACTTTGAGTATGTTTTCATATGCCTCTTGGCCTTCCTTCTGTCTTCTTTTGAAAAGTATCTATTTAGGTCCATTGCTCATTTTTTTGATTGGGTTGCTTATCTTCCTTTTGTTAAGTTGTATGAGTTCCCTGTAAATGTTGGAGATTAAACCCTTATCGGTGATAACATTGGCAAATATGTTCTCCCATGCAGTGGGCTTTCTTGCTGTTTTGTTGATGGTTTCTTTTGCTGTGCAAAAGCTTTTTATTTTGATATAGTCCCATTTGTTTATTTTCTCTTTAGTTTCCATTGCCCTAGGAGCAGTATCAGTGAAGAAATTGTTTCAGCATATGTCTGAGATTTTGCTGCATGTGGATTCCTCTAGTATTTTTGTGGTTTCCTGTCTTACATTTAAGTCCTTTAGCCATTTTGAGTTTGTTTTTGTGTATGGTGTAAGTTGGTGGATCTGGTTTCATTTTTTTGCATGTGTCTGACCAAATTTTTCAGCACCATTTATTGACGAGACTGTTGTGACTCCATTGTATGCCCTTGACTCCTTTGTCAAATATTAATTGAGTTGGCCTGGGTCAATTTCTGGGTTCTCTGTTCTGTTCCATTGGTCTATATGTCTGTTCTTGTGCCAGTACTAGGCAGTTTTGAGAACCATGGCTTGGTAATATAGCTTGATATCTGGTATTGTGATCCCTCCAACTTTGTTCTTCTTTCTCAGGATTGCTGTGGCTATTTGGGGTCTTTTTTTATTCCAGATGAATTTTGGATAGTTTGTTCTAGACCTTTGAACTATGCCGTTGGTATTTTAATGGATATTGCATTGAATCTGTAGATTGCTTTGGGTAGTATGGACATTTTAATGATGTTGATTCTACCAATCCATGAACATGATATGTTCTTCCGTTTGTTTATGTCTTCCTCTATCTCCTTTTTCAATATCCTATAGTTTTCCAAGTACAGGTCTTGGGAAACATATCTTTAAAGAACTAAAGAAAAGTATACTAATAATGTCTCTCTCACCAAATACAGAATATCAAAAAAGAAATAGAAATCATACAACCTAACCAAACAGAAATACTGGATTGAAAAGTGTAACTGAAATAAAACACTTACTAGAGGATCTCACGTGCAGATTTAAGTAGCAGAAGAAAAAGTCAGCAATCTTGACAATAGGTTAATTGATGTTATCTAATCTAAAGAAGATAAATAAAAAATAATGAAAAAATAAACAGAGCCTCTGGGACTTGTGGGACATCATCAAGCATACCAAAATATGTCTAATATGAGTCATAGCAGAGGAAAGGAAGGAGCAGAAATAATATTTGTAAAAAAAAAAAAAAGGCCAAAAAGCTCACCAAATTTGATTTTAATACCCTAACCTACACATACAAGAAACTCAGAGAACATCAAGTATCATGTCTAAAGACAAAAATAAAGAGAAATATTTTAAAATGAGTTAAAAATAACTCAAATCATATAAGGTACTGTCATAAGATCAACAGCTGATTTGTCATCAGAAAGTATGGAGGCCAGAAAGTATTGGGATGACATATAAAAAGGGCTGAGAGGGGAAAAATAGTATGTCAACCATGATTTCTATATCTGACAAAACTATGCCTCAAAAATTATAAATGAAATAAGTACTCTAATAAAAAGAGACCGGTAGAATGGATAAGAAAATGATCCAAATATTTACTGTTTGCCAGGGATATACTTTAGATTCAAAGATACAAATGAAAGTAAAAGGATGGGGAAAAGTATTCCATCCAAATAGTAATCAAAACAAGCATGACGTGGCTCTAATATTATCAGACAAAATAAACTTCTAAACAAAAAATTATTATTAGAGACAAGAAGGTCATGTAATGATAAAAGAGTTGATTTATCAGGAAAACATAATTATAAATGTTTATGCAATTAACCAAAGAGCCCCAAAATATATTGAGCTAAAAATGACAAAATAGGAGGGAGAAATAGAAAATTCATTAATAATAGTTGGAGACTTCCATACTCCATTTTTAATAATGGATAGAACAATCAGGAAATCAATAAGAAAATAGAATACTTAAATACTATGAACCAAATATATCTGGGACATCTATTGAACACCCTACCTAACAACAGCAGAAAACACATTCTTCTTAAGTGCACATGAAACATTCTCCAAGATAGACCACATGAAGCCATAAAACAAGCTAGAATACATTTAACATAGCTGAAACAATGCAAAGTATATTGTGCATAATAATACAAAGTATTCTGTCCACTAAACAGGAGAAAATGTTTGCAAACCTTATATCTGATAAGTGGCTAGTGTCCAGAATATATGAAAAATCACTTGGAACTCAACAACAAAAGATATAACCCAATTTAAAAATAGACATTTCTTTCCCTGACCGGTTTTTCTCAGTGGTTAGAGCAGCAGCCCATGGACTGAAGGGTGGTGGGTTCGATTCTGGTCAAGGGCATGTACCTCGGTTGCAGACTTGATCCCCAGCTCCAGTCAGGGAGTGTGCAGAGATATCGATCTGTCTCTCTGACATTGATGTTTCTCTCTCTGTTTCTCCCCCTCCCTTCTATTCTCTCTCTCTTTAAAAAAAAAAAAAAAGTCAATGGATCAGGTGTCAGTACTTTCTAAGCAGGAACCACATCCATTCCAGAATGGAATCTTTGAAATATGTGGTTGCCATGACAAGGGACAACATCTCAAAGAATTCCTTGGTTGACTGAGCATTTTATCTTTGGCTAAGAGATAAAGTTTCTCTTCACTACGCTGCCTCACCAACAATTACAGAAAAATTACACACATGTAAGTGACTTTTCTCCTATTAATTCTTCAGTCAGTCAAACAGCCGTCTTCTTTCTAGCCTTGGCTACTTAGTTTTTGTTCTGTTTCAAGAAAGAAGTATGGATATATTAAAATTACCTCACCATGGGCCCTCCTCTAAAGTTCTTACAAGATTTACTGTTTGGAAGAGTTTATCTTTGCTAATTAATCTTCTAACTTCATGTCTATTTTCTCTTCTACCACCTGACTACATCCTTCCTATCTTACAGACATCTTGAGCACCTATGTTAAGTAAGTTACCCATTAGTTGACACCCACCAACATTTGGTCTTCCCCCAAGCACTCCAGCTCTGAAATTGAACTCCGTCCAGAAAACATTTCATTTTACTCAACGAAATAGAAATCCATCAGGTGGTTAAAAGCTCGTGAGACTAAATAGTTTAAATATCAATTTAAAATGTCAGTCACAATTTATTAAAATAAAATCATACACATGTAAAAACATAGAATAAGAAAAATTGTATCATGGGGAAACTCTAGATCTGTCCTATAATTTCTTCATTTATGTATTTAATCCTGTGAGATTTTTAACTGAATTCTGCCAACAACCTAAATGACCTTGGGAGAGGATCTTGAGTGTCAAATGAAAGAGCAATCCATGACAACCACTTGACTCCAGCCATATGAATAAATACTTCATCCTATTTATTTAAAATTCTAAACAGAGCCTGACTCTCTGACCTACAGAAACTATCAAATGATTAATGGGTAGATTTTTAAAAAAACAAACATTAAATTTGTGGTAATTTGTTACACAGCAATAGAAAATTAATACAAGCTAAAATTAATACCACATAACATAGTAGCATCAAAATTGATAAAGCACAACAAAACTATAGGAAAGTTACTGGTTTATGTACTAACACAAAGTACTCTTTTGCAGCATTAGTAGAAGACTAATTCACCTCTGTCATCATGATATCAAAGATTCATAAATTAAATAGAAGTCCAAGACGGAGTAAAGAGAAAGGTAAGTGTGTGTGTGTGTGTGTGTGTGTGTGTGTGTGTGAGAGAGAGAGAGAGAGAGAGAGAGAGACCCATATATCAATCTCTATCCATGAAACAAAGAATATATCTGTTTTTCTAATGCTCACAAAAAGATATATTCATAAAGGATAACTATACGTATATGTTAGGCTAGAATTTCTGTATAAATCCCAAAATGTAGAAATATTCTCTGATCACAATGCAAAAAAAAGAAAATAAGGAACTTATGAAACAAACAAACATATAAACAACCTACTATTTGCCATCTAAACTAATTTATTTTAAATAATTCTAGGAACAAAGAGAAAATTAATACAGAAATTATAGAATGTTGACAATACTTAATATTAGAAACTATAGCATACAGCCAAAATGGGATAAAGAGAAAAATTCATAACCTTAAGTACTCAGAATAATAAACCAAAAAGAATGGCAATGAATAAGTCAAATATCCAAAACAAGAAGTGAGAAAAAGAACAACAAAATAAATCCAAGAAAGGCAAAAGGAAAGAACGCCTACCTACATTAAAGATGAAGCTGTATTCTTGAATTTGAGACGAGAAAAATAGTAGGCCTAAAGAATGAAATCAACCCAGCCAGCATAGCTCAGTGGTTGAGAATCAACCTATGAACCAGCAGGTCATGGTTCGATTCTCAGTCAGGGCACATGCCTGAGTTGTTGGCCCAATCCCCAGAAAGGGTATGCAGGAGGCAGCTGATCAATGATTCTTTCTCATCATTGTTTCTATTTCTCTCTCCCCCTCCCTTCCTCTCTGTAATCAATAAAAATATATTTTTAAAAAGAACTGCAATCAACAAAATAGATTTAAAACTTGACTAGAATTTTTGTCTCAATAAAAATTATCATGTGAATTTCTCTCTTTCTTTTAAAGCAATTAATGTTGAAAATTGTATAATAGGTTTTCTTTTATTAAGCTATCCTTGTATGTTTGGAATAAATACCACTTGGTTATAGTTCAGTATTCTTTTAATGTGTTTCTGTATCCTGTTTGATAATCTTTTTGTTAAGTGCTGTGCAGTAATACTCATGATGAATTTGAAGTTTTAGTGTATGTGTGGGTATGTGTTGGGCTTGGCTATCAAGTTCATACTAGCTTCAGATTTTGGGATATGCACCACTCAGTGATAAGAAATTAAATGTACTTCCTTTTAACTGGTCTCCTTCTCCTCCCTGACTAGTAAATAATCTCCAGATTCTGCAATCCATTGTGAAATGGCAACACCTGGTAAGTTATAATCTATAAGGATGTTAATGGAACTAAAATCTCTTGGGGGAGGAGGGAATTACTTGTTCATTATCTCCATCATAAGGCTGTCATAATTAATGTTTAAAATAGTGTCTGTGGGTGAAAGTGGAAAAATGGCAGTTTGGTTCAACACTGTCGTTGGCTTTTTCTCCCTACAAAATCATGTTCTTGCTCACCCTTGATGCCCTTGGAAATGACCTTCAACACTAACTCAAAAGGATGAAAGTTTGACCCATCCCACTGTTGGCCAACTCACCCCTGTCCTGACAGGTCTGCTGCAATATCTCATATCCTTCCATCATCACATGAAAATCCTTCCCACCAAACTGTGTCCAAAGCCATGACCAATAGGAAGAGGACAAGAAGTCATGCTGCGGGCAGACAATATATATATTCTCCCCCAGTTCACAGCCACAACCCCAGAAAAATAAAGATGAGTAGAGCTGTGAGAGATAAAACCCCTTTCCCACTCCGATAATAGCAAAAATAGCATAGCATTTATATAACATGTTAGGCATGCTCTGAATGCTTTAAATAAATAACTCATTTAATCCTCACAACAAACAGCCCTACAAGATAAGGACTACCATTATCCCAACTGGACAAATGAGAAAACTGAGACAGTTTCCTGTGGTCACATAACTACCAAGTATCAGAGACAGGATACAAATTCATGGAGTCTTGTTCCAGAGTCACTGGTATAAGCACCAAGCTAACCTGAAACCAAGAATCTCAACCTGAAACCAAGAATCTCACCTGCACTGGGAGTGGAGGAAGAGCTGTACATAAATGATGAGGTTGAAGATTTTAAATAAACAGGATTTGGTATTAATAATAATGGTGAAGCTATTTTAATAACTCAAAGAGATGGGAAATTCATAGAATCAGAAGTCAGTAAGACAGACAGTTACTTAGAAGAGATTCCAGGGTAGGAGGTTGGCAGAGCATAGGGACAACTGTTACAGAAAAAATAGAACAATTTTCTAGTCTTCTCAGCCAAAAGAAAGTTATTAATATTCCTATCTATCTATCTATCTAAAATCCTAAGCAACCTTTATGACCAAATGACCGGAACAACTGGTCGACCAGTAGCTAAGACGCACACTGACTACCAGGGGGAAGAAGCTCAATGCAGGAGCTGCCCCCTGGTGGTGAGTGCACTCCCACAGCCAACCTCCCGCAGCCGGCCAACCTCCCGTGGCACCTAATCCACACCCCCCCCCCCCAACTCTGGCCGGCCAGCCCCGATTGACCCCGATTGGGACTGGGCAAGATACCCCAATTGGCCCCAATCGCTGGCCAGGCCAGGGACCCCGCCCATGCATGAATTTGTGCACCAGGCCACTAGTATAAAACCAGCCACAATTGTACACTCTAGGATGGAAATGCGGGTCTGGGAGCTGGCAGAGGTGGGAGAACTTGGAGACTTTGTCCACTGTTTACACATCTGTACATGTGTGTACATTGCTTTTTAAAATGTTTATGTAAATAGGGTATAATGCTTTAAGAGTTTGTTGAAAGAGACATTTCTACAGACAATCTACATTTCATCACTGGGTCAAAATATGCATTTGTATGTAAATTTGCAATATTAAGGATCAGTGAAAACCAAAAAAACCATAATACTGAAAGTGCATGGTGTAATGAAACTGGTTCTGGGGACTTCTACAATAGTGGGGGAAAATTTAACTAGCTCTTGGAGTGATGGGTGAATTTATTTTGAGTGTAATCTTCAGCTCTCTCAGTATCTGGCCTTGGCAAGGGTGGTGGGGACATGACACCATCAGCAACAGCAACACTATGTTCAGTAAAACCCCAGCACAGACAGCAAGCCTAGTAGATAAGGGCTTGAGATATTCATGCCCTTGCCTCAGATATACCATCTCTCCTCACTTTTTTGTTTTGTTTGTTTGTTTTTTGTCAATCCTCATCAAAGGATATTTTTTTCCGATGATTTTTAGAGAGTGAAAGGGAGGGAGAGAGACAGAAAGAGAAACATCAATGTGAGAGAGACACATCAATTGATTGCCTCCAACACATGCCCTGACCTGGGATGGGGACTTAACCTGCAACCCAGGTATGAGCCCTTGACTGGAATCGAACCTGCGACCCTTCTGTGCATGGACAAACGCTCTAACCACTGAGTTCACCAGCCAGTGCTCTCTGCAAATTTTTGATATTTTGCTGTTGTCTAGATTCTAGTGATCTAGAGATGAAAGAAAAAGGTGAAGATTCACATAATACTTTAGAGCAGGGGTGGGGGAACGTCTAGCCCAGGGGTTGTATAAGGCCAACGAAATCATTTGGGCTGGCCCCATGGCATTAGGGGTGAGCTAATTAAATATTTGACCAAATACAGCAAGATAATTTTTAAGTTGCTAATTTTGTATGGCCCAAGAATGATGTTATAAATATCCAAATGGCGCTTCTCAGAAAAAAAGGTTCCCCACCCCTGCTCTAGAGGACCAAGTCTATGACTACCTTCGAGTATTCCCAGAATTGTTTGGGAATTATTAGAGGGGGGTTCAAATTCCCTCAGAATAATGACTATTGTGATAATCCTATTTCCCCCCAGACTAAGGTGGCATAAGAAACACACATTACATGCCTGTGCTTTAAAACATCTGACATTTAAGGAACTAGTGAAAGTGGCATGACTCCAATTTTTCTGGCCAAGAATGACAACAGATATGGAACAAAAATGTCAATGATATAACATATATATGAAAAGCAGATGGTCATCTTAGAGAAGAAAGCCAAAATAATACATTTGAAAGCTTAAGGCCCACCAGACTTGCCCTAGAACCTAGTGTTATGAAATATATTACAAAATACAGGTTTCCAGGGTTGTGTCTATTTTATCATTTACTGTGGGTTTCCAATGAAGATCCATAGTGATTAGGAAGTAATTGAAAATGAGTTAAAGGAGAACTTAGCCATAGAATAGAAGCAAAAGCCAGAATGATACCTCCCCAGAGAAGGCACTGAAGAGTCTCTGGGAATACTGGTGAGCATGTTATATATTCCAACAGTAACAAAACACCTAATTGGGAAAAGCAGGTGAAATTTCTGGCTAATTCTTATAACTTCCTAGAATGACACCCCTGGTGAAGCCGTTTATATAAGCTTGCAAACCCTTGTTGCTTACCAGTGTGCGCATTGGCTTTTGCATTCTATAAACATGAGTGATAATACAGCACACGTGAAAGCATGCCAGCACAGAAGGGACATGCTGTAAGTCAGGGACTCAACAAAAGATGTGATGTCAAAGTAAAAGGGGCAGGACAATAACCTAATGATAGAGTTGTACTGACACATTTGGCTCCATAAAAAAAAAAAAAAAAAAAAGGAGAAGCTAGCTAACAGTTGTAAAGCAGAGGTCCATGTTATTATAGGACAGCTGAATGATAACAGTTACAGTGCTGTGCAGAAAAGCACCTGGTAAAGAGCATTCCTTACAACACTGTGTTGGAAAATGCTAATTAAAGAAGCACAGTAGTTGGCTATAAAAAGCCAGCAATTAGTATCATGGATTTAAATTGCACTTTGCTTGTCTCAACATATCTATGAACTTTTGGGCTTATATTCCAGTCCAGTGTGGTCCCATTAGTTCAGTCCAATGTGGCCCCATGATGCCATGTGTCTCACAGGCCTGTGATCATGGATTCTTCTCTTTTTCCCGATACAGGAGTACACAGCTACCTCTCTATTGGATATATTCGCAACCATCTTCAATCATCAAGCCCTAATCCTGTCTGTAAATTCCAGGTATAATAAACTGTAAATCTCTCTTATTTCACTGATTGACTACCTTTAAAATGTTAGAGAAGCCTGGCTGGCATGGCTCAGTGGTTGAGTCCATGAACCAGGAGGTAATTGTTCGATTTCCTGTCAAGGCACATGCCCAGGTTGTGGGCTTGATCCCCAGTGGGGGGTGAGCATGAGGCAGCCGAACGATGATTCTCTCATCATTGATGTTTCTCTCTTTCTCCCTCTCCCTTCCTCTCTGAAATAAATGAATATATTATATTTCTTTTTTAAATGTTATAGAGAAGGATCACAATGGTGAAAAATAAAACATTTTTCCAAATTCTTCCATCCTAACTCAGCAAGTCTTTCTTTCTTTCTCATATTATTGCCAATCTTTCTGTATTGCATAGATAGGCAGATAAATTTAATTACTGCAGAATCATAAGCAGATTGCACACACAATGTTCTGTAATACTTCCGATTTTGGCATTTCTGTCTTAAGTTTTTATTCTTCTTTATAATCATATTTTCATTTTAATGGCAGTATATTATTGCCAGATTTTGAAATTTCCTAAATTATGTTTTACTAAAATTATGATAGTCATCTTTGTACTTACATGAAAGATTGTGTTTCTCTGAAATACTTCTTTGAAATACCATTCTGTGAGGTTATTGATTTAGATGATAGGCAATCATGAAAAATGCCCTACTGCTGGGGAACCTCATTGATCAACAACCCCATAAAGTTAACAGCATGGATCCACCAGGACCACTGCTGAGCCCTCGCTTCTGATGACCCAGCGTGGTAGGACAAACAACTCCAGTGGGTGGCTTGGCTTAAGGAATCCCCATCAGTCTGGCCAAACCTTCCTTAGCACTTGTGGTCCAAGGCTCTTCCTACCCTAATCCTCCTGCCTTCCTTTCTCTCTTAGAAACTTTGTGCACCTCTAAATCTTGTTTTGGCCTATGCTTCCCCTGAACCCCAACTAATGTAGATGGGATGAACCTTCTTAGAGCTTTTAATAAAGACTGTCAATCTGTTATCCAGAAGAACTGCACTAATTATAAATGCTTCTTCAAAGCCTAATCACCTAAATTTATATACATACCTACTTTTTTCTATTTTGCTGATGTAATAGGTTCACATTTTTGCCTCATTGTTGTTTTAATTTATATTACTTTCAATATAAGCAAGACTCAATATTTTCTGTTATGCATTTATGAATTTTCTCATGTTCTTTGGCAGTTTATTGTGATTTTAGTGGCGATATATCTTACCTAATAATAGACAAACATGTAAGTTGACCGTACCTCCACTACGCCCACAGCCAATCAGAGTGAGTATGCAAATTAGAAGGCCAAAGATGGCGGCCGCCCAGCTGCTCTGGGCAGGACACCTGCTATGAAAGGGAGGGCGGGGGGTGAAGGGATCTATAGGAGCGGAGTGCCGCAGCAAAGACAAGACTGCAGACTCCGGAGTCTGCAGCGAAGACGAAGATGGCAGTCTGCAGCGAAGATGGCAGACTCTAGCTGGAGTCTGCAGTGACCATGAAGATGGCAGACTCTGGCCAGAGTGAAGGCCTAGGTCCCAGGTGCCGGAGGAAAACCGGTGCTGGAAGCCAAGAGAAGGAAGGCTCATTGCACGAATCTCTTCGTGCAATGGGCCTCTAGTATTAAATAAGCTTCTTGTGCTGTTTTTATGGATTTTAAATTTGTTCCTCTTTTATCTTGCTACAATTCATTTTATAGTCATAGCTATATTTTTTCTTTTACTTTTTTGTGTATCTGATAAAAAATTAATTCTACATTGCTTTTTAATATTATGTTCAATATCCCCTAGCTTTTTGTTACTTGATTTTTGTTAGTTTAATCTCTAAGTTATTTTTTTTATGAACTAATTTAACTTAGGCTTCACAATTCCATTATTCAGACCAGAAGTGGACCGATTATGGCCCATGTGCTAAATCCTGTTGTTTTTGCAGCTTCATATTTTTGTACATTCTGAGAGATAAGAATATTTTTTTACATTTTTAAATAGTTGAGATAAAAATCAAAAGAAGAATATTTCATGACATGTAAATATTATATGAAAGTCAAATTTCAGGGTCCATAAACAAAGTATTATTGGAAAACAGCCACACCCATTCCTTCATCTGTGGCTGCTCCTGTGTCAGAGTTGGAGCAGACAGAGGCTAGCAAAGCCTAATTTGTTATCTGGATCATCACAGAACATGTTTGCTAACCCCTGATACAGATAATACTGATTTAAAACTAGAGGCCCGGTGCACGAAATTCGTGCATGGGGGGGGGGTGTCCCTCAGCCCAGCCTGCACCCTCTCCAATCTGGGACCTCTCGAGGGATGTCTGACTGCCCATTTAGGCCTGATCCCAGTGGGCCTAAACGGGCAGTCGGACATCCCTCTCACAATCCAGGACTGCTGGCTCCCAACCACTCACCTGCCTACCTGATTGCCCCTAACTGTTTCTGCCTGCCAGCCTGATCATCCCCTAGCCACTCCCCTGCCAGCCTGATTGATGTCTAACTGCTCCCCTGCCAGCCTGTTTGCCCCCAACTTCCCTCCTCTGCCGGCCTGGTCACCCCTAACTGCCCTCCCCTGCAGGCCTGGGCCCTCCCAACTGCCCTCCCCTGCTGGACATCTTGTGGCAGCCATCTTGTGTCCACATGGGGGCAGCCATCTTTGACCACATGGGGGCAGCCATCTTGTGTGTTGGAGTGACACTCAATTTGCATATTACTCTTTTATTAGATAGGATGCTTCATTTCCAAAAGCATATTTAACCCTTTGAGTGTTTGGGGGGTGTTTTATTTGTTTGTTTGTTTGTTTGTTTGTTTGTTGTCTGTCTAATGAAATAGTTGTGGGTTTAAAGGGTTCTGAGCTGTTTAGTATCTTGATGGGAATGGTGAATATATGAGCCTCCATGTGTGATAAAATCATATAGCACTAAATACACACACACACATACATGAAAACATACACAAGTAAAATGGGAAATCTGAACAAGATCAGTGGACTGAGTCAATGTCAATGTTCTGGTATTATACTAAAGTTTTTGGAGAATGTTACCATTCGGGGGAACTGGGTGATGTGTACAAGAGGTCTTTCTGTATTATTTCTTACAACCGCATGTGAATCTACAAATACCTCAAGAGAATTTTCAAGTAAAAAAAAGCGGGGGGGAGGGGGGTGGTGATAAGATTGCAATTTGACCCAACATGAAATACTGTCACAATAAATTAGTACTACATTTGACCTGGAAAGGGAGATATAATATTTATCCACGTGTTTGCTATTCCTACATCAGGGCATTTTTTTTCTTTTCTTATTTTTATTAATTTTAGAGAGGAAGGAAGAGGAAGAGATAGATAGAAACATCAATGATGAGAGAGAATCATTGATCGGCTGCCTCCTATACATCCCACACTGGGGATGGAGCTCACAACCCAGTTATGTGCCCTGACCAGGAATCGAATCGTGACCTCTTGGTTCATAGATCAACACTCAACCACTGAGCCACGCCAGCAGGGCCAGCAGGGCATTTTCTATTCTATTCCACTATTCAAACTCTCATTTGGTGCCACCACTACAATGTTTTGATTTAGTGCTATTTTGTAATAGATTCTATTATCTGACTGAGCTGGATCTTCCTCATTTTCCTGATCTTTTTCAGCAAAGTGGTCTATAATAGCCCTCCCAGTTTATTTTTCCAAATGAAATGTATTTTATTAACTTCTGATGAAAAGGTTCTAAAATTTGTAATGCCGTTTCAGAATTCGTGAAAATAATTTGAGAATAATTGATATTTATAAGTAATCTTCCTATTTATAAATATATTTTTATTTATTCAAGTTTTATATCTCCCTTGCAAATTTGAAGGATTTTTAATATAGATCTTCCACATTCCTAAATTAATTTATTAGATACATTGTATTTTGGGTTTTGTTTCATTTTATTGTTTGGAAAACAATTACTGATATACTGAGATGTAAGTAGGGTTTAAGGTGGAGTTATGTTTATTCTATATTTGATTGAGCTTAACAAACTTGTTTTTGTTAGATCATGTCTTATTAGAAACACAAAAAACTCTAACACAATATTTTAAAATAAGAAATTAAACCCTTATGCTGTTCCTGTTTTTAATAAAAACGCACTACTTTTTGTTCTTGGTTTAAATAAAACTTTTCAAGAAATTATTTGCTTTTTTCTTAGAAAATGATGTTGAGATTTATTAAATACTTTTTCAGGTTTGGTTAAAGTACTATTTTATTATTTAATCTATTAATAGATATGTATCAATTAATAGTTTTTAGAATATTGGGCTATTCTTAAATTTCAATGATAAATCATGATTGGTGGTGTTATATTACTTTTATTACTTTTACAAACCACTGTTCTAAAAGTTTAAACTTTATACTCTTTTTAAAATTTATTTTACTTATTTTAATCCCCACCCAAGGATATTTTTATTGATTTTAATACTCTTCAATTTGAATTAAACACTGTGTCATATTAACATGGCCCTCCTGATTTCTTTCTGATCACAATTAATAGAATTTCCTCATACTTTTATTAGGAGGCATCTACTTTCTTTTATTCAATTGTGATCCTAGAAATTATACTTGCAAATATATATATTGCCTTTTGTCTATTGATCTTATTGAAGACATATTGCTTCATTAAAAAAATTCCCAATTTTTTCTAGTATATTTGGTCTACTACTCACTTCAATCTTTGAAATAAATATTTAGCTCAAAACTTTAACAAAAGCAAACTCACACAGTAATTTAGTAAGAAATACTTATTCTTTCTTGTCAAGTGCCTTTCTATACCACCTGGTCATATATCCTGGAATATAAGAAAGCATTTACACTAAGATGTCACTTGTTGTAACACACATCAGTAACTTAATACCTGCTCTTTTGGAAACAAATTACATGCAGACCAAAAACAAAACAAAACATACAATTGCTCACGTTTACCCATAGATATGCATGTGACTTTCTTCTTCAGTATGGCAGCCTTCCTTACATTTAAAATCTGAAGATTATTTTGTCCATTATGGCATTAGAGTATCACACGTGCATAATCCTCCTTCATGACCTGGACCATTTTAGAATTTTTTTAGGATTGGTGATATGATTTCAAAGTACACTGAAAGGCATGGTTTTCTAGTTCATCAAAATCTTAATTTTGCATTTTCTTAAACCAGATCATAAATCCCTAGACATTAAATACCTTCCACTGAAAATTCAACTGGAAAGTTTTGATAGATAGCTGTTCAGAGTCTGGTAATCCATCAGAGCCCATGAATGTCAAACGAATCTTCCAGGATTTGAAGATTACCTAATATATTCCAAGAGATTCCATTTCAAACAGTGAATCTCAGGTAGAGTATCTTGTCCAGTGGAGAAAGGAGATTCTGAGTCTAGCACAAGATTTCATACCTTACCATCTAATATCACCATCTTTTCAGAAAAAATAATTATTTTCACCTAAAAAAAAAATCATGAAGGACTATTATCCAGATCACATATACCAAAGGAATAACAACCATTTCACAACTTATTTTTATAGCTGCTGCTGGGTGGGTTTCTTTTGCCATCAATTAGAAGATGCATTCCAATATCAGAAATACTAAAATGTGAGAAACATAGGATCATGGGTTATAGAAAATGTGGCTGTAATGTGTTTAAACTGCCTAAAGCTCGGCAATGGCTTTTAGGGCTTGGCTGAGAATATAACCACTTTACCTCATTATGTCTATGGAGAAAAATAGTCTGGTTTCCAAGTAACTTGTTACATATGATACTTGCAAAAGATTCATCCCTCTATATTTAAAGCACCATTCTCAGTTTTATGAGACTATTTAAAACCCACGTGTCATATAAAGCCAAAGGCTGGGTCTCATTTTCTAGTCCACTCTCTCTTATCACTCAAAAAAAGTCACTAAAGTTAGGTTATATTTGTTTTCTCAACTTAATAATTACACCTTTTTCTTGCCAGCTTCGTGGATCCCTTACTGCAATTTGAAACTCAGTTGAAGATAATAGAGTCATCCTTTAAAATAGTATTTGCTATGCCAACTCTTAAAGAAGTGAAAGACATTGGGAATACCGAAACTGAGGAGCAGGACCTGGAGGTGAGTTTGCTTCCTTTAATCGAGATGAGATGTCTTCACACATACAGCAGTCCTGCACAGTGTTTCTCCGCAGAGCATGACTTTTGTGGTTTCCTCACTCTTTTTTTTTTAAAAAAATACATTTTTATTGATTTCAGAGAGGAAGGGAGAGGGAGAGGGAGATAGAAGCATCAATGAGAGAGAAAATCATGGGTCGGCTGCCTCCTGCACACCCCACACTGGGGATCGAACCAGAAATACAGGTATGTGCCCAGACCGGGAATCGAATTGTGAGCTCCTGGTTCACAGGACAATACTCAACCATTGAGCCATGCCAACCAGGCTCTCCTTCACTCTTTTAAAATACAATAGATACATAGCACTTCCCAGCACTAATCTACACCTCTGCCCTCATGAAGTCTATAATCCAATGGGATTTAATGGGTAGTATGGGTTTATAGGAACAAATGGGTAAATGGATTTTTTGTTAATTGGTTGACCAAGGACAGGGAGTTTACTGGCAAGTTCTGCAAAGAAGGAAATGTGAGCAGAGAAAGATGGAGGTGGGAAGAGTCCCACAGTAAGATCAGCAATATGTGTGGTCTCTGTTTCCCCAGCAAAGCTGCACAGTGCACTGGCTATGTGGGGTACAGAAGAAACACGTGGCATATGGCATTGGGTGAGCTCTCATCACCATAGTACCACTGTTCTTTCTTACCTTCGGTTTATGGGAAGAACTCAGGACATCAGGATGCAAAACAATGGGGTAAAATTTTATGTAAGGCTGGCGGGCTAGCTGGTTGTATAACTATTTTGTTTTTCAGGAATTATACCAAACTATTTTAAACATATATGAGGACACTCTTCTGATCTTAGTGTCTAAAGACCTCTACAAACTGCAAATCTTAAAGGTAAAGGGAAAATGAGCAATTTTGATTTTGTGTCATACATCTAAGTACACTCTAATTCACTTATTATTTTCCATTTGCCATACTTAGCATCTCCTTCAAATATCTGGCGGCTGAAAAAAAATTTCCTCCAAGTATCACCCAAATGAAATAACTTCCATTTATTTGAATTACAGAGACGCCCTTTTAAGAATTTAATTTTGGGAGGATGGCATGAACTGACACTTGAGAAGCAAGTGCTATGTGGTAATGTAAGAGAGAACACAACAGGGGGCAGCAGAGAATAGGATGAAACCTGCCTTGATAGGGTCTATATGCATGCCCTTCCCTAACAACTCCAGGGCTAGGGAATTCATGAGCATCCTATCATCTTGGATACCAGGGTATCACAGGAAACCCTAACAATCATCCAAAACCCACTTTTACATCCGGGACCTCACTGTGTCTTTAAGGTCCCAGCCAGAGATACAAGTCTTCTCTGGACACCTTAGGGTCTTTATTTTTCATTCCTTACATGATGGCATCAGGAGGTAGCTGTCTGGAAATACTATAAAACCAGATTAACTTACTCTATGAGGGTTGTTCAAATCATAAAATACATTCAAGTAAAGAAGCAGAACTGGTATCTATGAAGACAAGAAGGACTGTAAAGGGAAGTGAAATATATTGAGCTAATTGGCTAATTGGTACCTAATTTGAGCCAAATGTTTTCTGCACCCTTTTTGTTGTTGTTAATCCTCACCAGATGATATTTTTCCACTGATTTTTAGAGAGAGTGGAAGGGAGGGGGAGAGACACAGAGAGAGAAACATCAATGTGAGAGAGACACATTGACTGGCTGCCTCCCGCATGCACCCCAACCAGGGCTGGGGATCAAGCCTGCAACTGAGGTATGTGCCCTTGACTGGAATCATACCTGGGACCCTTCAGTCTACAGGCTGATGTTCTATCCACTGAGCCAAACAGACTAGGACTTCTGCATATTTTTAAAATTTTAACTTCACAACCTTTAAAGTATTGTTCTTGCTCCATGATTACAACCCTCTCCTTGTGTGTGCTCTCTCTCACACACACCCCCAATCCCCATGCTGCGTAGTGAGCAGTTCCTCTATGGCACTAAGCTGAACACTTACTACATGGGTTATCTCATTTGATACTTAACCCTGTGTAGAAGTTACTCTTATTTCTCCCACTTTACAGATAAGGAGATGGAAGCAGAGAGAGGAGCAATAGTTGGTGAGTGACAGAGCTACGCTAACTTGGGAGCCTGTTATTTAACCATCTTAGACTCATACCTTCCATGTCTAGAAACTCCTGGTCTCAAAAAGCTCTGAACCTCACTCCTGGAAAAGACAGGGACTGACTCCCCTGGAATTTAGAGATGTTTCTGCCCTAGGAAATCGACTTCAGAACAGATTTATACAATGGGAGCAAGGGTTGGGGAAGAGATTTGACCAACCATTGGCTTAAATACTACAGATTCATCAGACTGCCTTAAGAAGTCTGTAAACAGTGTATGGCCTGTAAAGCATATGCGGGTGTCCTTCCCTTCCTAGGATTCCCTGAGGATTTAGGACAAACAGACAGAAGTTACAGCTAGACAGATGGAATCAATATTTGCAAGAACTTTTTAACCAAGCTGCCTCTGGGAATGTACTCCACAACCTGAGCCAGGAAATATCTTCAGAAAGAAAATTCTGGGATAAGATGACCTATCAGGATCAAATAACATTTCAATTTTTTTAAACTGAAAATCAGACCCTGTGATTTAAAGAGAGAGAGAGAACATGTAGTTTGAAAGAAAAAGAGGAGAAGCCACTGATGATCCCCTCATCACCTCATGTTCAACTTTTCAGGACACCTTCCAACATGACTGTTAGAGTGGATATCAGGAAATACTTGTTGGGGAGAATTAAATAACACCCAATATAGTGGCAGTTACTATAGTAGATGAAGGAATATAGTAGTAGAGATTAGTATACTAGTTGGTTTTTGTATATTTTTAAAAATAAATATAGGTTAGGTATGAAATAATCAGAGACTGTGTTGACCCTTGATGTGGTGATGTTTCCACTGATTTGGAAATGGAAACACCAGGGTTCTACGATGACTCTTGTGTTTTCCACAGGAAATGGCCGTGTGGATGAGTGAAGATAAATCATACCTGCAGCATAGAGTCTTGGTGATCATCTGCAGGGTGCTAAACTTTGCATCCAGGAAAGTCAAGGGATATGTAAGTGACAGTGTGCTATCTGGCTCCCTGCTTCTGAACACTCCATTTCTGTAGTGCTCTTTTCCAAGACTTAGGTCTTGAGAGCATGTGATGCCTGCTGGGTCTGATTGTGCTGGTAAGCTGGGATATTGGGAAAGGAGCCAGTATCCTGCATGACTCTGTCAAACAGCAGGATTTCTCAAGCAACTGATGAAGATGCCTCCTGCTTTACACCAAAAGTATGAGTGAGTCAAACCAGGCTTTTGCTCAGACTCAGTTTTCCTCTGTAAAATACAATCAATGCTATTTGTAACTTTACAAAGACTTCCATCCTTACTTCTTATTTCACCTTTTCTATCACCTTTTTAAACCATTACTTACGTTAAATTTATACAAGTGATTCTTGAGTAGTTTCACTTAAACATGCTGGAGATATAGCTGAAGTCCTCCTTTATTACCTTCTCCACCCCAATTCCTTCTTAGCCATGTTTGGTGATGTGCGTCCTGCCCAACAGCTTTCAGGAAGATCTACACATGCACACATGGAAATATACTGCTTTGTTCCCTAGTGTTTCTTTACTAAAGTGACCTCTTACTTACCTATGGTTCTGCAATTTTTTTTTGGACAAACAATATGTCCTGCAAATATTTTCATAGATTTATTTCATTCTTTAACCACAGTACATATTCCATAAGTTTAATATATTGTAACTATTCTTTAGCTGATAGACTTTTCAACTGAATAGTTTGGTATATTTTGGTGTGTTTTTTCTACTTCAAACAATATAAAAATGGTCATGTGAGTACTTATAAATGCTTACAAAGATAATAAATCAAAAGCTATGAGTAGATTAAAGTAATGCACAAGTGTCCTCCAGTGTGCATTCCCTGAAAATCAGAGTGCCCCTTTCCTCGCACCTTCACAATGAAGAAGAAATAGGTATCTCATTCTTGTCAGCATTTACTGGGGTTTTCTATATTTTGAGGGTCATTGCCTGCCTTTTACACTATCTATGAACATGTCTCACTCTTGTGGATACTCAGGTGCTCTCAGTTACAGTGTAAAGGCCACTGTCCCCTGCACATAGCCCACCCCTCAACTGTGAAAGAATAAATTCACACGTGCAGCAGAAGGCTCTCCTGCATTGCTGACGGTTCCTAGCTGACTGAGATTTGTCTGAGAGCCAGGTGGGGATAACCTATTACTCTGTTCTGCAATGTTTGCTAAATACCACCAGGTGGAAGCAGACCAGCGTTTTCCAGGACAGGGAAACAGCTCACAGTCCTGGAAGCATCAAACTTCACTAAGTTAATTTTCTCTCTAAATAATGTTTTCTAAGGATGGCTAAGTCAGTGAAATTAATGGGGGTGGGTAAATAAGTATATAAAACAAAACAATCAGAAATAGTATTAATAAATTAAATATTTAAAATATTGTAATAAATTAATAAGTTCTCCACAGGCTTGATCTTTGTATTTCTATGACACAAAATCAATGATTTGTTCTGCCCTTCTCTAACTAAATGTGACTACCAATTCTGTTCTCAGGAGTACACACCTAACCCTTAATCATTCCATTCACTGAATAAAGGCTTTTTTCTTCATAAATTACCCTAGCCTGTGTCTGCCAGAGTCTGAGGCTCCCGTCCTATTGAACAATCCTGACCATCATTTATACTCAGAAATATTTTTAAGTGTTATTCCTCTTAATGATCCATGTGCCCATCAGGATAAGAAAAAAAAAACTACTATAATCAAAGAACATTTGTCCCTTCAATTAAAATATTAAGGAGATGTGAGCTAAACATGTCATAGCATTAACAGAGATTTTTCCTCAGTTTGTTCCTTTGGCACATGAGCATTTTAAAAATGAAAGAAAGATTTCTAGTCAGAGCTAACAAATAGACACGTTTTTATCTCACACCCTATCTCCAGAGTTCTCACAAAATGACAGCAGTGAAATTAGTTGAAGGTATAAATCCACAGCAACACAGAGAATGAGTGAAGGGTTTCCAATGGGCTAGTGATGTCAACAAACTTCTGGATGAGAGAGTAGAAAGAAGAGGGTAGCTGATAAAGCCTGTCAAGGAAGGCTAAGAGGCCGGAGCACAGGAACTTAGGGTGGGGGACTGAAAAGGAAGGCAGTGTATCCTGTGGAACCACAGAGAGACTGGAGCTGTGGAAGCCCAAGTAATGATGGTGGGTGGGAGACAAAGGAAGGCTGAAAACATAAGCAGTAACTAAAAGGATTCATTGAAAATTGGTGCAGAAGAATGTATATTGCCTCTCCTCCTCCCTGACACACACTCTCTATTCCACAGGGACATGAGGCCACTGGCAGGCAAAATCTGAGAATTTTTTTCTCAAAACAGCTGTCGATTCCCTGACAAAATTATCTTGGTTCTGTTGTTTAGATCTACATGACCCCAGGTTCACTTCCTAATCATTCTAAAGTGAAGCCCACCAGTTGACAAGCCTCGTTCACACAGAAAACCCCACCAAGGAACATCACATTTTTAAATATGACCAGACAACAAAGACCCATGAGAAAACCCTCCAAATACAAAAGACTAACCACAATAAATAAAGAGGGGGGATGATAAAAAAAAACAGATAATCGAGATACAGATGAGAATTTGAGAGAGAGGGAGAGGGAGAGAGAATGAGAATGAATGAAGTATGGGTGGCTCAAGCAACATGAGAGCATGAGAGACAGGGATAAGGGAGCATGAGAGAAGTCAAAAGGAGAAACAGGCCTTGGGATCCCCCCTAGAGGGCTGACTTGGATTCTACTTTTACCGCCAACAGTTGCTCGAATCATCAAAGTATTTATCTAGAAAAAGTAATCACCTGAGATAAGAAGATTCTGCAGGCCCACTAACTTATCAAACCTACATGTGGACAGAGCATAGCTGAAAAACATTGATAATTGTATTTTCACAAAAAACAAAATGTTTCTTCCACCTCTCCTCTCTTCTGTCTCTACTGCCTTCTTTTTTGCATTTGACCAAGCCAAACAATTTTGTTGAGATAAAAATCTAATATTTAAGCAACCTGTGTCAGAGAAGTTGCAGGGAAAAATACATAAATGTTGTGATTGTAGGTTTGACATCAGAAGTAAATGCTCTGAATTTTAAAAAATGAGTTTCCCTGGGAAGAATCAGAGCCATTCCAGAGGAAGTCATATTTCTCCAGTGACTGAAGGAGTCATCTGAAGGTTTTCATACATGAAGAAGGGAAGCATGAGGGTGTATCAATCTTTGTATCTCCCCTCATGTATCCTAGGAATTGACTATCTGCAAATTGCTACCTGATTTATGAAATACAAACTAATAGTGTCTCAATGAGTGAGTCACTGTTATCTCTGAGCACTTTGCTATAAACTTTATTTTTTGTCATCCATGCTACCCACCTCCCCGCCTTAGTCTCCATAATCTATACTAATAAAAGGGTAATAGGCAAATGGTTGGGATGCCCTCATGCATAACTACCAATCAGCAGGTTGCATGCACAGCAGGCGTGGGTGGGCAGGGACTTGCAGCATCAGGGACTTGCGTCATGCCGTCACAATCCATCATCAGGAGGCCTGGGGCCTGGCTGAGGCCTCCGTGTGGCTCTGCCGGGGGTCCAGAGGCCTCTGCGCACCTGCACCAGGGGTCCGGAGGCCTCGGCGGGGCCCGATGGAGGCCTCGACGCGGCGAGGACTTGGGGTCCTGTGGCTCTGCACGGCGCAGGGGCAGGACCCCCGGCTTCAGCCTACCTCTTTCGGGCAGTCCATCGAGGAGCCCCAGATGGGTGGACAGGGCCTACCTCTTTGGGGTGATGGATCATGGGGCTCCTGTACTGTGACAGGGCACAGGCCAGGCTGGGGGACCCCCACCCCCACCCCAAGTGCATGAATTTCGTGCACTGGGCCACTAGTAACTGGGGTTTTTTTTGTTTGTTTGTTTTTTTAAATTTCTTTATTGATTAAGGTGTCACATATTTGTCCTCATCCTCCCATTCCCATCCCACACCCCTCCCCACGGATGCCCCCACCCTCCTGTTGTCCTTAACCATTGGTTAGGCTCGTATGCATGCACACAAGTCCTTTGGTTGATCTATCCCCCCTACCCCCACCCTCCCCTACCCTCCCTCTGAGGCCCGACAGTCCAATTGATGCCTCCTTGTTTCTGGGTCTGTTCTTGTTCATCAGTCTATGTTGTTCATCATTTCCCCTAGATGAGTGAGATCATGTGTTACCTTTCCTGTTGTTCTGGGTGGTAGACGCTTTGTCTTCTGGTTGTATTTTTGAAATTGTTGTGCGCGGCGCAGTTTAGTTGTATAACTTTGCCGCCATCTTGGTTCCTTCCCCACCCCCTCATTACTAGTAACTGTTTCAAGGTAAAATTTGTTACCAGCATTTCATAGATGAGGAAACTGAGGCTCCAGTAACAGAGCTAAGATTGGAACACAGATTCTGTGAACTCTGAAGCTCATCCTCTCATTCTAGTCTGACATATACATTAGAGGTTAAGGTACAGACATTTAATGTTGACGCTGCACAGCAATACATTTTTATTCTTTGTTTTCCACTAGGGAGGTGTGGACGCTCCATGTCTTGGGGACCTGGCAGCAGAACTGTCTCTTCTATGTTCCCACACTGATGTGTCCATCACACAGCAAGCATCCTTTGGAATATATCACCTCCTCTGCATTGCAAACTGTCAGAATGGTAAGAAAGAGTCACCCACACCCTTTTCTAAGGGCCACTAAGAACAGAACAAGCCCAATAAAAATTGAAAGCAGAAAAACAATAAGAGAACAGCAATGAAGCCAAAAGCAGATTCTTTGAGAACATGAGGGTGAGGGGAGGGGGGATTAAAAGACAGAAATTACCAATATCAGTAATGAGAGAGGTAATGTCACTAGAAATTTTACGGGTATTAAAAGAATAATAAGGGATACCATGAACAACTTTATGACAGTAAATCTGAAAACTTAGACATTCATTGAAAACACAAATTACCGAAGCTCACTCAAGAAGACATTAATAACCTGAAAACCCTATATCTATCAAAGAAAATGAATTTATATTTAAAAGTCTTCTTACAAAGAAAATTCCAGCAAACATTCAAAGAAGATATTATACCAGTTCTATACAAATGTGTGCAGAAATGTGAGGATGAGAGAATACAGCCTCATTCTATGAAGCTGGCATTGTTCTGATATTAAAACCACATAAAAACATTACAAGAAAAATAAAAACAAAAAACTACAGATCAATGTCTCTCCAGAACATAGATGCAAATTTCTTTACAAGTTTCGCAAATCAAATACTATAATATATAAAAATAATTAATATACCATGACCATATAGAATTTACCCCAGAAATGAAATATAAATTTAACATTTGAAAATCAATCAATCAATGTAACATACTATATTAACAGATTTTTACAAAGATAACTATATGGTTATCTCAGTAGACACAGAAAAAGCATTTGGCAAAATTCAACATCCACTTCTGAATTTAAAAAATAATAATAGTAAACTCTCAGAAAACTAGGAATAAAAACAGAGCTTCCTCTACCAGCTAAAGTACATCTATGAAAAACCTACAGCTAACTTCATACTTAGTAGCGAAATACCAAGTGATTTTCTCAAAAGATCAAGAAAAAGACAAGAATTTTTACTGTCATTACTTCTATCTAGCATTGCACTAAGTAGATCCAGAAATAGATTCACATATACATGGTCAAATAAATTTTGACCAAGCTTCAAAGGCAATTCAGTGGCTAAAGGATACATTTCAATAAATAGTGTCTTAAAAATTGGTTATTTCATATGGTGATGAAGGGAGACTAGACCCGATGGGGATAAGCACACAATGCAATATACAGATGATGTATTATAGAACTGTATACTTGAAACCTATATAATGTTATTAACCAATGTCACCTTATTAACTTTAAAAATTGGTTATTTGTAGGCAAAAAAAGAACTTTGATCTATATCTCATACACGTTCAAAAGCTAATTCATAATGGATCATAGGACTAAATGTAAAACTATGAAACTAGAATAAACCTTTGTACCTTGGATTAGGCAGATTTCCCAAATACAGCACCAAAAGCATGACTTGTAAATAAAAATAAAATAATTTGTATTTCCGCCTTTGAAGGACACTGTTAAGCCCTATCAGGTTTGGCTCAGTGGATAGAGCATCGGCCTGCAGACTAAAGGGTCCTGGGTTCGATTCTGGTCAAGGGCAAGTACCTCAGTTGCAGGCTCTGGTCCTCTCATGCCTGGGCTCTGGTCCGGGCTTGTGCAGGAGGCAACCAATCAATGTGTTTCTTCCACATTGATATTTCTCTCTGTCCTTCCCTCTCTCTTTCACTCTCCCCCCCCAAAAAATGAAAAAATATCCTTGGGTGAGGATTAAAAATAATTAAAAAAAAAAACAATCTTAAGGAAATAGGTAAGCCACAGGCTGGGAGAAAATATTTTCAAATTACATCTGATAAAAGACTTGTACCCAGAATTTTAAGAGAATACTCAAAACCCGTTAACAGACAGCCAAATTTAAAAAATAGAAGTAGATTTGAATAGTCATTTCACCAAAGAAGCACAGATGGCAAGGAAACACATAAAACCATGTTCAATAGAGGAAATGTGAAATGATACAACTTTGGGAAATCATTTGGCAGTATCCCAAAAAGTTAAACACATATCTACTGTATGATCCAGTCATTCTACAATTTAGTATTTACCTAAGAGAAATGAAAACAAATCCTTCTATATAATAAAAGGCTAATATGCAAATTGTCCCCTCAACCGTGAGTTCAACCAGGGAGTGGGATCGGCCCGCCAACCGCCCTCGGCCCCTCCCCCTGGCCGGTCCTGTCCCCAACCACCTCCTCCCCCACCCCCCAATCGGGGGCAGGCCAGCTGGCCAACTACCCATGGTCCCTCTCCCTGACCAGCCCCACCCCTGATTGCCTCCCCAACCCTATGGGGGGGGGCAGTTCCCACATCCCCTCCCCCTGGCCCGCCCAGCCCAATTGGCCCCCATTGGGGCAGGCCAGCCAGACCCCACCCATGCACGAATTCGTGCACAGGGCCTCTAGTATTCATATAAAGACTTCCACATGAATGTGGACAGCACCTTTATTTGTAATAGCCAAAAACTAGAAACAACCCAAATGTCCATCAATCAGCAGGTGAGCAGATAAACAGATGATAGTATTTACATACAATGGAATAGCATTCAGTGAAGAGGAGTGAACTATTGACACATGCAACAGCATGGATGAATCACAAATAATTGTGCCAAGTGAAAGATGCCAAACAATAAAAGAGTACATGCTAGATGAGTCCGCTTACATAAAATTAGAATAGAAAGCAGATCAACAGTTGCCTTTGGATCAGGGGTTGGGTCCAGGCAGCAGGTGTGAGGGGTTACAAAAGGGCACAAGGGAACTTTTGGAGGCAATGACTATGACCTGTTTTGCTTTACTGTGGTAATGTTTTCATGAATATACACATACATAAAAACTTACCAAATTGTAGACTTTAAATATTTTGTATGTCAATTATGTCTCTATAAATCTGTTGACAAATGAAGTCATTTAAAAACCCACCTGCAGTAGAACTAAAGACAATTGAGGCTTTGGTTGAGCACTCTGACTTTCCTGCAACACAGTGCCCCAGTCCTGGCAGAATGCCTCCAAGTCTGCTCTTCCAACAACAGATTCCCCAGTAGCTTTTCAAGTGCCCCAAACAATGCATCTGATGTCTAAATGTATGGACATTTGGTCAACCTATTAACATGATCTATGTTCTTCATTCACATTTTACAGAAGCCTCTCTTAAATACTTTATGAATTCTGGGTCAGTGCAGTCATAATAGTTTATGTGACTAGGGTGGTCAATAGTAAGAAAACCAGAGCTCCAGAATTAGGCAGAAAGAGGAAACTGGAAAACGCAATGTTGTAGAAGGAACCAGTGATCAAATAAAGTTTTTTTAAAAGCTTAAGCTCTTTCTTTAATACAGCGGATGTTGCAGAAAGTAAAGCTACAAAGTGTGATAAGTCTGGAAGTCACAGTTGGCTGCCTTCGCTCTTGGATATAGAATACCTCCCTGACATCTTGCGAGGAGACAAAACTAAAATCGCTCAGGTAACTTAACCCCTGCTTCATCTTATGGCTTTTGTTTCATGTGTATTTTTTTGTGACAACTTATTTTGACAAAAGTTATATTTTAATGTTTTTTAATTTTATATATATGGAATATACACAATAAATATATATATACACACACAACACACAAAAGGAGAAAATATGGTTCGTTCATCTTTCTTAACTGAGAAATGTATTATCATGTAATTTTGTTCACATTTCATGGTCCATGGATATTCCTGTAACTTTAAAAGGAGATTGTTGGAATTGTGTTTTTTGTACCTCAGTTACGGACATATGGGCTTTTTTTCTCTTCTTGCTCTTTGATCCTTCTCTGGGGAAGAGAAAAGTCTACACCCTTTCCTACCCCACCCTCTTCTAAATCTCCTACTAATTATGCTTGCTTCTGATCTGAGCAAAATCATTTCCAAAGCTGAAGAGCTTCACAATGATTTCTGATATGTGAGTAGCTGAGTTGGGGTAAAATCAATATTTTACATTTCCTTTTAATTGGAATGCCATGGTTTTCCACTTCTCCCTGGCCTGCCATCGGAGCTTACTTACCCAGATGAAAATGTTTTAATTGCTTTAAAAATTAAGGAAAACAATAAGTATAATTTAGCTTGAATTATAGTCATCTTAATACCAACACCATTGTAAATTATAATTTTTAACGTTTTGTAATGGAGGAAGAGGCCCACAACAGCAAAAGTGCCTAGACCCACAAAAGTCATGAGGCCCTACCTAGACCCGGAGTTTCCTCATGATGTCTGAGGTTACATTGATGTAGGTAAGGCCTGAGGTCATGGCTCTCTCTTTTTTTATTTCAGAGTGTAGGACAAACCTTAGGGCCAACCTTGCTGACTGACTTTGTGTGGAATCTCTTTATGAGACTCAATGCAAAGGATCCTGTAATGGCAAAGGAAGCAGCCACCATACTAAAACTGACTCTGGAATACCACGCCAAAAAGGTCACCATGGTAAGATCCTTGACACTGAGCAGGGGAGCCAGAGCTTACCCTCTAAAATGCTCCTGTTGCCTTTGTTTTGTATCTACTTCTTTGCATATAGAGTATAGTTCTTGCCATCGCATAATTATGTCACTAAATGAGGCTCTTTTTCCAAAATATTTCAAGTGTACAGAAAAGCTTAGAAAATAATGTAATGAACGTTTCATCCACCAATCACACCAAATCATAATATTTTCCTGTATTTGCTTCAAACTTAAAAAAACATTAATAACAATAAAATAGTACAACTATAATTCAAATCACCATTTAGGAAAGTTTTTAAAGTCCCTCATTCTGCTGTAGGGCTGCTACCTAATTTGTAGAGCCTGATATGTAGATTTTTCTACTTTGTCAAAATAAATTTGAAGTATATAGTTCCATTATTATTCTGTTTCACATTTTTACTTTCTTCTTAAAATATATGAATGATATGTTTTCTATATTGAGCTTATATGTCTAATATAATAAAGTCATCTATACTCCCAAAATAAACTTTTTTAAAAAAATAAGTATTTTCCCACTATTGATAAATGCACAGGTATGTTTATTCCTCATCCAAATACATATTTGGCATTGTGTGATCATGCACATAAATATGCACCCCAGTAGTATTTATTTGTGTGATAATTGCTGCCTTAGTTATTCTGAGAAGGAGCGAATGCTTCAGTCCAACAAATGCTCTTGTTTAATGGGGAATCGGGCCCAGGAGAGTCCTCTTGACCTGTGAAATGATTTTCCAGGTGTCTAAGATTGTGCATGCTATTTATCAGCAACTGTCTGGGAATTCTCCTCACATTATGAGGCACGCTATGTTGCGGGTCATCACTTTATTGACGCGTACTTCGCCGAAGAAGGTCATCTTTCAGCTTATGGACTACCCAGTCCCAGCAGACAAGTAAGACTCCCTCACCCCTTCCACAGGGTTTGCTCAAAGTGTCCAGAGTCAGACATATCTGGACATGTTCCGGGGGGACCAGGCCCTCATATAGGAACTTCAATGCAAAGAGACTGAGCAATAGCATTCAGACTGAGCAATAGCAATTCAGCATGGATTGACAAGATACCAAGAATACCCCAGCACAGAGGTATGCAGCAGTTTTTAAAATGAGCAATAGCAATAATAATTTTGAAGAGTGGCCAGGTATGTAGGGAAAGGAGCTAGGGGTCTGGAGGTTGAGAGGCTTGGGTTCTAGTCACATCCATATCACTAATTAAATGTGTGGCATTTGGCAAAATGGCTCATTCCTCTGAGCCATTAAATTAATTATTTTTAACTTTATATTTAATTTTCTAATCTTTTCATTTATATAGTTTTTTATTTAGTTTTTACCTAGTTTGTTTTTGCAATTGGTGTATTTATTTATATATTAATTTGTATTTCCATCCCAGTTTTTAAATATTCTGTTATCTCTGGACAAACTAGGTCACAAAGGTGGGAGGAACAGTATTGGGGGCAAAAAGCTGATCAGTGCTTCACATTGAACTAAACATACATTTAAACAGGAAATGAACTTGCAGGTTTTGCATATTGTATTTTATTTATTTCATGTCAGCAGTATTTTTATTACTGAAATTCTTCCTCTGTTTCCAAAGACAAGTGATCCCAGAGGATCGTTTGAAAATGGGAATATTAGCTTGTTCTGGATTGGTCTACAGTGTCTTTTTTGCTTAAAAAAAAAAAAAGTAAACCCAAGACCATTCTCCTGATAAATGTCCCAGCATTAAGAAGGGAATGAACCACTTATGATTCTCATTATACAGTGGGTTGTGTTGGCAGCACTTTGATACTGATGTGGCATGCAGCCGGGAACGAGTCCAGCGTGGCCCCCTATGTGCTGAAGACAATCTTGTTGATACTGAAAGGAAAGCCTGGGGAAATGCAGGACACCATCTTGGAAAGAAGACGTTCCTCTCTGGATGCCACTAATATGATGCCCGTGGCGGTAAATAGATGAGTGTTTCTTTTTCCTGGTGAAAATTCCCATCCACCCTCAGGTTCAGTCATACTTCCTTTCACAGTCCTGCTCTCATTCATTCATTCACTCATTCATTCATCCAACACATATTTATTGAGTGCCTACTATGTGCTACTCTCTGTTTTATGTTCATGAAGCTTTATGTTCAGGTGAGATAAACAAATGATGAAACAAAAAATGTGTCATGTGTCAGATGATAGGAATCTTAGAAGAGATACAAAGTGCTGTGGTGAAGAGAGAGAGACAGGGAAGGTTTAGGTAAGTTGTCCAGGGAGGGCTTCTCTGCTGAGGTGACATCTGAATGAGGTGAGGGAGTGATCTTTGCGGTATGTGGGCAACAGAGATGTAGACAGAGAAAAGGGGGAAAGTTCTATAGTGATGGGAACTCACTGGTATATCAGTGAAGGCAAGGAAGACAAACAGTCGGGACAGAATTGAGCAAGGATGACAGCGTGGAAGATGGTTTCAGAGAGGTAGCCACCAGCTGATAAACACACTTCTATAAGTATCTTAAAGGAGACCTAATCTCATTATGTCCATCATTATACATCTCCCAAGGACCAAAACCATCATTCCTGGGAATAAATTCAAGTCTTACAGAGATACAGAGAATAATGGAGAGTGCTTCACTAACGTGAGGTTGTGAGATGTGTTCCTCTGATGTGGTCGGTCAGTGGGCCAAAGAATTTGTTAGTGTCCTGGCCCACCTCTCTTACTATCTCATTGCCCTGGATTGTTTAAGCACAGGGAGGACAAGGTTATTGGTAGGACTAGTCTTTATGGCCACAGAGGAAGGGGCCCTTGGGATGTATGCCCTCCTTGGGGACCAGCTTGCTTCCTGCTGATCTGGTGGCAAGGCAGGGAGTGCCCATAGTGCTTTGGGAGCTCACTGCCATGGGATGGTTGGCACAAAATGGATTTAGCTGCTGCTATTGGATGAAGGAACACATGCATGCTTCAGGCTTCCCTCAAGGAGGTGGGGATGGTGTTTGCCAAATCCCCACCCCCACCCCGTCCTCACTAAGGCTGACTAGGTTCAGAGGGAGATGGTGACATCCTTGGCACTGTCTTTTTCCCTTGCAGGCGTCCCAGGCCCTGTGCACATTGCTGCCTGTTGGCTCTTACAAGAAAGCAGTGGCCCAGTTCTTTCCTCAGCTCTTGATGGCCCTCATGTTTCAACTCTGCTATAGCAGCAATATGCAACTGGATTCGGAGGACAATTTATTGTGAGCTGGCAGTGGTTACTTCAGATTGAATGAGAGCTCGCTTCCATGAGAGCTTGAATGAAAGCTACCCCCTTGGGTTCAAGTGGAGTCTTCATAATCCTGTGGGCAGTGCATTCATTTATTATGTTTTCCCTCCTCTAAAGGGTAAAATGCCTTCAGCAAAGTAACTCCCGAGTACCTAGAAGTTAGCCAGAGCCTTTTCTGAGTGTGAGTGCTGTGTATAAAGAACCACTTCCACAGAACTTGGCTTCTTCCTGTCACGATGGGAGGCCACCACGCAGAGAGAACACAGGGAGCAGCCTGTTCCCTCCGCCCTGTACTCTCTGATAGGGTGCTCTCAGGGCTGTCATACATGTTAGACAATGTGCACAAGTGTTCTCTGTGGTGTGTGGGCTTGTGACAGCAGCCATTCATATCCATGTTGGGTGAGGTTCAGCTCTTCCCTTTTACCCAAGAGAGTACAGTTAGCTCTGCTACTTTCTGGGAAAATCTGGATGGACCCAACTGTCCGCTATTTTCCCTTATGTGGTATTGACTGTAGGCCAGGCAGAACTCTAATATCACGGTCTGTCAGTCCCATTCAGATATTTAATTTACTCTGTCTTTCAAGCATACATATCAGGTACATAAGAATAGGTCTACTTATGTAAAGCATCCAAGGAAGAAAATCAACAGACACCTTGAGCAAGGTATCACATCATTTAACATCTTTTGCTAATAAGCTGTTCAAAAGTGAATAAACAAATAAGCTGCTCCAGGGTCAATCCTAGGTTGTACATGCTACAACTTCAGCAGAAACCCACACCCCATGTACAGTTAATCAGGAGAGAGAAATACCATTTAGCAGTCTCCTTCCTTTCAAATACCCCCTTCCCCCAAACCAGGATCCTGCCCAAGATGCAATGAAAAGGCAGGTCCCATGTACTTGGTTATGTGAAGGCCACAGTCAGGTGATGACTTTACTCTCCTCCTGGGCCCTAGCTATGCCCGGGACGCCCTGAGAGTGCTACTGAATTGCTCCGGACTGCAGCAGGTGGATCTTTCTCTGAAGAGAAAGAATTTCTGGAAACAGGTCTCCCAAGTTCTGTTTCACCTCCACGGGATCTACCTCGTTGCCAAGTAAGAACGGGCTCTATTTGTACAGGGCCCCGGGGTCTGTCCCACCTTCTCCGTCTTTCTTCAGTGAAGCCACGTGGGAACATAATCAATACCCACTCTAACTTCCAAATTTCTCATGATGATCTGAATTGCCATATGATTTCTACTTCTTCACTTACTTGGAGAGGCTTATACTTTGGAATAGTTTTCCCTTTCCTGCCCTTGTACCTGGTGATATAGATTCCTAACTTCCCTCTCTCCGCAGGACAGGTTTCTCCTTCTGATATGGACCACTAGAGCTGAATCTGATTTTTCTTTCCTCGATTGTTCGCTGTTTCCTGCTCTGTAGGCATCAGTTAGTAATTGCTGTGCTCCCTCTTAAAAGGGGTTTGATCAAACCCATGCTCAATGAGACAAATAAATTTGGGAAAGTACAATGAAAGAAGACTTTTGTTTTTCTTGTCCTAGAAAGATTCCTTTTTTTTTCCCCCTAAGTAGCCTGTTAGTAAATAGCAAGATTCTGATTCTAGGGGTCAGATTTGCTGATCAAGAATCAGGATACATAATCTTGACAACGTAACAGACCATGTAAAGTTGTGACTGGCCCAGAAAGTACGTTCCAAATGGTCTCTGGGCTCCTGGTGCTCTTATTTGCACATGGGTTTCAGGAACACATCTAGTTTTGTAAAAGTGTAGTTCATCTACACCCTGCAAATGGCCCCCAGTTAAGAGTCACTCTGTCCTTAGTAATTTGGGATCTTCATACTCCCAAACTGTGGTCCACAGACCAGCAGCCACAGCAACACCTGTGACTTACAAATACAGACTCCCACGGCAGATCTACTGAATCAGAATCTGCATTTTAGCAAGATTCCCCGGATGATCTGTGTGCACATTAATGTCCAGAAGCACTGGATTAGAGCCCCCCCTCTCCACTCCGCCCTGGAGCCTTCAAATGGAATCTGTGCCACCTCATCCTTCCCAATCCTGCCATGACCTATCTGATCCCCACCAGGATGTCAGGGCAGCTGTGAGCCTAGCCGGTGCCCAAGTGTGTCATGGAGAATGGCTTAGTGAGTTAGGGCTCGCCACCTCTTCTCCAGAGTAACCCAGGATAGCACCAACTCTCTCCTTTCTTACATCATTTAAAGGAAGGACTTGGTCTATCACCAAAGGGGGACCTGCATGGCCATCTGAAATTGCCAAGGTATTATTTTCTCTCCCTTTGGTCTGGCACTGATGGGAGGTTGCCATAATATAGGGCATTCTGTTCTGTGGCACAGGATGAGAGACGGGAAAGAGCAGTGATGTTAAGAGATGTTGTCAGTGACCCAGGTATATATCCTTTCCCCTGGTCTGTGCAGAATTCATACTGGGGCTGCTGCTTACCATGGATTAGGGAGTATCAGAGAATAACTTTCTTGTTATCTGGGTGGTACAAAATATAAAGATACTAATTCTCTCTTTACCACCATTATCATTTACAGATGCAGAAGGTATTCTTATCATTGCTAATTCAGTGCCTCGTCTTTACAGAACTCTCGCTGAACATAACTTTCCGCAATTTCCAGAGACCCTACATTATCTCTACAAGCTCTCAGTGGAAGGTCCTAGAAGAACAGAGGAGGGTGTGATCACAGTAATTTTCCTTACTGAGGTGAATTTTATTAGGAGACTGTGAACAACTGAGTTCTTACTCCCTTTTCTTACCCAAACTTACCCAACACGCCGACCTTTTATATCCCTCTCTGAATATTTATTTTACCACAAGTTAAGACAATGACAGATGTCTGAGGTTGAGGGGGTAAGGTAGAGACAGATCTGGAATATGGGAGAGTTGAACCCTCAGCCTGCTCCAGGAGTTGGCTTTTGTCATTTCCTGGAGATTTGCACAAACACTAATTATTTTTGAAATACCATTCATATATCTTTGCATGCCTGTTGAAGTATATGGAGGGATAATTTAGTTTACTAAAGTTAGTAGGTAACATCTTGGATCTAAATAATACTTAAAGCTTTCTAGGGCGGGGTTGAGAATGGGCCAAACAACTGGGTGAAATGAAGATGTAGAACTCTATTACTTTGTATATGAATATTACACCATAAATTGTAATGCCATACTAGAGTCAAACAAATTAAGGAAATCCTTTTGGATCTAACTTTAGTTTTCCTATATAATCAACTATATAACTGAGCATTATTTAATTAGTATGCATTAAATTCACTACTCACTAGTGATACTACCTTCATTAACTTTATTATTTCATATACATACACACATACACACAAGCACACATTCTAGGGTCTGTCTCAAGTGACTCTCCTGGGTTCCATTCATTTTCATTCTTGTGGAAGCATCACACTGTTGAATTATGGCCATTTGCATAAATGTTAATATCTAGCAAACCATGTTCTCCTCAACTCTTCAAAACTTCTTCTGTCCTTCCTATATATTTGTTCTTCTAGTTAAGTTTTAAAATAACTTTGCTAGGTTTGAAGAAAAATAAACTTTTGCTGAAAATACTGTAATTACATTAATGCTATGAGCTTCTTAGGAAAAGTTGATATTTTTATAATATTTTTATTGAATATTTTGTCATTTTCATATAAATTTTATACATTTATTTTGGGATTAAGTTAGCTTATATTATTTTAAATTGTTAGTGTGAATGTGGCTTTTTAATTTAGATTCTCAAGCTCATTGTTGCTGAATGTTCAGGACAATTAAACTATTTTCTTGAATTCAGCTACTTTCCTATGCTCTTACAGTAATTCTAATAATATTTTAGTTGATTTACATGATCCTAATGCATGAAAAATGAGGATAATATTATTACCTCTGTTTAAAGCATTACTTTTTTTTTTCTTGAATCATGTGTTTTCACCTTGGTTTTTAAAGTTCCATTTTGTGGATAATCTCATTTCTTCTTTGTCTACTTACCTATTATGACCTTAGTATTTTCTCAATGAATTGTATGATCCTCTCTCTCTCTTTCTCTCCCTCTCACACACAAATTTGTGAAGGATATCAAGTAACTTTAGAACATAGTGCTTTGACTATACATCCTTATTGAGATATATTTTAAGGACAAAAATATTTTTTAAAATACTTTTACTCAGGAGGTAAATTAATATTGTATGTTGATATCATAATTTTAAAGCTATGGTTTGCATTATAAAGCAAAAAGCAAATAATTACACATATTAGTATTATTATGCACCAAGGTTTTCCAGGTAAGAGAAAGATGAGGCAAACATAAAACCATAAAAAGTTAACATAAACTGTGTTATATTTGAATTTAATATATTAGCACTGTCAAAATGAACTTACAAGTAAAAAAAAATGTATTTCCTAGTTCAAGTAAAGGAAGACCCAGAAGACATAATATACCAATAACAATTAGTGTACTCTAGTACCCACTTCTAATGATGTCTCAATACCATTACTCACTGAAAAGAACCATGTCTCCTTAAAGAAATGGATAATTTCAGGGGGCAAGGAAAATATAAGATGAACCTGGGACATCTCATTTTTCCACAAGCAAAGAAGTGCTCAAAGGGAGATGGATCATGTCAAAAGAACATAAGAGTCAACGTGTAGGGGTCCTACTGTCCAAATTTGAGTATCAAAAGAAATATTAACTGCAAATAACTATAATATATTGAAAACATTTTAATGCATAAGTCCTTGGTAATACTCAAAACTGGAAAGCTGGGCTGGGAGGGGGGAGACCAATAAATGTAGAAAAATGCTAAACATAAAAAACATCACTATTTGCAAGACTCAATGTAATAAATTAACGAGTGAAGAAAAAAATCAATAATTTTAAAACCATTAAGTGAAAAGTTACTGGACAACACAGTATTCACATGATACCAAATTATCACTCCATCGATGAGTTACTGATTATAAAAGAAAAAGTATGCCTTTTCCAGTTGCTGTAGGGTGATGTCACCACAGGAATACGTATAAGTATTCGGAGTTTGAGTGTGACTTGTGTTCCAGTGTTACTGAAAATGTCTTGATTTTTATGCCTGAAACAGAAATTGCGCATTGGCCTTTATTCTTCTTAGGAACGTAATAGCTGTTTTCTTTCAGCTTCTGAACAAATTCTTCAAGGACCCATTCCCAGAAGAATTTCTGGTTCTCTTCAGGAACTGGGTCAATGACTCCAATCCTGCAGTTAGCAAACTGAGCCTGCAGAAAATCGCCTCCATGGCGCCAGTGATCAACCAGGTATGTGTGTGTGTGATTTGTGTCTCTCAGCACCATCCAGGTCACAGTCTGAGACTTGATATTGTTCGATATCCTTACTGATGCTTTATCACTAAGGGATCTGGGTTGACTGGAAGGAATGTGTTAAGTCAATTTAGTGGCTTTATCACCTAATTCATATTTTTCCCAGAAAATCATTCTTAGCACTCAGAATTTATCAGCATCACTCTACATGAACACTCTTCTTACAATCTAAACCACACACATTAATTTCCCTTCCAACATATACATGTGCATGCATGTTAATCACCATCTCCCAGCACTCACTCAAGCTTTTCCTTCCAATGATAATAACACTTTCCTCTGTCACCTATACATAGTCACATTTTTCTTTTTCAATGGTCAGTTATAGTCAAATTCCACTGACTGTTCTGATCTTTAGCAGCCTCATCTCTCTCAGAGCCACACCAGCTATGTGCACTTGCTTATACAATATTTTATATCTGTGCTTATCCACATATAATTCTGAACCAGCAGTATCAGCATGTCCTTGAAACTTAAAAGAAATGCAACGTGGGGGTTGGAGTGGTCAGGAAGGAGTCGATGGAGGAAAAAGGAGACATATGTAATATTTTAAATAATAATTTTTTAAAAAGAAATGCAATGTGTCAGGCCCTGGGTCAGGCCTATGGAATCAGAAATACTGGGGTTGGGCCCCACCCATTTGTGTTTTCAAAAGTCCTCCAGGTGATTCTGACACTGCCCTATATTATTCCTGCTGAGTCATATCACTATATCTTACCTTCCAGGAAGTTTGAACCTAAGTGTACCCCTATGTTTTGTAATTCCCTTGTAAATTTCAATGTACTTTGCGCAGTGCTGAGCGCGTAGCTGTTCTATAAATCACTGTTGGTTTAATAATATATTTAATAACAAATCCTTGTTTGTCTATTAAACATAATCTCTGAAAACTTAAGCCAGTCAGAGGGCAACCATTTTGCATTTAAAGTGAAATGAGCCAAGGTCTATTTGCTTTAAATAAATCATACAAATCGATGTACATTCTTTTAATGAACAGAAAGTTAGTTATTGCCTTGTCTAGCACTCTTCCCAGTGTTATGAACACCTGAGGGGAAATTTGGTGTCAAGGTTATTTAGGAGAGTGAAAGTACTAGATTGAGGTTTCATACACTATCTATTGGTAAAGACTCAACTTTCCTGCCATACACAGCAGCCTTTGGCTATTATTTTGGCAAATACTATTTATTTATTTTACTTTTCTTTCCAGCCTTTCTTTTTCTCCTTTGGTGTCTCCTGTTCATGTTTTACCTTGCCTTAAATTCTGATTGTCTCTGATCTTCAACTGACTCCCATGACCTGGCACAGGACCTCAGTGGCTCTCGTGTCCAAGCAGGTCATCATCACCTAGTTTAGAGGGCATGCTGCCAGTAGTATGTTGGTAAATGTTTAGCAATCAGCTCAATGGAAATAAGACAAATTTCCGTGGTTTAAATACTCCCACCATGACTGACTTGAAGCTATCAAAGGGACATCATTAAACACAGAGTTGGGAAGAGGTGCACCATAGCACATCATACAGATATAATACATGTAAATAACCTCAAGGGCATATAAGAGTAAAATATAGTAAAATAAATAGGAAGTGATGTTTTGAGTATTTATTGCCATTGTTTTTGTTTCTAAATTTAATTTTTAGTAGTGATTTCTAATGATCAGCTCACAAAATTTTTGACCACTGACTCTTGTGAGCCAGCTCCAGCACACTGCTGCATGCTGCCCAAATGCAGACGTGTGCATACCAAATGCTAGCTCAAGTCTCCTTCTGCTTCCCAAATCCCACCATTTTCCTCCTTTCATATGTAGATAGAAAGTGTCTGCAGCTTAGTGCTATCCATCTTGGATGCCTTCTTTTCCAAAGACAAGACTGTTGTAATTCGGGCCTTGTTTACCCTTCGGAGACTTTTAAACAAACTGGACAAGGTGATCTACTCGTCTTTGTGTACCAGAATTGCTACCAGCTACTGCCCTCTGATGGATCATGTGAGTTACACAGTAAGATGTGTGAGATCATTAGGTTTTATAGTTCAGCTGAAGTACCAGCTGAGGCAATGATGTTATATCCCAGAATAAGTCAACAGAAGCTAGTCATTTTGTGCAGAGCCAACATTTCTTTTTGAGATAACATTAATCAGGTAAGTACTATATATATTTTTTTGTAATTATACTATGAAAACCTGGAAAAGTCTACCCATAAGAAAGGAGAATTAAAGAATAGCCTTTGTCTTTGGATGAAAAAGAAATTGTAGCTAAGTGGTTATATATTGGTTAACCCTGGATCTGGATTTCCTGGGTTCAAATCCTGCTCTGTCTCTTACTAGCTGTGAAATCTGGAGCGGGTGATTCAGTCTCTTAGTGTTTCAGTGTCCCAACTGTAAAAGAGAGAGTGTAGCAGGTGTCTTATGGGAATTAGAAATGATGTGTAATTCCCCAAATGGGTTTCTTATCATCATATAAAACTTTTAGTTAAAAAAGTACCTCATCAAAAAGTTGTATATTTTGAAAATCCTCATTTTGTATGTTAAATGTGTTCCAGACAAGTTGGATGACAGTAATTTATTTTAATAAGCCAGGCATTTTGATATGCCATGAGGAAATCTATTTTTTAATTTATCTTTATTATTGAATGGAATCTATTTTTAAAGGTTTTTGGAATGATTTATTTGTGAACCAAAGAATTATTTCATAGTAAATTATTTTACCAAAAGATTTCACAGATGAAGAACACATATTAAACTATAGAAAGAAGGAATTTAGTGGCAAAAATCCTGTATAATAAAAGGCTAATATGCAAATTGACCGAACTGCAGAACGACCGGTCGCTATGACATGCACTGACCACCAGAGGACAGACGCTCAACCCAGGACCTGCCCCCTGGTAGTCAGTGTGCTCCCACAGTGGAAGCGCAGCTCAGCCAGAAGCCCTGAGCTGGGCTCATGGTTGGTGAGCACAGCGGCGGTGGCGGGAGCCTCTCCCGCCTCTGCAGCAGTGCTAAGGACCCCTTGGGGGATGTCAGACTGCTGGTTTAGGGGAGTGGGCCTAAGCCATCAGTCAGACATCCCCCAAGGGCTCCCGGAGTGCGAGAGGGCACAGGCTCCCCCCACCCCCACCTGAGTGCACGAATGTCGTGCACCAGACCTCTAGTTAGTTTTATAAAGGACATAATGATAATAGTAATAATAATAGTGGCTAAAATTTATTGAGCATTTACTATGGATTACTATTATCTAGGTTACATATAAGGAAACAGAGGCAAAGAAATGTAAATAAGTAGAATATCCATGTAAAAATTTTTTTCAAAATGAAATCATGCCCAGCCAGTGTTGCTCAGTGGTTGAATGTTGACCTATGAACCAAGAGGTCACAGTTCAATTCCCAGTCAGGGCACATGCCCGGGTTGCAGGCTCAATCCCCGGTACAGGGAGTGCAGGAGGCAGCTGATCAAATGATTCTCTCTCATTGTTGATGTTTCTATCGCTCTCTCCCTCTCTATCAAGTATCAATTTACCCTGTCATTACTTGAAGTCAGAATATTGGAAAAGTATTAGGATATTAATGAGCCTATGTTACCATTTTTCTCCACATTAAAAGTAAAAAAAATTAAAAATGATCACATTTATTCAACCTATGGGGGAAAAAACTGGGATTTCAACAGGTACCAGGGCATGTCAAAGCTCTTTCCACCTGCCTATATACACAGGGTGTCTCCCAAAAAAGTAAACACATACTTTGAATAATTATAAAGACAGTGTTTATTAAAATACATTTCATTTTCATAATTGAGCTTTATCCGATTTTATAGTGTATATACATCTTGGAGGGATATGCTGAATAGCATTTCCATGGTTAGCATGTCTTTCTGTAGTCCAAGGAGTCAAACAGGTAGCCCATAGGTGATTGCAACTTGCAGGAATGTGTTAAGTTGATTTTTTAAAATTATTTTTATTGATTTCAGAGAGGGAGAGAGAGACAGAAACATCAATGATGAGAATCATCTATCGGCTGCCTCCTGCACACCCGACACTGGGAATCAAGTCCACAACCTGGGCATATGCCCTGACCAGGAATTGAACCATGACCTCCTGGTTCATAGGTTGACGTTCTACCACTGAACCACACCAGCCTGGCATAAGTTTGATATTTTTAAACTGGGAGATTGTTCATAAAAATCTGAACTGTGAATGAAATGTCAGAAGATCTTGGAATACTGGACCCACAAACCCACTTGGCCACAGTCTGGGGAGCGGGGTGACTTTGAGAGAGAGGCCAGAGCTCTCTTCTGTCCCCCATTTCATCATCACCCTGCTTTCTTTAAATGCCTCCCACTTGGTTCATTTACATCACTGTCCAGCCCCTGTAACATGATTTAATTGCCACTGCTTTAGGGTTAGACTTTGAAACCCATTAATGTAAACCCCTGGGAAGGAACAGATTAGCCACTGGTTCTTTTGTTGGGAGTATTTCTGATATATTCCTGAGGACAGAAAGGAATCAATTTTTTAAAAAATATTAAATCATAAACTTTTCTGAAAAACTGGGAGGTAATATTATATTTTCAAAATTTGACCTCTTCTTCTCACTTGCAATTTTTCTCTTCTAGAATCTTTATAATCCAATCCACCTTCCCATTTGGCATAAGCAAACCCTGGGAAACCTGGTTCTGTCAGTATGCCAAGCTCGCCCTTTAGTATTCACTGGCCACTCTGCAAAAGCCTCTGACATTTGAATGCAGCATTGTTACTCTATGTATCTTTAGGGAAATTAACTCTAAGTTCAACAGATTATTGGAATTTCTATGTTTAAGATATTATGCAATACTATCTTTCTAAATTTAACAAACTTACTGTTCACATTTGAAAGGCAATCTGAACTCTGATAAGTAAATCTTATTTTTTTTTTCATTTTTTTATTAAGGTATTATATGTGTACATATCTTACCATTGCCCCTCCCACCCCACTCCCATACATGCCCTCACTCCCCAGTGTTTTGCGTCCATTGGTTATGCTTATATGCATGCATACAAGTCCTTCGGTTGATGTCTTATCTCCCCCACTTCTCCCTAATCTCCCCGCTGTAATTTGACAGTCTATTTGATGCTTTACTCTCTCTATATCTATCTTTTTGTTCATCAGTTTATAATGTTCTTTATTATCCATAAATGAGTGAGATCATGTGGTACTTTTCTTTCATTGACTGGCTTATTTCACTTAGCATAATGTTCTCCAGTTCCATCCAGGTTGCTGCAAATGGTAAGAATTCCTTCTTTTTTATGGCAGCGTAGTATTCCATTGTATAGATGTACCACAGTTTTCTGATCCAGTCATCTGCTGACGGGCACCTAGGCTGTTTCCAAATCTTAGCTATTGTCAATTGTGCTGCTATGAACATAGGGGTGCATATATCCTTTCTGATTGGTGTTTCTAGTTTCTTAGGATATATTCCTAGGAGTGGGATTACAGAGTCAAATGGGAGTTCCATTTTCAGTTTTTTGAGGAAACTCCATACTGTTCTCCACAGTGGCTGCACCAGTCTGCATCCCCACCAGCAGTGCACGAGTGTTCCTTTTTCTCCACATCCTCGCCAACACTTGTCGTTTGTTGATTTGTTGATGATAGCCATTCTGACAGGTGTGAGATGGTACCACATTGTTGTTTGGATTTGCATCTCTCGGATAATTAGTGACTTAGAGCATGTTTTCATGTGTCTCTTGGCCTTCCTTATGTCCTCTTTCGAAAAGATTCTATTTAGGTCCATTGCCCATTTTTTTATTGGATCATTTATCTTCCTTTTATTAAGTTGTATAAGCTGCCTATAGATGTTGGAGATTAAACCTTTATCAGTGATAACATTTGCAAATATGTTCTCCCATACAGTGGGCTTTCTTGTTGTTTTGTTGATGGTTTCTTTTACTGTAATAAAGCTTTTTATTTTGATGTAGTCCCAACGGTTAATTTTCTCTTTAGCTTCCATTGCCCTAGGGACAGTATCAGTGAAGAAGTTCTTTCAGCATATGTCTGAGATTTTGCTGCCTGTGGATTCCTCTAGTATTTTTATGGTTTCCCATCTTATGTTTAAGTCCTGTATCCATTTTGAGTTTATTTTTGTGTATGGTGTAAGTTGATGATCTAGTTTCATATTTTTGCATGTATCTGTCCAATTTTCCCAACACCATTTGTTGAAGAGACTGTCTTGACTCCATTGTATGTTCATGCCTCCTTTGTCAAATATTAATTGAGCATAGTGGTTTAGGTTGATATCTGAATTCTCTATTCTATTCCATTGATCTATATGTCTGTTCTTGTCTTGTGCCAATACCAGGCTGTTTTGAGAACAGTGGCTTTGTAATACAGCTTGAAATCTGGTATTGAGATCCCTCCTACTTTATTCTTCTTTCTCAGGATTGCTGTGGCTATTCGGGGTCTTTTTTTATTCCAGATGAATTTTTGGAGAGTTTGTTCTAGGTCTGTGAAATATGCCATTGGTATTTTAATGGGGATTGCATTGAATCTATAGATTTCTGTGGGTAGTATAGACATTTTAATGATGTTGATTCTACCAATCCATGAACATGGTATGTTCTTCCATCTGTTTATGTCTTCCTCTATCTCTTTTTTCAGTGTCGTGTAGTTTTCCATGTATAGGTCTTTTACTTACTTAGTTAAGTAATTAGGTATCTTAATTTTTTTGGTGCGATGGTAAATGGGATTGCTTTATTAGTCTCTCTTTCTGTAAGTTCACTATTGGTGTACAGAAATGCCATAGATTTCTTGGCATTTAATTTTGTATCCTGCTACATTGCCAAATTCATTTATTAAGTCTATTAGTTTTTTGATGGAGTCTTTCGGTGTTGTTTTTTTAAAATATATTTTATTGATTTTTTTACAGAGAGGAAGGGAGAGGGATAGAGAGCTAGAAATATCGATGAGAGAGAAACATCGACCAGCTGCCTCCTGCACACACCCCACCAGGGATGTGCCCGCAACCAAGGTACATGCCCTTGACCGGAATCGAACCTGGGACCTTTCAGTCCGCAGATCGACGCTCTATCCACTGAGCCAAACCAGTTTCGGCTCTTTTGGTTTTTTTATGGACAATATCATCTCATCTGCAAATAAGGACAGCTTTACTTCTTCTTTTCCAATTTGGATGCCTTTTATTTCTTCTTCTTGTCTAATTGCAATGGCTAATACTTCCAGGACTATGTCAAACAGGAGTGGTGAGAGTGAGCATCCCTGTCTTGTTCCTGTTCTTAAGGGAAATGGTTTTAGTTTTTGCCCATTGAGTATGATGTTAGCTGTGGGTTAATCATATATAGCTTTTATTATGTTGATGTATGATCCTTCTATTCCCACCTTGTTGAGAGTTTTTATCAAGAAAGGGTGTTGGATTTTGTCGAATGCTTTTTCTCCATCAATTGATATGACTATGTGATTTTTATCTCTCAATTTGTTTATGTGATGTATCACATTTATTGATTTGCAGATATTGTACCATCCTTGCATTCCTGGGATAAATCCTACTTGGTCATGGTGTCTGATCTTTCTGATGTACTGCTGGAGCCAATTTGCTAGAATTTTGTTGAGGATTTTGGCATCTATGTTCATGAGGGATATTGGCCTGTAATTCTCTTTCATTGTGTTGTCTTTATCTGGTTTTGGTATTAGGGTGATGCTGGCTTCATAGAAGGAGCTTGGAAGTGTTCCTTCCTCTTAAATTTTTTGGAATAGTCTGAGGAGGATAGGTTTTAGTTCTTCCTTGAATGTTTGGTATAACTCTCCTGTGAAGCTGTCTGGCCCTGGGCTTTTGTTTGCCAGAAGCTTTTTGATGACTGCTTCAATTTCTTCCATAGTTACTGGCCTATTGAGCTGTTTAGATTCTTCCTGATTGAGTTTTGGAAGGTTATATTTTTCTAGGAATATGTCCATTTCCTCCAGGTTGTCCAGCTTTTTGGAATAGAGTTGTTCGTAGTATTTTTTAACAATCCTTTGTATTTCGGTGGGGTCTGTTGTTATTTCACCTCTTTCATTTCTGATTTTGTTTATTTGGGTCCTCTCTCTTTGCTTCTTGGTGAGCCTGGCTAGAGGTCCATCAATCTTGTTTATCCTTTCAAAGAACCAGCTCTTGGTTTTGTTGATCTTTTGTATTGTTTCTTTGGTCTCTATGTCGTTTATCTCTGCTCTGATTTTTATTATTTCCTTCCTTCTGCTTACACTGGGCCTTTCTTGTTGTTCTTTTTCTAACTCTTTGAGTTGTAGGGTTAGGTAATTTATTACCATTGTTTCTTGTTTTTTGCAGTAGGCTTGTAGAGCTATGAACTTCCCTCTCAAGACTGCTTTCACTGTGTCCCATAGATTTTGGATTGTTGTGTTTTCATTGTCATTTGTTGCTATGATGTTTTTTATTACTTCCTTGATCTCTCTGGTAACCCAGTCATTGTTTAATAGCATGCTGTTTAGTCTCCATGTGTTAGATTTCTTTGGATTGTTTTTACTGTAGTTAATTTCCAGTTTTATGCCACTGTGATCTGAGAAGATGCTTGATATGATTTCTATCTTCTGGGATCTGAAGAGACTTTGCCTATGTCACAACATATGATCTATCTTTGAAAATGACCCATGTGCACTTGAGAAGAATGTATATTCTGTGGCTTTGGGGTGAAATGTTCTAAAGATGTCAATTAATTCCAACTGGTCTAGTGAGTCATTTAGGATTGATGTTTCTTTGCTGATTTTTTGTTTAGATGATTTGTCCAATGGTAATAGTGGGGTATTAAAGTCTCCTACTATGATTGTATTGCTGTTAATCTCTCCCTTGATATCCTTCAGGAGTTTTTTTATGTATTTGGGTGCTCTTATATTGGGTGCATATATGTTTACCAGAGTTATTTCTTCTTGTTGGATTGCTCCCTTTAGTATTATGAAGTGGCCTTCCTTAATTCTTGTTATGTCCTTCACTTTGAGATCTAATTTGTTAGATATAAGTATTGCTACCCCAGATTTTTTTTCATTTCCATTCTCCTGAAAAACCTTTTTCCATCCCTTCACCCTCAGTCTGTGTTCGTCTTTTTTTCTGAGGTGGGTTTCTTGTAGACAGCAGATATATGGGTCTTGTTTTCTTATCCAATCCATTACTCTATGTCTTTTGATTGGGGCATTTAATCCATTTACATTTAAAGTTATTATTGATAGGTACTTATTTGTCGCCATTTTTATTTTTTACCCGTGTTCCTTCTTCACTTCCTTTTTTTTTTTTTTTTTTTTTTTTTTACAGCAGACCCTTTAGCATTTCTTGCATTGCTGGTTTGGTGGTAATAAATTCCCTTAGTCCTTTTTTGTCTGTGAAGCTCCTGATTTCACCTTCAATTTTGATTGATAGCCTTGCTGGATACAGTATTCTTGGATTCAGACGCTTCCTTTGCATGACTTTGTATATTTCATTCCATTCCCTTCTGACCTGATGAGTTTCTGTTGAGAAATCAGTTGCTAGTCTGATGGGGGTTCCTTTGTATGTAACTTTCTGTCTCTCTCTGGCCGCTTTTAAGATTCTTACTTTGTCGTTGGTATTTGCCAATTTAATTATAATGTGCCTTGGCGTCAGTCTTTTGGGGTTCATTTTGCTTGGGACTCTGTGAGCTTCTTGGATTTGTGTGGGTTTTTTTCTTCCCTATATCAGGGAAGTTTTCTGTCATCATTTCTTCAAACAGGTTTTCTATTCTTTGCTCAGTTTCCTTTCCTTCTGGAACCCCTATTATGCGGATGTTGTTTTGTTTTGTGTTGTCCCAAAGTTCCCTTAGGCTCTCCTCCTGCTTTTTAATTTTTTTTCTAGAAGCTGTTCTACTTGGGTATTTTTTCCCATCTTGTCTTCTAGCTCACTGATGTGGTCCTCTGCTTCTTCTAGTCTACTCTTGATGCTTTTTATAGAGTTCTTTACAGCAGCAATGTCATTTTCATTTCTTCTTGGTTCTTCTTCATTTCCTCTTGGTTTTTACTCCTATTGTCAAATTTGTCTTCCATTCTTTTCAGCCACCTTATGACAATTTCTCTGAATTTTTTCTCTGATAGGTTGCTTGCCTCTATTTCGTTTACTTCCTTTTCTGGTGATGCCTGCTTTTCTTTCATATGTGGGCTGTTTCTTTGTCTCCCCATGGTCTCTTTTCTCCAGATGTCTGGTTATGTAGTTATCTCTCTCCTTATCCCAGGCGAAATCTGACCTTTCCATGGTGGAGTGAAGAGCTCCTCTGAATTTGTGTGTTTGCGCCAATCGGGGACCGGTGTTCTGGGGCCCCCAGCTGTTCGTTGGTTGCTGCAGTTCTGGATTTTCAGGCTTCCGATAAGATCCACTTTCCCTTTCAAGATGTTGTGGTCTCCGCGTCCAAGCTTGTAGCTCCGGGAGAGGACCCAGTGGCAGTGGGGGCTGCCAGGTCAGGGGAACCCCGTCTAGCAGTCCCCCACCTTCTCCTGGAGTTTAGCTGTCCCTTAACTTACTGAAAACACTCCCCGTGCAATCCTCAGCTGTTCTTTCTTTCATCTCTGGGACAAGGCTCAGAACCCGTCTGTCTATTCTGCCACCATTTTCTCCCCTCCTCAGTAAATCTTATTTAAAATCAAACCAAGAGCTGACTATACAAACCCAAAGTTCAACCTATGGGGGACAAAACTGGGATTTCAACAGGTACCAGGGCATTTCAAAGCTCTTTCCTACTTATAATGATTTCATATATGTGTACGTATGTATACATATATGAAATACATACTTATGTAGTATATATACATATACATGTGTAAATAGATATAAATGTATATGTCACACTGTTTAAAGAAAGAAGCCCTAGAAATATCCTCAGATGCGTCTTTTCTGTGCACAAATCACAGAGTGACGCAGGCATTCGGAGCATGGCCATCCGGCACTTTGGTGAACTACTCGAAGACATGAGCCAGTACACATGGATGTTGAATGCCGTGATTCTTGAATCCCTGGTGCCTCTGGTCCTGTTTCTGGAGGATATAGAGACAAGAGTCGTGATGGTAAGTCCTGCCACCTTGTCCTTAGTTCTGCAGAGACGGGCCTTGAACAAAGAGATGCTCATCGACCTCTTTCTGCTTCGCAGGCATGTAAACATACACTGACAATCTGCGCCTTTCAATTAAAATGGTCAACATTTCCACGGTCCATTGAGCATCACAGTTTTGAGCTGGTGGTGCTCAACATCTGCAACAATATTGTAAGTGGCCCTTTGGTGTTTCCCACCACACATTATAGAAAGAACATGAAAGGATCTTCAAAACGATGGAAAGGTTTTGGGGACAAGGGTGAATCTTGGAGAAGGAAGGCGAAGAAAATGGGTGATAACAGCTAGGGCTTATGGCCAGAGAAAATTAACATTTACCCCTTCCTCTTCCTCAACATTTATCCTCTCTAGCCCTTGTTCCTCCAACCCAGCTACATGGATCTTTGGGTGGGTATAAAGATAGGAACATCTTTTCAGATCACCAAAAGAAAAAGTAGAAATATCTGGTCACTGCCTAATGAGCTGGTTCTCTGACAGCAGCATGAACTGCAGTGACAGATGGAAGCATGCTAACCAAAGGCTGGAAACACGGGGGTTGAAGGGGGAGGGTTGAGAATCATATAATTAACTGAATGATATCTGCAAACAGAAAGGTTCATACATAGAAATCTCAAGTTTTAAACTGGACCTTATTTGATATAAGCAATTAGGTTCTTTTCTCTGGAAGCCTCTCTGAAAGGAAACGAATGTACTTTTTCAACAACTGAGAGTGATTCCCTCCCCATTTTTTTATTCTCAGTTTATTTCTCATGGGAGCTACATTACAGATTTGCTATCTGATAGCTTGGGATTCTTGAGGAGCTCCCGAGTATACCTGAGGAGAGCAGCCATTATTTTAATAGGTAAATAAAATTCAATTCTCATTTCCTCATTTGTCTTAAAAGGTATAGCTAGAAGTCTTCCTTGAAGAAAAATTATAAAATTTTTTGCTTATGATGGACAGGACCCATCATGGTGGTGTCTATGATGAATAGAGGTCAATATGTATGAATAGCATAAAGTTATATTTTATACTAGACAGTGAGTATAGCTGTGTAATTAAATTATTATACAAAGTGTATTCAAGAAGGATGATTTCAAAATTTAACAGATGGCATGCCACTGCTCATTAATCCCCTTCACTGCTTAAAAATCACTACCCAAGGAATAAGATTAATATCTAAAAATACAAGCACCATCTTTAAGAAAACTTGGGCATCAATAACCATAACTCTAACAGAAGAGGAAGAGCTATAAAAGTAAAAAAAAAAAAAAAAAAAAAGGTAGGGTTGGGGGCAGTACAGGAAGATTCTAAGAGAAGATAACGAAAGTTTTCAATCTTGGGCAAACCTGACCAAAGAGGTTTTTTCCCACTAGATTCTCACCATGAAGATCCAAATTGACAATGCTTTATTTGGAATGACACGAAGTGAGTTCCTAACTTGGTAATGGGATTTTCACTTAACCCTACGTGGCAACAAGGAGTAGCAGGACAATGAGGAATCAGAAAATGCACAGTCACATTGTGGTTGTAGAGAGGAGACCGACAGTTACAGTAGAAGACAAACTGAATAATTATGGCCAGCACTAGAGCTCATGATCTGTGCTAGTGAGAGAGGAGGAAAGGAACACACACACACACACACACACATACAACCCGATGTCACAAGAACTTAATTTCAAACCAGAAAGAATTCCTTCTATTCTGAATTCTACCCTGGTACTTTCCACAAACTACCCTCTGTATATAACTATTGCAAGATCAAAAAATAATTAATTTTTTAAAAAAGAAATGGCATTATTTTTCTACAGAGGTATTTCCAAGTAGGAAGGAGAGGGAAAGAGAGGAAAGAAAATGAGAAACAAATTTTATAAAACGTTTCTACAGAGCAGATGAAAATCATGATAAAAATCTACATGCCTAGCTGGTATGGCTCAGTGGTTGAGTATCAACCTATGAACCAGGAGGTCACGGTTCGATTCTGGGGCATGGCACATGCCTGGGTTGTGGGCTCAATTCCCAGTAGAAAGCGTTCAGGAGGCAGCTGATCAATGATTCTCTATCATCATTGATGTTTCTATCTCTCTCTCTCCATCTCCCTTCCTCTCTGAAATCAATAAAAATATGCATTTTTTAAATCTCCAAGAATCTTAAAAACTTTTTGAAATAAAGATCTAAAGTATAGATACAAGCACACAGCCAATATATGATGGGGTAGTGGGAGCACATCAAAAACACACTTCTAAAGCATAGGAGGCATGTGTAAGAAAAATATATATAACCATCACAAAAGAAAACTGCATTGCAACCAGCGTAAGAGAAAATACATATTGTTGAAAACCCAGTAAGGGATAAGGAGTACAGGGTTGAGAAACACTAGCAAATGAAATGAAAACCAGGAAGAAACAGTTTGAAAAATCAAGGAGCAATGATTAGATATGAAAGATTCATAAAAGAGATGCAAATAGGCATAAATAAATTAATTAAATAAACAATGAGAACAGAAAAAAGTAATCAAAGATATAATTTAAGGAATAAAATAGACTTGATTAAATATACTAAGATGGTAAATAATTTTTTGATAAATATTTTATACAGAATGCAACATTAAGACATTTCCTTATAAAGTTATGGAACTTCAGATTTAAAGAATTCTTTGAGAATTAAAGCAATAAAAAGTCACTTGTAAGTTAAAAAAAAAATCTGGTATCTGATTTCTCTATTTCAGTTTTAACCTCTAAAATACAGTAGAGTATGCCTACAAAATCCTAAGTGGAAAAAAACTGTGACTGAAAAATTATACCCAACTATGAAGATAACAGGAAAACACTTTCAAAAAACACAAGGACTCCGGATAAAGCGTTGCCATGAATCCTTCTTGAATAAATAATTAAAGGATGGAATTCAGTAAACTCAAGAATGAATGGCTAACCTATTGCAAAAAGACATGCAGTATTTACTTAACTGCGTGGTCTCCACCAATTCTTGCTTTTCTCTGGGCCTCTGCAGGCTGACCTCTATGGTCTAACCCACCCCCCCTCCTCCAGCTCCCTTGCCAGTTTGCTTCCAGGTTGGTACAGTATTTAATGCCCATGAATGCATTTAAAGGGCAAGGATATGCTTAATATTCAGTAATAATTGTGACAATGTTACTCACAAATTGTCCCATCAAGAATCCCCACTGCACACCTGTTGAGAAATACCAACCAACAAGTTCTATATAACTGAAAATAAAAATGCCAACCAATAATTTCATAGATCTTGACAAGTCTATTCTAAAAGTATGTAGAAAAGTGAAAGGCCAAGATACCCTTAAAGAAAAAAATGAGGCCTAATAGTCCCACCAGATTTATTATAGATTTATTATAAAGTTACAGAATTGTAGACAATTTGTTATTCATGCAAAGATGGACAGAACAGTGAAACAGAATGGAAAGCCTAGAAATAGACCCATACATATACAGTGATCCTGCAAAGTAGTAGGAAAAGATAGTTTTTTCTCATAATTGTGCTGGGTCAATTGCACAGGTACATAAAAAAATCTTGACTTGTACTGTATGACATATAATTCTAGTTGGATCTACAATCAAAAAGTGTGAAAGGTAAAACCATAAAGCTTCTGAATTAAATACTGGAGAATATCATTATAATATTCCTGAGGCAGGCCAAAATTTCCTATCAGACCCAAAAAAATCACTAGCCATAAATAGAAAAGACAATAAATTGGACTATGTAAAAATTAAAGATGCATGTTCATTAAAAAAAACACACAATATAAATGTGAAAGTTTAGCCACAGGGTAAGAGAAGATACTAGTATTCCTAAGGTGTGTAACAATGAAAAAAATTAGTATTCAGAATTTTTTTAAATGCCTACAAATAAGAACAATATAGGCAACTATATATAAAACCAGGAAAGAGGCTTACTTGAATGGGCATGTCACAAAAGAATATCCAAATTACCAATAAGTATACAAAACTCTTATGAATTATCACAAATAAAGTGAATTAAAATCACAATGTGATACTACCACCAAACCCATTAGAATAACTAAAAGGGAAAAAAATTAACAAATGATAACAAATGTTAGAGTGTGGAGAAATGTTCACACACTGATGTGGGGAGTAAAAATTAGTACAACTGCTTTGCACTGTTTGGCAGTAACAATTGAAGGTGAACATAGCATATCCATCGGTCAGTAAACATCAATGCATACAAATGCATACCAAAATCCACATACAAGAATGCCCATAATAATAACATTATTTATAATAGACCAAAATTGGAAACACATATTGACCATCAGCAGCAGAATGGATTAAAAATGCTGAATTCATAAGGATGAAATATCACTAGCACATATTTCAGGCTTAGAGTACCATATGATCTGTGTGAGTGATTTTCAACCACTGTCCTGGGAGAATTTTTAAAACATGCAATACCTAACTATTTAATAGAGGGAACTAACCTCTTTTCCCTTAGATTGTCAAAATAAATGACAACAACCAACACAACAATAGCCATCTGGTGTGAATGAATCAAAATTATTCTTTTATCAGATCGACAAAAAAATATATATCTTGGTATGCTGTAGAATTTCAGCAATTAGTTTATGTGTGCTATGAGATGAAAAAGGTTGAAAATGGCTGGTCTATGTCACAAGTCTACTGGTGTGGGTGAAAGCAGCCAGAGATGATATGTACACATACGAGCCCATGAGCATGGCTCTGTTTCAAGAAAACTTCAACAGCCAACCTCTGCCATTAGCAATGAAAATAAATGAACTATTGCCCCATTAGAGAACATGGATAAATACCAGGTAACGCTGAGCAAGAGAAGGCAGACCCAAAAGAATGTATTCTGAGGATAGAGGAGCAGACTGGGAAAGAGCATAAGGAAGGCTTCTGGGATGCTAGGCACTTTCCATTTAGATGGTAGCTAAAAGTCTTCACTTTGTGGTCATTCATTGACCTGTGCAATTAGTTAGTGTGCATGTTTACAAACATACATATTTTTCAATGAAGAGTTTTATTAAATAAATAAGTATGTGAGAGCACTAAATGAGGACCCAAGGATAATCTAAAGATGCTTTGCTTTGAAGAAGGCAATGATAATAGCTAGATAACATCAGAGAATGTATTTTCATAATGTGTTTTGGGGTTTTATTTTGTGTATAGGATACTTGGCAATATTGGGTAGACATTTACTGCTCAGAGATGATATTGAAGTCATTATGGAGGGTAAGTGTTGAAGGCATAATGAAATCTGCATGCACAGGTCTAAATAAATTCACTATTGTGATTCTAGTCACATGAGTTCTCTAAAGATGCTGGGGATGGAAGGAGGGTGGTGGTAAGGGGGGAATCAAAGGACGAACTAGGTTAAGGGGCATCCCTTCTCTCTTTCTCCTCTCTCTCTCTCTCTCTCTCTCTCTAACTTAGAGCTCTTAGGAACAACAGAGAGTTGAGAACTGATTCACTCATTCATCCAACAGATATTTTCCCAGCTCTATTTTGGAGATACAGCAGCAAACAAACCAAGACCCTACCCTCCGAGGATTCAGTTTTAGGAGATAGCAATGTACACCTGCACCTTTAAGAGAAACTTCAAGAAGGGTATTATTTATTCTATCAAAATGCTGGGATCTTTGGCATCTCTCTCTCAGCCTCTATTTTCCAAACCGAGATCAGAATTACAAACAAGGTAGAACAGTTTCAAATTTACAGCAAAATTGAGTGAAACATATAGAATTTTCCCATATATCTCCTGCACCCACACATGTGCAGCCACCCCATTATCAGCATCCTCCACCACATGGTATATTTGTTATAACTGATGAACCTACAATGACACATCATTATCTTCCTTCCTTTTTCATTCATTCATGTATTCACTCATTTATTCACTACATATTTCTTGACTGCCTGGTAAATTCTCTATGTCTCTCCAAACCTTTTTCTTCTTTCTCTCCTTCTCCTACTCCTTTTCCTCTCTCTTTTTTCCTAAATCTGTCCTTCCCCCACCCCATTTCTTTTTTTAATAATTTAAAATATATTTTTATTGATTTCAGAGAGGAAGGGAGGAGAGAGATATAGAAACATCAATGATGAGAGAGAATCATTAATCAGCTGCCTCCTATACGCCCCCTACTGGAGATCAAACCTGCAACCTGGGCATGTGCTTTGACCAGGAAGCGAACCATGACCTCTTGGTTCATAGGTCGACACTCAACCACTGAGCCATGCAGGCTGGGCTTCCCTATTTCTTTTTAAGAAAGAAAGAAAGAACTTTCCACAAACCCAGGACCTGGAAATAATGATATTAGCCTATCATCTATAATAATAAAAGCATAATATGCTAATTAGACCAGACATCCTTCCAGACATCCTTCTGGAAAACCTTCCAGACGAAGCTGGGGCTGTGAGGGAAGCCGGGGTCCTGGGTGCCTGCCGGCGGCGGCCGGAGGGAAGCCGGTGCCGGCAGCTGGGGGAAGGAAGGCCTACTCTTGCAAGAATTTCATGCATCAGGCCTCTAGTTATATATGTAATCCCAGATGTTTTTAAAGAATGTTAGTTATTACATGGTTATTTTCAAAACAACCCTAACTGTTTTATAACTTTTTTTTATTTATTCATACATAACAGTGCCAGGGATGGCAGGAGGTTGGTGGTTAGAAGGGGAATCAAAGGAAGAACTGGGCTCTGTTATTCCAATTTTAAAGTAGTTCCCTATTGAAGAACATTTAGACTGAGTCTCACTTTTTTCATTATTATGAGCTATATTGAACCTCTTCGTGAATTTATGTATATGCTGTCTAGAAAAATGCTCAGCACATAATAGACACTCCATAAATGTTTAGTGAATATTTCCATTTTTCTTTTAATGATGTCTGGATAAAACTTCCTGGATGCTATCAGTCAAATTAATAAAAATTGGGGGTGGGGGAGGAGAAAATAGAGGAGGACTCTGAAAGGTGGGGCTGTTCAGAGTTAGAGCTTCTCAGACTCTGAGACAGATGCCTTGAACTAAGGGCCCTTCTGCCATTACAGCTGTCGAACGAGTGCTTCTGGATGAAGACCGTCTGGTCAGGGAGTTGGCAAAAACAACCTATGAACTTTTTAAGAAAGTAGCCCGTAAAATGACCTCCTCCGTTATTAAACAGAGCTTCCGAAGATTGTTTAACTTCATCTACATCAGAAAAGTGAAGCCTCTTTATAACTTGCCTGGAAGTCTCAAGGAGATTAAAGAAACAGATAATTATGAAAACAAGGTGGAAGAATGAGACATTCGCCAGTGCCTTGGAGCACAACTCACAAGAGGAGTGGTTTTCCCTTTCCCTCTTGATAACCTGAGTCTATTTGTAGATGCTTTTCTGAAGGAAAAAGCATCTAGGAGCCATTTTACTGTTCCTTCTTAATTGTCTTCAAATATAGAAATATGTTGCCTCTCTAGGTCTGACAGTGATCAGAAGCCTTATTTCATCAAACTAATAAAATTGAAAAATCATACAAGCAAAATGTTTGATGAGAAGCTCTTGGAACTTAATTCAACCAATAAGCATCTATGGAAAACCTTCCAAGGGCCAGACACTGTGCTAGGCAGTGGGGACCCCAGAAGGGTCCCATCTTCAGGAAGGTCACAGTCTAGTGATACTCAATCTGGATTATTTCCATCCTACTGGGATGAATGTTGGCATATGTAATATTCACAAAGGAGAAAATGGAACTTGCAAAGGAAGAGGGAAAGGGCAGGGAAATGTACGCCAGGTAGAGACATTGAGGCAAGAATAGTTGTGAGGGAAGCTGGAGAGTTTATTGTTGATACAGGTGGGTACGATGGGAACTAAATTTATCAGGTTGATCACTTCATAAGTTATATAAATGTCTAATCACTGGGTGGTGCACCTGAAACTACTGTAATTAAAAAAGGGAAAAAAATATTTTAAAAAAATGGGAAGAGCCGCGACCCACAGAGAACATTATGCTGTGCTAATGGCTTTAAACTTTTTGAAATGAAAACTAGATTGTCAATCATACTTGTTTCCAATTGCCACCAGGATCCAGTGTAATATGTTGGCCTACTTTGTAAGAAAGCTGATAGATAAATGCTGATCTTCTTGACTAAAGTGACCTTGCTTGACTAACAGGCCCATTTTACACTCCTCCACTCCTGTATTCCCACCCAGAATAAACCACTCCAGCTACAGGAAACTACTCTGTGAGGTAAAAACCCCCTTTCCTCTGTCAATTCAGGTGTTGTGGCTTTGTAATGTGTCAACTTGGAGTTCATGCACACTCTCAGTTCTCTGTGGGCTCCCTCCCTGGAGTGGAGCAGCAGAGCCCCACCTTCCCACGGGGCCTGCATCAACTTTTCTCTGATTTTTGAGTCTGGTGGGTTTAGCTCTGCTGACAAAGGACACCCGTGTCTTCTATTTAACACCCATATCATCATCATCATCATCGATGTTGGAAGCAGAGATAGACTGACATAGTCCCAAGCTTATGGTTCCACCTTGCCCTTGCTCTCCCACTTGACACTACCCTCTCTTCCTGTCCTGTCCCAACTACTTGCCCTGTGGGCTTCAAGCTCCAGCACCAGATATGAAGACGGCAGCTTTGTAGAGACCACACTTAAAGTGTGCCCACAATTGCTTATGGTCAAATCCCTGGTTCTGCTTCTCTAATTTAATCCCAACAGACAGATCTGAGATGTATTTCCCAGGCCCCTTTGATCAAGTACATGGGTGTGGCTCTTGTGTTTGTTTCTCTTTAACACTTGTAACCATGTTCCAGACTAATTGTATGATTTACAGTTTGTTCCCTGAATAAGCCCATCCCATCTCCATGTCTATATTTATCATTATCTTCCTGCTTAAAATCCAAGCATCTTCCAAACCTATCTTAAATTTAACCTTTTTGCACTCGGATGTCGAGTGTGACTCTACACGGTTAGCATTAGAATAAAGGAATCGAGAAAAAAGCAAGCGAGTGCAAAGGGTTAAACTCTTTCCTCCTGCATCAGACTTTGTACTTGTTCCCCTGGAGCAGGCTGAGGTCTGTCTGGTTATGAATCTCATGGCCACAAACGGTGGGTTGGGGTAGATCTTGGGAACAGCCATCCTTTTGCAAAGCAAGAGCCCTGGGTGATGTTATTACAGAATCTTTAGCATCCCTCAGTCATGGTAGGTGGGTTGCCTTCACTGTAAGAGGGCCTCAGAGTGGCTCAAGGATTCAAGAGTCTCAACTTCATTGAAAGGCTTGATGAAGCTGAGGATGCAGTCTATGTTATAGTTCTAAAACCTGCAAAAGTAAAATTTGTTCTGATTTTCAGCAAGATTAGCTCTGAAGCTACAAGAAATAAAAGCTTTTAGGTCCATAACAGGAGCTCTCCAGCTCTCTGACCGTGAACTGTGCTGAGAATCTAAAAATTTGAGTTTGTCCTTTTCATTCCCAAGTGCTTCAGTGTGCTCAGTAGTAGTCATCCCTCCCATTGACGATGTGTTGCAGACATCATTATTGTCACACGAGTAAGTGCCCCAGCCACTGGGTCCTCCAAGGCCCTTCAGTAGGTACTTCCTCAAAATCAAACATAGGTAATAATGTGGTTAATATGCCGTGGATTATTGCATCCTGATTCATTACTGTCAAAGAATTCAGCACTACGTTCAAGTCAAAGGAATGACCAAACCAACTCCCAAATCTCTTTTGAGTGTCATTTCTGTGGACCCTTTCTTGTGCCAACTTCTGCATCAGTCAATGTCTAATCAGGAACTAGAAACCTCAGATCATGCTCCCTCTTGGCACAGGCCTCTGAAAATATGGCAAGCCCGGCCAGTGTGGCTAAGTGGATTGAGCATCATCTCATGTACCAAGAGGTCACTGGTTCAATTCCTGGTCAGGACACATGTCCAGGTTGCCAGCTCAATATGCAATAGGGGGTGTTCAGAAGGCAGCCAACTGATGATTCCGTCTCATTGATGTTTCTATCTGTCCCTCTCCCTTCCTCTCTAAAAGCAATAAAAATATTTTAATATTTTTAAATTGTTGGCAAGATATCAAAGACACTAAAAGGCCAGAAGAGAACACAAAATATCAGAGGTGGTAACTACAGAAGGAATTACCACCTCCAGACAGAGCTGAAGAGACAAAGGAAAGAAACTGGGATTATTGAACCTGAGAAGCTTAGAGAGTCAGAGCAGAGCTGGGACCTCACCTCTGAGGACATAAATAGTGGACCTACGATGTTGGAAGCACTGTAAACTGGAACCACCTATGGAACCAGCAGGGCTGCCTGGATGAAGACATTTGCTGCAGCAATACTGACAGAAACAGGAAGGAACAAGCACTTTCTTTTCCTGGCTTCTGAATGGCTTTTCAGTCTCAGGCCCAGCATCAGAAAGCAGAGCATAAAAGAATAGGTTTGAGGTAGAGAGAAAATAATAATCAATCTGCATTTTTTAAACTCATCTAAATGCCACTCCCTCCATAAAGGCTTTCTTACTTTTACCCCAGGATAAATATGTGTCCTGTTCCCTTTGACTCGGTGTAACTTGGTCTCCTTTGGTGTCACTTGGATTTTGGCCTCTACTAGAGTTATACCTGTACTTGTCTTAATCTGTCCCATGTCCACTGACACCCTCCTCCATATACAGTCACATACCTCACTTATTTCCACAACTCCTACCACTTTTCAATACCCTGTCATTGAATTTACTCACTGCTGAATCCCCAATGCCTACAACTGTACCTGGCACATAGTAGGTATATATCTATATATATAAAAGCCTAAGCAATCAGAACGATTGGTCAATCAGTCACTATGACACATACTGACTACCAGGGAGCAGACATTCAATGCAGGAGCTGCCCCCTGGTGGTCAGTGTGCTCCCAAAGCCAACCTCCCATGGCCCTTCCTACCAGCTGGCCTCTCTCCCCTCCCCCCTCCCCCACCCCCATAGGCCTTGATCACCAGCCAGGCAGAGGAAACCTACCCGTGCACGAATTCGTGCACCGGGCCTCTAGTTTTATAATAAATGGCTAAATGAGTTAGTGAAGGAATTTAACTGAACTGAATATCAATCTTGGGGTATCAGGCTTAGGAGACACCAGGGATTTAAGAATATGGGAATGTCTTGGTTAAAGGGCATGCCATTTGAGGAAACAAAATAAAATGTCTTCTTTGTGAAGTGACTGACCTAATTTCAAACTCCAGAAGCTTCTCACTGCCTTCCCCTCTTCTCCCCCTAACGATGTCAGAAGCAAGATGGGTGCCAAAATCCCATGGACTTAAGTGGATCCACACCCTGAGGCTAGTTTCACATAACACAATGAATGTAGAGAATGTGTTTTGCAACCTGTACTAATAAAAAAAATGTATTTGGCACAGATTTGCCTGAAGAGATAAACATAGCATGTTATATTCAAAACAAAGGAAGAATGACTCTGAGCATTCCTCTGGACAAAGTCAGTCCCAAATCCCAGGGTACCAAAGAGCTTGCAATCCCCTGGCAGATGAATTAATCACTGTTCTGTGTTACTTAAAAGAAAACACTTAGGGGACATTGAGTTTTGTCAACATTTACTTATGGAGTTCCTGCTGAATACTCAACTCTTTATTGGATGTTGGGGAGGGTTAAAGTAAAAGTATGCATATTGGTCTCTGAGCCAACCACCCCTGGAAGTCTACAATGTCCGGTAGTATGGAACGTGGTGCTCAATCTATGCAGGTGTGAGGAAACCTTCTTGAGGAGAGTGACATGTGATAAGGGTCTTGAAGCATGCACAGAACTTGTACAGAAATAATAGGCGTGGAAAAGTCCTCCACCCCCGATTTCAGAGGCATGTGCCAGGAGGAAGCATGATCCCGGTCAGAGATGAGAAGAAATGCGATGTATGTGATGGGCATGAAGGTACCACACATCCTGCAGACAGGGCACATGTGAGAATTGGTGATATCAGTAAAATGAGGCAGAGTTGAATGCCAGTGGTAAGCCACTTCAACCCCTTAAGAAAGGGCACAACATAGTAGGTGGTTTAGGAAGAATAACTTCCAAAAGCATCTGAGGCCCCAGCTCCAGAAAGGAAAGGGATCCATTCTGACCCTTCTACTTTCTGGATTGAACAGCTTGCCCTCCCCTTGGCTACCTGGACAGGTCACTACAAGGTGATGTGCCGTAATATCTTAGGACAGGAAAGGGAAGGCTAATTCGTCTTTGTTTCCTTCCCTCTCTCCCTGGAATAAGACAGAACCAAGCAGGCATGAGCTCAGGCAAGGGAGTGAGGGAACATCTCTGTGATGACAGCAGGCCTGGAGAGGTGATGAAATGAAGCTCGGGGTCTAGAAATCACAATAAACCTATAGATGTTTAAAACAAATTGTGTAACCGTCTCATGTTATCTGGAATTCGGTGACAAGGCACTGCCATAAGCATTTCCTGGAATTGTGAAAGAAATCAGTTTTAAGATATTGGGGTTCAAAAAACAGAGGTCAAATAAAAGATTGTCAATTCATTGCCCTTACACCTTTTATTTTTTTGTTTTACAAAATTAAATGATATATGGTTGAAGAAACAAATTCTTACTATACGGGTGCTTTGACATAAACTTCATTCTGGCCCTATTCTGGCAGATGCTTCCTCGGCAGCCGCTCCTCACATTGGGGAACCCTTCTCCCCCCCAGGCAGCCCTATTGAACAGGAACTAATATGACCCCATGTTAGCTCTCTAGGGTGTTTCACATCTGGCCTTTAGGAAAACATGCTTGTGCTAGACAGACTGGGAGTGCAGGCCAAACCCAACACAGAGCAGCTCTCCTTCACAGTTAGCCAGCCGAATCTCGTCGTCAGATTTCTCAGGCAGCCTTCTGGTAGACGAAGGTCCCTCGAGCCCTCTAACTTCTCTCTAAGTGGTCTAATTGAGCTCCTCATCCTATACTGTTTACCATAAGCAGGTCTTTTGATCCCATTTCTTTGATGGGAAAGGGATACACAGTACACCAGCAACTTTTTCCGGAAAGATCCACTTCAAACACTCCAGCTCCACATTTTTGACCCACTCATACTAAAACTTCCAATTTAACAAGAGGCTCTCAGCAGCCACGTTAAATTAACTTTTTGATGGTGAGAGGCACACAGAATAAGGAAGGTCCTCCTAAGCAGTTTAAACATATTTGTGTTGCCTTTGGCTTATATTTCCTATCTCTGAAGAGGCTTACTGAGGTTTACTCAGTAAAGTCAGAGATTCACAGAATATTGAAAGGACTATAGTAATTATCTACTTCAATTTGTTCATTTTACAGATCAGAGAGCTCACATCCATAGGAGTTATCACAAAATATACAACCCAAGGGATACATCATCCCTGAATATTTACTGTATTACTATTGGAAAAAAAATATGTTTAGGTATTCTGAGGATGCAGGACTGGCCTCCATTTAATGCCACATGACCTAGAGTGCTGGACACTGTCTAGTCACACACCTCCCGTGGACTCCCTCCTGCATCGCAAGGATTGGAAGGCTAAAAACTTTATTTTTAAGCGTTTTCAGTAAGATAGACATCTGATCTTGGAAAGCAAAGGGAAGCAGACACCAAATTTTTGTGGCTATTGATCAGCAAAAATCTTTGAACAGGTGTGTTTACATCTAGCAGGCAACTACTTCCCTGTACTGTGTTGCTTTCTTTGTGAAATAGGATGGTCTCTGCTTCCTGTATGAAATCATGAGTGGTATGCATATTAATCATAACACAGACTCTTAAAGATGGAAGGATCTCCTTTGAGGCATCAAATCCATAATCAGTCAGCAAGTCTCCAAACAGCTATAATCAGTCCCCAAAATACCTCCTAAATATCTCTTATGTCCAGTCTCCAGTCTCTATCCCCTGCACTGCTCTACTTTAAATCGTTGGCTTCTCTGGCCTAGACTATTGAAATAAGCTTCTGGGTCTGGAGATCCCTGATTCTGGTTACTGTTCACTCTCACTCTTATCTGAATCTGATCTTTCCTTACCTGGTCACTTTCTTGAAGGGATCACCATAACCTAGGATACAGTATCCAATCCCCTGAAAGTGGCACTTCAATATCGTTTATCATCTGGGTTCTGCATGTTTAATTCTGCTGCTCCCATCTGTGGAGGAGAGACATGACCACTGCCGGACCCCGAGCTAGACTCAGGCCAGCATAGAGGTTGCTTCTCATAAACCCCCTCTGAGACTGTCTGATAATAATCAATACACTCCTTGTGACATAAACCAGTTCCTCTTCCCTGTATCTCATGGCGTGCTAGTTCCTAAACAGGGCAAGCATGTAAGGCATTTCCCATACTTGGGTCTGGTCACATCCTCCCCACCCACCCTGCTCTGTTCTATATAATTCCTTGGTGCCTGCTCAGCAGTGTGGAGGATAAACACTTCATCTTGCAGCTGCCTAGTATGTGCCTCCTATGGAAATGTCCCTTAATAAGCTCTGTTCATTACCAGGCTGGAGTGGCCTGCCTTTGTCTTTGGTCTTTCCCTGCCCTCTGCTCACGGAAGTAGATTCACAGTCTCAGGGCTTTTCCATGGGTCTGCTTGCACCAACACCTTGTGGTTCAGCAACACAGAGCTAACTGCAGCTTGCTCTATCATGTTCTTACTTCTCTGTGCATGTGCACATATTTTTCTTTTAGGTGGTTCTGTTTTCCTTGCCCATTGTCTACCTGGCAAGTGTCAATTCTTCCTTCAAGATTCAGCTCTCTTCTTACTTCCTTTGGAAGCCTCTCTTATTCCTGTGGGCCCTGCACTGACTCATACTTCCATTGAAATACTGATCATCTCTCCCTCCATGAGTTGTATGTTTCTAGAGGGAAAACACTGTCTGCTCATCTTTGAACCTCTGAGAAATTACTATATTGCATGACCTGTGGTAGGCACTCAAGGAAATGGACTGAAGGGAGGAAGGGAACAGGGGGATGAGGGAGGTGTACAGAAATAGGATGAGCAGGTATAGGAGTGAGAGGGAGCCAGACAAGTGACTTCACAATCTTGTCCCTTGAGTTCACTAGTTATATAAACTCATCATCTCCAAGAGTTAGCTCAGCTCCTCAAATCAGGTGCTCTTACATTTCCAGAAAATTGAGCTTTTCTTTTAAACTGTTGGCACAAGAAAACCTTTCCCTGTAGTCCAGGTGCATAGCCTTTGTTATATATTCTATAATCCCAAAGCAAAAATAAACAAAAGAACCATTTTTCCTTTAATCTCTCAGGGGCTCACTTTACAGCTCCAGTGACCATATCAGTGACTGCTTTATTTTTGGGAGCCAGGACCAGGGATCTCATTCTTGCCCTTTCCCCACCCCTTTCTTCCTCTGCTCCCCATCCCTATCCCCAATCTTCCCTACCACACTCAGTGCTTCTCTTCCAGGTTTTATCAGGGCACTCTTTCATAAAAAATTCAAAGACAAAGGAATTTTTACTTTAAGAATAAAGTAAAAGAGTGCCCTTTCCCAATCATTACATCAAAAGACATTCTCTTCTAAACGATGGCTGCCCTGGAATAAGAGGCGGAGTGCCCTTGCTCCGAGCCACAGACTGGATTTACTAAAATACTGCACAGTCAGCTTGAAAAAAAACAAGAAACGTGTAGCTGATTGGACATATTTTGTCTAAGGATCACTGAAGAAACAACATAGAGACTGGTAAGAGAGGGGGGGTTGGGGAAAGGGGGAGTCACCCTGAAGCCGGTGTTCGGCTGCAAGGCCCAAGGGATAGTGGCTGCAACGCTCCCTCCCCTTGGGAGTGTGAACTGGCCTCCAAACACAGGGATCTCAAACCCTGAGTGATGGAGATGGGAAGGAGAGCCCGTGCAGCGTTGGGCAGAGGGATCCAGGGGACAGTCTGCCTGCCAGGTAGTATCCGTACCTTCCAAGTGAAAGAATGTGCCTGATGGCAGCAGCCCGGGCAGGATTCACTCGGAGCTCTGGCTGCAGGAAAGGCTGTGCCATGGTGTGTGGCTCCAGAATAGAAAGGGGCCTGTGGCTGCACCCAGCAGTGACCTAAAGGGATCCTCTGCTTTCCTGTAAGGCACTGTGCAGAGCCCCAGAAAGCATCTAAATTGTGTGGCATGGGAAAGAGAAAGAAGGCCCTCCTGGAGCTGCCAACAGGGCAGATGGGGTTTTTTGACCTGCACTAAAGTGAGCTTGGATTGTGAGTGGGGCTGGGAATCTTGTCCCCAGCTTTACTGAGATCGGCTGTACAGGAGACCTGCTTCGAGCTGAGGGGCAAGGGTGTCAGGTTCTCGCAAAGCACGTTTCTGCTTGTTTGTTTCTTTATATGTTTTTGATTTTTGGATGGTGCACCACAGCATCCACTGGGAAGGTTTATGTTGGGGAGACAGACCAGCGAGAGCTGGGTTTGTGTCTGCTTTGTGGAGAGGCTGAGCTGAGCGTTCTGTGAGTTCAGCCAGCCAGAACTGGGAAAGGAGGAGTGGAGCTCTGTCTACCTCTCCTGCAGGCTAGGGGCACCACCTGCAACAGGAAAGGGGCTAGATCAGCTTTCTGAAGCCCCAGATACTCCAGCTGGGCACAGTTTGGTGGGGAAAGGAAGAACAGCTCAGAGGAAGACATTCCTAAAGTAAGACTATTGTTTTGTTTGGCTTGTTTGTTTGTTTCTTTTCCAATATTTTCTTGATATACTCTGCTTTACTGGCAAACATTAAGGACAAAGAGAGAATCTTAAGGGCCATAAGAGAGAGACTATCAGTGACCTATACAGGAGCTCCCAAAAGGCTGTCAGATGATTTCTCAACAGAAACACTACAGGCCAGAGGGAATGGCATGAAGTATTCAAGGTAATGAAAGGCAAGGATCTGAAATCAAGACTACGCTATCCAGCAAGACTATCATTCAAAATAGATGGTGAAATAAAGAGCTTACCGACCAATAAAAAGGTTAAAGGGGTTTATTACCACCAAGTCAACATTGCAAGAAATGTTAAGGGGCTGCTATAATAATAATAAGAAATGTATATAGAAACATAGATATAAAGAATAAAAATGGCGATAAATAAGTACCTATCAGTAATAACCTTAAATGTAAATGGATTAAATTCTTTAATCAAAAGGCATAGGATAAGAAAATATGATCCACATATATGCTGTCTACAAGAGACCTACTTCAGAATAAAAGACTCACACAGCATAAAAATGAAGGAATGGAAAAAATTTTTCCATGCAAATGGGAAAAAAAGCAGGGGTAGTAATACTTATATTTGACAAAATAGATCTCAAAGCAAAGACCATAACAAGAGACAAAAAAGGACACCACATAATACTGAAGGGATAGAGCCAACAAGAGGATGTAACCCTGGTAAACATATATGCATCCAATATAGGAGCACCTAAATATGTAAAAAAGCTCTTGGAGATCTTTAAGGGAGAAATCAACAGCAATATAGTAATAGTAGGGGACTTCAACACCCCCACTGACATCACTGGATAGATCTTCCAGAGAAAAAAAAATCAACAAGGAAACAGAGACCTTAAACGACACACTAGATCATATATATTTACTTGACATTTAGAGAACATTCCACTCCAAAGCTGCAGAGTATATATTCTTCTCAAATGCACACAATACATTCACACATGTTAGGACACAAATTAAGTCTCTACAAGTTCAAGAGGATCGAAAACATATCAAGCATCTTCTCATATTACAATGGCATGAAACTAGAATTCAACCATAATAAAAACATTCAAACACATGGAGGCTAAATAGTATGTTATTAAATAATGAATAAGTTGCCAATGAAATCAAGGAAGAAATAAAAAACTTCATGGAAACAAATGAACATGCAACAACCCAAAAGCCATAGAACACAGCAAATGCAGTCCTGAGAGGGAAGTTCATAGCATTACATGCCTATTTCAAGAAATAAGAAAAAGCTTTAATAAACTATCCAACACTACAACTAAAAGAATTATAAAAACAAGAAAAGTCCGAAATATATAGAAGGAAGGAAATAATAAAGAGCAGAGCAGAAATAAATGACATACAGACTAAAAAAAACAATACAAAAGATCAATGAATCCAAGAGCTGGTTCTTTGAAAAAAATATACAAGATTGATCACCCATTAGCCAGACTCATCAAGAAGCAAAGAGAGAGGACCCAAATAAATAAAATTAGAAACGAAAGAGCTGAGGTAACAACTGACACCACAGAAATACAAAGGATTATAAGGAAATACTATGAACAATGATATGCCAACAAGCAGGACAACTCGACAAAATGGAGAAGTTCCTAGAAAAATACAATCTTCCAAAACTGAATCAGGAAGAACCAGAGCACCTGAGTAGGCCCATAACTGACAAAAAAACAAGGAAACAGTTTTGCCAAACATTCAAAGAACTATTACCTATCCTCCTCAAACTATTCCAAGAAATTCAAACCTTCCAAGTTCTTTTTATGAGACCAACATTATCCCAATTCCAAAACCAGATAAGGACAATACAAAGCAAGAGAATTACAGGCCAATATTCCTGATAAACATAGATGTAAAATCCTCAACAAAATATTAGCAAATCGGATCCAGCAATATCTTAAAAAGATCATACACCATGACCCAAGTAGGATTTATTACAGGGATTCAAGGCTGGTACAATATTCACAAATCAATAAATGTGATACATCACATAAACAAACTGAAAGACAAAAACCACATGATCATATCAAGAGGCACAGAAAAAGGATTTGACAAAATCCATCACCCATTTTTGATAAACACTCTCAGCAAAGTGGGAATAGAGGGATCATAGCTCAACATAATAAACCTAAATGACAAACCTACAACCAACATCATACTCAATGAGCAAAAACTAAAAGCATTCCCCCTAAGAACAGAAACAAGGCAGGGATGTCCGCTTTCACCACTCTTATTCTACATAGTACTGGAAGTCCTAGCCATAGTGATCAGACAAGAAGAAGAAATAAAAGGCATCCAAATTGGAAAGGAGAAACTAAAACTGTCCTTACTTGCTGATGACATGATACTGTAAACAGAAAACCCTAAAGACTTCACCAAAACACTACTAGATTTAATAAATGAATTCAGCAATGTAGCAGGATACAAAATTAACACCCAGAAACTGATGACATTTTTTTAAAACATATTTTTATTGATTTCAGAGAGGAAGGGAGAGGTAGAGAGAGATAGAAATATCAATAATGAGAGAGGAAAGGATATATGCACCCCTATGTTCATAGCAGCACAATTGACAATAGCTAAGATTTGGAAACAGCCCAGGTGCCTGTCAGCAGATGACTGGATCAGAAAACTATGGTACATCTATACAATGGAATACTATGCTGCCATAAAAAAGAAGGAATTCTCACCATTTGCAGCAACCTGGATGGAACTGGAGAGCATTATGCTAAGTGAAATAAGCCAGTCCATGAAAGAAAAATACCACATGATCTCACTCATTTGAGGATAATAAAGAACATTATAAACTGATGGACAAAAAGATAGATACAGAGGCAGTAAAGCATCAAACAGAATGTCAAATTACAGCGGGAAGGTTAGGGAGAGGTGGGGGAGATAAGAGATCAACTGAAGGACTTGTATACATGCATATAAGCATAACCAATGGATGCAAAACACTGGGGAGTGAGGGCATGTATGGGAGTGGGGTGTGTGGGGGGGCAATGATAAGATATGTACACATATAATACCTTAATTAAAAAATGGGGGGAAAAATAATGAGAGAGAATCATTGATTGGCTGCCTCCTGCACACCCCACACTGGGGATTGAGCCCACCACCTAAGCATGTGCCCTGATCAGGAATCGAACCATGACCTCCTACTTCATAAGTCAACACTCAACCACTGAGCCATGCCAGTCAGAGTGATGGCATTTTTATACACCAATAATGATATCTCAGAAAGAAACTAAAAAGACAACCCCATTTACCATTGCAAAAAAAAATTAAGATACTTGAGTATAAATTTAGCCAAGGAGATAAAAGACGTGTACTCAGAAAACTACAGGCCATTGAATAAAGAGATAGAAGAAGATATAAACAAGTGGAAGAATATACTATATTCGTGGATTGGTATATCAACATTATGAAAATGGCCTACAACACAAAGTAATCTATAGATTCAATGCAATCCCTATTAAAATACCAATAGCATATTTCACAGATCTAGAACAAATACTCCAAAAATCAATATGGAACCAAGACTCCAAATAGCCTCAGCAATCTTTAGAAAGAAGAACAAAGTTGGAGGGATCACAATACCAGATATCACATAATACCACAAAGCCACTGTAATCAAATAGCCTGGTATTGACATAAGAACAGGATTATAAATCAACTAGAAGCCCGGTGCACGAAATTCGTGCACGGCGGGGGTTGTCCCTCAGCCCAGCCTGTACCCTCTCCAATCTGGGACTCCTGGAGGGATGTTCGATCCCATCGGGCCTAAACAGGCAGTCGGACATCCCTCTCACAATCCAGGACTGCTGGCTCCCAACTGCTTGCCTGCCTGCCTTCCTGATTGCCCCTAACCGCTTCTGCCTGCCAGTCTGATCACCCCCTAACCACTCCGCTGCCAGCCTGGTTGATGCTTAACTGCTCCCCTGCCAGCCTGTTTGCCCCCAACTTCCCTCCTCTGCCAGCCTGGTCACCCCTAACTGCCCTCTCCTGCAGGGTTGATCACCTCCAACTGCCCTCCTCTGCCGGCCTGGTCACCCCTAACTGCCCTCTCCTGCAGGGTTGATCACCTCCAACTGCCCTCCCTTGCAAGCTTGGTCCCTCTCAACTGCCCTCCCTTGCAGGCCGGGTGCCTCCCAACTGCCCTTCCCTGCTGGCCATCTTGTAGTGGCCATCTTGTGTCCACATGGGGGCAGGATCTTTGACCACATGGGGGCAGCTATATTGTGTGTTGCAGTGATGATCAATCTGTATATTACTCTTTTATTAGATGAGATAGAGGCCTGGTGCACAGGTGGGGGCCAGCTGGTTTGCCCTGAAGGGTGTCCCGGATCAGGGTGGGGTTCCCTTGGGGCGTGGGGCGGCCAGAGCGAGGGGCCTGTGGTGGTTTGCAGGCCGGCCACGCTCCCTGGCAACCCAAGGGGAGGCCCTGGTATCTGGGATTTATTTTCTTTCTACAATTGAAACTTTGTAGCCTGGAGCGGAGCCAAGCCTGCTGCTCCCTCGGGGGCAGCAGCCATATCTGTGGCAGTTAATTCACCTTCTACAATTGAAACTTTGTAGCCTTAAGCGGGTGGGCCCGGCCAGGGTGTGCGGAAAGCTTTGTTTCCCCTGTTGCCGCCGGCAACCCTGGCCTGCTCTCTCAAGCTCCATTCTGCCGCCATTTGTTTGAATTTGTTTACCTTCTATAATTGAAACTTTGTAGCTTGAGTGGAGGCTTAGGCCTGCAACGGCTATGGAAAGCTTGGCTTCCTCTGTTACCTGGGAAACCTTGCTCTCTGTGGCTGTAGCCATCTTGGTTTGGGTTAATTTGCATACTCGCCCTGATTGGCTGGTGGGTGTGGCTTGGCTGGTGGGTGTGTTTATGTAGCGGAGTGATGGTTAATTTGCATATTACCATTTTATTAGAGAGGATGAATCACAACAGAGAACCCAGAAATCAACCCAAGCCATTATGCTCAATTAATATTTGACAATGGAGGCCAAAATATAAAATGGAATAAAAACAGTCTATTCAATAAATACTGTTGAGAAAATTAGACAGGTACATGCAATAAAATGAAACTAGACCACCAACTTATACCATATGTAAGAATAAACTCAAAATGGATAAAAGGCTGAAGTGTTAAGTCATGAAACCATAAAAATCCTAGGAGAAAACATAGGTAGCAAAATGTCAGACATCTCATGAAGCAGAATTTTCACCTAGGACAAGAGAAACAAGGAAAAAACAAACAAATGGGATTGCATCAAACTAAAAAGCTTCTACACAGAAAGAAAAAAAAAAAAACTAGCATCAAATTGAAAAGAAAACCCACTGCATGGGAGAACATATTTTCCAATGATACACTGATAAGGGGTTCATTTCCAAAATATATAAAGTACTCATATAACCCAACAAAAGGAAGACAACAATCCAATTAAAAAATGGGCAGAAGACCTAAATAGACACTTTTCCAAAGAGGACATACAAATGGCCAAGAGATATAGAAAATGCTCAACGTCACTAATTATCAGAGAGATGCAAATTAAAATGACAATGAGGTACCATCTCACACCTGCCGGAATGGCTACCATCAATAAATCAACAAACAACAATTGCTGGCCAGGATGTAGTACACTGCTGGTGGAAATGCAGACTGGCACAACCACTATGAAAAACAGTGTGGAGTTTCCTCAAAAAATAAAAAATGGAATTGCCGTTTGACCCAGTGATTCCACTTCTAGGAATATATCCTAAGATGCTTGAAACACAAATCAGAAAGAATATATGCACCCTTATGTTCACAGCAATGTTATTTATATGGTAATAGCTAAGATCTAGAAACAGCCCAAGTGCCCATAAGTAGATGAATGGATTAAAAAAAACTGTGGTACATTTACACAATGGAATACTATGCAGCTATATAAAAGAAGGATTTCTTATCCTTTGAGACAGCATCAAGGGACCTGGAGAGTGTTATGCTAAGCAAAATGAGCCAGTCAGAGAAAGACAAGTATTATATGATCTCACTTATACTAGTATGTGGAATCTAATGAACAAAATAAACTGATGGACAAAACAGATCCAGAGACACTGAAACATGCAATAGACTGACATATTCTGGGGGGAGTGGGGGAGATTAACCAAAAAAACTTATATGCATATATGCATAGCCCATGGACAAACTATAGTGCGGGGAAAGCCTACGGAGAGGGTGGGAGCTGGGTGGAGGGGGGTCAACAGGAGAAATAAAAGAGACATCAGTAATATTTTCAACCATAAAAAAAATATGTTTAAAACATTCTCTTCTACATTTAGAAAACTGTTGGTTCTCTGGGGGAAAGGAAGACAATGAAATAAGAGTAAGGTCCCTTTAAGCCAAGCATCCAAAGTGTACAGGGGTGATGTGGTCCCATGGATTGCATGCAGAAGGCTTGAGTTTTAGTTCTGACACCTTTACTTGTTGGCTCTGAGACCTTGAATAAGAAATTTCTAATCTTGGAGTGACCATTGCTTCATTTTTCATTGAGAGCACTGGACTGATGACCTTCAAGGTCCTTCCTGCTCTAGCAATCACTGACTTGGCTATGTTTGGCATCTTGAATAATCAGGAGAAGAAACCAGATTTAGAATCTTACTATCACAAAGGTGGTAAAAAATAATGAGCATCAATTGTTAATGTGCTTCTCTATTTTCTTCTGTTAAGGTAAGGATCCTGACACTTAAACCTCAGCCATCCTCGGAGCAACAACAAAGGTAAGGATAAGAGCCGGGGGAAAGAGCTGATAAGGAAAAGCTCAGCTCTCAACTCTAAGGCTCTCAACTGTAGTGACTGGAGATCTGGCTCACCTCCCTAGGACCCTGGCATTGAATCACTTGGCTTTGTTAAATGGGTTGCTTCCAAATGCCAAACCAAAACTCTGTATGCAAGGCTTGCAATCAAGTGCATGAGACTTTGAAACTTGACTATTGAAGCATTTTATTCTGCTAGTTATTGAATTACAACGGCTCTAGAGTTTAAAGCTAAAGACTCTTATCTTTTACCCCACTGAAGCAGCTCTGATTAACCCTGTGACAGGAAAGCATGGCAAAGAAGGTGGCAGTAATCGGAGCCGGCGTCAGTGGCTTGGCCTCCATACGGTGCTGTCTGGAAGAGGGGCTGGAGCCCATCTGCTTTGAAAGGAGCAATGATGTTGGAGGCCTGTGGAAATTCTCGGTGAGTGGCACAACACTGGAACACCAACAGAAGGGAGATGGGTTATACAGCAAGTTAAATCTAATCAGTTCTAATTCGGACTTGGAAGAAGGTCACAAAAGTTCCAGATCTGGAAAGTAAAATCTCATCTCACTCATGTCCAATCATTCAGAACTATTTCGCTCCAGCAGAGCTTCTTCTGAAAAGGACGCCTCCAGCTTATTCAATACTGTGATTGGTCTGACAGAGCCCAGATCTCAAGGCTGCAAAGAGTGCTAATTAGTCAGTAATTAAATGAAAATCCCCCACTATCTCCCCATGTGACTGACAGGATTCTATCCCTATTGCTCTTAAATCCTAGGAACATGGGGGGAAAGAAAGAAAAACCTAGTTGGGGTCAGAAGTCCCAAGTTCTAGTCTCAACTCTTAGGTTTTCTGGGCAGATAGATTTTAGGCAAGTCACTTTTCTTTCTGGAACTCAAATGCTCATTTGTCAAACGCAGAGGTTGGAAATTAAGTTATCTCTAGTGTGTCTTCCATTTCTAATGGGTTATGATTCTATAATTAACTCATGTCTACTGGGAAAGCATTATAAGCTTTTATAAATGACTAGAAGCCCAGCATGCAAAATCGCACAGCGCCGGCCGCTAGGCACCCAGGACCCAGGCTTCTTCACTCTGGCCCCTGCCAGGCACCCACCCGGGACCCAGGCTGCTTTGCTCCGGCCACCACCACCACCCACCCGGTTCCCCGTGGTTCCCCATCCGGTCGTTGGTCGTTACAGCATTACAGCGTTAACAGCCACAGGCCTTTTATAATATAGACTAGAAGCCCGGTGCACGAAATTCGTGCACGGCAGGGGGTTGTCCCTCAGCCCAGCCTGTACCCTCTCCAATCTGGGACTCCTGGAGGGATGTCCGACTGCCCGTTTAGGCCTGATCCTAAACGGGCAGTCGGACATCCCTCTCACAATCCAGGACTGCTGGCTCCCAACTGCTTGCCTGCCTGCCTTCCTGATTGCCCCTAACCAATATTTCCATATAATAAGGAAATATTCAGTATAAACACAATTTTTAAATTTCAAAAGCCAAGTTTGGAAAAAAATTTAGCCTTTCTGTTGTGAATTCCCTAATCATCATTATTGGATGTAGCTGTTATGTGTTTGGCTTAAAGACATTAATTATATCCACATCATTCACCTTGTAAATGTATTCTCACCTAGTCTGTTAAAACCCAACCTGCTACAAAAGGTTGCTATAATAGAGTTATCAGTGTGAATTTAGAACACATTTGTATTCACCTCAAAAGTTTACATATAAAATATTGGGGCCCTGGTCAGTGTGACTCAGTTGGTTGAGTGTTGTCCCATTCACTAAAAGGTCGCTGATTCAATTCCTGGTCAGGGCACATGCCTAGGTTGCCGGCTCAATCCCTGATAGGGACATGTAGGAGGCAGCCGAATGATGTATCACTTTCACATCAATGTTTCTCTCTCTCCCTCTCCCTTTCTCCCTCTCTAAAATCAATGAAAACATATTTTTTAAAAACTAGGGGTCCTATAATCCTGAAAATATTACATAAGTTATAAGATCATTAATTTTTATTTTTCATTGGGGAATCATCAAGAGGTTGTTATTGTTTTTTAAGAATTCGGTCTTCTGCCCTAGCCTGTTTGGCTCAATGGGTAGTGTTGGCCTGGGGACCAAAGGATCCCAGATTCAATTCTGGCCAAGGGCCCTGGGCACGTGCAGGAGGCAACCAATTAATGTGTTTCTCTCACAATGATATTTCTCTGTCTTCCCCTGTCTCTTCCACTCGCCCTAAAAATCAGTGGAAAAATATCCTCAGGTAAGGATTTTTTTAAAAAAGAATTTGGTTTTCTTTTTTTTCCCAATATATTTTTATTGATTTCAGGAAGAAAGCGAGAGGGAGAGAGAGATTGAAACATCAATGACAAGAGAGAACCACTGATTGGCTGCTGCCTGCACGCCCCACACTGGGGATTAAGCCCACAACCTGGGCCTGTGCCCCGACCATGACCTCCAGGTTCAAAGGTCGACGCTCAACCACTGAACCATGCCAGCTGGGTCAGTTTTCTTTATTTACATTTGCTCAGGGAGATATGGCCAGCTTTGCCTAAATCATGAAATGGTTCTCTGTTATCTCATTAGCAATAATTAAATGCTGCTTGAGCATCTATTTTGGCAGAGTTGTGTACTAGGTACTAAGAAGACTAATAAAGGCGACACAATCACTCTACATATATAGTTTCTGCTCCATCTGGTGAAGCAAGCCACCATATAGGTCCACAATCCTTTTATCAAAAATGGGCAAAAGCTCCTTTGATAGCAAATGTATCCTAAAGTCTTACGGTCAGAAAGCATGAGCTGAACCCACAAGGCTATTTATAGTCTTCATTTGCTCCACTTTGTGTTTCTCTGCAGAATTTTATTGCATTTTATTTATAGGGTGCCCCCCCCCAACAAGATCTCCCAAGGAGTGTTATGGAAAATCATCCCAGGTCTATAAATTCTAAAATATATGTGGCCAGAAGAGTTTCAAATATGAGATTATGGAACCTTACAACTAGATTGTCAACGTGGTGACTGTTAATGAGCAAGTGCCTTAAGATTTAGAAGAGGGTGGACTACTGAAATCTCAGCAGGTCAGGGAAAACTTCCTGCACGAATGGCTGTTGGCTGAGACTTGAAGGATGTCCATTAGGTGACACATTGCAGAGAATGCCATTCCCACTGTAGCCTGTGAATGGCACCCTGCAGATGCACAGTGTCCAACAGGGTGACAGTATCAGGTGGAAGAGGTTTCTAGATAGGGTAACCAGCACTCCAGAGAAGGCACTAAACGTGGTGTACCCAGGGGTCCAAGTTAACCAGTGCAGCCAGATCAGATGATAGGTCGGTAAGATGCAATGTCAGATTCTGGGCTATCCACAAAAGGGATGTCTCCTTTCCATGAGGTCATGTGTATAAGCAGAATTATATCAAAGGCTCTGTGTGGCTGTAAACATATACAAATATTGAAAACTTTAGCCCCCTCCACATACCACAATCCTTCCTTCTTTTCAAAGAAAAGTGGCTTGGTACAATGTATGATCAGAGAGGGATTTTTGGAAAATGTATTAGATAAGCTATCGTGTTGCAAGTCCTGTTAGGCAAAGGTGTTCCAGAAGAAAGAAACCTGATCATTCTGAACTTTTCACTGTGTGCTTTTCCTATAAAATAAAAGTCAATTGGGTTTACACACTAGAAGGTTGAGTATGGGCATGTTTTAAGTTTCACATACTCTCTAACAGGGCCTCCTGGCCTCAAACAATTTTAATCTGTTGTAATAAGAGCTTGCTCAACAACCTGAGTACAATAGGTCATAATATTTTGACTGCAAAGGGGGGGGGGGAATAGAACTATCTGAACATTTGTTCTACTTATTCATTCATTCATTCAACAAATATACATATTTATGTAATTATGTATATGGCACTGTGTTAAGTGTAGCTGCAGATAAGAGGTACGGCAGGCAGCCAGTATTTCAAAAGCAGAGAGAAAACAAACATTAGGATAGCTATAATACAAGTGAACATGTGATGAGGGCAGTGAAGACCATCAGAGCATGGTGGAGGGAGATGATTTCCAGTTGGTGAGGGAGGAGGCAATTTCTGAGCTGGACCTCAGGGTGTATTTAGATCAAGAGAAAGGAGACTGATAAGCAGAGATGGAAAAGGAAAGGAGATCAAGGCAGACTACTAAAATTCACATACAGCATTCTTGAACTTGCCTCTGACCTTGCCCTCAAGTTGCTTATGTTCTAGCAGCAAAGATGAGACATGGATGCAGTGATAACTCCAGGCAGGCGGTGAGAAATTGCCTGCAGCTGCTTGGATCTCTGGGCTTAGAGCAAGCTCTCTCAGCCAGAGGCAGAGTCTGAGCTTAATTTCTGCCTTACTGAACCACCCAACATATTGAAATAATGAAAATGGGAGCTCTCTGGAGCAATTGTCTGTTGTTATACAATACATCTATTTCCTTTTGTTTGGAGAGCAGCCTCTTAGGGGAAAAAATCCAAGGGGCTGTAGGACACACATTCTTCTCCCCGTGTTCTGATTGGCTGGGGTCCAGGGGCCAAAGGGCATAGATTCATTTAACATGGAAATAATTCAAAAGCAGAATCTTACATTTTTTTAGCTAGTCCCCACCCTGCAGTTCAGCCCTCCCTGCCTTCAATGGACAGCTGAGAAACCTCCTTCAACCCTTCTTCTCTTAACTGTCAATGAAAGGCACCAGCTGTGGGGAACAAGGAAAACAGACGTGAGAACCTCCCAAACATGAGCCTTCACCTTCTTTCTGACCTTAGCAGAAACTTCCAATTGAGGTTTAAAAAGTTTAAATTTGAGCTTACAGCAACCATGAGCAGACTAAGTGTTATTTCCAACTTCAGGGAAAACACTGAGGGCTCAGGCAGCCCCAAGAGACACAATCTTCACAATTCTTTCCAGTACTTTTTGTCTCAATCTTCCCGAGGTCAGTTGGGGCTGGCAGGAGACAGACATCTGGAGTCCAACATCAACATGACATTCCTTGCTTTTCCATCATTCCATGGGAGTTCCCTCAGGATTTGGGGAAGCTGAGGCTGCCAACTCTTGAAGGTACTTCTAAGGCTGCATATTGTGTGAACTTCTGCCCTGTGCTTGCAACAGAGGAAATGTTGATTTTTCAAGTAAGCCTTCAACCAATTCTCAAAAGAAGCTGCTTTTCAATTGCACAGTGACTTTAAAATGAAGTGCCCATGGAACACAAGTTGTAAGCCTGGTAAAGAGTGAAAGCTGCTAATTGGTGAGCTAGGGAACTCCTCAAGCACAGAGTTCACTTCCAATAAAACAGTGGTCCTCAAAATGCGGTCCCTGGACGAGCCACATCAACAATTGCCTAATTGTTGGATATGCAAATTCTCAGGCTCCATCCCAGACACACTGAGTCAGAAATTCTGGGGGTAGTACCCAGAACCTATGGTCTAAGGTGATTCTGATTTCATCCACGTTGGGAAACCACTTCAACAGAGGATTCTATTGCTGTTGAAGAGCTTGCTGAACACCATATAGTCAATTAAGTAGGCTAAAAGCTGCAGCCTCCTTCAGACGATTTAGTAGGGGTTAGTGGGGAGGGAAGAAGGGAGGGTGTGTGGGTGTGTGGGTGTGTGTGTGTTTAACATGAGCATGAGATCAGAATCACTGCTCTGATTGAAAAAAAGAAAGAAAACTCTATGGGACTGAAAAAACATAGCTAATACTGGGGGTTATTAGAATAACAGGACTAAGGTTGACAGTGGCCAACTCTGAGCCAGGAGCTATGGCTTTCTTTCCAGATCTTACAGAGACCTGTTCATTTTTTTCATGGGTCTTTGGGAGGTTTTATTATTTTCTTTTACATATTAAAAAGCTTTCAGTCATCAGAGCATTGAATATCCACACCATTCTTGTTTTCCTTTTTAAGCTTTGTTATTCTTCCAGGAACATGTAGAAGAAGACAGAGCCAGCATTTACCCGTCTGTATTCACCAACTCTTCCAAGGAGATGATGTGCTTTCCGGACTTCCCATACCCTGAGGATTACCCCAACTTCCTGCACCATGGCAAGCTCCAGGAATACATAAGGACATTTGCTGAAAAGAAGAATCTTTTAAGATATATACAGTTTGAGGTATGAGCCTTGTAACTTGTGCTGTTGACATAAAAATGTATATGGGTTAGAGAAAGAGCAAGGCCACAGCCCTCACCTAGAGAAATCAGAGCCAAATGGTTGGACACCGCCCCAGGGAGGTAAGCTGTGTTGGTGCAGATTGTAAGGTATTCATGCATTGTTGATGTGTTTTGTTTTGTTTTTGTCCCTAAACATGTTCCCCATGAATCTCTGAGAGCTTTTAAAATGCTACAGAAAATGCTGCCACAGTGTGCATTCCACCCTCATGCTCTCATATTTTAGCAACCATCTCAAATTCTCTAGTTCTTATTTATACTTCATGTCAATACTTTGTGGTTCAAGAAAGCATGGCATTCATTAGAAATTCTTCCATTATGAAGAAAGTAGCAACTTAATTGAATGATTAATACAGTTTTTTCCAGCATTGTCCACCCACTTAGCTCCTTAGACTAGGAGCCTTGGGAATTATGGCACAGAGGCACTGACTCTGTAAATAAAAACAATGCTTTACCTTTGTTTAGAACTCTTAACCTCAATTCATTACTGTTAAATACAGAGCAAATATACCTCAAAAAACAATCAGAAAAATTATGACTTGGGATTACATATATAGTTTTATTTGTCATATTAAAATAACAAATAATAAATAAAATTATATTATATATTGTCCCAAATATGATTATTAATTATAACAAATGTTATGAATTAAAATAATTTAATTAATTATAATAAATTATTATTGTAATTGTATTTATATCAATTTATTTGATTTTTTACTTATACTTACATAATAATGATACTGTGAAAGTGGCTAACATTTCCAAAGGAAGAGTGTCTATTCAGAGAAAAGGAGAGACTGTCTTGAAGCCTAAGACATTCTCATACATATGGAATAGATGGGAAGTGAGAACAAAGAGGAAGAAGTCATGAAAGTCGTGGAGGATGGGAGACTTGCAAATGACATGGCATTTTCCTCCAGAATACCCACTGTTAGATATCCCAAATTTACTAACTACTTGTCAAAAGAGTAAAGATATCCCAGTAAGGAATTTTCCTTGTGAGATTTGAAGATTCACTGTGACTCCTATTTGAATGTCTTCCCATACATTTCTCAATGACCAGGAGAGCTCATAACAATTATTTCCTCCACAGAAACACGGCTAAAACATTAGATATAGAATTATAACTAAAAGAAATCTCTTTCTGATTTTCTTTAAGACCCTGGTTTCTAGTGTAAAGAAATGTCCCAGCTTCTTAGTTACTGGCCAATGGGAAGTTGTTTCAGAAAAGAATGGGAAGCAGGAATTAACTGTTTTTGATGCTGTAATGGTTTGTTCAGGACATCATGTGTACCCCAATCTGCCTAATGATTCTTTTCCTGGTAAGTTTGGAAAACATGTAATAATTTTGGGACTTATACACAAACATCAATGTTGAAGTAGATCTTTCCATAGATTGTACATTGATTATTCTTAAGGTCTCAAAGATTTCAAAACAAAATTTTTAAGTTTGATGCTACGTGAAATATAGTAATAATTGGCCTCCTGGACCTCTATACTAAACAAATCAAGGACCTGTAAGTCAGAGTTAAGATGAAGACACAGGTCATATCTTAGACTCGAAGGTAAGTCCTTACAGCACATGGGATCTCTGAGTGAAGTGATACATTCACAAAAATAAAAGTCCAACTGCAAAATTGTTTAAAGAAAGTCATTTTCTTATTTATAACATAAACACATTTGTTATTTATAGAGGAAATTTGGGTTTTCTAATTTCATATATGTCCACATTTTTCAAATTAACTTTAAAATTCTCAGTGTGTGTGTGTGTGTGTGTGTGTGTGTGTGTGTGTGTGTTGGCACACTCCATTACTATACGAAAGTAGCAAATGTCAAATAAATACAATACACAAATAGCCTTTCTTTCTTCCTTCCAACAGAAACACATGTCCACTCAAAAATATTAGAGTTCCCATCTCAAGGCATGATGTTCATAGGCCAAGATAATTAAAAGAGTAGAGATTCTGGGAAAATAGGTCAAAACCACTAATATTAAGAGGCAATATATATCCTTTAGGCTTACAATAGATAGTGTAGGCTTAGAACACCTTGGCTCAACTCCTTATTCCACTGGTTCCTTACCATGTGAATTTAGTAAGTCACAAATTTGTCTCAATTTCCTTGTCTTTTAAAATCGAGATAATACCAATAGCTATCATTCAGAGATGTTATAAATATATAAAGCCTTTAGCAGAGGGCCCAGCCCACAGTAAGTTCTCAATAAATATTAGCTATTATTATTATAAAACTAGAAGTTCTCGCCCAGGCCAGTTTTGCTCAGTGGTTAAAGTGCCAGCCCACAGACTGAAGGGTCCCAGGTTTGATTCTGGTCAAGGGTATATACCTCAGTTGTAGGCTCAATCCCTGGGCCCGGTCTGGATGCACGCAGGAGGCAACCAATTGATGTGTCTCTCTCACATCAATGTTTCTCTCTGTCTCTCCACCTCCCTTCCACTCTCTCTAAATAAATCAATTGGGGGAGGGGGGTCGCGGGGAATGTCCTTGGTGAGGATTAACAAAATAAAAGTTCTCATATCTTAAGCATTTCTTAAAGGCACTAATAGTAACTATTGGAAGGTTTCTTATCAAAAACCATCAAAAGAATAAATGCATTTCAAATAGGGGCTATTCTTAAAAATTAAGACTGCTAATAGGAGGTTTAAAAATAAAAATATCAAAATATGTGAGTCTTTATAATTTCTTCTAAAATCAACTCACACTATTCCCCATGTTCTACTTAGGCCTAGACCAGTTTCAGGGCCACTACCTCCACAGCCGGGAGTATAAGGGCCCAGAAGCCTTCAAGGGGAAGAGAGTCCTTGTGATTGGCCTGGGGAACTCAGGATGTGACATTGCTGTTGAGCTCAGTCGTCTGGCTACACAGGTAAATGATCAGAAAGGTTTGGGGAAAACACACCTGGAATACAGCTGTGCTACTAAACCAAACACTGAGGACAGTGTTTGCCATGTCTTACCACAAGGAATCCCCCTGCTATATATGCCCATTAAATCAGGGAAGACTATAGACATTCTCCCTGTGAAGCAAGGTAATGTGGCCCATGCTCTTATGTAAGTGCATTCTGCTGGAACCAGAGGTAAGTGCATGTGCTATACATATATGTAAGTGTGCATTTTTTTTACTAATTTTAGGTTCTAATCACCTCCAAGCAAACTGGTGGCTAGTCAGGCTCTACCTTTACTTATTTAATAGTAATTCTTATCACTTACGACTCTGAAGGTCTGGAAGATACACAAGATATAGTTCTTACTACTGTTTATTCAACAGCTACTGCTCAACCAATATCAGGCACTTTTTTTTTTTAATGTAGGAGTTTCAGATTTGTTTTTTTTTTTTTCTTTGTTTATTTCAGAGAGAGGAAGGGAGAGTGAGAGAGAGATAGAAACATCAGTGATGAGAATCATTGATCGGCTGCCTCCTGCACACCCCTTACTGTGGATCGAGCCCATAAACCAGGCATGTGTCCTGACCAGGAATCCAACCATGACTTCCTGGTTCATGGATTGATGCTCAAAGACTGAGCCACACCGGCCAGGCACAGGCACTTTTTATAAATAAACAGAAAAATAAGTCAGACTACGTCCTGACTTCAAAGAGCAGGCAATGGGTGGAGCTGGGATGATAGGTATGCACACCATTGCAGAAGGAAGTAATGAGACATCAGTGGCATTAGCTGTGGCAGTGGCAGCACCATGAAAGAAGAACCTAACTTAGCCTGGATGGAGCCAAGGAAGGCTTCCCAGAGGACTCCAGGCTGCATCATACATGACCAGTAGACCCTGAAGAAGCAGCATATTTTTAAGGAAATAGGTGCTCAATAAATAAATTCATAACTATGTGGAAAGAAAAGCTAAGGATTTTTAAAGTCACCTTTCCCTTGGGTTATTACAAAAGTGGTACAATAGACAGACAGCCGGGCTTGACTCCAGGCTGAGGCAGCTGCCATGTTGTGGGCTGCCCCACAAGGTGCTGGGTAGGTGTGTAGAGAGAAATGGCAAAGGAAACCAAGGACAGAGAACAGAATTAAGTCCTTGGCATCTCCTCAGCCTCATTTCAGCTAGAGATTCAGCTACATTTCCCCCACACAACCCAGCAACTACCACCACTGAGGTCCACTGGGTTAGCTGGTTTCTACCTGACCTACCATCTTATCCTCTGAGTGTATGAAGATGAAATCTGTCATGGTTGAATACAGAGCCCTCTGGTTCTGAGATAGCAAGTTCTCATTCGTTCAACAACTATGCACTAGCCCTCTAGGGTGGAGGGGGGAGTAGTCTGCCTCTACCTAGTTTCAATTATGAACCCACCTTTTTAGATATGCTCTTGCCTGGATAGAAAAGGAAATAAATACATGGATATGTCCATAGAATTGTGTTGTATCTGCTTATTTCTCACATAATGATATTGAAATCAATGTTGCCTCCCCCACCAGGTCATGATCAGCACCAGAAGTGGTTCCTGGGTCATGAGCCGGGTTTGGGATGACGGCTATCCTTGGGACATGGTGTATATTACCCGGTTTGCATCCTTTCTCCAGAATGCCCTTCCTTCATTCCTCTCTGATTGGTTATATGTGAAGAAGATGAACACATGCTTTAAGCATGAGAACTACGGCCTGATGCCTTTAAATGGGTACTGCAAATAATACATACTTATCATTCAAAAGAATGGGACACTAGTTTAAGTGGAATTTTTTCTCTCTAGATCTTATTTTAGTTATTTCACTGAGGCTGGTGGGATTAAATAGAGGACTATTAAGGAGACACAGTAAGCCCAGAGATCAGGTATGGGATAAAAATCTTACTGAAATTAGTCAAGTGGGGAAAGGCATATGGAAGAGTACAAAATGGGGATAGAGCAGGCAGCTAGATCACCTTGATGTGCAGGATTCAGTTGTGGTAGCTACAATCTCGACAGAGGTTTGTGGGCTGAGCCAACTCATAAACTGTGTTTGTGGTTTTTTAAATATATTTTTATTTATTTCAGAGAGGAATGAGGGGAAGAGAGATAGAAACATCAATGATGAGAGAGAATCATTGACTGGCTGCCTCCTGCATGCCCCCTACTGGATCAAGCCCACAACCCAGCCATGTGCCCTGACCAGAAATCAAACCCTGACCTTCTGGTTCATAGGTCAATGCTCCACCACTGAGCAACACTGACTGGGCATAAATTGTGGGAGGGGGGGGTTGTTTGTTTCTTTCATCCTTACCCAATATCCCATTGACTTTTAGAGAGAGTGGAAGAGAGAAGAAAGACAAAAACTATGATGTGAAAAAGACACATCAATTGGTTGCCTCCTGCACACACCCTGACCAGGGCCTGGGCCAGAGAGGAGCCTGTAACCAAGGCACATGCCCTTGACTGGAATCAAACCCAGGACCCTTTGCTCCACAGGCCAAGGCTCTATCCACTGAGCCAAACTGGCTAGGGCTAAATTGTGTTGTTGTTTTTTAAGGAATATCTTGTCCATGCTTATGGGTTAATGGGGATAGAAATAATAATACCTACTCCTCAGGACTGTTGTGGTATTCAGTAAGATTAAAAATATATACAACTTACTTTGTAAACTATCAAGTTTCACAAAATATTGTTTTTTAATAGCCTCAAATTTTTAATATGGTTCTATGGAGCAATTAACATGTCTTAGCAAGTAGGAAGTCTCAAAACAAAAGCACAAACCTCCTCCTCCATGGAAGAGTTGGCATTTCTTCAGGATGGTCAGAGGGCATGGGACACGTCAGGTATTTGAGATCCACAGAACTGATGAAATCAATAAATGTAATGAGATTCATTTATGTGTTTCTCTATGGAGACAGAGCCCAACCCCTTCTAATGAGTAAGGCATTCCAGGTAGAAGAATCACTGTATCAACAGAAGAAAGATTTAAATGGGTAAGAAAAGAGAGGATTCACAGAGAAATTTTATATTTGGCCCATGCTAGCAAAAGTGTTTCATTGTGTTTAGAGAAACAGGTTAAGGAAAAATAAGAGGGAACTGGAAATTGAAATAGCAAATGCCAGGCTTGGGAGCCAGAGCCTCACTCCACAGCACTTATGCTACCTAGTCTGGCAGACTGCTAGATCCCTAATGAAAAAAGAAAAAAAGAAAGGGTGATTTCATGCATTTAAAATTATGTTTAATGTAATAGAAGTTCTAAAGCTCAAGCTAGTTAAGATTTCTTTTGTCCTGTAACAGTAACTGCAAATTGTATTTTGCCTTTGTTCTTGAGACAACTGAAACATAGTTTTGGAAGTCCACAACTAAGCTCCCTCCCAGAAAAGGTTCCAAGTAGCCTAATGCATTGGCATACTCTCACTCCTGCCTTGGAGAGCAGAGGTGGAAAAGGGGAGAGAAAAACAAGTTCACTGTGACCTACTTGTTGTCACCTTATAAGGTGAAAGAAGAGAGTGCAGGGTTATAGAGGTGGAGGACAATGTGAAAGTATAGGGACAAATTCTAAGATTTATAAAGTTCCTTAGGGTTTGAGATAGAAGAAATTCCCAAATCCCTGAAAGGAAGTTAACTCAAAATGAAGAATATCATTTAAAAAAAAAAGAAGGCCTAGAATTTTGGCAACAGAAGTGCAGTATCCAAGTTGTTATACTTTCTTCTATGACCACAGTTGATGAAAGGCGTGGCAATAAAACATCCCGCCACAACAAATCTGATTTCGTCAGGTACGATGAGACCTTAGTTACAGTAATAGTTAATCTTACCTAATAATAGACAAACATGTAAATTGACCATACCTCCGCTATGCCCACAGCCAATCAGAGTGAGTATGCAAATTAGAAGGCCAAAGATTGCCACCGCCCAGCTGTTCCAGGCGCGGAGTGGCCAAGCAGGGCAGGACGCCTGCTATGAGAGGGAGGTGGGGGGCGGGGGGGTGAAGGGATCTACAGGAGCGGAGTGCCGCAGCACAGACAAGACTGCAGACTCCGGGAGTCTGCAGCAAAGACCAAGATGGCAGACTCTGGCCAGAGTCTGCAGCAAAGACGAAGAAGAAAGACTCTGGCCGGAGCGAAGGTCTGGGTCCCGGATGCCGGAGGAAAACCAGTGCTGGAAGCCAAGGGAAGGAAGGCCTATTGCACGAATCTCTTCGTGCAACAGTTGGCCTCTAGTTTATAATAATGATGCTCTCGTGTGCCAGGCACTCTTTTAAGTGCATTATAGAACATTGTTTCGTTCTCAGAGCTACCTTATGAGGTAGATTCTATGGTATCCCCATTTCACACTAAAGAAAACTAGTGCAGAGAAGTAGCAGCCAGAAACAGTTGGAGCTAGGTTAAACATTTAGGTCATCTAGCTCCAGAGTCAACACTCAACCACTTTATTATGCCTCCGAATTAGTGTTATTCTAACCTATTTGATGAGTTTCCAAATAGTGTACATACCCATAAGAGAATTTTCAAGTTTCCAGGTACCAAAAGAGGCAGCTCAGACAGAAATTCTTAAGAATTGCTTTAGGCAATAGGAAAAGAATTACCCAAAAGAAGAGAGTTCGTTGTCCTCATGCCGATGTTCACCTGCTCCAATTTGGCTGAAATACTAAGGGCTGTTGTAGATATCTCTTAGAAATGATGTACTTTACAGCAAAGGTCTTGTCTCTTGTTTCTGCAGTGCCCTGAGGAAAGAGCCTGTGTTCAATGATGAGCTCCCATCACGCATCCTGTGTGGCACACTGTTCATCAAGCCTGGTGTGAAGGAGTTCACAGAAACCTCAGCCGTGTTTGAGGATGGGACCGTGTTTGAGGCCATTGACGTTGTCATCTTTGCAACAGGCTATGCATACGCCTACCCCTTCCTTGATGACTCCATCATCAAAAGCAGAAACAATGAGGTCACCTTGTTTAAAGGCATCTTCCCCCCAATGATGGAGAAGCCAACCTTGGCCGTGATTGGCTTAGTCCAATCCCTTGGGGCTGCCATCCCCACAGCGGACCAGCAAGCCCGCTGGGCTGCTAAAGTGTTTGCAAGTAGGTGGGCCATTCTTTCATTCATTTAGTCAGCAAACATTTACTGAGATACCAAGCTAGGGGCTAGATATATAAAGGAAACCAGATAGACATGCTGCTTGACCTCAGAGAATTTAAAGTAGGGTGAGGGAAATGCCACAATAGGGGAAATTTTAGGGTTTTCCAGTGAGGGGAGCTAGACAGTGAGTTATTCCATGAAGAGGGAACAGCATGAGGAAAGGCATAAATGTGAGAACAGCATAAAATGTGTGAGGATCCAGAAACATTTTGGTGTGAGGCAATATAAAGCAGAGGCAGGGAGTGGCAAGAAATGGAGGAAAGAACCAGAGTGTGGAAGGCCCATATAAGCTGTTTTAAAGAGCTTAGACTTCTAGTGGGAGAGTTGGAAGGACTTGGATAGGCTGTAAGCAAGAGAAGGATAGCAGTGGGTCACTAAAATGTCAAAGTACATGGCAAAGGTTGGAAAGGTCATGTCAAGTACATGCTGCAGGCCTTCTTGCTATCCATGTGTGTCAGAATAACAATGTCAGCTCGCTCCTACTCTATGAACAATCTTCTCCCCTATCCTCCACTCTTAGATCCATGGTCTCCATGGGCTCCGAGTGAAAAAATCAAGAATATAAGAATTACACGGGAAAAGGCAATGTCTCAAATATATTGATTTAATTTACTCCAATGATATTGATCATCACTGTAATTAAGAGTGTCCATTCATTCAAGGGTTCAAGAATCTTGGCCAATATAGGAATACCTTACTTAACATACTATTCATAAAAGCTTAGACTACAGATAGTGAAGAAAGTGTTATAATCATACTAGTAGAATGTATGTATATGTTTTCTAAAATTGTTGTGAATAAATTAGGTTTTCTTTCATGTGTACCTTGAAGGAGAATTACCGCTAAAAGCCCTGTCATGTGATCTTTTATAATGGTGCTCCCCTATAAAATACTCGCATTGTCTTTTCTCTTGAAAGGCACAACAGTGCCTCGTGCCTGAGGTATTGTAAGAAGATTTGATACAGTATATAAACCCAAAAAAATTTTTAAGAAACAAAGGGTATCATTTATTCATTCAGCAAATATTAGTTGAGCACCAACTATGTGCCAGGCTCTGTCTTGGCACTTAGGACACAACATCAAACAAAACGATTAAAATTCTAATAGAAGTACAGCAAATATCTGATCACAGTGCACCACTACGCTGAGATAAGATGCTAACAAGGCCCCGGGTCCGGGTGAAGCCGTGGGCCCCTGGATCCGGGTGAGGCCGTGGGCCCCTGGATCCGGGTGAGCCTGGCCCCGGGTCCGGGTGAGGCCGTGGGCCCCTGGATCCGGGTGAGCCTGGGCCCTGCGTCCGGGTGAGGCCGTGGGCCCCTGGATCCGGGTGAGCCTGGGCCCCAGGTCCGGGTGAGGCCGTGGGCCCCTGGATCCGGGTGAGCCTGGCCCCGGGTCCAGGTGAGGCCGTGGGCCCCTGGATCCGGATGAGCCTGGGTCCCGGGTCCGGGTGAGGCCGTGGGTCCCTGGATCCGGGTGAGCCTGGCCCCGGGTCCGGGTGAGGCCGTGGGCCCCTGGATCCAGGTGAGCCTGGGTCCCGGGTCCGGGTGAGGCCGTAGGCCCCTGGATCCGGGTGAGGCCACGCGACCCTGGGTCTGGGAGAGGCCACGCGCCCCTGGGTCCGGGTGAGGCCATGCGCCCCTGGGTCCGGATGAAGCTGAATCCTGGGTCTGGGCGAGGCCGTGTGCCCCTAGATCCGGGTGAGGCTGGATCCCGGGTCCGGGTGAGGCCGTGGGCCCCTGGATCCGGGTGAAGCCGTGCCCCTGGATCCGGCCGAGACCAAACCAGAGGGAGTCGGACCTGCATTACCACCATTTGTCCACCATCCAGAGCTGAGGGGTCAGTGCTGACATGTACTCATAAGGAACTGGTGGACATTGATATTGGGTCTCAAAAGAACTGTTGGACCAGAAAGAAACTCACTACAGACTGATTCATTTGCCTGTCAGCATAACTATTATTGCTCGTCGCACATTCAATTCTTATAAGTATATCTCTAGTGACATGATTTCGCTCATCTAGGGGAAATGATGAACAACACAGACTGATGAACAAGAACAGAACCAGAAACAAGGAGGCATCGATCAGACTATCGGGCCTCAGAGGGAGGATAGGGGAGGGTGGGGAGAGGGGGGAGAGATCAACCAAAGGTCTTGTGTGCATGCATATGAGCCTAACCAATGCTTAAGTTCAACAGAGGGTTGGGGCATCCATGGGGAGGGGTGTGGGATGGGAATGGGGGGATGAGGACAAATATGTGACACCTTAATCAATAAAGAAATTTAAAAAAATAATAATAATAAATAAATAAATAAAGAGCTGCAAAAAAAAAAAAAAAGATGCTAACAAGGACTGGGATGTATTTGTACACTGTAAATGTCACAATAACTTCTTGCCATTGTTACAAAGGCCAACGAGCTACCATCAGCAATTGGAAAAAACCTTGGCTGATATAGTGAAAATCACAAAAAACTAAAAAAGATTTTGCTGCCCCCTTTTAAAAATTTTTTATTTTTCAATTACCGTTGACATGCAATATCATATTAGTTTTGGGTGTACAACATAGTGATTAGATATTTATAGACCTTACAATATCCTCTTTGGCTGCAGGCTGATTCTGAAAAAAACCATGCTTCTGTCTACTGTCCCATTTTCATTGCCATGTCCCTTAAGAGTGAACTATTTCACCAGATTATTTCCTGAAAGAATCCTTAATAAGAGGAGGTAGACAAGAAACTTGAAGAAACTCTTTTAGCTATTATGTGCATGAAGGTTCCTGAGTATATTGAGGATGAGGCCCTCCATAAGGTCACAGGAATATGAGATTGGATGATGTAAAGCTACAAACCCTTCTGCTGTCACTATCTCATTGCAGACGAGCTTTGTGATTCCCAGAGCAGGTTTCACTGGCTTCTCAAATCTTTCTTTCTATGAATTTTTATTCTACTAAAGATACTGAATAAAATTCATCATGTGTCAATTATACATTTCTGATTTGTCTTTTTCAATATTTCTCTCTTCATTTCTTCTCTAGACTCATGTACCCTGCCAACTACAAAGGAAATGATGGATGATATTGATATGAAAATGGGGAAGAAACTCAAGTGGTAAGAGATTGTACTTGCTAATGAAACAATTAAAAGACTAACTATAATCAAACAGTATTAGGTAGGAAAATAATAGTCATTACATTTCTCCAGTATAAGACTAAATTCTCAAATGGGTGATTTTGCCCCCCAGGAAACATTTGGAGATATTTTTGGTCATCACAAATGAAAAAGACATGCTACTGGCATTTAATGGTTAGAGAGCAGGGATGTTTCTACATATCCTACAGTGCACAGGACAGTCTACCTAAACAAAGAAGTGTCCAGTTCAAAATGCCAGTAGTGCTGATGTTGAGAAATGACTGTAACACTTTCCCGAAAAGCTCCTTTCTCATTAGCCACATGTCTGTCCTAGCCACAGCGATCAGACAAGAAAAAAAAATAAAAGGTATCCAGATTGAAAAGGAAAAGAAAAACTGTCACTATTTGCAGATAATATAATAACTCTGTATAGAAAACGCTAATGATTTCCCCAAGAAACTATTCAAATAAGTGAATTCAGTGAAGTTGCAGGATATAAAATTAATATTCAGAAACCTGTTGCATTTCTATCCTACCTAATAAAAAGGTAATATGCAAATAACCATCACTCCGCTACGCCCACGACTGGGCGGCAGGAGGCTGGAGGGCGGGACTCAGGGTGGCATATCCGGCCATTGAGAGGCACGTGGGGCGGGACTCCTGCCCCCCCCCACCCCCACCCCCCGCGCCTCTGCTCCCCCCCCCCTCAACGGCCGGATTGGCGGCCGCTGAGGGGGGCTGCCTCGGACACCCTGGACACCCGGCTCCCCAGCCATCGGGGGCGGGGAGCCGGTTGTCCCCACCGGCTCCAGGCCAAAAGCCTCTGCCGGAGGCTTTTGGCCTGGTGCACGTGCGTGCACCCGGATCCCCTGCCGTGCTCCCCTTCATCAGCACCTCAAGCCCCAGCAGCAGCGGCAGCAGCTGGGGATGAGCTGGTGATCCCAACAGCCTGGCAGCTCAGTGGCGGCGGCGGAGTCAGCATTGGGCCTGGGGACTGGCGAACAGGCAGAAGATGGCCCTGATCACAGGAGGCTAGGCCTAGGGACCCTACCCGCACGATTTAATCGTGCACTGGCCTCTAGTATGCAAATAACACACTATCAGAAAAAGAAATTAAGAAAACAATTCCATGTACAATTGCATCAAAAAGAATAAAATACCTAGGAATAAATTTGACCAAGGAAGCGAAAGACCTATACTTAGAAAGCTATAAGATACTGATGAAAGAAACTGAAGAAGGCACAAATAAATGGAATGATATACAGTGTTCATAAATTGGAAGAATTAATATCATTAAAATGTCCATACTACCCAAAGTAATCTACAGATTCAATACAACCCCTATAAAAATATCAATGGTGTTTTTCACAGAACTAGAACAAATAATCTTAAAATTTATATGGAACCACAAAAAAACCCTGAATAGCCAAAGAAATCTTGAGAAATAAGAACAAAGTTGGAGGTATTACCTTCTGTGACTTCAAACTGTACTCCACATCAGTAGGGTACTGACCCAAAAACAAATACCTAAATCAATGGAACAGAATACAAAGCCCAGAAATAAAAACCATGCTTATGGTCAATTAATCTACAACAAAGGAGAAAAGAATATATAATGGGGGAAAAGACAGTCTCATTAATAAATGATGTTGGTAAAAATGGGGCAAATGCAAGAAAACCTGAAACTAGACCATTTTCTTACACTATATACAAAAATAAACTTATTTACAATAAGATTAAAGACTTAACTGTAAGTCCTAAAACCATAAAACTCCTAGAAGAAAACAAAGGTAGTAAATGCTTTCACATCAGTCTTTGCAATGTTTTTTAACATGTTTCCTTGGGTAAAGGCAACAAAAGGAAAAATAAACAGATGGGACTAGATCAAAGTAAAAAGCTTTTCCAACAAACAAAAAAACATAGATACAAACAACAGATTGTTGGTTACCAGGGAGGAAGGGGTTGCTGGGAAGATGAAAAAGGTAAACAAGATAATGGAAGGAGATTAGATATGGGATGGTGAGCACACAATAGAGTATGCAGATGTTATAAAGTTGTACACCTAAAATTTATATGTTATTAACCAAAGTTTCCCCAATAAATTTAAGAAAAATAAAGCTTTTGCACAGTGAAAGAAACCATCAATAAAACAAAAACGCAATCTACTGAATGCAAGAAGGTATTTGTAAATGATATGTCCAATAAGAGGTTACTATCCAAAATATATAAGAACTCATACAATTCAATAGCAAAAATAAAAAATCTGATTAAATAATGAGCAGAGGATCTTAACAGACATGTCTGCAAAAATATGCAGATGGCCAACGGACACATGGAAGACATTCAACATCACTAATCATCAGGGAAATGCAAATCAAAACAACAATGAGATATCACCTTATACCTGTCAAAATGGCTATTACCAAAACAACAATAAGTAACAAGTGTAGGCAAGGACATGGAGAAAAGGTAACCCTTGTGCATTATTGGTGGGATTAAAAATTAGTGCAGCCACTATGAATATCAGTAGATATTCCTCAAAAAATTAACAATGGAACTACAGTACGACCCAGCAGTTCCACTTTTGAGGTATTTATCTGAAGAGAATGAAAACAATAATCTTAAAAGATATATGCACCCCTATGTTCATTGCAGCATTGTTTAAAATAGTCAAGATATGGAAGCATCGTAAGTGTCCATCCATAGATAAACAGATAAAGAAGATGTGGTACATTTATACAATGGAATTCTACTCAGCCACAAAAAAATAAATAAAATCTTGCCATTTGCAACAACATGGATGAACCTAGAGTATTAAATTATATGTCAACTAAGTTAAAAATAAATTTTAAAAAAGAATAATCATGTATTAAAGAGAAAACTAAATTAATCAGTCAAATTGAGAACCCAGTTCACTTCAGGTCACATGGCCAGAGGCAAAGGCCTAAAATGACATTAAAGTTGAATAGAGATTAGGAAGGAAAGAAAAATAAAAGCTTATTTATAGCCAAAGAACAAATTATAAATTTAATGTTGTGGCAAAAGAGAGGAGTGTGGGTGTTACTAGAGGTGCTAACTAAAATTTGACTTTTTCTGAAATAGAAAATAAGAAATCGGTGCTTCTCATTACTGTATGTTCTTTTCTTTCCTCAGGTTTGGCCAAAGCCAGACTTTGCAGACAGATTACATCACATACATGGACGAGCTGGGCTCCTTCATAGGGGCCAAGCCTAACATACCATGGCTCTTCCTGACTGATCCCCAGCTGGCGCTGCAGGTGTTCTTTGGTCCTTGCAGCCCATATCAGTTTCGACTTATGGGACCAGGAAAGTGGGATGGGGCCAGAAAGGCCATCTTGACCCAATGGGACCGGACAGTAAAGCCAATCAGGACAAGAGCGGTCAGTGAAGCTCACAGACCACAACCTTTTTACAACTTGTTTAAAATTCTTTTATTTCCACTGCTTCTTCTACCTGTTTTGCTTGCATTTTATTAGTGAGCGGGTTCTTGGGTCTCAGAGTTCAGCCTAGAAGTTCAATTCCTGATATGCCTATACATGTACACATATAAAATCTCATAGCTGCTCTTTCCCTTCCTGTAGATGTAAAAATGAATTCTGGCCCATTTGACTCAAAGTCCAAATAATGAAAAATACTCAGCATCTCCTTTTTCATGAGAATCTTACTCTAAAAGTCTGAATTGGCAAGTTTAGAGATGCTTAGTATAAAGAAGATGGGACAGTAAATGGGAGGACAGCTTTGCAGGGCGAACAAACTTTAATAAACTTTTTAAAGGGTGTTTTGTCATGGGGAGAATTGACATCACAACCACGTTGAGTCTTCCAACCTATGACACACTATATCTTTCCATTTATTTAGATCTTCTTTAATTTCTCAGTATTTTATAGTTTTTTAGTGTATAAGTCTTACCCATCCTGTTTCAGATTTATCCTAAGTATTTAATATGTGGGATGTTATTATAAATAGCAGTTTAATTTTTAATTTGCTACTGTTTATTGCTAAAATATAGAAATGCAATTCATTCAGTCTTCTATCATTAAGTACAATGTTAGCTGTAAATTATTTCATAAATGACCTTTACGTTGAGGAAGTTTCCTTTAATTCCTAGTTTGCTGACAATTTATATCAAGAATAGATGTTGATATGTATTTGTTATTCATAATTTTTATCTTTACTTTTTTCTTCTTTTTCCTCTTTTTAAAGAATACCTTTCAGCATTTCATATAATACTGGTTTGGTGGTGATGAACTCCTTTAGCTTTTTCTTATCTGTGAAGCTCTTTATCTACATATCTATCAACAAGTGATCCTAAAAATCAAGTGAATTAAAAATCTGAGGAACAGAATAAACTGGTAAACATAATAGAATCAGAGGCACAGAATGGGAGTGGATTGATAATTCTCAGGGGGAAAGGGGTGTCTGTGTGGGGGGCACGGGAAGAGACTGGACAAAAATCATACACCTATGGATAAGGACAACAGCGGGGAGGTAAGGGCAGAGGGGGGGTGGGAACCGGGTGGTGGGGAGATATGGGGGGGGAGGGAGGAGAAACAATTGTAATAATCTGAACAATAAAGATTTATTTTTTTAAAAAAAAAAGAGTTGAAACCATCCTAAAAAAAAAAAAAAGAATAGATGTTGAATTTTTGTCTGATGCTTTTTTTCTGCATCATTGAGATGATAGTATCATTTATAATTTTTAGTTTATAAATATGGTGAATTCCATTGACTATTAAGCCAACCTTGCATTCCTGAAATACACCTTACTTGGTCATGATATATTATCTATCCATCTATACATATAAAAGTCTAGCCCTAGCTAGTTTGGTTCAGTGTATAGAGCTTCAGCCTGTGGACTCAAGGGTCCCGGGTTGTGGGCTTGGTCCCCAGTAGGGAGCATGCAGGAGGCAGCCAATCAATGATTCCTTCTCATCATTGATGTTTCTGTCTCTCTCTTCCTCTCCCTTCCTCTCTGAAATCAATAAAAATACATTTTTAAAATAATAAAAATTAATTAATTAATTAATTAATTAATAAAAGCCTAAGCAACCAAAAGACCCACTGACCCAACGACCAGTTGATCAGTTGCTATGACGCACACTGACCACCAGGGGGGCAGATGCTCGACGCAGGAGCTGCCCCCTGGTGGTCAGTGCACTCCCACAGCCAACCTCCTGTGGCCCCTCCCCCTGGCCAGCAGGTCCCCATCAGCCCCTGGTGCTAAACCATTCGTAGAGACCTGCTTCTGGGGCGGGGTTTCAGACGTAGCAGAGCAGCTCCCTCGCTGCGATCTATTGAAAGTCAGCCCTCGACACAAGGATTTGTCTTGCTCCTGTCCTCTCCCTTCCTGGGGGGCCGCCCGCCCACTGCAGCGATGGTGCGGCAGGAGGGAATGAGGTTCCCCACCTCCCTCTCTCTCTTCCCCAGGGGCCGCCCACCCACCGCTGGTGAGGGAAAGAGGGTGGGAGGCAGGGAACCATGTGATGGTGGGGCACCGTAGACAGCATTGGTTCGTTCCTTCCGCACCCAGCCCAGTGACCATCGCCTCCTCTCCTGACACCCCCCCCCCCCCGGGGCCTTCGGGCCCAGGCTGAAACAGGGAACCAGGGGTGAGTGGCAGCGGACATGGCCCCTTTCCCGGCTCCCTCCTAAGGGTCGGCGGCCAACCTTCCGTGGTCCTTCCCCCCTGTCCGGCCAACCTCCTGCAGTGGTCCCTCCCCACTGTCCAGCCAACCTCCCGCAGTGGTTCCCCCTCCGCGCCCCCATGCACGAATTTGTGCACTGGGCCTCTAGTTTTTTAATAAAAGAACATTGAGGACTAACAAGGGGCTAAGGAGCACACTAAACCAAAAGGCACTTCATTCTTGTCATTGGGTACTTAGCTGGATCATCTGTGAAATCCTTGTTTTGTACATGTGACTGTGTATAGTATGTAGGTGTGTGGGTATGTTTGTGATTGAATCTAGTGTAAGGACTATAGCAGGCAAGCTCACTAACAAATTGAATAAATAAAACCTTTTTTTACCAGTTCATTATCAATGATAATAACTGATTTTCAAATCAGATTGGTAGAAAGGCTAACAGTTAAGAAATTGTTCTGTTTCAAGTTATCAGGCACAAAAGAAACTATATTTTTTTAATTTTAAAGTACAGTTGGTATACAATATTATATCAGTTTAAGGTATACAACATAGTAATTCAACATTTATATACCTTATGATATAATAACCACCTGTCACCATGCAAAGTTATTACAATAGTATAATAGACTAATAGTATATTCCCTGTTATGTATACTACATCCTGTGACTTATTTTATAACTGAAAGTTTGTACCTCATATTCTCCTTCATCTTTTTCACCCATCCCCCTTCTGCCTTCCCTCTGGCAACCATCCATTTGTTCTCTAAATTCATAAGCCTGTGTCTGTTTTGTTTTGTTTTTTCGTTTGTTCTGGGGTTTTTTGTGTGTGTTTTTTCAGATTCCCATACAAGTGAAATCATAGTATTTGTCTTTCTCTGAATTATTTTACCTAGCATAATACACTCTAGGTCCATCCACATTGCAAATAGCAAGATGTAATTACTGAATAATTAAATTTCTTTATCGTTGAGTAATAATCCAGTGTGTGTGTGTGTGTGTGTGTGTGAGAGAGAGAGAGAGAGAAAGAGAGAGAGAGAGAGAGAGAGAGACATCTTATTTATCCATTTGTCTATTAATGGACACTTAGGTTGCTACCATACCTTGGCTATTGTAAATAATACTGCAATAAACATAGGAATGCATATATTTTTTAAATTAGTGTTTTCATTTTCTTCAGATAGACAGCTAGAAGTGGAACTGCTGGATCATATGGTAGTTCTTATTTTGTGTGAGAAACCTCTCTATTGTTTTCCACAGTGGCTGTACTAATTTGCAATCTCACCTACAATGCAAAAGGGTTCCCTTTTCTCAACATCTTTGCCAAGGCTTGTTACTTTTTGCTGTTTTTATAATAACCAATGTTACAGGTATGAGGTGATATCTCACTATGGTTTTGAGTTGAATTTTCCTGATGACTGTGATATCTTTTCATGTGTCTGTTGGCCCTTCGTATGTCTTCTTTAGAAAAAATGTCTATTCAGCTCCTCTGGCAATTTTTTAATCCAATTGTTTGGGTTTTGATATTTAATTATATGAGTTCTTTATATATTTTGGATATTAACCCCTTATCAGATATATCATTTGCAAATATTTCTAATTCAGTGGGTTGCCTTTTTGTTTTGTGGATGGGTTCATTCACTATCAAACTTTTTAGTTTGATATAATCCTATTTATTTTTGCTTTTGTCGCTCTTGCCTGGGGAGACATGTCCAAAAATCCTCTCTAATAAAATGGTAATATGCAAATTAACCATCACTCTGCTACATAAGCCACACCCACCAGCCAAGCCACGCCCAACAACCAATCAGGGCGAGTATGCAAATTAACCCCAATCCAAGATGGCTACAGCCACAGAGAGCAAGGTTTCCCAGGTAACAGAGCAAGCCAAGCTTTCCATAGCCGTTGCAGGGCAGGCCTAAGCCTCCAAGCAAAGTTTCAATTATAGAAGGTAAACAAATTCAAACAAATGGCGGCAGAATGGAGCTTGAGAGAGCAGGCCAGGGTTGCCGGCGGCAACAGGGGAAGCAAAGCTTTCCACACACCCTGGCCGGGCTCACCCGCTTAAGGCTACAAAGTTTCAATTGTAGAAGGTGAATTAACTGCCACAGAAATGGCTGCCGCCCCAGGCTACAAAGTTTCAATTGTAGAAGGAAAATAAATTCCAGATACCAGGGCCTCCCCTTGGGTTGCCAGGAGGCGTGGCCGGCCTGCAAACCACCACAGGCCCCTCGCTCAGGCCACCCCACACCCCAAGGGAACCCCCACCCTTATCTGTGACACCCTTCAGGGCAAACCAGCTGGCCCCCACCCCTGTACCAGGCCTCTATCCTATCTAATAAAAGAGTAATATACAGATTGATCATCACTGCAACACACAATATAGCTGCCCCCATGTGGTCAAAGATCCTGCCCCCATGTGGACACAAGATGGCCACTACAAGATGGCCAGCAGGAGAGGGCAGTTGGGCGGCACCCGGCCTGCAAGGGAGGGCAGTTGTGAGGGACCAGGCCTGCAAGGGAGGGCAGTTGAGAGGGACCAGGCTTGCAAGGGAGGGCAGTTAGAGGTGATCAACCCTGCAGGAGAGGGCAGTTAGGGGTGACCAGGCTGGCAGAGGAGGGAAGTTGGGAGCAAACAGGCTGGCAGTGGAGCAGTTAAGATCAACCAGGCTGGCAGCGGAGTGGTTAGGGGGTGATCAGGCTGGCAGGCAGAAGCAGTTAGGGGCAATCAGGAAGGCAGGCAGGCAAGCAGTTGGGAGCCAGCAGTCCTGGATTGTGAGAGGGATGTCCGACTGCCCGTTTAGGCCCGATCCTGGTGGGATCGGGCCTAAACGGGCAGTCGGACATCCCTCCAGGAGTCCCAGATTGGAGAGGGTACAGGCTGGGCTGAGGGACAACCCCCTGCCGTGCACGAATTTCGTGCACCGGGCTTCTAGTATATTTAAAAGACCAGTGTCAAAGAGTTTTTGCCTATGTTTTCTTCTAGGAATTTTAGGGTTTCTGATCTTACATTTAAGTCTTTAATCCATTTTGAGGTGGGGTATTTTTTAATATGGTGTAAGAAAGTGGTCCAGTTTCATTTTTTGCATGTAGTTATGCAGTTTTCCCACCACCATTTATTGAAGAGTCTGTCTTTTCCCCATTGTATATTCTTGTTTCCTTTGTTGCAAGTTAGTTAAGTCTTCTTAATTAATGGTAGTGCTAATAACATTGTAAAAAGATTAATTATCCAGTTCTATATCAATCCAGAAAGAGGGCAATGGACAGGAAGATCTTAGAAGGACCACTAGATTCATCCAAGTCAGTGTACCCACAAGCAGACAGATCAAGATGAGATATGGATCTAGTCAGTGTAAGCAATTGAGGAAGAGATAAGCACAGTATGCTAGGACCTGGAAGTTGTCAAGTCTAAGAAAGCCAAGCCAAAAAAAAGTATGTCATTTCTGAGAAATCCAGGGACACAATGTTTTATTCATCTAGACACAGTGATATGCCGGAAATAATGCCTAATACACAGAAGTGAATATTTGTGAGATGGATAACTAATCTATCAATTAAATGGAATTCATACAGCCATTAAAAAGGCCGCTATTGGTATAAAGGTACTGAGATACTGGAAAGTGAAAAATCAAATTGGAAATCATACTTAGAGTGTGATTTCATTTTTGTTTGTGTGTGCATAGGTGTATGTATATAAATATCTGGAAAGATACAGCAAATTGTCAACAGTGGCTAAATTTATCTCTGTAGGATAGAGTTAAGGATAATTTCAACTTCTTTTCATTTATCCATATTTGCATATTTGCTAATTTGCAAATGAACATTGTCTACATCCACTACAAAAATGGTTTTTAATCTATCTGTATGATATGTAAGTGTATATAGAGTATTGGTACTATAAAGACATTTCACTACTACCCTGGACCTCAAAATATGGGCTCCTTGCTTGCTTTCATCACTAACAAGGTCCTTGGAGTTTCCACTGGCAGAATGCTGGGATGAGACGCTCCTCCCATTTCTCAACTCTTAAAACCCTTCAACTCTTAAAACCCTTCTGACTGCCTTGGAGCACACAACCGAGAAAGCAAACCATTGTGTGAGAGAGACAGCGCCAAAAAGGTAACAACAAAGGTAAGGGTAACAGCTGGGGGAAGAAGCTGACAAGGAAATGCTCTGCTCTAAACTCTAAGGCTCTCAACTGTAGTGAACATAACTGCAGATCTGGCTCATCTCCCTAGAACTTTGTCTTTTAACCACTTGGCTTTGTTAAATAGGTTGCTTTTAAATGTTGAACCAAGACTTTGTAAACAAGCTTTGCAATAAAGCCTGTGAGACTTTGGAATTTGACTACTGAGGCATTTTATTCCATTCCAGCTGGTTATTAAATTACCACTACTATAGCATTTAAAGCCCAGCACCTGACCACACCATAAGGCTCTCTTATCTTTGGCCCCACTGAAAGCCACTGACTGATCAACTCTGTGACAGGAGACCATGGCAAAGAAGGTGGCAGTGATTGGAGCTGGTGTCAGTGGACTGATCTCTCTGAAGTGCTGTGTGGATGAGGGACTCGAGCCCACCTGCTTTGAGAGGACCGAAGATATTGGAGGACTGTGGAGGTTCAAAGTATGTGAGATCTTGTTTCTTGCACAGGTTGTTCTGTTATTACAGGGTGAAGCATAGCTACTGATGAGCCTTCTTGAGGGATTCCCTAAGCAACTTGGATCAGGCTTACTTCATGCAGCTATACAGGAGCTGAAGAAATAGGCTAGCATCTCTCCCAGGTCATTACTAGTCTAACATACACGTGGCAAAGCCAGGCGTGTGAACAATCTCTTCTTATGCCTCTGTCTTGCAGCCCATTGTTTTTGTCATTCTCAAAGCAATATGCTAGTATTAGAGAACTTACAAAATAGAAGTGACAGGAGTTCTTTTCAAGACACCACTTCTATTCCAATCATTGAGCAAATGCTTTTTTAGAGAGTGTGCTCTTATTACTAATGATTTTTACTTTTCTCTGACAAATAGACCTTGTTTGCTTAGCTTTACTGATGACACTCTAGTATTACTCCTGGGAAACTCTTTAACTATATTATTAAATATACTCTATTCATTCAATTCATGCTATTAGCCAGATATAAATATTGGTAATGCCAGCCGCCCTTCAGAATTTGTATAAAAAATAGAAAAATACATAGAGAGCTGTAAAGAATTATAATTATTCTTCCACAATTTTTTGAATGAGTACTAGCTTATCACCTTCTAGGTGTGAGATCTTTGGCAAGTTATTTACATCCCTGTGTCTTAGTTTTCTCAGCTGTAGAATAAAGATATTAACAGAAAAAATGTAATTATCTCAGTGCTATTTTAAACATTAAGGGAGATCACTCATATCAAAAACTTATAATAGAGTACAATAAATGTAGCTACCATAGCTATGTTTGTATTTTATAGACAAGCAAATAGAAACAAAGAGGGTAAATGATGTGGTCATGGTCACATAGCTGGAGGAACTGGCATTCAAACCTGGGTATCCATGATTCCTAAGCAGCTAAATCCCTACTTATAAACATGTCTTAATTTGCACTCTTGCTCAGTAAGGTTAAACAAAACCTCAGCTCAGAACTGGAATGACAAGCTGAGGATTATGTATCAGGCACATCAAAATGAGGGATTAAAATAGGTGGGAACATCCCAAATAGGAGCAAACGGGTTGAGAGCATGAAAAGCAGACTTTCATATCGGCAGAGACCATCTGAAGTGCTCTTTCTACAAATGGACCTATTAAGGGGATGGGGAGGACATCCAGCAAACTGGATGTCCAGTTCAAACTGAATTTTATGCCAAAGGGGATTTTTTTTCACATTGGGTTTATCAAAGGGACCCGAGTAAAAGACATACCTGGGGGTTTCATAAAATACTAAATTTTGAACACCAGCCCAGACTTAATTAATCAAAATCTTCTGAGTGGGGAGGACCCTATTCTTAACAAGAGTCCCTAATGAATACCATGATGAGACAAGTTTGGCAAATATTGCACAAATGCTAAATTTTTTAAATCTGTTCAATTCAGTGATCCAAGCACAGCCAGAACTAAGGATGGAAATATTGATACTTATTACAGAACAGGTAAATTTGCAGAGAGGAAACTGGAAAATCAGCTGAATCACATTCATTTTTTATGAGCATCTGCTCATTAAAATCAATGTAGCTTTTCTTGAGCAGGTGAACATTCCTGTTTTAACCAAAGATGTGCTATTTTTGTCCACTCTCAGTTCACATGGAGATCCCATTTGGGGTTCTACCCCCCAGGTAGATTTTTTACCCTAAGGAAGAATGCGAAATTATAACAAATTTCTATTTAATAATAAATTTGTCATTGTTTTGCTTTATTACCTGACTTGGGATTTAATAGCAAAGAGTCAATGTCCCTTACTTAATTATCATTAGTTTGGCAGCAGAAGAATGAGAGTTTTTTTTAGTGATCTGTCAAAAATTATGACTTGGTGAACTCTAAGATGCCCCAAAATATTTCTCCTGCTCTCCTATTCTGGTAGTAGAGATAACATCCTATCGATTAAAAAATTTAGACTAAAATTTAAATTAATTAAGTCTTATCCTATATAATAAAAGCCTAATATGCAAATCTACGGAATAGCAGAACGACCAGGGGAATGACCGGTTGCTATGACACTCACTGACCACCAGGGGGAAGATGCTCAATGCAGGAGCTGCCCCCAGGCTGCAGGCCCCAGGCCTTCCAAGACGGGTGCCAGCGGGAGCCCCCCAATCACCCCTCCAGTCACCCCACAGATCAGCCCTGATCGTCGGCCAGGCCTAGGGAATTTTGTGCACCGGGCCTCTAGTTAGGTATAAAATAGTTAAGTACATAAATCCATGGGAGCTGTAATAACATCACATTTTTAAACCTGGCTTACAGCTATATTCAATATAGAAATGTAAACAATTTTCTCTAATGAAAGAAGACAAGGAATCTCTCTGCAGAGTGAAACATACAATGGGCAAAATTTCAGAAGCCAGTGAGGCCAGTGAGGCTCTTGATTACCAGGAGACTGTACTGCCAAAGGGAGGAGGTACTGAAAAGGAGGCTGAGGCCTCCACACCACTCCAAGACACTCCTCCATCCAAACTCAATTTTGAAAATAGATTATTCTTTAGTTTCCATAATTATACAATCCTTCTACAATTACATACCACATTTAGTAGTGACAAGTTAAAACAAAATTTAAGAATTCTTGTCCCACCTGGTCGGTGTGGCTCAGGGGTTAAGTGTTGACCCATGAACCAAGAAGTCACACTTTGATTCCCAGTTATAGCACATGCCCCAGTTGCAGACTCCATCCTCAGTAGGGGGCATGCAGAAGGCAGCCAATCACTGATTCTCTCTTGACACTGCCGTTTCTAACTCTCTCTCCCTCTCCCTTCCTCTCTCTGAAATCAATAAAAACATTTTTTTAAAAAAGAATCCTTGTCCCATGCCCTGCTCAGAGGGTGCTGAATTCTTGTAAGAGGTTCTTCAGTACCCCCTAGTGGCAGCTTTGGAACATGGAGAAGATGGGTAAATAATATATTTCTAGCACTTTTTCCAAAAAGGGGAAGCACTCATCCCATACAGCATCTCATTTTCTTCACAATATTTCTAGGAAGTAGATATTATAATGATTTTCACATATGAAGAGGAAACTGAGGTTTAGGATATGCAACTTGCCCAGAAGAACATTGGTGGTGGAAAACAACAAAAATGAAGGTCTGTAAGATTCCTGACCGCCCTCACACTTAGTAATCTTACTGAGGCATTGAAAGATGAAACCATAATCGTTCTTCAGCCATTATCCCGCTCTGCCTCCTTTATTGTTCCCGATACCTGTGCTCACAAGGAAGCAATATACATTTCTTTTGTGCGTGTGTGTTGTTTTAACATTTGGATATAATCTATCTTTTCCCAACTACATATACAGCATAAGGATTAGGAGTGCCAATCCCCATGCAGTCAAAAATCCACATATAACTTTTTACTCCCCCAAAACTTACTTTCTAATAGCCTACTGTTGACCAAAAGCTTTGCCAGTAACATAAACAGTCAATTAATACATATTGTATATATGTATTCATTATGTACTGTATTCTTATAATAAACTAAACTAGAGAAAAGCAAATGTTATTAAGAAAATCATAAGGATTGTATGTATTTATTGAAAACACTGACGTATAAATGGATGCAACCTGAAACATCATTGTTAGGTCTGATCAAATAATTGAATCGATGCCCCCTCCCCTGGGAACTGACCTTTAGGCCACTTTACAACAGACATTCCACTTGCTAAGACCATTTTCTCTCCCCTCCAGACTTTCCCAGAATCCAGACCTGCACAGAGAATTCTCCACCCAGAAAAAACCTGCCTAGAGTCTTTTAAAAACCTCTGACTCCCTGTCTTTGGGTGCTGGTGCCATTTGTGGGCTCAGCCCAGCTGGTATCCAGATGACCTAATAAATTCATAATTCTTTACCCCTTTTGGCTTCATGTGTTCCTCCTTTGGTGACACTAACAATCACTTTCTGTCTTAAAATGTGACTCCCTCAAGATCCACACTTAGACCCACATTTAGCAAGGATTCTACATACTGCTTTTAAATGACATGATCTGAGAGAAAATATCGTTTTAGCTTTGGTGACTCATTTTGAAACTAATAACCCCTGTGAAGCACAATACATATAAAGAGCAGGCTCCTTCTGCTATGTATAAAAGAGTCGATATCCCAGTTTACTTGTTCTTAACTCTTTGAAAGTGAAGAATAGTATGAAGAAATAACATGGAGTCATTATAGTCAAGTTGCTAAATTACCAAAATCAAATAGGTTGAGGAATGAGGAAACAATTCTATTCTTGTTTTAACTAGCCTGTTAAACTTAAATTGAAATTAAACTTTTTAACTTTCCAGTCCTGCATTAATGCCTGGTTATACATTAAACCTCCAGACAGCCCTCTGGTTACCTCCTAAAGGACTAAGGAAAAAATGTTCACGTATCCAGACCACCTGACATCCATTAAACAGAGAACTGGTCTTCTAGAGAATTACCATCTTGGATCAATCCAGAGGCTAAGAATGCAAGACTGATTCTTCTCAAGAATGTACTTTCTACTCTAAGAACTCATAGCTTTTCTTTCTTCTTTGGAACACTCTGGGCATTACCTAGTTGTGTTTCCGATTTGCAAACTCTAAGACCCTTAAAAAATCTTTATCATGTATTTCTAGCAAAGCTTCCAGACTTCTTTTGAGTTTGTTTGACAAAATCAAGTACAACTTCTTGTACAGAAAATGTCAGAAAACTCAGGTGTGATAGTGAGTGTGCCTGTGTCAATATGTTAGAGCAGCTATGCTAGGTGCCTTTCTTAAAGTGCAGTGAGAAGTGAGCTGAAACTGATGGTTTTGTTGACGCTTATCGCTTCCTCAATAACAACAGACACAATCATTGAACAGCTAATACCCCCAATTTTAGCAGCTGAGGTTACTCATTTTAATTGAATGAGTACTATTTCAGAAGGGGTTGGTTGTCACAATAGCTGACATTAAAAAGGTAGAGACCTGGGGTGCTAAATATGACCAAAGAAGGATGGTTCCCACTCCCAAGCCCACCAATGGCAATAGCCCCTCCAGTGAGCCACACTGAAAGGCTCCACCTGGGTCCTACCACACAGGATGATGTACATGTATACTGCACCCAAAAGGATCACATCACCCAGGGGTCAGATATGTAAGAAGACTAGGAAACCAAGGGAACTTTTAAATGCATGATTATCACTTTTATTTGATCCTTTAGGAAAATGTGGAAGATGGCCGAGCGAGTATCTACCAATCTGTCATCACCAATACCAGCAAAGAAATGTCCTGTTTCAGTGACTTTCCAATGCCTGAAGATTTCCCAAACTTCCTGCACAATTCTAAGCTTCTGGAGTATTTCAGAATCTTTGCCAAAAAGTTTGATCTTCTAAAATATATTCAGTTCCAGGTATTGTATTTTGAGGGGAATTGTTTTCTCTACATTAGTTCACATCACATTTAAATCGAGAAGTTACTCTGAGAGGATAGAAAACCCAAAAAGAATGTCATTACCCTGATACTATAAATTGTATACATTAACAGAAGAGAAAAATCATCCGTTAAAAGTAAAGGTTTGTATGATGATGATAATGATAGGAAAACTGCATTTAAACTAATATTTGTAACCACTGAAGAATCTTATCCTCATTTCCCTTTAAAAAAAATATGGAAAAAAAATAATCAACAACAAAACACCAATATCACCAATATCTCACTTAATATGCTGAATTTTTATCAATAACCTACACTGTGAAAACTACTAACTGGTGCTTAGGAAATAACATTTAAATTATATCTCAGAACACACAACTCCTAATGGAGCTTAGGGTTTTTTTAAACACATCTCAGTTTCTCAGTAATTTTAGTTTTGCTCCAGGCTTGTATTATATTAATTTATAATAGTTGACTTTATTGAAAATCTGTATTTGTAAGCACTATTAAAATGTCCATGCCAGGCTGGTGTGGCTCAGTGGTTGGTTGAATGCTGACCTATGAACTAGGAGGTCACGGTTCAATTCCCAGTCAAGGCACTTGCCTGGATTGCAAGCTCAATCCCCATGTGGGGCATGCAGGAGGCAACCAATCAATGCTTCTCTCTCATCATGGATGTTTCTCTCTTCCTCTCCCTTCCTCTCTGAAATCAATAAAAATATATTTTTTAAAATATCCAGTCCCATCTAATGTAGTTTTTCCCAAATTCCTGGTAGATCCATCCTATAAATGACAGACCCTTTATATCAGAAGCTTTTTATAGATCTTTGTCTACTTAGCTACCAATCTATTTAATAGATATATTGCCCTTACATAACATGTAATTTATATTCTCTTTTTGTTGTTGTTGTTGTTGTTGTTAATCCTCACCTGAGGCTATTTTTTCATTGACTTTTGAGAGAGTAGAGGAGGAGGAGAGAAAGGGAGGGAGGGAGGGAGGGAGGGAGGGAGGGAGAGAAGGAGAGAGGGAGGGAGGGAGGGAGGGAGGGAGGGAGGGAGAGAGAGAGAGAGAGAGAGAGAGAGAGAGAGAGAGAAACATCAATGTAAGAGAGACACATTCATCAATTGCCTCCTGCACTCGCCCCAACTGGGGCTGAGGATCAAACCTCCAATCCAGGTGCATGCCCTTGACCAAGAATCAAATCTGTGACCCTTTGGTGGGTGGGCCAACACTCTAACCACTGAACCCACCAGCCAGAACAATCGTCTCTATTCTTTGAAAGATCATGTTAGAGTTGCAAGGAAACTAGTTTTCTTGTTCACTGTGTCACTGCTGCAATTGTTTTCTGGAGGCTGGAGAGGGGTTAGGAAAATGCATTTCCGTGTTTTGGTCTCGGAGTTGGTATAAACCCTAAGATGTTAGGGCTCAACTCAAAATGTAAATGACTCTGTTGCATGTCTAATCACCTTCTGAGTGATACTGAAGGTGTTGGTGCTCAAACCACATTTTGAATAGCAAGAATCCACAGGACTTTAGCTAGTATACTACTCTGGACTACAAATCTAAAATCTTTACTCTCTGCCAAAAATGCCCAGATGTTTTATAATACTTTCATAAGCTTTATATTAATATTTGATATACATTTTTAAAATTTGAACAGTCTCAAAAATTAGCAATGCTACATTTTGAAAAATATCTGAAAATGTGAAAAGCATGCATAAGAGACTCAAATTCTTGCAAACAAGAGGAGTATGCATCTCCTCTAAAAGTGAGAAAAGCTTTGCTTCCATTTGACATTGTTCTTAAATACAACAGACATACGACCTTCATGTGTACTTTTAAAAACTCACAGACCTCCAGACAGTAAGCTACATTTTAAAAAATCAACGAACCACTAAATTATTTCATCCAAATGAGATCATGAACAGTATTGCTATCATGATTTTTCCTGTTCTAAAAATATAAAATATACCATTCACGGAGTGCTGACAATATGCCAGTCACTATGCAAATCACTTCTCATGAAACATCTTCTCTAGCACAGTGTCTGCACAGAAGTGGACACATGAAAGGTTCTTGATAAATACTATGTGATCACTTGAATGATAAATATGAATTTTGCATCTTGCCCAGAGCTTACCAGCCACGCCTGCATCTCGCTCCAGTTCTCAGTCAGCTGAGTGAGGCCTCTCGCAGAAAGCAGCATGTCCTCAGTTGGTATCTCCCTACCAAAGAAGAATGAGAAGGCTGAGCATAGCAGTCTTTGGCTTAACTGGCTTGAAATGGATTCAAATGGAATCTAAATTGTATCAAACATTGCATTCTACCCATCCCCACTCTTTAGGGCACTGGACAAGGCCCCTGTATGCCAGATTAATTCTCAATGATGCCTTCTCTTATGTTCGTTTAAGACAACCGTCCTCAGTGTGAAAAAATGCCCGGATTTCTCATCCTCTGGCCAATGGGAGGTTGTCACTGAGAGCAAAGGCAAGGAGCAAAGTGCCATCTTTGATGCAATTATGGTTTGCAGTGGCCATCACATCCTCCCTCACATCCCACTGGAGTCATTTCCAGGTAAGGCCTAGGGGATTCCCAGCTTTTCAGAGCAGGTGTCTAGGTACTTTGTATGCAGTTTGGAATGATCATCTTTGTTTCTGCTGACCTCTCTGGTCTTGGTTACACAGGAATCCAGCTAACCTCCTCCAAAGTCAAGATTTCGGAAAATTCATATCCACATTGCCTCCGTGTTGGAGAGGCCTGTTTAGCCATGTGCCTGCTTTGGCCTTTTTCTATCCTGCAAAACAGCTGTGACTTTGTTCTGTTCTTGGAGCCTTTTCTGCAGAACCATGCCCATGGACAGAGTTAGTGGGGAAAGTTCCTGGAAACTCTTTTGGTCCTGGACCATATACTTAACGTAACATTTCTTATATGCTTTAAACTTTGAGTTTATCAATTGGCCTTGCTATTATAACTCCCCTAAGAGAGGAAGAGGCAAAAGAAATGATTAACCCCAGGAAGGAAAAATTGGCAATGCAGTTTTCTTGAAATTAATTTGACATAGTTGACAGGCTTCTCTCTTTTTCCTCCTGAAGGTATAGAGAGGTTCAAAGGCCAGTATTTTCACAGCCGCCAATACAAGAACCCAGAGGGATTTGAGGGGAAGCGCATCCTGGTGATTGGAATAGGAAACTCAGCCTCAGATATTGCCGTGGAGCTGAGCAAGAAGGCTTCTCAGGTGCAAAGCTCTCTGCTTACCTTGTACCTTGGAGGAAAGGAAAGGGGAGGGGGCACATTGGAAAATCTGAGCCATGTAATCAAGGCTCCATTACTCCTTAACTGGTTGGTTGGTTGGTTGGTTGGTTGGTTGGTTGCTCAGCTGCTTCATGTGGTATCAGAAAATCTGTCTGTCAAGAAGCCACAGTTTACCTCCCAGCTCTTCCACTATCAGCTGTGTAACCTAGGCTGAGTCATTTCACTTCTCTGGGCTACAGTTCTCTCACTTTGTAAATGGGAAGTTTTGACCAGATGACTTACAGCCTAAGAGGTCTTGTTTCCACCCAGGGGCCTTAGTGAAAAGCTGACATGTTCATATATGGGGCAGGGAGAGTGGGAGCATTTAGAAATTTAGTGCACATTTGAATTATATTTGAAATGTAAATAATCCTCAGTTATCCAAAGATTATGACAAGAAAGATTAAATAGTAAGACTCCCAACCAAGATCATAGATATTTAGGTGCAGACTGAGCCCTTTCAACTACTGTCATCTTTGTACCTGCTCAGGAATGACACAACTGAGCTGCGAAGGTGTCAAACATTCCAGAATGTAGATAATGCTGACATCGATGATTGGGAATAACAGAAACTAAATCCCTTCCAGTAGAACAGACCTAGGCAAAGATGGGGAAATAGCTAGGGTTCCTCTCCCCAAAGCATCCCCTCCCCACAGGGCCTGGGCCCAGGAGCCCTATCACTTGTACACTAGCCTCCTCAGCCTGGCTTCTTCTGGCTACACAGGACTTACATACCTATGTCCACAACCAGCAAAACTGTCCTGTTATGAGTCTCATACTTTCAGGGCTTGAGATGCCAGGTAGCAAACATGATAAACAAACATGGTGTAACCCCAGATTAATGAAGGGTTTACACTGGAACCTGTCAAAGTCACCTATCCGGTCATTGCCAAGGAAGAAGGGGAGACAGTAAGTATTGGGAAAAGAACATGTAAATACTTCACAAGCTAAGGAGTTGAGGTCCTTCCCAGCAAAATTGGTCTCCAAATTCTTGTTTACTCCAGACATGTGGCACTACAGGAAACTCCTCTCCTCCAGCCTAAATTTGCAAAGTAATAATAGCTAGCAGACAATAGTTTAAGTACTTTATTTATGCCACCTGATTTAATCTGCATAATAATCCCATGAGGCAGGTACTATTAATATCCCCATTTTGCAGAAAGAGAAACTGAGGCACAGAGAGGTTGAAATAACTTACCCAAGGCAACACAGCCTGTACGTGGTGGGCTGGGGTTCAAACCTAGGGAGTCTAGATGCAGAGTCCTGGATCTGGAGTCCATGATTACAAACACTTAAGGGAACTGGTTTTCTTACACATGAATCATAGTTAACTGTTTATCTGGGACCACTTTATACATCAGAACTCATAGAATGGCAGGTAAAATTTTGAGAGCAATTCAAATATGCATTTAGGCAATGGGGGAGTAACAGTAAGCAAGGTAAACCACCTATCTGGAAATATCCTCTCTAATAAAATGGTAATATGCAAATTAACCACCACTCCGCTACATAAGCCACGCCCACCAGCCAAGCCACACCCACCAGCCAATCAGGGCGAGTTTGCAAATTAACCCCAATCCAAGATGGCTACAGCCACAGAGAGCAAGGTTTCCCAGGTAACAGAGGAAGCCAAGCTTTCCATAGCCGTTGCAGGCCTAAGCCTCCACTCAAGCTACAAAGTTTCAATTATAGAAGGTAAACAAATTCAAACAAATGGCGGCAGAATGGAGCTTGAGAGAGCAGGTCAGGGTTGCTGGCGGCAACAGGAGAAGCAAAGCTTTCGCACACCCTGGCTGGGCTCACCCGCTTAAGGCTACAAAGTTTCAATTGTAGAAGGTGAATTAACTGCCACAGAAATGGCTGCTGCCCCAGAGGGAACAGCAGGCTTGGCTCCGCTCCAGGCTACAAAGTTTCAATTGTAGAAGGAAAATAAATTCCAGATACCAGGGCCTCCCCTTGGGTTGCCAGGGTGCGTGGCCGGCCTGCAAACCACCACAGGCCCCTCGCTCAGGCCGCCCCACACCCCAAGGGAACTCCCACCCTTATCTGTGACACCCTTCAGGGCAAACCAGCTGGCCCCCACCCGTGCACCAGGCCTCTATCCTATCTAATAAAAGAATAATATACAGATTGATCATCACTGCAACACAAAATATAGCTGCCCCCATGTGGTCAAAGATCCTGCCCCCATGTGGACACAAGATGGCCACTACAAGATGGCCAGCAGGAGAGGGCAGTTGGGAGGCACCTGGCCTGCAAGGGAGGGCAGTTGTGAGGGACCAGGCCTGCAAGGGAGGGCAGTTGAGAGGGACCAGGCTTGCAAGGGAGGGCAGTTAGAGGTGATCAACCCTGCAGGAGAGGGCAGTTAGGGGTAACCAGGCTGGCAGAGGAGGGAAGTTGGAGGCAAACAGGCTGGCAGGGGAGCAGTTAAGCATCAACCAGGCTGGCAGCGGAGTGGTTAGGGGGTGATCAGGCTGGCAGGCAGAAGTGGTTAGGGGCAATCAGGAAGGCAGGCAGGCAAGCAGTTGGGAGCCAGCAGTCCTGGATTGTGAGAGGGATGTCCGACTGCCCGATCCGGGCCTAAACGGGCAGTCGGACATCCCTCCAGGAGTCCCAGATTGGAGAGGGTACAGGCTGGGCTGAGGGACAACCCCCTGCCGTGCACGAATTTCGTGCACCGGGCTTCTAGTGTAAATATATAATTTCAAAATGAGAGAAATCTGAGTAAGCAAGGTAAAGAACATACCAGAAAGAAGACTCAGATGTGTATTTCAAGAAAATGGGAATCACGGTATACGTTCAGATTTTAACACTTAAAATACATAACTGTTCTTTTAAGTGTGGGAGGAAGCTGACACCCCTTGGTATTCCCACTCTAAGGAAATACAGATCTATGCATATACGCCTACATAGTCATTGGGCTTCTTGGTACCTTTCCTAAGATTATAATTACTTACCTTTACTATAAAAGAAATGTGGGCAGGTGGGAAGGTGAGAAGAGGGGAGGAGTACCAAACCACAACTGTAAACGTGGTAAAGACTTGTGGGTTTTATGATTGGTATTAGCCCAAAGATTTTCTCATGTTTTCAGGAAAGTTCTCAAGACTGTTGTAGAACTCTATCAATGTGAACACCCCTGGGTACTTCTATGATAAAGTTGCCACAGAGCAGTGAAAACAAAATGGTACTTCACTTGGAAGTCAATCATCTTTAAGATAAAGCATTGCAGGAAATTCAGGGGCCATACATAGCAGATTCCTCCCAAAAGGGACGATGCCCTAACATAAACTGTCTTTCTTTTTGCTTGCCAGGTGTTTCTCAGCACCAGGCAAGGTTCCTGGGTCCTCAGCCGTATCTCTGACAATGGCTATCCCTGGGACATGGTGGTCCACACCCGGTTTCGCGCCATGCTCCAAAATGTCCTGCCACGAGCAGTTCAAAAATGGATGTTGGAACGACAGATGAATCAGTGGTTCAACCATGAAAATTATGGCCTTGAGCCTCAAAACAAGTAGAGTTATTTTGCTTTCTTTATGGTATATTCACTGGTAAGCAAGGTTGCTAGAGGTACTTCTCTTCACAAAGGGCCAAATTGCTAACATGGTATAGGTCATGGAGTTTGAATTCCAAATTTGTTCTGTGTGCATTTTAAAAAGTGAGTACTTAAGAAGATCAAGTAGAAATGGTATGAGCTGCTCCAAAAAAGCAAAAGTAGGTCATGAAAAGTACTTTCTATTACCCAGAGCTGTTCAACATCAGAAAGGCTGCTTAATGAGATTGTGACCTTCCTTTCAGAGGGTTGTGGTAGGAAACATGTATCAGAGTCTCCATCCGATGATTTGTTCTGATAACTCTGTGTATCATGGGGGTTCTTCCCATGGGCAGCTTTGAGAATATAATCACTGTCTCTTTGCAAAAAAAAAAAAACATCTCTGTTCATCTCAAAGTTATACATCACTAACCTTATAAACTCAAGCAAACATTATATATGTTTATTTTTCTTTAGTTGATAATAGGCTCTTCCCCTTAAAAAAAAAAAGACAAAACAGAAGAGCTTTAGAATCTTTCAACAAATGCCATGTGACTGCTGCATGCTGAGATATGGTATCTGTAGCATGTATTGCCTTAAACCTACAAGAAAGAGAACTTAAGAAATATAAGCAGACTTTGCTTCACTGCCCATGCTATCACATATGGAGATTTCATGGAGATTTGAGATTAGCAACTATCTCCAATATAATTCTATGCATTAATTTTCACACTGATTCCTTACTAATTTTTAAAACTCATGGAAATTTAACATGTTTTCCCTTTCTTACTTATGATCAGATAGAGATTAAATGGAGCAAGATAATTAAAGGTAGATAATATAAAAGAATGCTAGAAACATCAATGGGCTAATAACTGGAATACTCAGCGATTAACCATAAGCACCTGCATTTTGTATAAGCCCCTGGGGATGCTTTCATTTTTTGAAATACCTTTCACCCCCATCACCCACATTTTTCCCCTTTGTTAAGGGAGAGATTTGTAACATGAAAATAAAGTCAGGTAGTAAATTTGGGGTCAAGCCAACTAATCAAGTTAGAAAGTTTTATGGATATTTGAAAAAACTCTTTATTTTCAGAGCCAAACCCACAAAATATCAAGACAGTTCAAGACTCCTCATTAAATTCTCCTTCTGAGTGTTTTCTTCTGTGTGTTTTAGATACCTTATGAAAGAATCTGTATTAAATGATGACCTTCCAAGTCGTATACTCTATGGAGCCATCAAGGTGAAATCAAGAGTGACAGAGCTCACAGAAACTTCTGCCACCTTTGAGGATGGGACAGTGGAAGAGGACATTGATGTCATTATCTTTGCAACAGGATATACATTCTCTTTTCCCTTCCTAGAAGACTCACTTGTGAAAGTAGATGATAATATGGTCTCGCTATATAAATACATGTTTCCTCCTCACCTGGAGAAGGCAACCCTTGCCTGCATTGGTCTCATCCAGCCCCTAGGTTCCATTTTCCCAACTGTCGAACTTCAAGCTCGTTGGGTGACGAGAGTTTTCAAAGGTAAGTGAGTGGCTGAGGTCTCACACCTCGTAGAGTTTGCTCAATAATGAGTTAAGATAAGAAGATTGCTAATCTTGGCTGCTCTCTTACGATTTACATCCTAAAAAGTTAGTGGAGACATCACAAAATAACAAATACAAAGATATAATATTAAACATCTGTAATCATTCCTTTAATATATTAGAAAGATCTGTGAATTTTGGGTGTGAGGGCGATCTGGCTGCAACATCTGTCACCCCACTGATCACCAGGGTTAATTCCGCTGATCTGGCTGGTTAGGAGGGTGTCCCTCTCCTCCCTCACTGATCTATGTGCATCCCTACGAAGCTGCGTGCTGGGTCAAGAGGATGACCTTCCCCCCCAAAGAAGAGGACCGATCTTGGGTCAAGGGTATAGGAGTAGCTGAGCTCTCCTGCTAGAACCTCCAAACAAACCCACTACTTAAACCAGCCTTTTATATTCTAGGCTTGTGTACCTTGCCCTCAGAGCGGGCTATGATGGAAGACATTATCAAGAGGCACAAAAACAGAACTGACCTGTAAGAATTTTTTTTAATCTTTACCTAGAGCAGTGTTTCTCAAAGCAGTGAGTACTCTACCCACCTGTAAGAACTACCTAGCTGTTCATTAAAAAATGCAAATTCTACGGCAACAGCCCAGACCAACTGAATCAGAATCTCTGGATGAGACTGGACGTTTGTATATTTTGTGTTCTTTCTAGGTGATCCTTATATACTAGAGGCCCGGTGCATGAAATTTGTGCACGGGGGGCGGGGGGGTGTTTGTCCCCCAGCCCAGCCTACACCCTCTCCAATCTGGGACCAGTGGGATCGGGCCTAAACGGGCAGTCGGACATCCCTCTCACAATCCAGGATTGCTGGCTCCTAACTGCTTGCCTACCTGCCTGCCTGATTGCCCCTAACCGCTTCTTCCTGCCAACCTGATAACCCCCTAACTACTCCCCTGCAAGCCTGATCGACACCTATCTGCTCCCCTGCTGGCCCGATTGCCCCTAACTGCTCTCCCCTGCCAGCCTGGTCTCCCCTAACTGTCCTCCCCTGCAGGCCTGGTCACCCCCAACTCCCTCCCCTGCTGGCCCAGTCACCCCCAACTCCCTCCCCTGCCCTCCCCTGCCAGCCTGGTCGCCCCTAACTGTCCTCTCCTGCAGGCCTGGTTGCCCCCAACTGCCATCCCCTATAGGCCTGGTCCCCCCCAACTGCCCTTCCTTGCAGGGCTGGTCCCTCCCAACTGCCCTACCCTGCCGGCCATCTTGTGACGGCCATCTTGTGTCCACATGGGGGCGGCCATCTTGTGTGTTGGAGTGATGGCCAATTTGCATATTACCTCTTTATTATATAGGATAGTAGTTTAACAACCAACTACTTAAAGATAGGAATTTTACCAAATCAGAACATTTTTCCCTTGACTGAATTTCATTTGTTTTGTATGACGCCCATATTAAATTCCATGACTTCTCAGGCCACTCACACTCTGTGTTTAGAGAGGGAATGGTGTTAATGTAAGAAACATTCAAACCTTTGAAGAATTTTTAGAGTTTATTTGAGCCAAACTATTGACAATTGCCAGGAAGCAGAATCTCAATGGATTGAGATAATGCTTGGGAGAATGACAGTTTTGTACCTTATGTTATACATTATAATCAAAAGAGGAAACAATAAAAAATTATGTGAGTTATATGAAATCTATTGGTGATAGATTAAGGAGGTGGGAGAAAGCAAAAGGGGGATCTCTGTGATTGGATAAAAAGTAAAATGATAGACACATACATGTGTGACATGAACGTTCAAGGATTTCTACTTTGTGATTGAAGTGGAACGAGGTTCAAGTGGGTTGAGTCCCCTTGGAAAGTTGACTTGGAGCCTTATATGACATGAAGGGGTAAGCTCATGTCCAAATGTTCATTAATCTAACATTTATTGAGCATCATATGCCAGCCAGAGTGCCAGGGACTCTACTAATTTAACAAGCAAATATTAAGTGTCTCCTCTGTGCAAGACACTGGGCTAGGTTTTCATCTGTTACCTCATCAATCTTGACAACAATCCTGACTAGTTGGTACTTTGCTTAGTAAATACCAAATAGTCATCATGATTGTAAATGTAAGTCCCATGGATTTTACAGTCTATGGTCAATCTGAAATACAGGCCTCCTGATGGGATAAACCAACACTTTCCATTTATTTGTTCACTCATTCCTTCACCCTGTCAATAGCTATCGAATGCCTACTGTTCTTATATAACTTTGAACATCTTGTGAATCTGCCCTTTTCACTTTCTTCATTAAGGTTTGGAGAGAGCCAGAGCCAGATTCTGCAGACCAAGTACATCGATTACTTGGATGAGCTTGCCGCAGAGATAGGTGCGAAGCCAGACCTCCTCTCTCTCCTGTTCAGAGATCCTAAACTGGCTGTGAAACTCTATTTTGGACCCTGCAACTCCTATCAGTATCGCTTGATGGGGCCTGGACGATGGGAAGGAGCCAAGAGTGCCATCCTCTCCCAGAAACAGAGGCTGCTGAAGCCTCTAAAGACGCGCGCTCTAGAGCCGGCTTTTAACTTCCCAGTTTCCCTCCTGTTGAAAATCCTGGGGCTTCTTGCTATTGCTTTGGCCTTTTTTTTCTAACTACAGGCTACTAATCCACCAGCTTTTGGCTTTATATCAGTCAGTACCACTTAAAGGGAAAAAAAAGGATAGAAAGAAAAAATCCTACCTAATAAAATAGTAATATGCAAATTGACCGCACCTTCGCTACGCCCAAGCCACGCCCGCCAGCCAAAGCCACACCCACCAGCCAATCAGGGCGAGTATGCAAATTACCCAATAAAGATGGCGGCTAATTTGCATACGTGGAGAGAGGGAGGAGTGAAGACTGAAGACAACTTAGAAGGAAGAGGGAGGAAAAGCGGAAAGCAAGGTGGCTGCCAGAGGGAAAGCCGGGACAGGGCGGAGCGGGGTGGAACGGGGAGGAGTGGGGCGGGCGGCAGTGGCGAGCAGGTGCAGGCGTGGTGGCCGCAAAGGTGGTGGCAGCGGCAGCACACACGGCCGCAACAGCCGCTTGCAGGATTTTCCTGCAAATGGGCTACCAGTATTAAATATACATCCTAAAGTTTAGAGTTGAGAGGGAAAGAGTAAGAGAGGTAACTGTGGAGAATTAGCAGGATTAGGTCTATGTATGAAACCAAAATAGTGTCATGAAATGTCTTTGCCATTTCACTCTTCCCTCAAGTTATCTAGACTCTCCAAAAAGGACAATCAAATAACACAGGCTAAATAGTGTCGCCAGCCCTGATATAGGCGAGCTGTGCAGAAAACAGCAGAATTACACAGAATGAAGAGCAGGCCCCACTGTTTAAATCACTGAACATTTAAGTTACAGGTACATATTTAAACACCTGTTTAAACAGTCTTCCTATCCGGATTCTATTTGGTGACAAAGTTCTCAGACATTAGGTCACACTCCATTTGCTTGGTGGGGAATCATTAAAAAATAAAAAATGAAAATAGACTTTAAAGCCATGGCAATACTCAGACTCTAAGAGTCTCATATCAAAAGCCAAGCATTTCTTATAATCCTTATATTTTCTTATATTTCTTACATTTTTCTTATATGTTGACAGAAACACTGCTGTAAAAGTAAACATTCCATGATAGATATGTACTATATACTTAGTACTTATTATAGACCAGACATTGTGCTCTGTGCACATTATGTGTATTATATCATTTAATTCTCACAACAATTCCAGGAGATGGTTGCAGCTATTATACCGATTTAGCAGATATGAAATTGAGATTCATAGCAACTGAGTGACATGCACAAGACCATACAGATGGTCTTACGATGGAGCTGGCATTAGAACCCAGATTTGCTTGACTCCAGAACTAAAGATGATAACCTTGCCCTATAAAATCCCTAGTATTGATAAAGTACTGAATAGTGTATATTATTTACAATCATATATATACTTTTGGAGGATAGCACTCCTTGTAAATATGATCTGATTATATGTGGTTTATAAATCAGCTAAACCTAAGAAGCATTTGAAGTAATTTTACAGTGAAAGATACCTATACAATAACATTTAAGATCATCGACATTTTGGAAAAACAATCATCAAGGAGGAAAAGTATATTTCCCAAGTAGATGAAAATCATTATGAAGATTGAGCTTTGTATTTAGTTCTAACCTTACAGATAACCTAGGTAAAAAGCTAAATCATATGTAATATTTGTAATCTGATCAAAGGAAGCATACCAGTTTGTCAGGAGAAACAAACATTTTCTTAAAACTGAAGTCCAAAAAAGACCAAATTAATTCAATGTCAATAGACATTGAGCAATATAATAAACATCTGATTATGAAACATGCACTACACACCCACTGAGCTTTGGGAGATAAACTCTGCCATAGGCCCAGACCAAGGCCTTCAAAAAGAGGTAAAAGGTCAGAGGTTAAAGGACTTAGGCAAATTTCTGCTCTTACTCCTTCAAAGCCTCTGCTGACATTGTTCTTCTCTTTGCCTGCATTTCTCTGTCAAAAGCATAGAACAGTGGTCGGCGAACCACAGCTCGCGAGCCACATGCGGCTCTTTGGTCCCTTGAGTGTGGCTCTTCCACAAAATACCACGTGCGGGCACGCACGTACAGTGCAATTGAAACTGCGTGGCCCATGTGCAGAAGTTGGTTTTCAGCCTGGGCGAGTCTATTTTGAAGAAGTGGTTCTAACGCCGAGCCACACTCAAGGGGCCAAAGAGCCGCATGTGGCTCGCGAGCCGCAGTTTGCCCACCACTGGCCTAGAACAATGCACTGGCAATCTCTATCTGCAGAAACTTCTTCCTTAAAGTCCATTGAAATATCAGCATTTAAATACAAGTTTGTTTTTTCATTGCTCCTGTCAGCAAATTCCTTTGAAAAAAATTGCAGATAGTGTATATACTTAGTTCTTGATGAAAAACTGATTACTTTACTAATTCTTAAAGATTATTTGCAAGCCATTATATTATTAATAATAATAATGTATCAACCCTTTCTAGCAAGAGTAGTAAATCCAGGCTATCCCCTATTTCTGTATATAAAGTGTTATTGGAGCACAGCCACAGCTATTCATTTATTATCTGTGGCTGCTTTCAAGCTATAATGGCAGAGATGAGTAGTTGCAACAGAAAAAGTATGGCACACAAAGCCTAAGATATTTACTATCTGACCCTTTGCAGAAAACATTCGCCAATCCCTGTTTTGTGATGTGCCAAACATTGTCCTAATTGTCATAGCCTCATTCATCATTACCAGTACACAGTAACTATGGATACCATCCTTCTTCTAGTGGAAGAGATTGAGAAACAATGGCCAGATTAATGCTGAATTAATGGAGGAAAACAGCTCTATTAGGGACAAAATTGTTATTAAATTTGTATCCTTGAAAATTTTAGAAAGAGGATGATCTCTCGAAATCTTTCCAAATATTCTGGTACCTTTTCAAAATAAATAGTAAGTAAGACTCATCCAATCTCTTATTTTGTCTCCATACATCCTGAAAAGTAAAACTATCCCAAACAAATGGTCTGGGATAGCTTGTTCCAAACCATGACCCATAAACTACCTGCATTAGAACAGCTCAGGGAGCTTACAGAAGGGCAGGTTCCTGGATTTAAATGTAAAGGTAATTCAAACCAGCTGAATGGGAATTTCAGATGGAATCTCCAGTCTTGATAAGCTCCCTAGAAGATGTTTGGGCACATTAAATTTAGGAACCATTCATTTGAGTTCTCTCCAAAAAAATAAAGCTGCTTTTAGAGATTAGCCCATGACCTTTTCCATACATCAGGGCCAAATTCCTCCTGAGGTTCAGCCCTGTTGCCTCTTGCTATAGTCCATGATGTTAGCTGGTTATCACCCTCTTCCCAAATCTCTCCCTGTGACGGTCCCCTTACTAACTGGTCCCCTTACTAGCCTTTCACTTTAATTCTTCTCCATGATTTTCCTTGATTTTCCTATCTAAACCCAAACATATCACATTTGTTCTTTACAGAAAAATAAAGATATTTTTCAAATAAAACTCTTGAACCATGATTTGTGACAAATTTTCAAATAAAAAACATTTCTAACAGTTAGCCCAGACAGAATCCAGCATTCACATTATAATGAGGATGGCAAAGGTAGATTCTTCCTGCTCACTGGTCTTTCATCCTGAAAGCTGCTGTTGCTGACCCGCACCCCCCAGTGCAGAGCTGTTGCTGTTTCCCAGGATGCAGATGTTTACATAGATTGTAACTGCCTTAGGAGATCACAAATCCATGAGGCATAAAATAAAATTTAAAAAGGCTCCTGGCCCTGGCCAGTGTGGCTCAGTTGGTTGAGCATCGTCTATTGCACCAAAAGGTTGCTGGTTCAATTCCCCATCAGGCCACATGCCTGGGTTGTGGGCTTGATCCCCAGTTGGGGGCATGCAGAAGGCAGCTGGTTGATGCTTCTCTCTCTCTCTCTCTCCCTTTCTCTCACTCTAACAATCAATGAAAACATTTTTAAAAGGCTCCTGAGATAAGATCCCACTTAGTCCAAGTCATATGCCACAATGATATTAAACATGCACGGGTTTTATTAAGGAAAACGCCTTAATAATGAGGGAAAATAGAGAGAGTGCAGGCAGACGCTGGAAGAGTCATCAGACAGCAATGCATGACCCTGAGTGAAGGAGAGAGGAGAGAAGCATTAAGTAGAAACACCCCAGTTGAGGCTGTGTAGTCTGGGGAAGTTGCAACAGAGTCCTCACGCCACCGGAGAAGTCCTGACTCTCCTATGAATGGTCTGCTTCAGTCCCTCAGCCACATCAATCACTGCTGGAAGGAGCTCATACGAAAAGGTGCCATAGCACCAGCACAGCAATGTACTTGAGTGCAGCAGCTCAAGCCTTGGTCAAGTAGTATCCTGTGATGAGACATCCATGAAGCACGTTCTCATGGCTCCCACTGGTTCATAACATCATTTTTGTATTTTTTTAATTTATTGATTTGTAGTCTTTAAATTAATTTACCTAGTTAGTTACCTGCTGTGGCTGTCATTCACAGCCAACTCTAAGACCCGCCCCCCCCCCCCCCCCCCCCAGCAAAACAGAAATTAAGTTAGGGTGCCATCGCGGCATCTGCACATGTTCATGAATTCTCATGTTTACTTTTGCAAATATGGGAACAACTCAAATGAGACCTTGGTGACCCACCAAGCAGATTTGAAGCAAAAAAAAACTTTTTTAAGAAAAAAGAAAGAACTCTTAAAGGTGACTTTGAAACCTATTTTGTGTTCTCCCTTTTTTCTTTTTCTCTCTTTCCCTTTCTGTCATCATCATTCTTATATTTCCCTATTCATTTCCTTCACTTGCTAAAAGACATCTTTTAGCTATAAATTTTTAGTTTTCCCCAATGGCTTTGATTCCAAATATTCTGTCACTTTGTCTCTCTGAATAGACCCAAAATTGCCAAGGCAGATATCCACAAAAATATCAAATCAAGGAAAGCCTCCTGAAGATGTGAAAATAAACTGGCAACATCTCTTGGGGGCCTACCATGTCCCAGGACTGTGCTAAATGCTTTTCATACATCAGTTGATTCATTCTTACAACAGGTTCTACTTCTAGCTTCATTTTCTGGAGAAGGAACCTGAGACGAAAAACAATGTGTGTGCTAAACTCACACTGCTGGTGATTAGCCAGCACTGAACTTCAAGCCTGGGTCTCTGGCTTGGCAGCTTCCCTGCTGTCCCTTGAAAAGCCACAGGGAGATCTACTGCTCCAGATGGCTGGCTGCATCTGGTCCAGGCTGAGTTACAGTGGTGGCCTGGGGAGGTGCTTTTTTTTTAAATCCTCACCTGAGGATATGTTTTTGTAATGATTTTAGAGAGGAAGGGAGAAAGAGAGAAAAACATCAATGTGAGAGAGAAACATCTATAAGTTGCTTCCCATCTGCACCCTGACCAGGGATCAAATCCCCAACCTACGTATGTGCCCTGACCAGGAATCGAACCCACAACTATTTGGGTGCATGGGTTGATGCTCCAACCAACTGAGCCATCCAGCAGGGTGGGAGAGGCTTTTTATTTATTATAAATTTGGTAGGAGGTCATTTTGAAGGAGGATTCTCTGACCCAGGATATTAATTAGCTCCTGGGGTGAAGCGGGGAGGGATAATTTTCCTTCCTACCTTTTTAAATTCTGCTGGCTGGGCTAATAATCAAATTAACATGAGACAGATTAACAAAAGAAAAATGTCTAAATTTATTACATATGTACATATGGGGTTCCATAAGAATATGAGACCGCAGGACAGATCAGGCAGTTGGGGCTTAAAAGCCATCTTGAGCTAAGGAGAAGGGGTTGTGGGTTGTGGTTTGGGACTTCAAAGGGCAGGAAGGCAATTCTCATAGAGACAGAAAAGCAAATGTTTGCTGGGCCATCTTTAACAACAGGACACAGAGAGGACTTTGATCAAAGGACCCGTGCACACACCAGTTCATATTACACTTACCTGTGATGACATCTTTTCCCAGAACAGGTCCTCTATCTAGCTTCTTTTTAAGCAGTTAGAGGGAAAGTCAAAGGTTTTTCCCGAGACTTTCCTTTCTTAAAAATAACCCACTTAAAATAATCAGCATCCCAAAGAGGCATATTTTGGGGTAGCAAACTCTGCTCTCCTTCATTCCAAAAAAACATTTGCTCAATTATTCTTTTTCATTGAAAAGGATATATATATATATATATATATATATATATATATATATATATATATGAATTTATTCATTTAGGATATCAACCTCTCAGCAAGTATTTATGCAACAACTATTACAGACCAAATGTGCTGTTAGGACCTGTGAGAAAACAAGAAACAAGTCAGGAAAATGCCCAGCTTTGGGGAAACATACAGTCTTATGCAGAGAGACTAATGGGTAGAAAGTGAATCAACACTATAATGCAGTCCCCTCTTGTAGAGTCAGGTGAGTGGCAAGCTCACCAGGGAGTCAAGGTAATGGATGCCTCCACAGACCATCTCTGGCCATTACTCATGCTCCCCGTCTCTGGAGTCCACCGCCTCCCCTCCTCTGCCTGTTGGAATTCTATATATCCACAGTGTCTTGACTCCTAGTCCCAACTCTACTCCACCAGCTGTTGTGTGGCCTCATGTCATGTCACTACACTTATCTGAGTTTTAGTTTCATGTTTATAAAATATATATATATGTTCAACAAGATGATCCGTGCCTGCTCTGACAGAATTTACAGTCCCAACGACGACTATACTAACATTTGGCACTAAGTCTGAGTGTGGGGAAGGGGGGAAAGGGTCAAACCAGTGACCTGACCATCTCTCTCCTCACATTCACAAACACTGGAGACCAGTTGCAGATCATTCAACAGAAGCAAATCCCTTCATTGCCCAAAACCGTTTTTCTTGTTTGCTGGAGCAGCCAAGAATGGGGTGGGGCTTCCACCTATGAAAAGTAAAAAGCTCTGCCGCATTTTCCCCACACAGGAGAACATGGCCAAGCGGGTTGCAATTGTGGGAGCCGGGGTCAGTGGCCTGGCCTCCATCAAGTGCTGCCTGGAGGAAGGTCTGGAGCCCACCTGCTTTGAGAGGAGCGATGACCTTGGGGGCCTGTGGAGATTCACAGTAAGTGGGGTTTCAACCACTTTGTTGTGTCTATTTAGAAAAGGACTTGACCGATGCAAAAAGAGACTGAATTTCTTCCACAAGGGCCAGCTGCTCTGGGGAGGGACTAGGAATATCTGCTGAACCAGGAAGGGCCACTGAAGAAAAAAGCAGGGCACAGCCTGAGCTTAAGTGGAAGGTGTCAGCCCCCTTACAAACTTTATCCAGAGCCAAGAGGGAGAAAAATGCCCCTGAAGGGCTGCAGAAGAGGTTGAAGTGGCTGGGACGGGCCAGGAGAGCCCAGGACCAGGGGAGCAGGAGCAGAACCAGGGGGCTGAGGCAAGACCAGAGACGGCAGTGTTTGTGGCAAAGGTATAAACACAGCGCAGGAAATGCAGCCTCTGCCTGCAATACTGAGCTGCATGTGCCTGCTTCTTTTTCTCGCCTGGCTCTATCTGAAATTAAACAGCACAGGGCTCAGTGTACAATGGGTTCTATCCTCAAGGTCCTGCTTTCCAGGCAACCTCAGTCCATGCCAAGAAAAATCAGAAGTCAAGAATGTGGGTTTGGAGACTTTTTTGTTCCCCGAGCAAAAGAAATACTCTCAAATCTCAGCAGGGCTACAGTCTGGACTGGAGACGGGGTTGAGGTGAGGAAGGATGACAGGGGACAATAAAGCCCATCAGTGACTGGTTTGGGGTGCAGGGAGTTATAGAGGCCCTGCTGGAAGCACGTGAAACCCTATAAGCTCCATGGCTCAGCCTGGGAAATATTAGCATTAGATCTCCACAAACCTCCAATTTTCCCTCCTTCTCAGGAGGGCAAGAACATTTCCCAAGCCTGAAATGTGCTGTGGAGGAATAGTGAAAGGGAGCAAGGTGTCATGTATCCCAGCCTCAGAGTCCCTGAAATAGAACATTCCTATATTACAGAGGGTAGTATTTGGAACTGGAATAAAGTAATTGCTTTCAAACTCAGTGAGCAAAGCTCCAGAGAGGCCAAGGTTGCATAGGCCAGCTGGGCTCACATAGAGAACTGTGTATCTTGAAATTTGTCCAACCACTGAATTGACCATCATTGCATACAGACCTCCGAAAGGGAACTGATGAAAGAGCACAGCTGTTCCCACGATTCAAACTGCCTATGTTCCAATAGGATAGCAGAAATCCAATACCCAGGCCATTGTAAACCCCGCCCCTGCTGCCCCATGTCTATTGAAGACACTGTTAATCAAGCATGATACCCCTCCTCTGATGAGCCTCAGAATCCTTCTTAACACAGCACTCCAGAGAAGCACTACTAATCCATCAGAGTGGGGACTGAAACTGCCCACTTAAGGGCACTTCTAATAGTGTTTCACCATACACACGGTGGTCAAACCTGGAAACCTTTTAATTGCTTCCTCTCCAAAGTCCTAAATCCCATAAATTGCACCTTACTGCTGCTTATCAATCCCACCTCTCTTGGTTTCAACTATCATTGCCTCTGCTCAGGCTCTCATTAGCAAGCACATGGATTTGTGTCTTAGGCTCTTAATTAGCCTCCTTCCTTTCCAGATCCCTCTAATTCACCTTTTATAGAACCAGAATTATCTTTCCAAATTCCACATTCAAACATTAGGAAGACTGCCATAACCTTCCTATAGAATCCAAATTCCTTAACTTTAGATATGAAATCTTTCATAATCTGAACCCCGCTTCTCCATAATCAACAACACCCCATGAAACCAAAGAACCTAGGAATTGCCGATCATTCAGATACTACTTCCTGGCTTCCATTTATTTCCATATTCTCCTGTACTTCGCTGTGATACTGTGTGAATCTGGACAGGTGAGTTCATCCCAGGTTTATTTGTTAGCATGTGATGAGTGAAATTATAATTCTGATCATGAAATTCATATTCATGATCAGAATTATAATTTCAGGGGATCCAATGTTCATCATTTCTGAAGGGCAGGATAGCAAATCCCACTAGAAGGTGACAGGTGGCATATATCGTCTGGATCACCTTAATATTGGTCACTGTGTAGTTGTCTAAGAATTAGCATCCATTTCATGGGTGTGCCCTCAGATGCACAAACACATCTATGCTCATGTGCACACACTGTACAGGAACATGTTGAAGAAGGCAGAGCCAGCCTCTACAAGTCCGTGGTTTCCAACAGCTGCAAGGAGATGTCCTGTTACCCAGACTTTCCATTTCCAGAAGATTATCCCAACTATGTGCCCAATTCTCAATTCCTGGAATATCTCAAAATGTATGCAAACCAGTTCAACCTTGTGAAATGCATTCAATTCAAGGTAAGACACAGCATCAATCAATAGTCAGGAAGTACTTTTTAGCCTGTTTTTTGTGCTCTCTCTGTAGCATAGACTTGGAAAATGAACTGACAAGACTGATGTGACCTGGCTAGATTCCTTTTTCCCTTGTACTTAACCACACCCCAAATGAATCTGAAGTTAGAGGTAGCTACTTTGTATAAAGATTCACATGCATTACATCTTTATTTGTAATACTTATATACAAATATCCTAAGGGGCCGTAAATATATCTAACTATATTTTCAACTTGGGCCAACTGCCTGCACAGAGAGAAACTGAGAACTATCGGTGCCTGTGTACTCTCTTCTTTACTATCCTTTGATCAGGATTGGCATGTACAATGGCCCATACACATATCCTTGAGAACAGAAAAATCCTATCTAATAAAAGAGTAATATTCAAATTAACCATCACTCCACTACACCCACCAGCCACGCCCACCAGCCAATCAGGAGCAAGTATGCAAATTAACCCAACCAAGATGGCTGCGGCCAGAGAGAGAGCAGGAGGGAGGCTAGGGTTTCCCCGGCGATGGAGGAAGCCAAGCTTTCCGCACACCCTGGCCATCCTAGGCCTCCACTCCAGGCTACAAAGTTTCAATTATAGAAGATAAATAAATCCCAACAGAAATGGCTGCCGCCACAGAGCGAGCAGAAGGCTTGGCTCCGCTCCAGGCTACAAAGTTTCAATTGTAGAAGATAAATAAATCCCAGATACCAGGGCCTCCGCTTGGGTTGCCAGGGGGCGTGGCCGGCCTGCAAACCACTACAGGCCCCTCACCCAGGCTGCCCCACGCCCCAAGGGAACCCCTACCCTGATCCGGGACACCCTTCAGGGCAAACCAGCTGGCCCCCACCCATGCACCAGGCCTCTATCCTATCTAATCAAAGAGTAATATGCAGACTGACCATCACTCCAACACACAAGAAGGCTGCTCCCATGTGGTCAAAGATGACTGCCCCCATGTGGACACAAGATGGCCACCACAAGATAGCCATCAGGGGAGGGCAGTTGGGAGGGACCAGGCCTGCAAGGGAGGGCAGTTGGGGGTGACCAGGCCTGCAGGGGAGGGCAGTTGGGGGCGATCAAGACTGCAGGGGAGGGCAGTTAGGGGTGACCAGGCTGGCAGAGGAGGGAAGTTGGGGGCAACCAGGCCTGCAGAGAAGGGCAGTTGGGGGGGACCCAGGCCTGCAGAGAAGGGCAGTTGGGGGTGACCAGGCCTGCAGGGGAGGGCAGTTAGGGGCAAACAGGCTGGCAGGGGAGCAGTTAGGCATCAATCAGGCTGGCAGGGCAGTGGTTAGGGGGTGATCAGGCTGGCAGGCAGAAGCGGTTAGGGACAATCAGGAAGGAAGGCAGGCGAGCAGTTGGGAGCCAGCAGTCCTGGATTGTGAGAGGGATGTCCGACTGCCCATTGAGGCCCGGGCAGTCGGACATCCCTCGAGGGGTCCCAGATTGGAGAGGGTGCAGGCTGGGCTGAGGGACACCGCGCTCCCCCCCCCCCCCCCCCCCCGCGTGCACAAATTTCGTGCACCAGGCCTCTAGTCTTTAAATATTATTCTTCTTACTGGCCCTACTCATCTCCCTTCCCATTTTGGAGGACAGAGAGGGAGGAAGGTAGAAGGACATGAATAAGTGACTATATCATCTTTCTCTTTCTTGTCTCCTTTTTTCATTCCTCTCCAAAAAACAAAAACACACACACACAAAAAAATGAAAATCCATGTGTTTCCCTTCTCCTGGTTCCCTCCCTATTGAAGATGGGTATGTTGAGGAATCCATAAGGAACTACACAGAGAAAGCAACATAAATGGGAAGATTGATGAAAACAAGTAACAAAAAATATTTACATTCACAACCTTTAAAGTACTCCTGCTCAAAACAAACTCAAAGACATATCTCCACCTCCATGTTCACTGCAGCATTATTTACAGTGGCCAAGACATGGAAACAATCTAAGAGTCCCCTGATGGATGAATGGATAAAGAGAATGTGTGTGTATGTGTGTGTGTGTGTCTTTGTGTGTGTGTGTGTGTGTGTATGAATGTCGTTCAGCCATTTTTTGAAAAATAGAAAGAAACCCTGCCATTTGCAACAACATGGATAGACCTTGAGGGTATTATGCTAAGTGAAATAAATCAGAGAAAGACAAATATTATACGATCTTACTTAAATATGGAATCTAAAAATCTGAACTCATAGAAACAGAGAATGGGTTGGTAGTTGCCAGAGATAGCCCAATTCAATTTATAGGGTTATGCTTATTAATTATGTAGAATCTGTGCTCTAGAATGTGTGAAATGTCAACTGGCACATCAGCTTTACTGGAACCTTGACAACTATTTAGCACATCTGTGATTCCTTCTTCAGACTGAAGTGTGCAGGGTAACTAAACGTCCAGATTTTACTGTCACCGGCCAATGGGAGGTGGTCACCCTGCATGAAGGGAAGCAAGAGTCCGCCATCTTTGATGCCATCATGGTCTGCACAGGTTTCCTCACTAACCCACATCTGCCACTGGACTCCTTTCCAGGTATAACATTTTCTGCAGTTGACCTTAATTTGTCTCATGGAGCTATCCTGATACTTGGTTTGTCTGGGAATGAATGCCTATGGCTCCTCCAGTAAGTAGTTAAAGTTGTTAGGTAACAGGTCTTTTTCCTAGTCTGCAGTTCCTAACCAGTTTTTGGCTTTCATATGTTCCAAACAACCTATGAGTACTGAAGAATAGAATGAATGATTAACAAGCAGTTTTATGCTTCACTGAGGTTCAATGTCCCTCCTTAAGACATGGGATGCCTAGACAAGTTGGTAGACTAAGCACATTGCCAAGTTGAGTTTAGAGGCCACCAAAAGTCAATCAGTGACTAAAGGAAAAAGCAGATTGATTTTTGAGGAGTTTTTTTTTATTATATGAGTCATAGCAATTACCATGGCACTGGGTCACTCATCAACAGGGAGATGAGTCTTGGGAGGCAAGTGAAGACATCTTTTTCTGTCTTTTGCAACTAAGATTCACGTTAATTGCCATCAAATATCAATTGGGTTACAATTCAGAGGGAATAGAAAATGCAATAGTTGGTTTATTTCCTCTGCAGTAAGTATTCAAAAAGTTAAAACTTCTAGGAAATTTTTCTCTAAATATGACCTGTAGTGATCTCAAGGTTCATCTTCCAATAAATTCACATGTTTCCACTGGTTCTCAGTCTGGCCCCAGAGGTTACTCAAGTCAGGTCAGGTTAAGATAAAGCATATCCCAAAAACTGCCATAGAACAGAATCATTAAAGAAAAGCAACGTTCAGTCTTCTTCCCAATGCAGGAAACTGCTACATTATCCCTGAGAGAGGCTCACCACCTCTGCTTGAACATATTCAACAATGGACTCTTACCACCCCACATGACAACCCAATTCTTCGTCAGTTGTTGCCTGCAGAGAAAATTACTGAGCAGTGAGTTACTCCAACTCCTAAGGAGTACCTATATAGGATCACTCCAAGAATCAAGTTCCATAGCATTGAGAGTGCATTGCATTTATTTACCACCTACAGTATATTGCACAAGGTGCTAAGAATGTAAAAGTGAGTAAGAGACCATGCAGCCTGTATGGAAAGAGTGGATTTTTGTAGGAGTCCGATAGAGAAATGACAATCTACAAATAACCTGGAGTGAAAATAATACTCATTTTACAATAAACTCATATATATATATACCTTCAATGGTCCTGGATCTGCTCACCAGGTGTCACTCAAGTCAGATCAGACTAGGAGAAAGCATACTCTGAAAGCAACTGAGTCAATATACTCAGTTTGACTAGGACCGTGGTCGGCAAACTGCAGCTCGCGAGCCCCATGCGGCTCTTTGGCCCCTTGAGTGTGGCTCTTCCACAAAATACCACGACCTGGGCGAGTCTATTTTGAAGAAGTGGCATTAGAAGAAGTTTAAGTTTAAAAAATTTGGCTCTCAAAAGCAATTTCAATCGTGTAGTGTTGATATTTGGCTCTGTTGACTAATGAGTTTGCCGACCACTGGACTAGGATAAGCTTGAAGCCCAGGAGATATAGATTCAATTAACAAGCTAAATTACCTTGGGCCTTGCACTTAACCTTCCTAACCCTTTGTTTCCTCACCGGTAAGTTGAGGGACTCTTGTTCCTTGCTTGTGAAAATTCTATATAAATCAAATTTTATATATATTTGATGTTCTGTCAAATATAGGATGTTCTGTACCTTTACCTGGTAATGACTCCTTACATTTTTCTTTATAAATTTTTTGCCATGATATTTCTATTTAATAGTTAATTATCTAGTAAATAAAACTAGAGGTCTATTTAGTGAAATGAAGTACCTCCATTGAATAAATAATAACTCACTAATTTCTGTAGCTCGCAAAGTCATGTATTCATATTTCAGATTTTCTTAAAATTGAGTACACTGTTATAAACAACCTAAATAATGTGTCTAAAGCAGTGGTTCTCAACCTTTCTAATGCCGCAACCTTTTAATACAGTTCCTCATGTTGTGGTGACCCACAACCATAAAATTATTTTCGTTGCTACTTCATAACTGTAGTTTTGCTACTGTTATGAATCGTAATGTAAATATCTGTGTTTTCCGATGGTCTTAGGCGACCCTGCTAGCGGTTCTCAACCTGTGGGTCGTGAACCACAGGTTGAGAACCGCTGCTGTAGAACCTAAGACCATCGGAAAACACAGATATTTACATTACGATTCATTAACAGTAGCAAAATTACAGTTATGAAGTAGCAACGAAAATAATTTTATGGTTGGGGGTCATCACAACATGAGGAACTGTATTAAAGGGTCGCGGCATTAGAAAGGTTGAGAACCACTGGTCTAAAGGATGTCACTGATTGAACAATACTTATGTTTTACTCACTGATTCTATAAAGTCTCTAGTTGACATCTTATTTTTTTTCTATAGGTATAAATACATTTGAAGGTCAATACTTTCATAGCCGACAGTATAAACATCCAGATATATTTAAGGACAAGAACGTTCTTGTGATTGGAGTGGGAAATTCTGGCACAGACATTGCTGTGGAGGCCAGCCATGTGGCAAAAAAGGTAAAGTTCTTTGGTTTTCTTAGTTTTAAATGTTTTTTATTTCAATTATGATTGCTATTGAACCCATCGATAATTTTTTTATTTCTTTATTTTTTAATTAGAGTTGACAGGCAATATTATATTAGTTTCAGGTATACAACATAGTGAATAGATTTTATATAACTTATAAAGTATTCCCTCTGATAAGTCTAGTGCCCCTCTAGGGCCATACGTAGTTGTTACAATATTATTGACTATATTCCCTCTGCTGTACTTTACATCCCCACAACTATTTTTACAACAGCCAAGAAGGTATCATTCTCAATGTGATTTAATGAAGAACTTCATCTTAAGACACATGCCTCAGGCAAACAGTGTTGGACACCATGATAAATTATGAAAGGAATAAAAATGCCTAAAACACATATACAACATGAATTTTTAAAGTATTTTTTCCTAAACGTTTATAAATTTTAACGCAAATTTCAGGTGGCATCTTTCCTCCAAAACCTACTCCTCAGACTTCCTATTTTTGTTGTTTTCCCAGTCATCCCATGAAAGCTACCAGAGGTGTCTGTTTCTTACCCAGTTCCATAGGTCAGACCCGTGGTCGGCAAACTGCGGCTCGCCAGCCACATGCGGCTCTTTGGCCCCTTGAGTGCGGCTCTTCCACAAAATACCATGGCCTGGGCAAGTCTATTTTGAAGAAGTGGCATTAGAAGAAGTTTAAAAATTTTGGCTCTCAAAAGAAATTTCAATCGTTGTATTATTGATATTTGGCTCTGTTGACTAATGAGTTTGCCGACCACTAGGTCAGACAATCCTGGCAGTTTCTCCTTGCTAAGCTCTCCCATTTGCTCCCCGCTTTTTGGATTACTTGTCACCACCATCATCAGATCCATACCACCTCACACTATAGCTGTGACATTGTCCTCCTAATAATAATTGTAGAAATAGTTAATATTTATTGGGGTTTACTCTGTGCCAAGTGCTTCACTAAGTGCATTGCCCCAACCAATCACTGAAGCAAGCCACTGATGCAGGTACTGTTAGTAACCTGACTACAGATAAAGAAATTGAGGCTTAGAGAGGTTAAGGAACCTGCCTAAGATCATAACCCTAGCAGGTGGTAGAGCCAGTCTTCAAATCCAAGTATCTTTAATTCAAAGCCCCTGTCCCTAATTCTACCCTGCACCCACCCCGTCCTTCCCCCCAGATGCCCAACCACCAACAAATAAATCTTCTGAAAAGCCTGCTCTTGTTATGACACTATTATGTTAAAAAATATTTAAAACTTCTAATAACTCCCCTATCTAAAATAATAGTAATAAATTGTAGATGTATTAGCTCTGTGTTATAGGGTTCTCCATAATCTGGTCCAAATCTGCCATTTTAACTTGAATTCCACTCCCCCTACTTTCCTACACAACATCAACTATAGCCTGACAGGTGTATTCTGAGCCCTTTCCAATCCTGTGCCTCTGTTTCCCCCTTCAATCACATCACATACCCTTTTTGCAGTACCCTTTTTTCTTTCATTACCAATGGCATGGACATTCCAAGCTATCTCACCCCAACACAAAGGGATCTCTCCCTAGTAAGAATTAATGTGATACTTCTAATATACACTCCTCAGTTAAAACGTTTTAACTCTTACTATTGCTAATTACATTTATAGTATACATTTTCTTTCCCACTATGCTATAAACTCATTGAGAGCCATTTGGCCAACATACATGTTAGTTGTTGGCTTCTGATGTGCTGAATGTTGCACCAGGCACTGGGGATACACTGAAGAACACAACAACAAGTTCCCCCTACCATGGAGCACGTAGTCGTAGGGAGAACAGATGCTGGTAACAAGTATAAATAACTAGATCAATGATTGCAAGAGTGAAAGTAGCCAAATTTTACATAAAGAAAAAGGACTGGGAGTTTATAACTTTGATATTCCCTTCTTAAACTTTCAAATAAAGGACTTGATGACTGATTTGTTGATTGATTGATTTGGAAAGACTTAGCAGTCTGGTGAAGTCATCCTGAAGAAAGAGAAAGGAGGTCCTGAAACAAAAATTAGCATAGTCTCATCCACTATGACCACCACATGTGGGAAGCAGATTATTGGGTCGATGTTTCTAATCACTTGGAAATTTCTTCAGTCAGAAAACATGTGTTGGCACACATCTAATCATTTCTGTATCAACCAAGAAACTCCCCTCCGTTTAAAACAAAATTCATATCTACCGACATGTCCTATCTGATTCTATATCACGACAAAGAGGCAGGTTCAGTACAAATATGTCCAATGTACAATTATTGATATACTCACAACTCTTTCTCTACATTTCCTGTATTGCATTTACTGCTCCATTATAAGGCCAAACAGCACATATAATAAAAACACTGACACTGTAGTCTGGTTGTCATACCCCAGTTTGTTGAGGGGGGAAGCCATCTGTTAAATCAGTTTGTTTTGTATCTGCAGAATAACAGATTGGTGGACTAAATTTTCTGAGTTTTAAACAGTTGTATAGACAACTTCTTATTGTGTATGTACCAAAAAAAACCTATCAGCTTTGTGAATTCAGTCAGCTGGTAAATTTAGTCAATCTATAAATAAAAATAAAGTCCACCAAAACTAACTGTATTACTGAATTTTACTCCCAGTTCAAGCAATGGTTTCTGTTGAAATCTTTTCTAGACACCTTTTAATTGCTGCCACACCCTGTTCTTATTTTCTCCAATTATTATAATACTAGTGGCCCGGTGCACGATATTCGTGCACCTGGGAGGGGGGATCCCCCAGCCTGGCCTGTGCCCTGTCATAGTGCAGGAGCCCCACAATCCATTGCCCCAAAGAGGTAGGCCCTGCACACCCATCCAGGGCTCCTCGATGGATTGCCCCAAAGAGGTAGGCCAGAGCTGGGGGAGGCCTGCAGACCCCTGGCGCAGGCACACAGGGAGGCCTCCGCCACAGCCCTGCCCCCGTCCCTGCCGCTGCAAGTCCCCGCCCACTCGTGCCTGCTGTGCATGCAGCCTGCTGATCGGTCATTATATGTGAGGGCGCCCTGACCAATTTGCATATTACCCTATTATTAGTATAGATATCTTAAGGCATTTTAATACTCTAGGTACTCAAACCATTATCTTTAACTTTAGAATAGGAGTTGAGGGAGCCAAACTATCTTGTCAGGGATATATTTTGAAGGTGGCAGACTTTTTGATGTCATTCAATGTATGAAACTTCTCAAATCTCTGGCAGGCCAGCGCTGTTCACTTTGTCAGACTGAGTGACCTCTCTGATTGCTTCCAGGTGTTCCTTAGCACCACTGGAGGGGCATGGGTGATGAGCCGAGTCAGTGAGTCGGGGCTCCCATGGGACATGCTGTTCATGACTCGATTTCATAACATGTTGAGAAATTCTCTCCCAACTCCAGTTGTGACTTGGTGGATGTCAAGAAAGATAAACAGCTGGTTCAATCATGCAAACTATGGCTTAGCACCAGAAAATAGGTAAATATGATGTATCTGCAGAGGGCTATTAGGAGAAGAAGCCAGGTCCTTCTCCCGGCATATCCAAACCAGGAAATAGCATGACAACATGCCTGAATATGAAGAAAAATTTCATACACACTTCCTTGATCATAGTAGCTAACAGTTTTTATGTTCTCGGTAAGTAAAATTATGAATTTTACCTTGTCAACAATCTTTAAAGTGAGTATTATTATAATCTCCCCTTTACTGTGGGTAAACTGAGGCTTAGAGAGGAAGTTCAGTCACTTGTTCAAGCTCATTTAGTAATAAGTGAGCTCTGTGACCTTGACAAGTTACTTAAACCTCAGCTACAGCAATCCTTCAACATTATCTTGTATTAGTTTCAGGTGTACAGCATAGTGGTTAGACCAGTGGTCGGCAAACTGCAGCTCGCGAGCCACATGCGGCTCTTTGGCCCCTTGAGTGTGGCTCTTCCACAAAATGCCACGTGCAGGCGTGCACGTACAGTGTGATTGAAACTTCATGTCCCATGCGCAGAAGTCGGTTTTCAGCTCTCAAAAGAAATTTCAATCGTTGTACTGTTGATATTTGGCTCTGTTGACTAATGAGTTTGCCGACCACTGGGTTAGACAAACATACTTTACAAAGTGTTGCCCCTGATATTTCCAGTACCCATCTAGCACCATACACAGTTATTAAAATATTATTGACCTCATTTCCTATGCTGTACTTTACAACCCTATAACTATTTTGTGACTACCAATCTGTACTTCTCAATCACTTCACCTTTTTCACACAGTCACCATCAGCCCCCCACTCCCACCTCTAGCAACCATCAGTCTGTTCTCTCTCTCTATGAATCTGTTTCTATTTTGTTTACTTTATTTTTTAGATTCCACATAAAAGTGAGATCATATGGTATGTGTCTTTCTCAGTCTGACTTATTACACTTAGCATAAGACCCTCTGGCTCTATCTATGCTGTCCCAAATGGTAAGATTTCATTCTTTTTTATGGCCAAGTAACATTCCATTGTATATATGTATCACAGCTTTTTTTATCGAGCTGCAGCAATCAAACGAGAGTGATTTGTCTATGACTCTTTTTTTTAAACACCCCTCAAGTTATTTTTTTTTATTGATTTCAGAGAGGAAGGGAGAAGGATAAAGAGATAGAAACATCAATGATGAAAGAGGATCATTGATTGGCTGCCTCCTACAAGCCCCCTACTGGGGATCCAGTCTGCAACCCGGGCATGTACCCTTTACTGGAATCGAACCCAGGACTCTTCAGTCCAAAGGCTGACACTCTATCCACTGAGCCAAACAAGCTAGGGCTGTCTATGACTCTTTTGACAAAAGCAACTTGCTTGCTTTGTTTCACTGGGTAGGAAAAATCAAATCCTATAGTTGCCCTTCACCATCTCTCTAATGGCAGTGCCTTCTTGACCTTGTCAAGATGATCTTGACTTCTGTTCCATCTGACCTGTCACTTACAACCTATGACTTATTGTATTATCAAGAACTAATGGTTTTAATTCCTTATTCGTTAAGTTGGTACAATGAGCTTCTATTACTCCCGTCTGGGCCAGATTTAGCTCTGGCCCAGCATGGATCAGGTGGCACCCAAGTCACCATTGACAGCATGCGGTCCCCTTCTTGCTACATACACATCTTTCCTCTTGCTCCCTTCATCCTTCTCTCACATATCTTCCTCTTCCCTCCCCTCTATTATCCCCATCTATTCTTTCCTTATCTCTTATCTACCACCCTCTTCTACCTCTGACCTCTGAGCCTCCCAGGGGTTTTGACTCTTTTCATCAGAACTTTTTCTACCATAAGCTTTACCTAGCCTAGGTGGTAGCCCATCTATATATATAAAAGGCTAATATGCTAAGTGTCCCTCCGCCGGTCTGATCAGTCGCTATGACCCACACTGCCCACCAAGGGGCAGATGCTGCCAAGCTGCAGTGACTTGGCAGTGGCGGTTCTCAGGTGACACATCCCAAAACCAGAGAGGAGGGAGCCTGATTCCTCGTGGGGCCACGCAATTCCACTTTCTGCTGTGGGTTATGTTGTTGCTGGGGCACTGTTGGCTCCAAATCTGGTTTATTGCACACTTGCGTTTGCATTCAATGTGCATGAATTCATGCACTGGTCACGAATGGGGCTATAAAGCATTTTATTTAATCCCATATCCTCCAGAAAATGTGAGAGGAGACTAAGGAATTATCATTCTTTAATTTACAATGTTCTTGCATATGTACTATTTCCTGTGCTCTTCATTCCACCCAATGAACTGATACAAAGTCATACCCCTGTATGACAGATAAATAAGGCCTAAAGGGACCAAATGACTTTCCCGAACCCTGTTAAATACAAGCAATACTTTGCCTTTTTTTATAGCCATATAATCTATAGGAACATTTTATTTTAAATTCAAAACCATTGCAATCAGCTGTTGGATCCCTATTTTTTTTCATTTATTTTTTTCATCACCATTTATCCCCTCTATGCCCTCTTCCACCTCCACCCATCCCCTTCAACCCCCACTCAGCACACTGCTGACCATGCCCATGAGTTCTTTTTTTCTTTTTTGCTCAATCACTCCACTCCCCCTACCCCCCAACACCCACCCCCCACTAGAGCTTTCTGCCTGCTCTCTATGAATCTGCCTCTATTTTGTCTGGTAGTTCAGATTGTTCATCGTTATGATGCTGTCTCTTGCTGTGGATTCACCATAAGCCAAACACGGCTCAGCTCACTGAAAATCACCGTGTTTGTTTAGTGATTCCAAAGGCATAGCCAGAAAAGGAGAATTCTGCCCTTGTCCCTTTGAAGCGCGCGCACGTTTTCCTTGTTCAATTGCCTCCGGGGAGGCGAGAGCCTCTGGCAGCGTGGGCCAAGGTCGGCTCCCCGGTCCTCCTCCTGCAGTCCTTCAGCGCTCAGCTGTCTCCAAGTGGCAGCGAGGGCTGAAGCTGAATTTCAGCAAGCGCCGACCTCCTTCTCCTCAGGCTTCCAAACTCTAGTAAATGTAAGTCGTTTTCCTGTCCTTCTGGGTCCCTCGTGAGCCCCCCCAGAGGTAACTTTCCTGCCCCGAAACTGACCCCTCGGAAGGCGGCGGCGGGTGGGAGGAAGGCCCTGGCCCTGGGCCCCTCCAGAACAGTGTCAAATACACGCCTATGTGGGGAGCAGTGACTCCTGAGAGACAGCCGAGCGCTGAACGAGCAGCTTCTGACCACAAACAAGAGAAAGAGACGAAACGAACCCTCTGGAAGCTGCAGGCCTCCCCACCCAGAGGAACAGGCCGCGCGCGCCATGACGTCCCCTCCACGCGGACAGGGCAGCGGCAGCTCTACTGGGGGCTCTGGCCTACCTGTGGGTTCCCAGAGCACAGGCCCAGCTACGTGGCCTGGAGCCTTTGGCCTTCGAACAAAGGGGACAGGCGGGAACAGCAGGGTGTCGGCAGCCACCACGCGCCATGCCCGTCCCGCAGGCTCCGCCCCGCCCGGCGCCCAGTGCGCATGCCTGGCTCCGGAACTGCCCGCACCCGGAGCTGCACCTGGTGCTGCACCGCCGCAGAGGGCGGTTCTCCACCCACCGCCTTCAGAACAGACCTGACAGAAGGTCAGAGGCTGGGGAAGGGCAGCCTCCGGAAGGCCTGGCCGAGGAGGCAGTGAGCACCATTCTTACATCCCCTCCACCTCCACGGGGCCCACGGAGGCTCTCTTCAGGGCTTTGGCCTACCTGCGGGGTCACTTGAGCGTTCCCAGCTACACCACCTGGATTTGCCTGGAACAATAGGGCAGCACCCTGTGCACCTGCCGGCCGGTGCTCCAGGTGCAAATACGTGCCTGACCAGCTTCAATCTGCTTCCCAAAACTACCCAGCACATCAAGCCCACGCAGAGGTCTCTTCCACACGGGACCACTATGTGAACAACAAACGAGAGAGACGCTGTATACAGAAGGCTGGGGAGCTGTGGGAGCTCTCTTGGGGCTGCTGGAATTCTCCCAGGTTGGATGGGCTGCTGAGGGCCACGGTTTAAGTCCCCCTCCCCCTCCCTAGGGTGGCCCTGGGGCTCTGTCCAGGTGCTCTGGTCTGGCTGCAAGGTCTCTGTAAGGTGTTCCTGGACACAAGCCCATTTTGGATGGAACATAGGGAGCAAGCGGGATCAACAGGGCAGCACCACATGCACCTGGCTGGCCTCCCCATCTGGAGCCACGCTGGCTTAGTGGGACAGCACCCCAAATACCTTGGCAGCCACTCGGCTCCTACCAGCCTGCCAAAACCACCCAGCATGCACAGCCTGCACAGAGGCCACTTCCATATAAAACCACTTTTCCAAGACTGGAAGAAACAGATATTTTGTCTAATTCATATAAACAAGCATAGAAAGTCAACCAAAAGGAAAAGACACAAGAATATCTCTCAAATGAAGAAACAAGAAAAATTCCCAGATAAAAACCCTAAGGAAACCAAGATAAATAATTTACCTGATAAAGAATTCAAAGAGCCCTAGCCGGTTTGGCTCAGTGAATAGAGCGTCATCCTGCGAACCAAAGGGTCCCGGGTTCGATTCTGGTCAAGGGCACATACCTTGGTTGCAGGCTCCTCCCTGGCCCGAGCCCTGGTTGGGGCATGTGCAGGAGGCAACAAATCTATGTGTTTCTCTCATCGATGTTTCTCTCTGTCTTTCCCTCTCTCTTCCACTCTCCCTAAAAATCGATGGGAAAATATCCTTGGGTAAAGATTTAAAAAAAAAAAAAAAGAATTCAAAGAAATGGTGATAAGTATGCTCACCAAACTGGAGAGTAAAATAGAGGAATTTAGGGAGAATTTCAACAATTAGAAAGTATAAGAAAAATCAAGCTAACTTGAAGTATATATCTAAAATGAAAAACACATTAGAAGGAATCAACAGCATATTAACTAACACATAATTACAGATCAGCAACCTAGAACACAGACTAGTGGAAATCAGCCAATCAGAACAGCAGAAAGGAAAAAGAAATTTTTTAAAATGAGGATAGTTTAGGGATCTCTGGGATATCAAGTGCTCAAACAGTTGCATTATACGGATCTCAAAAGAAGAAGAAGAAAGAAAAAGGAACTGAAACTTAACTTTAAAAAATAATAGCTAAAAACTTTCCTAACCTGAAAAAACTAAAAAGTTTTTGCACAGTGAAAGAAACTATCAACAAAATGAAAAGACAACCTATACTGATGGGAGAAGACATTTGCAAATAATATAACCAATAAAGGATTACTATCTAAAATATATAAAGAACTCATACAGTTTAACACCCCAAAAAATCATTTTAAAAATGGACAGAGGACCTGAATAGACATTTCTCCCAAGAAGACATAAAAATGGCCAACAGATACATGAAAAGATGCTCAATATCACTAATCATCAGGGAAATGCAAATTAAAACTACAATGAGATATCAACTGACATCTGTCAGAATGGCTACCATCAATAAATCTAATTACAAGTGCTGATGAGGGTGTAGAGAAAAGGGAACCCTCATGCACTGTTGGTGGGATTGTAAATTAGTTCAGCCACTAATGAAAACACTATAGAGCATCCTCATAAAGTTAAAAATAGAGCTGCCAGGGGATAATGGGGAATAAGGACACATATGTAACACCTTAATCAATAAAGAAATTTAAAAAAAAATAGAGCCGCCATACAATCCAGCAATTCCACTTCTGGGGATTTATCCGAAGAAAACAAAAACATGAATTTAAAAATATATATGCACCCATATGTTCATTGCAGCATTACTAGTAATAGCCAACATATGGAAGCAACCTAAATGTGTATGGATAGATAAATGGATAAAGAGGATGTGGTATGGTCATATTCAGCAATAAAAGGAATGAAATCCTGCCATTTGTGACAACATGAATAGACCTAGAGGATAGTATGCTAAGTGAAATAAGTCAGAGAAAGACAAATACCATATTATATCACTTCTAGGTGGAATCTAAAATAACAAATTAAGTAAATAAACAAGACAAAACAAACAAACAAACTCATAGATATAGAGAACAAGCTGATGGTTGCCAAAGGGAAGGATGGGTAGGAAAAGTGGGGGAGCCCAGGTTTCATGATGAGGATGTGTCCGTGAAGGTTCATTGATTATAACAAATGCACCACTCTGGTGGGGGATCTGGATGGGGGAGGCTTTGTGTGAGGAGGGGCAAAGGGTATATGTACTTTCAACTTAATTTTGCTGTGAACCTAAAACTGCAATAAGTTATAAAGTCTATTTTTTAAAATGTTTTAAGCTCAGGAAGAATTTTAAAAGACTGGCACCTCCTGCTTAGCCAGGAGCAGGGTCCCAGAATGAAGACAGGAAGGGAGGAGGCAGGAGGGCTGCTGTATCATTCCCTGGCAGATATATCTCTCCTGTTTTTTTGTTCAGAACGCAGATGAAAGAGCCTGTGATAAATGACGAGCTCCCAGGCCGTATCATCACTGGGAAAGTGCTCATCAAGCCAAGCATAAAGGAGGTGAAGAAAAACTCTGTCATATTTAACTACACCCCAAAGGAACAGCCCATTGACATCATTGTCTTTGCCACTGGATACACCTTTGCTTTCCCCTTTCTTGATGAAACTGTAGTGAAGGTCGAAGATGGCCAGGCATCGCTGTACAAGTACATCTTCCCTGCACATCTGGAAAAGCCAACCCTGGCTGTCATTGGCCTCATCAAACCCTTAGGCTCCATGATACCCACAGGAGAAACTCAAGCTCGATGGGCTGTTCAAGTCCTGAAAGGTAAGTGCGTGAGAAACAGCAGGGCAGGTGTGTTCAGTTTGCCATGTTATATTGGATACTGGAAATTTCTAGACCCTCCCTCACTCCTATCCAAAGCAACAGAATCTTTTTTTTTAATATATTTTTTATTGATTTCAGAGAGGAAAGGAGAGGGAGAAAGAGATAGAAATATCAATGATGAGAGAGAATCATTGATTGGTTGCCTCCTGCACACCCCCTACAGGGGATTGAGCCCACAACCCGGGCATGTGCCCTTGGCCGGAATCGAACCTAGGACCTTTCAGTCCCCAGGCCGACACTCTATCCACTGAGCCAAACCAGCTAAGGCCAAAGCAACAGAATCTTTAAAAGCAGAATGTATTCTATTATTTGCTGAATTACACTACCATAATGAACCTGTGTCATTATCAGCACAAAAGATAAGCCAGAGCTCAAAAAAGTCAGTTAGGTTGACTGAATGGACTACTTCAATTAAAATGTAAGAGTTCAACCAATTCAATGACAAAGTTCAGGCAAACCAGATGTGAGGTTCTCTCATATCAAGTAAGTAGCAAGATGACCAGATGCTGATCTCTTGGGCCAGGAACATACCAATCACCAGGACACTTAGGCTGCTAGCACATTTGCCAGAAGAGCCGACGAGTAGCTGGGTACTAATAATAAATGCTGAGCAGTGGGAAAGCATCTTTACCCACTAAGCAAGCACCTAAACCTACAGTTAAATTGCATTTTTGTTTGTTTTACAGGTGTGAATAAGTTGCCACCTCGAAGTGTCATGATAGAAGAAGTTAATGCCAGGAAAGAGAACAGGCCCAGTGGGTAAGTTAACGACTTTTGTGCCCTTTTTGAATTATAACTGAAATTGGCAAAAACCATAACAAAGAGAGGTGAGGGTTACACTAGAGCAGTGGTCGGCAAACTCATTAGTCAACAGAGCTAAATATGAACAATACAATGATTGAAATTTCTTTTGAGAGCCAAATTTTTTAAACTTAAACTTCTTCTAACGCCACTTCTTCAAAATAGACTCGCCCAGGCCGTGGTATGTTGTGGAAGAGCCACGCTCAAGGGGCCAAAGAGCCACATGTGGCTTGCGAGCCGCAGTTTGCCGACCACTGCACTAGAGAAAAAAGAAGTGCCTGAGACTTAGAGGAAAAAACAAGTCTGTTTAAGAAGAGAGGAGGGAAAGGGAAATTGAGACGTTTTAATGTCCCAAAATCATCACTTCAAACTATGGTCATCTTGCACCACATGGAGTTTGGATTCTAAATCAAACATCGTTAACACTCCTCTACCAGATACATTATTCCATACCTTCTCCATAATCAGAAGGCAAACAGGTTTGTCCACTCTGACACTAGAAGGGTCTGCTCATGTATTCATTCAACAAACCTGTATTCAGTTGTCTTATTTTATTCAGACCCAATCTAGAGCAAGTCTGCAAATTATGGCCTGGTGGCCAAATCTACCAACCACTTGTTTTATTCTTTTACATTTTTAAATGGCTGGGAGGAAAAGAAAAATGAAAATATTTTGTAATATGTGAAAATTATATGAAATTCAGTAGCCATAACGTTTTATTAGAACATAGCCTTACTCATTAATTTACTTACTGCCTATGGCTGCTTTCAAGTTATAACAGCAGAGTTGAGGAGTTGCAATAGAGACCATAATATAGCTCATGAAGCCTCAAATACTGACCCTCCAGCCTTTTACAGAATAAGTTTGTTGGCACCTTCCCTAGAGGAGAGGTTTCCACTTTTCGACTCTTTGTCTATCATTCAAGGGCCAAAGAGAATAGAAGGGAGGAGGCAGTAAAGAAGGTGGTCTTTGGCTCCCTCTCTCACTCCTAATCCAATGCAAACATCTCTGTTTTTATCTATTTTACTGTTTAGGGCTTTGATGTAAAATTTCACTTAAAAAAAAAAAGAGGTTTCTAAGGACAAAAAAAGTTTTAAAATCAATGCATTTAAGAAACATATCACTTCTTTCATTCATATATACTTCAAAATTCAAGTATTGACCTATTTTCATGAACCCAGAATATAATTTGATCTCCATTATGGAATTCTCATATAACATAGACCATTAATTAGAGCTACAAAGTGTAAAAGCTTCTTATCACATAGTTCAGTCAATGATTATAGGGACTAATACCAGCATTATAGGGAAATTCCACCCTATTGATTTTTGTGGCTTTTTATATTATACATATCTAGCAATAATTGAGTTTTAGAAAGACTTAGGAATAGTAACATTATGTAAAATACTTTTTTCTAGAAATTGCTAATCATTTGGCAAAAGAACTAAACTAATAATAGAGGCATTGTGAGTATTTGAAGCACCATATGTATCCAGTATCTTTTCAAGGAACCCATCTTGTCTTTAAATAATACAGTGAGACCATTAGATAGATAGCTATGGGCATGGAGGGAAGAACCCAGAAACTATTCCAAATTGTGCAGCCTCACTGTTAACTTTTACTTGTTCTAAGATTATGATTATTTTATCTTTCTGTCTTCCCCTTGCTTCCCAATCTTCCTTTTATAAAGGTTTGGTTTTTGTTACTGCAAAGCCTTACAATCAGATTATATCACATACATAGATGAACTTCTGATGGATATCAATGCAAAACCCAACCTGTTCTCTATGCTCCTGACGGATCCACGTCTGGCTTTGGCCATCTTCTTTGGCCCATGCACACCATACCAGTTCCGCTTGACTGGCCCAGGGAAATGGAAAGGAGCCAGAAATGCCATCTTGAGCCAGTGGGACCGAACATTCAAGGCCACCCGAACTCGCACTGTACAAGAATCCCCATTTCCCTTTGCAATCTTACTCAGTCTCTTTCTGGTTTTGCTTGTGGCTGTTTTTCTGATTTTCCTATAAATAAAAGATTACCTAAATGGCTTGTCAGATGCACAGAGTAGATTCCCCTGCCTGCCTTTGAATCTGAGAAACACTAGTGATGGTAGCTGGGTTTCCTGCTGTAAAAAGCTCTGTCTTCGTAAGCAAGGCTGAACAACACAATCCAAAAAATTAGAAAACTTGTTCAAGTAAATGTCAGTTGATTTGTCCAAGGTATCAGAGCTAATAAGTGGCTAAGTCAGGACATACATCTCCAGAACATACATTCAGGCCTCTCGATTCCACCATTGAAGGCTGTGGTTTCTAATGTTGAAATGACTTCAGAAGTCTTAATATATTCTTAATAAATATACATATCAAGAATATATTTTTATTGATTTCAGAGAGAGGAAAGGAATCGAACCCGGGACCCTTCAGTCCAATACTCTGTCCATTGAGCCAAACCAGCTAGGGCAATAAAAATATTTTTTAAAAGAGTGATATCATAAAAGTCATAATATAAGGATATTTCTATGTCTCTCTCTCTCTTTTTATGCCCTAGAGTGTGTATGGATGTGTCTTGAATTTGGTGGGTCTTTCCCCTTATGTACACCACTATGTTTCTGAGTCTCCACATGAATTTTTTTTCCCTGCTTATACCCCCTCTTCTTCTCTGATGATGACTGTGCTAGACCTATTCTATGGCCAGAGTGTAGAACAGATTCAATAGAAAGGGTTCTCATTCCTATTTTTGAAAGCATTCTATAAACCATACTGGGAAACAGTATTAGGTTTTGTTCCTTTAAAAAATAATAATTCATTTAGTTAGATCCCAGAAATCTAGCAAAAGAGGAAACATATTAAACACTGATTTTTGCACATATCCTTTAAACCAGGGCTTCTGAGACATTTCATCTCCCAGAGTAATTTGACATTTTCAGAGATTCTTTTTAGTGTATACAAATAGTACCCCTTTGCTGAGCCAGCTTTATGTAACATATCTATCTTTTTACATTTCAATGCTCTGGATCTTTCAACGTGTCCCACTGGGAGGTCATAGGGGATACTTAGAGAACTGAGCCCCGTAACAAAGGTCTAATACTTAATAGCTGTGTGAGCCTGAGTAAATCATTGACTTTGCCTAAGCTTCAGTTTTCCTTGCTATAACAGAGGAGTTATAATACATCCTATGTGATAAGGGTATTGTAAAGATTAAATGGTGTGATCTACATACAATGCTTAACCTAAGTCCTGGTAAGTGTTTACTGATAGCTATCATTGTTATGTTAACCTCAGCGGATGCATGTCTTATTGCTTGTTTTATTTTTTCTGAGCCATAGATCTAGCTCCTCATTGGACATTTCCAACAGTATATGTCATTGGCTTCTCAAATGCAATATGTAAAAAATTAACCTCATTATCATCCCCAACAGTACCCCTACTCACTCCCTGATACCATCCTCCTTATTCTCTGTAGGGGGAGGGGGGAATGTATATCTCAATAATTAACTATACACAATTAAAAAATAAATGGCACTCTGATCACTTTTAAGTCACCAAAAAATTTTCATTTTCATAACTAAAATGTCCCATCTTGTGCAATCATCAAAACTTGCAACTGCATATAATGGTGATGCTTCTCCCTCCCGCAACTGGCACCTGCTTGAGCGGCACCAATTAAGTCAGACAAAGACAAATACTGTATGATCTCACTTCTATGTGCAACCTAAAAAACAAAAATGAATAAACAAACAAAAAAACAGACACAGACCCATAAATATAAAGAACAAGCTGATGGTTACCAAAGGGGAGGGAAATGAGGTATTGGAACAAAAAATAATAATAAAACAAAGAAATGTGGACAATTTATGGAAATTTATGGGAGAGTCAGTATTCGAATTATTTTTTGAGATAAATCAGAAGAATTCAAAGAAGCTGGACCATGTGGAGGTTTGCTTCCATGTGCTACTTCTCTCTCAACTCTCACAGAAATGCTTTGCTCACTGCTCAGGGCTGCACAGGCTTGAGTAATATTAATACATTACTAGTTCTGCAGGCAAGTTTGAGAGATCCCATGGGAAACGCAGAAACATTAGCAAATGGCTCCCCCTGCTGACCCAGTTTTTAAGAAGCTTTTTTTAAAAAAAATAACCCTTAGTAACTTATATGTACAACATTGACTGGTCTAGCTCACAGTGTGTTAATTAATCCTATATTAATAGGCAGAAACCCCCACCCCATGGCTTTCTCCATTTCATTAAATGAGTTGTGTGCTTCTGTTTCTCAGTGGGGGACACAAGGGTTCCAAATGAGTGGATTGGACTAGATCAGTGAGTTGTTACTCCCTTTCTACCTACTTCAGAGGACCAAAGATACTTAAATGGGAGGGAAAAAAAACTAAAGCATGTCTTCCCTGCAATCCAACTCACACTCAGCTTTCATTTTTTTCTTTCTTCTTTTTTTTTTTCTTCTTTTTTTGAGAGAGAGACAGACAGAGAGGGAGAGAAAGAAAAAAAATCGATTTGTTGTTCCATTTACTTATGCATTCACTGGTTAATTCTTGTATGTACTCTGACCTCAGATCAAACCCAAAACCTTGGCGTATTGGGACAATGTTCTAATCAACTAAGCTACACAGCCAGGGCCAGCTTTTATCTGTTTTACATATTGGAGTACCCACTTAATTTTATTAGGGAAAATGACACCCTACTAAATATTTGGAAGCCACTCATTCCTACTCTTAATAGAAAAGGATTCAATGTATAAATGTTCAACTTCATCATCTCAGTAACTCTCGTCCCTGGTTCTGCGTATAATGGAGATGCCCAATGGGTATAGCTGATATTCAAGCCTGAGCTCCTACAAGACTATGGGGTTCTCTCAAAGAGAGCGCTGGGTGATGCAGAACACTGAATTTCTGCAGTAAATTCAGCAGGAGTACATTCTTTCTCATAATGTTGTTCTATGTATTAACTGATGGCAGAAGTCACTAAAAGCAATTCTAGCCTGGCCAGTGTGCCTCAGTGGTTGAGCATCAACCCAGGTACCAAGAAGTCACTGGTTCAATTCCCAGTCAGGGCACATGCCCAGGTTGGGTGCTTGAGCCTCAGTAGGGGGCATGCAGGAGTCAGCCTATCAATGATTCTCTCTCATCATTGATGTTTCTATCTCTCTCTCCCTCTCCCTTCCTCTCTGACATCAATAAAAATATCTTACATAATAAAAAGGTAATATTTAAATTACCATCACTCCGCTACGCCCATGATTGGGCCAGCGGGTGACACAGGGGGCGGGACTCGGGGTGGCTGGGGTGGTGATTGGGCCGGCAGGATGCTGAGCTCGCGTTGCCAGCGGCGACGCGAGCTCAGCGTCTGCGCCATGGCTGTGCTGCAGCACAGACAGGCCTCTGGGGCAGCGAGCCGAGCCCGCGTTTTGGAGGTTTGGAGGCGGCAGGGGGTGGGCTGGCGGCGCAGCTCCGCGGGGAGGAGTCTGGCGGCAGTTGGGCCACAGGAGCACGTGGCGGCGGCCCCAGCCTTCCTGGGCGGGAGGCAAAGGCAAGACCCTGGCCTGGGCTCCCGCCGCAGGAGGACCACGCCCCCGCCCCACCTCGCCCTAGGGGCCCAGGGACTTCGGAGCTGCTGACCAGCGGACAGACAGCTTACATGTGCATGATTAAATCATGCACTGGGCTTCTAGTATTTAAATAAACATAAATAAATACACATTTTTTAAAGCAATTCTCAGAGGGACCAAAATAGTCCAACAAGTAAGCAGGTACCTGATGTTCTAGAAGGATTACATACCCTTTAGAAATCTTCTCTGAATGCTTTGGGCAAGAGTGCAGCTCCCTAAAGATATGTGAGTAAGGGAGTGTCTGCACTTTGACCATCAATTCTGCCAATGTGTATACAAGCATTCAGACAACTATGAGAACCCAGACTTCTATACCATAGAGCTTGCCTGCAATTACGTGAGCCTGAAAATGTCTCTGAGCTCATGTTATCATTCGCCTAACTGGTAAAAAGAAGAAAAAAATCCAATGAAGTGTCTTCATTTCATTTTAGCAGCGCACATTGTAGTGAACCCCTCAAGGTATCCTAACTGCAATGTGTAATCCTGGGTAATTAAATTAATTGACCTGTTAAGATAAAATGTTGGAGGATACCTCCTGAAAATGAGTCTATAAATAGGTGTGCTTCCTACCCTCTTAGAGCTTACCTTCCAGCGGAAAGATGGAAATTAAACAAATCGTCACAAAATAAATATGTAATTACAGATTGTGACAAATGCTTTAAACTAAAGGGACAGTCCTGGGAGAGAGAATGACAGAATAACCTGATTTAAACTGTGAAGGGATGTGTTAAGGAAGCTCTCTCAGGAAGTAACATTTAAACTGAGATGTAAAGGATTAGTAAAAAAAAAAAAAAAAAAAGTGGAGGATTAAGGGTATTTCAGGCAAAGAACCACAGATAGAAAGGCCCTGAGGCAAAAGAGAGTACAGTGCATTGCTGGGCATAGGTCTGCTGGCAATTGGTGAGCAAGGAGATTGATAGGGGAGAATTCTGAAGGATCAAAGCCAAACAAACTGAATAAATCAAGACCTTATAGGCCATGGGAAATATGTGTGCATTTCCCTAAGGAAAATGTTGTAAACAAAAAGTACTGCATAGGAATTTTTTAACAGCCATATTGAGATACTAGAGGCCCAGTGCACGAATTCATGCACAGGTGGGGTCCTGCTGGCCCAGCCCCAATCGGGGTGGATTGGGGCTGGGCCTGTCAGCAGGAGGAGATAGCAGGAGGTTGGCCAGCCTGCCCCAATCGGGGCCCGATTGGGGCACGATCAGGGCTGGGCCAGCTGGGGGGCCACAGGCGATTGGCTGGCAGGCCCCACCCCCAATTGGGGTGGGGGGTGCTGATCAGGGGGCCAGTGGCCTGGGGGAGGGGCCATGGGTGGTTGGCCAGCCCTGCCCCTGATGGGGTGGGGGGCGATCAGGGGCAGGGCCAGCTGGGAGGAAGGGCTGCAGGAGGTTGGCCGGCCAGCCCCGCCCCCTATTGGGGTGGGGGGTGCAATCAGGGGAGGGGCAGGCTGAGGGGAGGGGCTGTGGACTGATCAGGGTGGGGCAGGCCCACTGGGGGCAGAGCTAACTGAGAGGAAGGGCAGAGAGTGGTTTGGCCAGCCGCCCCGCCCTCAATCAGAGTGGGAGGGGCCTCTCAGGGGTGGGATGACTGGGAGAGGGGCCGAGGGAGGTTGACCAGTCCCACTCCCCCACCCCATTGGGCCCATTAGCTGGCAGCAGTGGGCATCATTGCGACTGGTCATTCCAGTCGTTAAGGCATTTGGATCGCTGGCTTTTTATATATATAGATAATTGACCTACCACCCAATTTACCCAGTGTAAGCCTGCAGTTTGATGAGTTTTAATAAATTTACACACACATTGGATTTGGTCCTATATACAGGGTGTTACAATAAAATGTATACACATTTTGAATAATTATTAATTCCAATGGATTAAATCTGAAAACAACATCAATTGAGCTATCAAAAAATGTAGTGTATACATTTTTTTTGGGATACCCTATATTATAATTGGGTGCAGAACCTTTATTAACTTTTTAAGTGAATGGGCCATTTATATTTCTTCCTTTGTGATTTCATAATTCCTATTGTTTGGCTTTTCATTGTTAACTAGAGGCCCAGTGCACGAAATTCATGCATGGAGGGTGGTGTCCCTCAGCCCAGCCTCACCCTCTCCAATCTGGGACCCCTCAAGGGATGTCCGACTGCCCGTTTATGCCCAATCCAGGTAGGATCGGGCCTAAACAGGCAGTCGGACATCCCTCTCACAATCCAGGACTGCTGGCTCCCAACTGCTTGCCTGCTTGCCTTCCTGATTGCCCCTAACCACTTCTGCCTGCCAGCCTGATCACCCCAAAACCACTCCCCTGACAGCCTGATTGATGCCTAACTGCTCCCCTGCCAGCCTGATTGCCCCTAACTGCCCTCCCCTGCAGGCCTGGTCACCCCTAACTGCCCTTCCCTGCTGGCCTGGTCACCCCTAACTGCCCTCCCCTGCAGGCCTGGTCCCCCCCAACTGCTCTCTCCTGAAGGCCATCTTGTCACGGCCATCTTGTGTCCACATGGAGGCAGCCATCTTTGACCATATGGGGGCAGCCATCTTGTGTGTTGGAGTGATGGTCAATTTGCATATTACTCTTTTATTAGATAGGATAGAGGCCTGGTGCACCGGTGGGGGCCAGCTGGTTTTCCCTGAAGGGTGTCCCAGATCAGGGTGGGGGTTCCCTTGGGGTGTGGGGCGGTCTGAGCAAGGGGCCTGTGGTGGTTTGCAGGCCAGCCACGCCCCCCGGCGACCCAAGTGGAGGCCCTGGTATCTGGGGTTTATTTATCTTCTATAATTGAAACTTTGTAGCCTTGAGAGGAGCCAAGCCTCCTGCTCATTCTGTGGCTGCAGCCATTTCTGTTGGGATTTATTTATCTTCTATAATTGAAACTTTATAGTCTTGAGTGTAGGCCTGGGCCGGCCAGGGCAGCAGGGAAGCTTGGCTTTCTCCATTGCCAGGGAAACCTAAGCCTCCTGCTTGTTGCAGCTCCATGGCTGCAGCCATCTTGGTTAATTTGCATACTCGCTCCTGATTGGATGGTGGGCGTGGCTTGTGGGTGTAGCAGAGTTACGGTCAATTTGCATATTACTCTTTTATTAGATAGGATGATTAAGGAGGTTCTGTTTATTTTACAAATATTAACCCTTTGTGTGTTACATATGTTTCACATATTTTCTCCCAGTCTGTCTGTCTCTTATCTTTTATTTTGTTTATGGTAACTTTCATCATGAAAACACTTTTTAAAATATATTTCTTTATTAATTTCAGAGAGGAAGGGAGGAGAGAGAGAGAGAAACATCAATGATGAGAATCATTGATCGGCTGCCTCCTGCATGCCCCCCACTGGGGATCAAGCCCACAACCCAGGCATGTGCCCTTGGCCGGAATCAAACCCGGGACCCTTCAGTCTGCATGCTGACACTTTATCCACTGAGCCAAGCCAGCTAGGGCATGAAAACACTTTTAATTTTACCTAAGTTCTCTGTATATCTGGGGGTGGGGAGGGCGGGGGAAAGAGTGGCTTCTAGGTCTTGCTTGTGTCTTCCTCTCCCAAAAAGACTAAGATAATCTTTGTATTATTTTAGCACATTAATCATTTATTATGCTTAATCCTCTAAACAATTTGAAATTTAGTTCATAGCCTGCTGTGAGGTAAGAATAAACTTTTTTCTTCTTCTCAATAATAACCAGTTTTCTCGGTAGTATGTATCAAATACTCCATCATCCCCTTTGATTTGAAATGCCACCTTTAATACACTGAATTTCCATAAGTACACAGGCCAGTGTTACTGGAGTCTCTAAAGTTTATCTAAGACATTCATTTTACACTAAGAGATTACAGTAATTCCTGATAATAAAATCATGGTACCAGAATATCAGTGTGCTTATCTCCTTAGCAAGGGGTCATACACCCACCTCAAAGAGATATGATGTCAAGCCATTGTGGATGAGCTGCTTTGAAAGGAGGGTGTAGGCTACATCACATTAGATTTTACTTCCAAGTGAATTAAATATCTATTGACCCAGATTTTCATGAGGCTGCTAAAGTACAGCTTCTACTTTAACTTTGGTAGCTCTGGGGACCATATAAAACTACACAGCTATGTTCAGAATAGAGTCCTGACCACAGAGGCAAAGACCAAGGAAAGATCAATAAAAGCTGCAAATAATTTTATGCTTAGAAAAGCGATGTCGTCACAAGGTGATAATGAGTAAGATGATGGTCAGTAATGGAGGAGCAGTGCCTAATTCTCTCCTGCTCGTCCTGTAAACTAGGTTCCTACAAAACCCTGACTGAAATTATTTCAGGGGGAAACTTACTGGCAAGCATTTTAGATTTAACAACTAGTGAATTAAAAGTCTGTAATATGTGGGCAATAGAGCATTGACCTTTACAAAAAGGAACACACCATACTCGAAGTTCTGCCAGATGAGAACATCCTAATGGGGTTAAAATACAAGCAAGTGCTACAAGTTAGAAACCATCATGCCACAAGCCTTGAATATCCTAGAGGTAGGAGATTTCCACCAGACACTGTTTATTTGAGGCTATGCTATGTGAGACTGGTCTCAGCCAGACAAAGGCTTAGAGTTGATTTCCCTATTTGATTTTCCTCTATTGTTATATTCTTAAGAAAATAAGAGTGAGGATTTTGGGTTGGTTTCCTTATTTGATTTTCCTCTATTGTTATATTCCTAAGATAATAAGAGCGAGGATTTTGAATTGAGTCCGTTCTTTCAATATTCTTATTAAAACTAAAGCAATTTACTAAATACCTTCTTCTCAAAATCGATAATATCAAAATAGCTACTATTAGTATCACCTCATCCCCTTTTTACAGATGAGAAAAGTGAGGCTCAAAGAATTTAAGTAACATCAAACTAGTGTATGGCATGGCCATGAATTAAATCTAGGTCCGGCTAATTCCAGAGCTGGTATAATACACTTAACCAGTATACCACACCAGCTCAAAGTCAGGAATGGATGGAAGGGCTAGGGTAATGGGTGTGAGATAAGTTGTTATCCTTGTCTAGCAAAGAAACTATTACAAAAGATATTTTATCTGAATTCCTCTACATGGAAATGAGAGGAAGCAAGGTTTATTTTTCATAAACCCAGGTACACAAATGATCCCTTAATTTAAGAAGTTGATGCTTAGTAATTTAGATGATTTGTGGAATTTGTTGTTGCTGCTGTTTGTCTTGTCCGACAAAGGGCAGACTCACTAAATCCATCCTAAATTGACAATGTTTGGTCAAAATTTTCATCTTCCTACCACAATCAAATGTGTCCATTTAATTTCAAACTATAATTTTTAACGTGTTATTTTTTAAATGTGTATCATTTAATGTTGGCACGGACTACATTAAGCTCATTTTAAGCATGTTTCCTTATTTAATGTTATTAAAGGTAGGTGACATCTATAGTACAGTGTGTCATTTGGTTTTGTGATCAGATAAGCAGCAATTATGAGCAGTAGCTTTAACCAAATCTGATGAACAGAGCAGGTCAGATTATATGGGTCAGATTAGGGGGCAGAGGAAACACTCAGGATATCTGATAAAAATATAAACCAGAAATCACATTAGATGGAAAAAGGAGGACTTTGCTGAGCAGGGCAATTTTTAAAAGACACCATGAAATCCAGGACTAACTGTTAACTTTCAGATAACAATGCTAAGAGAGTAGAGGGAATAAAGTAAAATGCCAAGGCTCCCAAAAAGTGGCTGGACCAGCTGCCCTGATTCCAGGTCAGATACCTGAGCTACCAAAGCTCTAGGTAAATCCCACTGTGCAAAGGCAAAGTCCTCCACCAGCAGGACAATGTCCTGAAAAATAGCCCAAACGTGTCCAGGAGGAAGAGGTTTAGATTCACACCCTGAAACTGAAACTAGTAGCAAGTGAGTTCATTCGTACTTTGTTTTTCTAAACCAGCTAAGTATTTGACCCAGAATATCAAATCATACTCATCATTTATTCTAACGGAAACTGTTTCCCATCTACAAAATGCTTTATAGTAAATGAGATCTTGAGCCCATCTTGTATGATTCTACAAGAATCGAATTGTAGGAAGAATTTGGCACAATAAGCAGTTGGGGGCGGGGTGGGGGGGAATGTCCCAGAATTATTCACCATGAGCTGAGAAGCACAAACAGGTAGATGCATGTAAGAATAGCATTTAAATCAAAGGAGCTGACAGGCGAAGGGCACTCTGTTCTTCCCAGCCCACATTCAGAGCATATTCTGTTCTAAGAAACACATTCTAACAATGACGCTGATACAATAGAATGTTAACCAGCAGAGGGTGATCAGGCTGGTGAGGCATCGGGACTGTGTGTGCCATAAAGAACATCAGGACGGGTGGGAGGGTTAGGGAATACTAGTATTGATTTGGAGCTCTGTAAGATTGTTCTTCCCACAGACTTACCATCAGAAATGGCCTAGGAGTCCAAATCAGAGCAAGACGCTATGAATAAATGGATTACCCATCTTCTCCTAAGACACCACCAGAACTAATGTCAGCATGTCTCCACTCCCCATTTACCTTAGTCACCCGCCAAAGTCCAAGCTTCCAGGTCACCCATCATCAACAGACTCTTCTCTGCTTAGGACACTGTACACACCTGACTGGCCCAACCTTCCACCATTCCTGAACCATGCAAACTTTTCTACCATGTCCTATGGAACTCAGCAGAACCCCTCTACCCTCAAACACTTTGGAGTGTTTCCTCTTCTCTGTGCTTCTCTCGGTTACACCTGGATTCTCCTCAAGTGAATGATATTTTGTCCACATCCAACATATCACAATGCTGGAGATGATATAAGTATCCTTCTTCCTCAACCTCACACAAAAGCCAGTTCCCCTCCCTGATCCCACAAAAATTCAACTCTTTAAAGAATATGGCCTTGAGCTCTAGTGTCAACTACCTCTTCATTTTATTTTATTTTTTTAATCCTCATCTGGGGATATTGTTTCCATTGATTTTTGGAGAGTGAAAAGGAAGGAGGAGGAGGGGAGAGAGAAACTTCTGTGTGAGAGAGACACATCCACTGGTTGCCTCATGCATGCGCCCCCCAAGGCAGGGAGTGAACAAATCTCCATCCACCTAGTACCTGCACCCAGGCACTTGAAATGATTACATTAACACACAATAGTGCTGACTGGTTTCAACTTTATTTTTAAATATTTTTTTTATTGATTTTTTTTACAGAGAGGAAGCGAGAGGGATAGAGAGTTAGAAACATCGATGAGAAACATCGATCAGCTGCCTCCTGCACACCTCCTACTGGGGATGTGCCCGCAACCAAGGCACATGCCCTTGACCGGAATCGAACCTGGGACCCTTCAGTCTGCAGGCCGACGCTCTATCCACTGAGCCAAACCGGTTAGGGCTGGTTTCAACTTTTAAACTGGGGCCACAGGTGTCACCCATGTCTTGAGCACTACTTACCTCCAGACTGGAGTCTTTTGGCAGCAAAGGCAAATTTCTGAATTACCTAAGTGACTCAGCTCAGGTGAGTGAGAGTGAAAGAGAAACCGAAAATAATTATGGAAATAGGGGCCAGAGAAACACCCTAGGTCAGAGGTCTGCAAACTCATTAGTCAACAGAGCCAAATATCAACAGTACAACGATTAAAATTTCTTTTGAGAGCCGAAAACAGACTTCTGCACATGGGCCACGAAGTTTCAATCGCACTGTACGTGTGGGCCCGCACGTGGTATTTTGTGGAAGAGCCACACTCAAGGGGCCAAAGAGCCACATGTGGCTCGCGAGCCGCAGTTTGCCGACCACTGCCCTAGGTGATAAGACTGTGTCTGGAAACAAGCCAGTGTCTTTCCAGAACACTGATTTCTCCTAAAGCTGCTGCGTAATTTCCAGGTTCATCCGGCACTTTAACACCACGTTTAAATTTAACTTCGGCATGGTTCGTTCTTATTCTGTGACTAAAGACCTTCTGAGTCCTCTGTTTTGTATGTGCTGTTTTTCATAAAAGGAAATGGGGTGAGAAATGTTGAAATAACTCCACCCAGATGGTTAAAGCAATATAGAGTTGTACAGAATTAAACACACCTTAAAATAACCTGCTGGAACAAACAGCCAGAAGAGGGATTGCTGGGTCATATGGTAGTCCTATTCTTTATTTTTTGAGGAACCTCCATACTCTTTTCCACAGTGCCTGCATCATTTTGTGTTCACACCAACAGTGCCTGATGGTTCCAGTTTCTCCATAGCCTCTCCAACACTTGTCTTTTGGATTTTTTGTTGGTTTGTTTGTTTGTTTGTTTCTGTTTTTGTTTGATAATAGCCAACCTAATAGGTGGGAAGTGATATTTCACTGTGATTCGTGATGTGGAGCATCTTTTCATATGTCTGTTGGCCAAATCAGGATCTTACGGAGATATTAGCACTGATATGTTTACTGCAGCACCATTTATAATAACCACCCCGGGGGGGGGGCGGGGAAAAATTTTTAAAAAATAGCCACCCCTGGAAACAATTTAAATGTCCATCAACAAATGAGTGGATTATTAGAATGTGATACATACATACAGTGGAATACTATTCAGCCTTAAAAAGGAAGGAAATCCTGCAATATGCAACAACGTGGGTTACATGAATCCACTATATGAGGAAGCTAAAATATCATACTCCTGGAAGCAAAAAATAAAATTGTGGTTGCCAGGGGCTGAAGAGGGCAGGGGAAATGGGAAGTTGCTAGTCAATGAGTATAAAATTTTAGTTATGCAAGATGAATAAGTTCAACATAAATAACAATACGTACTGTGCAGTAAAAATCTGTTAAGAGGGAGATCAGATGTTAACTATTACCACTACATATATATATTTTTTAATTTTTTAAATTTACCTGACATTGGCATATTCTTCACATGACCTAATGATCAAGTGGTCCTTGGGCAAGTTATTTAACCTCTCTGGGTCTCCATTTCTTTCTCTGTAAAATGGAGCAATAATAGCACCTACTTCAGAAAAAGACAATGAGAATTAAATGACTCAAGTGCTTGAAATGGTGAAGGGTATGAGGAAAGGAATACACATGTTCATTAACTTTTATCATTATTGCTGTATTTATGCTGAGGAGTCACCAATAAGATAGAGAAACATCTTCCATAGGAAAGAAAAAGTCTCCCATGGTTTAGCCTACAGGTAAACCACCCACCCTTGTCTCCATTGAAGAGCTATGCACCAAAATGCTCTGGTGCATTTTTAGAACAGATACAGGATATTCCCCGTGACACATCACTACAAATGCATGGCTTACCTTTGTACTGATCCCTCTGTCAAGGTCCTAAGGGGCCTTAATGGGGCACAATAAAGGAAAAGTTGGCTGGGATTCCAGAATAAGTCAGATAAGTTGCTGAAGTGAGCAGGGAGAGAAGCATTCTGGGAAATCTTGAAACTTTGACAAAGGGGTAGGTGGACAGAAGGAAGTATTAAACTCTTTCTCACCTCACCCCTGAATCACAGAGGATGAAAAAGGAGTTGCTTATCAGAAATCTTGAGCTGCCTTCCTCCCAGCCTGCCAGAGGGATTGTGTTTAAACGGAAACATTTAAACTCTACTGCTTAAAACCCTTTCACACATTCTCATTTTTCACAATGCTCTCGATCAATATTTTGGAATGAGCGTGTTGGGGGAGGAAGTCAAACAGGATAAAGACGAGGAGTCCCTAGAGATAGATGGGACTTGCAGGGAGGACCAACCCCTTCTCACAAGCTACAATCTGGGATTTGCTCATTATTTTCTCACAAAAGCCTCACATTTTTCTCCTCCTTGCCCATTTCTCATCCCCAGAGAAATGGATCCCCTCAGGACAAAGCCAGAACCTGGTTCAGCCAGTCCCAGTCCCTCCCCTTTCCCACCTCAAGAAGCCAGTGAAAACCAGGCTGCTGAGTCAGAGCTCATTTATGAGTCACAGCTGCCGGGAGGACAGGAAGGTACAGAAGTGATGTCTTCCTGGGCCAGCACTGGGGATGCAATATCGCTTGGTGATTAGGAGCATGGTCTTCTGAGAACCCACGGTCAGGACTGGAGTCTCGACACTGTCAAGCTGTCAATAAATCTTTCTGAAGCTCAGTGTCTCATGTGCAAAAGGATGATAAGAGTACCTGCTTGAGAGTTGTTGCTATAATTAAATGTGATGTCTGGCACATAGTAGCTGCTCAATAAATGTTGGCTGTTATTAGTCATAAAACCTTAATTCTAGAAGCTAAAACTGCATCCTCCTTTCTCCCCTCTCCCATACAGGAGAATGAGCACAAACCTTTAGCTATGGTAAAAGTGAAAATAGTCTCGGGTGCCCTGGCTGGTTTGGCTCAGTGGATAGAGCATTGGCCCGCAGACTGAAGGGTCCTGGGTTCGATTCCAGTCAAGGGCACATGCCTGGGTTGCGGGCTTGATCCCCAGTGGGGGGCATGCAGAAGGCAGCCAATCAATGATTCTCTCTCATCATTGATGTTTCTATCTCCCTCCCTCTCCCTGCTTCTCTGAAATCAATAAAAATATCTTTTTTTAAAAAATAGTCTCAGGTGACTGGAGCACAGGAGAATTGAGACTTGGCACAGAGAGTGGGCCTGAAAGTCAGGCAAATCCTTGACATGCCGCCCTAACTGGTTTAGCTCAGTGGATGGAACAGCGGCCTGTGTACTCAAGGGTCCCAGGTTCGATTCCGGTCAAGGGCATGTACCTTGGTTGCGGGCACATCTCCAGTAGGGAGTGTGAAGGAGGCAACTGATTGATGTTTCTCTCTCATCTATGTTTCTAACTCTCTCTCCCTCTCCCTTCCTCTCTGTAAAAAATCAATAAAATATATATATATTTTAAAATTCTTGACATGCCATGCTAAGTCCTTTCAGGGCGAGGCTATTTGACTCATCCCTTTATCTTTAACAGCTCTAATGGAGTGCTTTGTATAGAGGCAGATTAAATATTAAATATTTGTGACATGAAAAAGTGAACATGTGAAATTACATTTACTCATGCTTAGCTGAGTCAGGTGGCCTGAAAAATGGTGAGAAGTCCCAGCAGATGGTACAGGCAGCGTTTAGCTAAGAAATTTACATCTGAATTATTGTTTCTTGTGTGATGAGCTCATCCGCTGAGTCAGAAACTGGTTTCCCGATGTTCCTGTACAGTCAGATGGCAAATGCTTGACTTACTTGCTTCCAACAAATTCTTAAAAGAAAAAAAAAAGTTATAAAAATAAAACATGTTCATTTTAGAAAATTTGGAACATATCCAAAATATATATAATAAAGACAGCTTAAATCCCTGTAATCTCTCCAGTTAATTATGTAATATAATATTTTCTTATGTCGTTGAAGATTCTTTAAAAGTATGATTTTTATTGATACAATTTTCTATTAATGCATACAACAAGCTATTTTCAATTTATTTAATCATTCCTCTGTTATTGGACATGTGGATGGTTTCCAAATATTCACTATACTCTTGTAAGTGTGTCATTAAATACATCTTTAATGATTTTCATACTTGGGAGTCCTAAAAATAATCTTATAAATCCTAAAAACATAAAAGAAGCCCAGAAAAGATAGAATAGCATGTTGATGTGGAATAGCTGACCAGTGGAAATCTGTAGATTCCTCTAAAAATAACATATCCCTAGCAGGTGTGGTTCAGTTGGTTAGTGCGTCGTCCTGTGCACCAAAAGGTGGAGGGTTCGATTGCTGGTCAGGGCACATAGCCAGGTTGTGGCTTCAATCCCTGGTGGGAGCATATGTGGAAGGCAACTTATCGATGTTTCTCTCTCATATCAATGTTTCTCTCTTTTTCCTTCTCCCTTCCTCTCTCTCTAAAATCAATTTTAAAAAATATCTTTGGGCCTGGCCAGCGTGGCTCAGTGGCTGAGTGTCGACCTATGAACCAGGAGGTCGCGGTTCAATTCCTGGTCAGGGCACATGCCTGGGTTACGGGCTCAATCTCATGCAGGAGGCAGCCGAGCGATGATTCTCTCTCATCATTGATGTTTTTCTCTCTCTCTCTCTCTCTCTCTCTCTCTCTCTCTCTCTCTCCCCCTTTCTCTCTGAAATCAATAAAAATATATTTTAAAAAAACAACAACAACAACCTATAAACCAGTCTGTGAAGTGGCAACTGTTTGAAAGCCAATCCTTAAAAATACAAACAACAACAAAATTTCCAGGCTAATTGCTTCAGCCCAGTAGGAATAGAAAATTGTGTGCAGTTATTTCTCATGTCCCTTTGGAAGTTTATTATATAAAAGATAATGACACACTCACCAGACCATACTTGACTGAATGGTATGTTTTCTCTTATTTGTAAATTAGAGGCCCGGTGCATGACATTCGTGCACTGGGGGAGGGGTCCCTCAGCCCTGCACCATCTCGCAGTCTAGGATCCCTCAGGGGATGTCCGCCTGCTGGGTTAGGCCTGCTCCCAGGGCAGGTGGACATCCCCTGAGGGGTCCTTAGCCCAGCTTCTGGCTGAGCAGCACTCCCCCTGTGGGATCGCACTGACCACCAGGGGGCAGCTCCTTCATTGAGAGTCTGCCCCTTGGTGGTCAGTGCACATTATAGTGACAAGTTGTTCCACCATTCGGTCAATTTACATATTAGGGTTTTATTATATAGGATTCTTTAATAAGGAAAAGGAAATTCTTTTTGTCTGACGTCAATTTGAACACCATAAAAATCAATTTGCTAGTTGTGTAAAATTGGTATCTAGCTTTCTATTTTCTAAATGTTTCTTCATGCTTTTTCAAATAAGTTATCATTTAACTGGCAAAATTATTTGCCCCCCAATACAATTAGAAAGGAAGAAGCTTTTGCAGGTGGCACACATACAAAAACAATTAAAATATCAAAAATGTATGGTGCAGATTTGATTAAAAGAGGACTACCACCTAGAGCAGGGATGGTGAACCTTTTTTCTGCAAAAGGCCATTGGATATTTATAACATCATTTGAGGGCCATACAAAATTATCAACTGAAAAATTAGCTTGCTATATTTGGTCAAATATTTAATTAACTCACCCCTAATTCCTTGGCAGGGCCAGACCTAATTATTTGGCAGGCCTTATAAGATCCTCGGGCCAGACGTTCCCCACCCCTGATCTAGAGAAAGAAAATCATCTGTATATGAACAGTTTCTACTCAATGCTGGTGACATCTCACCTAAAAGAATGATTTTACTCCCACCAAGTACTCTTAAACACCAGATTAATCTCCTCTGTGTCCACTCTGAAGAGTTGAGTCCCTTTCTAACATTTTAGGCAGCATTCCTTTTTCTGTAATCAGTCATTCTTTCAACTCACATATTTCAGAAAAGTTATCTGTACAAAATTATCAAAAGAAAGTGAGTTATAGTCGGGTCCTCACCCCGCTCTAATTGAGCCAGAGTGACAAATGTTTCACTCCTGTAGGGGTTTTTCCATCTCTCAGAGCAGTATCATGGTTTCCACTAAATGGTTTGGACAATCAAGGCACTCTGATATCTGGGATCTTCCTTTCTATGTTTTCCAAAATAAAACAAAATGCCACTGCCATCCCAGTTAGACACAACAAGCACCATTCTAACGATTTCAGCATGCCATTTTTAAATACAAGCAGCCCACAGGGAACAGCACATAATAACATCACCCTCCTCCTCTCACCTCCCACGCCCTTCTTAAGGCATGAGACACCAAAGAAAGTGAACAAGTGGTAAGCCGATTTAAGAAATTGTGGGTGACATTTGAAACCTGTCTGAGGATGCTTCTAAAAACTGTCAACCATGGAAAACATTGGTTTTATCTGAAATGTCATGGCTCTTAGAATCTGTATTAGCCAGTTTTGCACTTAATCGTATTGCTAACTAATACTGTTAGTTCTTTTCACAAAGAAATCTTTACATTTATTGTGAAATAAACCATTGGACCTATCAACCTAAAGGGTTCTTGCAATAAATTTAATCGATCACTGTTAAAGATTTAATTAGAAGTACTTGGTGCTTTGTACTCTGCTGTCTGAAAATACCTTTATACTTGTTTTATTATCTGTCTCCCACACCAGAATGAAAGTTCAGTAACTTCAGGGACTTTTTAAAAATCTTTTATCTTTTCTTCTGCTTTCTCTACTGCACCTAGAGTATAATAATGGGCGCTCAATAAATATTTGTTGAATGAATACAAATGTGCCAGCAACTAGCCAAATGTTTTTTGTTCCCTCTAGAAAGCCCCCTGAGAGTCTCTCTGGTGGCCATAAAATCCCAAACTGCTTCTACCGGAGTCGCTATAGCATTGCCTTATGTCGCTGGGACAGCAGTTCACTAACAAACTGCCTCCAAGATGTTCCCATGACTACAGTTTGCTTATGTCATCAAGGTTATCCCTCGAGGTACTCACAGTATTCCTTTGGTGCAAATCTAAGACATGTACACAAGGTAAGATTTCGACCAGCTGGCAACTCTTTGAAGCCTTTACAAGCTTTTAAATTATGATGTTAAAACCAAGAATGAACAGTTATTCTGACACAGATTGGGTTACCCCATTGTCTAAAATATGAGCACCAGCAGGTGCACAGGGGAAATGCTGAGCACAGCTGGGTATTCTTGAAAGCAGAGCCAAATGGAGATTTTTCTGTAGGTACAGTCAGCCTGGAAGTGAAATTAGCATTTTATCTCTCCCTCTCTCTGCCTGCACAGATACTCACAGATGCAGCAGTGAGATGAGGGCATCAGCTGGGTTTGAAGTTAGACCTCCGCTCAAACACCAGCTCAGTCACCAATTTGCATTGTGAGTTCAAAGCAACTCACTTGTCCTCTTTGAGCCTCAGTTTTAGTATCTGTATTGCAGTTTGCCGTGTAAAATGGCATGTGCAGAGGACCTAGCACAGTGCTGGCCCCAGTGGGCATTTGCTAACTCGAAGCTATAAAGGGGTGGAAGGAGTTAATGCAGCAATAATAGCCAGGTGGGAACCACACCAACGTGTCCGACTGCTGCCAGGGGCTCCTCGGGCCCAGATTCTCCGTTTTCTAGTTCCTCGAGATTAAGAGACCTTCTCTAGTATCAGACAAAGAACCCTTCCTATTAGTGGTCTCATCAAGGGCATCTTGACAGGCAGATAGCAGAGATCAAAAGGAAGTTTTAAAGTGGAAGAAGCTTGAAACTAAGATCCATGTCTCCACTTCATTGTGGCCAGCGCAGGGTGACCAACTATCCCATTTTGCCCTGGACTAAGAAAGTTCCTGAGTCATTGGAGGCATCAAAGTCATGACAGTCTCGTGCAAACTTGGGATGACTCATTGCCCTACCAGCATCTTCTCAAGGTAGAGCAGGTGGCCTGGTCACATGGAGCCTAACAGGTGGCACTATTTTTAAAAAATATATTTTTATTGATTTCAGAGTGGAAGGGAGAGGGAGAGGGAGAGGGAGAGAGAGATAGAAACATCAATGATGAGAATCATTGATTGGCTGCCTCCTGCACACCCCACACTGGGGATCGAGCCCACAACCCAGCATATGCCCTGACCAGGAATCGAACTGTGACCTCCTGGGTCATATAGGTCGACACTGAGCCATGCTGGCTGGGCATGGTGGCACTATTTTATTAACATTATAATGATTAAGACTTTGCAATTACAAGTTTCCTATAGGTAATACTGGATATTGAAATGAGAGTTTCATTTCACTGCAGTTTACCCAGGCTGTTAAGTACTTTGAGAAGCTTTCCTCAATTCTCTTTCAGTCACTATTTCTCTTCTCTCTTCTTCCGATCAAGACTGTGCCCTACAAAGTTACCAATGGTCCCATCCTTAGAGTATTATACTACTAATTCCCATTTGAAGTAATTATATCACTGAGACTCAAAGAAATATTTCTGAAGTGACTTTTAATTAACCCCAGCAGAAATAAGAATAGAGACTCTAAAGAAACAAAATCTGAACCAGGCATGGACTACTGATTCTCTGTAATATATGACATTCTCTTTTCCGTCTGAGTTATTCAAAATATCCTGTCCCACTGCCATAAAAAAATGTACTATCAGCCTTACTTCTCTTAATTACTATGGCGCAATAAAACATTTGAAACGGGGTGGTTTCATTTATACATGGCATATACAGTTGGTTGTGCAACAACAAAAAAATAGTGTCTTAAACTTTAATGCTACTGACAGCAGCCAAAGTAACAATTTTAGAGATAATTATTGGGCTGTATTTACATCTATTAGCAATATCTATTTTCTGACCTGAAACGTTAAGAAATCACCTATTTTGTATCTTCAGTTACCACCTGACTAATTTTCTTCCTCACCTTTTCTGCTCTGCATTCCCTAGACCCACCCCCTTACCCTTTGGTCTCTTGACCTTTTTCATTACTCACTTCCTGTCTCAGGTGAACTTCCAGCCTCAGGCAGAGCTGTGAGTCTGCAAGTCTGTTTTCTCCATCTCCTCCCTCTACCCCTCCCTTCTTACACCCTCTTGACTTGGAGCCATTGTTCCAAGAACTTGATTTCTCCTCACAGCTAAGAAAATTCTGGGAAAATTTGGGGTCGCATTAACATATGATTTGTGAAAACTAACATTTTGCCCAAAATGTACCTTTTATTTCATTATAAAAAAGGGTTTATGGAGCTAGTTAATAATGGAGTGATAAATTACAGAAATAGTTATCCTACTTTACACTGGTAATATAATATTTTATATATAACACATATAAAATATAATGCATTTACTATATAACCTTCTAAAGTTGGCCAAGGTAATTTTTCAAAGCACTGGCAGTATTTTTCTTATCTTTATTAGCAAAGTTATAATATCTGTTGACATTCATAAATAAGATTACATTTTCATACAGTGTTTGGGTATTACAGTATTCATTACACCAGGCTTATAATGTTTCAATTTTATTAAGTATGATTTGCTCGACCACTGGTGAAAAGAAACCAAAATTGTCACATGCACCTAAACCTTTAAGAAACATTGCAACTAATAACGCGTGATGCCTTCATTGATTCTTTTATTTTTCACCTAATACAGGTCTCCCCTGCTTTTTGAAAATTCACATTACACCACTTTGCTTTCATGAAAGACCTCCATTAGTACCTCTTTTTGCTGACCCAGAGAAATCTGAAGAGGATTTTCACTTTTATGTAAAAGGGCCAAGCGAAAATAGTGTTCTGCCAAACGTTTGGCAGGGAGGCTTCTAGAAAGAAGCAGTGCACACCTGAACATGAGAGGGGCCCTGCCGAGCTCCTTCTCAGGAACCGCACACACTCAGCATCTCAGTCCAAAGGCGCCAGGGCGCTGACCATGTCTGTGAGCATGCGTGCTTTATCTCTGTTGATTCTGTGCATCCGTTAGGAAGATGAGACCTAAGGTATCAGAAAAGTGCAAGAGAGCTGGTAAGGGTGTTAGCTTAATGTAAAACTGGACATAATTAAGCACATTTGACTTAGCAGGATGTTTTTGGGGAACACTCAAAAGATTTTTCCATGTAAATGAGTGGTAATTGCTTTCTTGCTTTACACCATATTGGCTTACAAAAAGTTTCACAGAAACACTCTAATTTCGGCTACTGGGGAAACCTATATCCCATAAATCTTCAGTGCCTACACGTTTATAGAACCAATCCCAATGAGAAGGGTAGAAATTCAATAAAACCATTAGCTTAAAAGGGCGGGGCAATGACAAAGGAGATAGGTCATGCTATTTGGAGAATCCACTTGTATTCAATAAGAAACTAGTTTGCCTGATTTTATATCCCCAATTGGCAATTTGATAATGTTACCCTAAAATTATTGTTTAAAAAGCAGAACTGGAAATTAAATGACAAGTTTTCATTCAATATGTCATGAAAATATTTTGTTATGACAAATTTATTCACACTGAAGGAGTATTAGGAGAGGAGTGAATAAGCCAAAACAAAGTAAATTTTAAAAGAAGAATATTATTTGGCTTTGGAAATTGTACCGATACCTATAGATTTTCCTCAAGATATTGGAAATAAGGGAAATAAGACTGCTCTCTGAGAGCTAAACTTTAAGATCACATGCAATGGATAAGAGCACAAGCAAGCCAAGTCATCTTTCACACACAAACCGGCCTGGCTTGACTGTAAGTTGATTTTTATTGAAAGAATATTAGTAAGAGGTTTGGGTAGCCATGGAAACAGAGAAAGGAGCACACAGGGGCACCATGGACCAGTGCTATCAAGGAGAGAGGGAGCCCAAGTCAACAGCACAGCACGATGTCCCTGTTGTATTGGAGATCAACGTGAAATGTTGAGTATTTCTATCTTTGGGACAAAATCATCCTGTCATAGAGATAGATGAATCAGGAACAAGCTATACCACATATCTCCACTCCTTCCAAATCTGTGCTCATCAAGCAAACTTCTGATTAATGCCTTTGGTTTCCTGGAAGTTTATATAGAAAATGCACTGGCTTTTCAGTCTTTAGTATTCAGGTATATAAATGATGGCTCTTGGAAATTAATCAATGAATATTCTGGTTGTATTAACATGTATTGTTTCATGACCTTGATTAACGTAAGCTCATCTGAATGCTGGAGCTGCTTGGCATTGCTAAAGGAAGATATTTCTGAGACTAAGACAACCTAGACTGGATCCTGGAGGGCTGTGGAAAATTCACCAAAGTAATGCTTCCCTGTGCTCTTGGTGACAGTCAGCAGGCATTCCCCCTGCCCATGACCCTATAGCAGCCAAGATTTTATATCCTATTTTTCTATTTCAAAAGACCACTGATATGGGGGTGGCGGGAGGAGTGCTTGTGATTTACCTCTGTTAATTATGTTATTTATTCTAACATTGCTACAGTGACAATTCTACGACCAGATTGATGGGGAAGACAGTTCCGACCAAAAGAAGTGGCAGGAAGTCTTTGGATTTAAAATATACCATAGATTCTAGAACATGGACAACAGTGTGGTGATTCCTGAGTGGGGGCAGAGAAGGTGGAAGAGGGTATGGGGGGATAAATGGTAGTAGAAAAAATATATACCATAGATAATTCATCAAATAGACAAGGTTACCGTTTTCTACACATATACCATATGTTTAAACACAATATTATAATTATTGTCTCTCACTTACAGATGCCCTCACCTCTTCACATTAAACTTGCCTGGAAAAACCCAGCACGGAGGAATCTTACTATCTGTCTTCTCTATAGCTGTATCAAAGAGCTGACCACTGCTGGAGAAATCATATAAACAAACTGAACCGCATAGTTTACATCCATAATCAGAGGCTTCCAAAGTGCTCTCTGCAGAGCGAGCCAGTCCTACAGGGCTCCTCACACTAGGTTTACTTTTTCACCCACTGAGGTAACTTTTGGATCCTCTCCTCCTCACACACACTCAGCCCTCCCAGCAGAATACCTTGTCCCCTACTTCACTGAGAAAAGAGAAGCCATCAGTGTCCCCACCGTCAAATATCATCAAACGTCCCCAGAGTTGTACCTATTTCTCCTTCAAAGGAGAATCCTGGATCAGCTCTGTTTTCACCCTCCCATGGATTTGCCTCCTTTAGATACCATCTCTCTGCTACGTTATTGCTGCCCACCTCCTTCTTTTGGATTATTCTCATCATCATACAAACATGATCTACCCTCTCTAATACTTTAGAATGTCCCTCTTTAGTCCACATTCCCTCCAGGCACTACTTTGTTTCCCTAGAACAGTGGTCGGCAAACTCATTAGTCAACAGAGCCAAATATCAACAGTACAACGATTAAAATTTCTTTTGAGAGCCGAAAACCGACTTCTGCACATGGGCCACGAAGTTTCAATCGCCCTGTACGTGTGCTCCCGCACGTGGTATTTTGTGGAAGAGCCACACTCAAGGGGCCAAAGAGCGGCATGTGGCTCGCGAGCCGCAGTTTGCCGACCACTGCTCTAGAACAACTTCCAATCTGGAAAGACTTGTTTCTCTAGTCTTCTGTTTCTCAACATCTATTTTGCTCACTACCCTATGGCTTTCTGACCTCAGGGATCCACCAAAATTTCTTGCAAAAGACACCAGTGACCTACCTCCACATTGCCAAACACAATGGGCACTTGTGGCTCCTTCTTCACAGGATTGACCTCTCAGCAGCATTGAACATAGTGGATTGCTCACACCTTGTAAAACTCTCCTCTACTGGCTTTTGTGACATCACCCTCTTTGGGGTTTCCAGTTCTCTGGTTTCTCCTTCATGTTCGTTGCTAAGCGCTCCACCTGCACCTAACCTCTCAATGTTGTTGTTCTTTAGGTCTGGCCCTTTTTCCCTCTTTTCCCCACCCTGTCTCTGAGAATTTATCATTTCCCACCATTTTTAAACACATGCCTATGGAGCCGAAATCTCTGTCTCCAATACCAACTCCCCTCTGAGCGCTAGACATGCATGTTGCTGACACACTTAACCTACAGTTGGACATTGCATGAACATCTCAGATTTAACATGTCCACATTTTAATTCTTCCTTTTTTTTTAATATTTAATTTTTATTGCTCTACCATCCAAATTGTTTTCCTTTCCTCTCCCATCTCCATAGTCTCTATAAATGTCAGTCATCCACCCAGCTGTTCTAGCCATTAATCTACACGTTTGTCATTGACTCTTCAATTCACACTCCCCACCACCCATTTAGAAGCGATCAGCTCATACAAGAAAGTATATTCTAGCTCCAAAATATGTACCAAACCTGTCTACTTCTCTCCATCTCCACTCCCTCTATAGTGCTCAGGCACTTTATGGCATAAGGAGCATTTCTCTGGTCATTAAATAATATTCTGAATTTAATGGTTTCAAAAATATTACATAATATGGATGTTTTATAATGCCTTTATCTATGTCTTTATCAACGGCAGGTTTTGGTATTATGAATACTGACTATGTACCTTTCTGAAAAAAACTATCACGATATTGTCAAATATCAAGATTAAAGATGCTTCCTAGTTTAATTTTGATACATACTGCCAAACTGTTGTGAAGGATTTCACAAACATCACCACCCCCTACAAGAGGGCTCTCTTCCGTGAGGCAAACCCACGGTCTTCTGCTTAAAAGTCCCTCCGCCCAGCAGGTGGCGACGTCGCCTTCCGCCGGGGTTGCGCCGCCACGGCGGCTTCACGTGGTGCGGCCGTCTGTGCGCCGAGGGCGGTCCTGCGGAGATTGCCTTACGTACGCCGCGGCATGACGTCATACGTAGGGGCTGGCTAGCCGCCATCTTGCTTCTTTTTCTCGCTCGCTCTCTCCCTCTCGGGCGGCAGCGAAAGTGCTTTGGCGGTTTGTCCATCCGCAGCTGCGGCTCGGCCCGTCGGGTGGTCCTTCAGCCACCTGCTTCCTGGGGTCAGAGCTCGCGGGGACCCTCGAAGTGCACACACACACACTCGGCTCGACACCCTGGCCGGTAAGGGAAGCAGCGCGGGCGGAGGAGCCGTGATCAACGCGGGCCCCACCGGGGCGGGCGGGCGGGCGTGGGAGCGCCCCGACACTGGGGAGCCGCGTGGAGAGGGCCTGGGTTCCGGGCATCCCCTCCCTTCTCTTTGGCGACCACCCTCCTCCGGGCCTCGCCAAGTCGCGGCCTCCTGATCGGGGAGCGAGAAAACGGAGTCAGACCCGCCCCATGTGGTCTGCAGCGGGAATTCCGGATCCGTCGGCCTCTCCCACCCGCCCCGGTTCGGCCCGGCGGGGGAACGGCGCGCGCGGCCGGGAGGCGAAGGGGGTTTCCATCCTGCGGGATGGGCGAGGGTCGCGATCTCCCCTGCGTGAGGCGTGCGTCCCCCGCAAACAGCTCCAGGCTCCTCCGGGGCCTTTCCTGACCGTCTCCTGTGCGTGTGCAGTGCGGGTGGAATGGCAGGAAGCGGGGTGCGGGGGACCCGAGGTACAGCCCTGGGTCCGGGAGAGGCGCGCTGGGGAACCGGGACCAACCCTCCTTTCGCTAGCGACGCGCTGCCCCAACTCCAGCGGAGGGTTCGCGCAGGCTTTCGCACCCTAGGCCTCCCTCCGCTGACCTGCGGGGTCAGTTCCCCTCTGCAGCTCCCCGCTTGGAGATAGCATCGGAGTTATCGGTGCTACGATCCAGGCCCCCATTATGGGACTTGAAGAAAGGGGCGGGAGAGCCAATAGGATCACTGATAAATTCTCCTCTGCGTGAGGGGAATGCGTCAAATTCCTGTAAAGGGATGTGTATTTGCTTTGACTTGATTTTTGAGATATTTTTTGGAGATAACCCTACGTGCTCGTGTGCTGGCTTCTGGAGCTACCCGGATATCCGCATTGGCTGATCCAGGAGCGTAGGCTCGGAGATTCTTACCCCGCTAGGGTACTTGAAATCGTACCGAGGCTGCCCTGCTGTAAGATTTCATTTGGAATGCACTAGAAGCGTCAGGATCCTTGGCTAAGGGCTCGGTAGCTTGTTTTCCTGCAAATAGAAAGGATAGGGTGATACATAAGCGCCCACCAAGCCTACCTCCGGCGTTGGTTAAAAGAAGATTTAACCTTTTCTGTGGGTAATTAAGATGCTGCTCCGACTGGAGCCATTTTTAGGTGTGTGTCTCAGATGCACTGCAGCATCTTTTCTGACCCAACTCCAATGCATTGATCCACTAAAAACAATTAGGCATAGGTTAATTTGAGTTTTATCTTAAGCATGTCGTCAAATAGTAAGTCTCTCCTTTTCTGTAAGAGGATTTTCAGAACACAGGCTTTTTACTTTTTTCTGTTTTGGTCTGATGAGCTAATATATGTGGCTGCTCTGCCTTCCACCGTTAGTTGACCTTTTCCTGTGTACTGAGCACAGTAATCAGCTCTTTATACACATTACCTTTTTAAATCTTACAGCAAGCCCTGTCAGGCTTGCTGTTGTCATCATCCCCATTTTACAGGTGAGAAAATGAAATCTAAGAGATGAAAGCAGTTTGACCAAGGTCATACAGCAGTTATTGGTGATGCTGTATAGATTCAGATCCAGACTGTCTGAACCCAAGGAGATCCTAAACCATCAAACTGCCTCCCTGCCTTATAATTTTATGAACTATGGAAATTAATAAGATACAGCATTATTAACCTATTTTCTTATGTTTGATTTCAGTATAGGTGTAAAAAATGGATTATAGCTACTTTAGGGATGGGGTGCAAGCTAATTTTTATACCTTTTTTATTTCAAGGACAGTCCAGTAAAACTAACTACAGTATGGCAGATACAATTTTTAGGTTTCTGGACTCTTACTGATAAAATATTTCCTCCTCTTTAAAATGGAAATGGTGATGGTAATAACAGTACCTCCCTGGAGGGCTTGCTGTAGGATTAACAAAGATAATGTATGTAGAGGGTTTATGACTGTGCTCAGTACCTAGGAAAAGGTCAAAAGTAGTGGAGGGTGAGTGGCAGAATATTGATAGAAGATACTATCTCCCAAGCAGTAAGTAATCTACATTTTCTCAGAATGGTAAATATTCTTTGGAAAGTTGAAGAAATAGATTTCATGTCCTCTTTTTCTTCCTTAAGGCTGTTTCTTCACACTTCCATATTGGATTTTGTTTCTTAAAGATTTCTTCTTCATGCTGTACATTCGGTAACCCTGGAATCAGAATATTACCCATAGCTGAAATACAGAAGTCCTGGCTTATTCCTGCCCCTGTCTCTGCCTAACTCTACTCCATCTCACCTTTCTTACTGGTAAAATGTCTTTGAAGATTATAGTGTTATGTCCCTCTTTCCCTCTGAGTGGTTTCCTCCCACCCCCAAACACTACTTCAATTTATAAGTCAGTTGGGTAACTTGTACAAATATTTATACCATATTTGTGTAAGAACTGATCATTGATATTTGTTACACAAATTGGTACAGAACCCTATTCTTCCAGCGTACAAGATTTAAAAATCGTCTGACTTGAGTTATACCTAATACACTTTCAGTAAATCGAGACTTGTCACCTTATAAATAGGGTAACACAAAGAAAGCTTATCTCAGTCTGTTAACTGTTGCTTAGAAGTCTTCACATTTTAAATTTCTCAGTATTGCAATTGATGCATCCGCCAGGACATCTTTGTGGGTAAAAGTATTCTCTAGAGAGGTTAACTTCAGTGAATTTTCTATTGTGTGTTTTTTTTACCAACCTCCAGAAAGACTAAATATATACTGATCTTTTAGTAGTTGTATTTCTAGTAGTTATTTTGACCAAATGCTAGTCATGGTTTCAGGCTTGTGTGTGCACATATTTGTTCACAAATCAGATTAAACCAGGGTTGTTACTGAGTTTCAACACTTGTCCAGTTGGGAGATAGAAACTTTGATATGGTTAGCAGATACCTAGAGTCTAAACACAAAATAACAATACAATTACTGTCAATGTAGTGTAATGTACACTCACCCCTATGGTGCTGCTGGTGCTCTGCATTAAAGAAGGATGGAGTCTAATCAGCATTTATGGAGCATAGTTAGTATTGAAAACACTAATGGGTATTATTTATATAGCATTTTATCGGGTAATTTTCTGTTTACTTGTTTGTATTTCAGTACTGATCTGTTTTCCATTTCTACACTGTTTCCGTGTCCCCACCACATTGTATAGTGGTTGGCATATGCCTAGAGTTCATTATAGGTCATTGAATGAATGAGATTAGGAAACAGAACAATAGACCCACAACTGAGGTTCAGCTGATGAATGTTTTAGTGGAGCAAAAGAATACCCTGTCATTTTTCCCCCTTTATGAACCCACGAGAACAGTACAGAGCTTTCAAATAGCTTATGTACTATGCATCGTGAGATTTCTTTTCATTTTTGCATCAGAGATTCTTTTAATTTTATAAGGCCCAGTGAATCAGAGGAAAATAGCTTTTGGGTCCCACTGCCAAGGTATTCACAGTCTTAAGGGTTATGAATAATAAAAGTTATTGTGTGATATTTTATTTTATTATTATTCGTACCAGAAGATAAAAATAAGGGTTCTACAAATAGGTAAGGGAAATTTGGGGCAGAAAATCCACATATGGAAAATTGCCTGTAGTATACATTGAGTGCTCAATTGATTACAAGTGAAGGCATGATGGCCAGAAGAGATCAAGAATAATTGTAAATATTAATATTTGTTGAGCACTTACCATGCCATGCACTGAGCTAACAACATTTTGTACATTATCTCTTTCAATCCATATAGTAAGCCTAGGAGGTGGATTATTTTATTCCCACTATATATGTGGGATTTAAAGAGATTTAAATAATTTGTTCAAAATTACTTAGCTAGTAAGTGGTATTCAAATCATTGATCCAGAGTCCAAGTGCTTAATTTCTATGCTACATGGATTTCCCAGTGGCGAGTATTTCTCAACCAAGTCATTCACAATTTTTGCTTTATCTTCAAACCATATGTCTGTTAATATCTTTCTTTAATTCAATTAATTGTCTTTTAATTAAAAGAAAAATTTACATGATTATTTGGTTTTACAGTTTTCCCCCCAACATGTTTTAAAATAAACGTAATTTTGAATATTCCTCTGTAGACCACTTAAAATCGTTAAAATATACCATCAGTAGTCTTGTATTCCACCCTTTGGGACAATGTAACTGCTGAGAAGTGAGTGCTGGCCTGATGGGCTCAAGCAACAGTTGGAATTGATGAAAGCCAGAAGTGATTAAGCCTAGAAAGAAATAGATTCGTCAAACAGAAAATGGCAGCATTACGGGAATACAGATATAAATTAGAGCCTTAACTGTATAACTGGGGCAAACATTTCCATGATAACTGCAAAGTGGAGTGGTTTGATTTAGACAAATGTAACAGTATGCTTAAAATAATCTGTGGCAAGAAGAGAATAAGAAGGAAGTCAGTGGAGAAATAAGGATGGATGAGAATAATCTGAAAAAATGGGATTATTAGCCAAATGTAGCAGAGTTCAGAATAACGTATGAGAAGTGGCCTTTGGATTTGGCTTAGAAATCCTTGGTGACCCTAAAAGAATTTAGGTCAAATGAGGATGAAAGGTTAAGCAAGGAGGGCTAAGTAGTGAGACCTTTTGATTTTTAGGTGTATTGAATACTCAAAATGAGCTCTAGATTAGGAGTTGAAAAACCTAAGTTTAGTCAGCTGTTAACTTTGGGGGCAAGTGACTTGGCTTCCTCGGGTGTTAAATATATTCATCTGTGAAGTAAGGATAATACCTGTTTCCCCTATCAAAGCATTTTTGCATAGATTAAATGTGTTTCCGTATAGCTTTTGAATTTTAGAGAGGAAGGGAGAAGAAGAGAAAGAGAGAATCATTGATCAGCTGCCTCCTGCATGACCCCCACTGGGGATCAAGAGCCTGCAACCTGGGCATGTGCCCTGACTGGGAATTGAACCCAACAACCTTTAGGAATGAGGGATTATGCTCAACCAACTGAACCACACCAGCTGGGAAAATGTGATCTTAAAAATATTGGTGCCGAAACCAGTTTGGCTCAGTGGATAGGGCATCGGCCTTTGGACAGAAGGGTCCCGGGTTCGATTCTGGTCAGGGGCATGTACCTTGGTTTCGGGCACATCCCCAGTAGGGGGTGTGCAGGAGGCAGCTGATCGATGTTTCTAACTCTCTCTTTCCCTTCCTCTCTGTAAAAAAATCAATAAAATATATTTAAAAAAATATTGGTGTCACCATATTCAGAATTACCAAGTGATTGATTAGAAATGGAAGTGACCTTAGAAGTTAACCAGTTCAATCTCTTACCCAAAGCAAGAATTATCTTGAAAACTACAGACCCGGTGCACAACATTAGTGCACTGGAGGGGTGTGTGTCCCTCAGCCCAGCCTCCGCCCTTTCACAGTCTGGGAGCCCTCAGGGGATGTCTGACTGACAGCCACCACTGCTGTGCTCTGACCACCAGGGTGCAGCTCCTGATTGAGCATCTGCCCCCTGGTGGTGAGTGCGTGTCATAGCTACCAGTCATTCCGCCATTCGGTTGATTTGCCTATTAACCCTTTTATTATATAGGATTATTATATAGGACTAGAGGCCCAGTGTGCGAAATCGCACGCGGTAGCCTGCCGCTGCTTGTAGCCCTGCCCACCTACCTGCCATGCTCGCAGCCCTGCCCACCTGCCTGCCTTGCTGTGATAGGAGCCTGTGGGCCGCAGGGGAGGGATGGAGAGGTGCTCAATGCACCTCATTGTGACGGGTCGTTTGGTCATCATGGGCACTGGCTCTTTATATATATAGATATTTCTGACAGAGGCTTATCTTAACTTTGCTTGAATACATCTGGTGACCAGAAGGATACTATAGTCAACCTTTAACATTCATATCTTACTTAAGAGCTTCCAAATTTCCAGATATTTGAACATTATAATAGCACTCAAACCCCCTCACTTTCTCTTTACTTCCCATCATCTGCACTAGGATTTGGCTTATTTTTTTTTTTGTGTGTGTGTGTGTTTTTTATATTTATTGTTGTAAGTATTACATATGTCCCCTTTTTCCCCCCATTGACCTCTTCTAACCCATCACCACCACCACCCCAGACCTTTACCACCCTGTTGTCTGTGTCCATGGGTTATGCATATACATATGCATACAAGTTCTTTGGTTGATCACTTCCTACCCACCCACCCTTCCGCCCCCTTCCCTTTGAGGGATTTGGTTTTCTTATTAGTTTTTTTTTCCTGTGTGTGTGTTTTAAAGTAACAGTTATCAGTCATATATCTCTAAAAAATAAAACAAACCCTTGGGGAGGGGGTATAGCAAGAGAGATAGGGAGGAAAGCGTTTATGTCCTAGAAATTTATACCCTTCTTTCAGATTCCTCATGGCATTGGATGCAAATTTTGTGCCTCAGCAAAATTACAAACCATTTCATTTCTCAGCTCTTTGGGTTATTTGTCAAATTGTGAAAATAGAGAATGTTAGGATTTTTAGATATCTTGTTTACCTATGGATTAATTGAACAGTTAAAAAGTTTTCCTTTGTATCCAGTGTGAAAAACCCCCACAAAATTTATGGAACTTGGACCGTTCTAGATCAGTGCATTAGCTTTCTACTCAAGTAGCAAATTTTATAAAGCACTGCTGTCACAATTTTGTCATTGGCTCTCCTGTGTCATATTAGCAGGCCGGTTTTGTATTCTGTACTTAAGAAATTTAATTTAAGGCTGTATAATGATTCTGTCTAATTTACTTCTCCCTAGCATTCCAAGACCTTTCTAAATCTTAGTTATTGAATGCATGTTACTCTTTCAGATGTATATGTCATGTGATGTCTGCTTGCCAAGTCTTCATGCAAGTTTTTGACAAAACACTTTGAAAAGGATGGGGTCCAATATATTAACTACTCTGGCCACATTACTTTTAAGTATAAAACAATGTTCAAGCTCAAATATTCTATAATTCTCATTTGTGTTGGATTTATTTAAGGAGTGTATAAAGACTAGTACTTTGATTAATGAATGTGTTTAAAATCAAGTGGGAGAGCCCTGGCTGGTTTAGCTCAGTGAATAGAGCGTTGGCCTGCCAATCGAAGGGTCCTGTGATCAATTCCAGTCAAGGTCAGGAAAAATGGCTCTGTGAAGTTGGGAAAAGTAACATGTTTGGGAGAGCAGATGAATTTTTATAAAAAGAAACTTTTTCTTTTTGAATAATTTTAATCTTATAGAAAAATTGTAAAACTCGTATAAAGAATTCCCATGTTCCTTTATCCCTATTCCCTGATTGTTGGTAGCTTACCATATTCTCTGTGTACATGTACATATGCCATATGCAAGTATACTTAGTCACATATAGTATGTGTAAGCCCTGTCATCACCTGGAACCTTAAATTCAAATCCAAGTTCCCATGCCTCCACTTTTCTCACATAGTCCATTTTCTCCTATTATATATAAGAAGTGAATAAAGCAGTCCATAGAAGCTTGACTCAATAAACATCCAGTAATTAATCCTGTTAGAACTTTTATTCATCCTTATTGAAATTGCCAGTCCTTTCTGCTCTCCTCTTTATTCTCTTCCAACTTTTCTCTTCACATTCTGACTTAGACCTCCCAGGAATGTTCCTCTGACCAATAATCTCCTGGCAGTATCCTCATCTCCCTTGCTTTTCTTTACACCTGTCTGGTACAGCTCTCCTTATTCAATGCAGCTGCTGTGTGCTTCCCACCACTCCCCACCGGACATCGAGAAGTTCTCCAACCACACAGACTGCAGAATACTAAATACTCTGCCCTCCAGCTTCTGCTGGGATTTCAGTACTGCTTGTTCAATACCTGGTTTTCCTAGTGGGATTTCCTCCCAGTTCTTTGCAAACCTTTTTCAGTCTTCTCATATTACCAAACTGTTACCTCCACTCTGTTGATGAGGACAGCATGCCTCTTTCATTTGTTTCTATTAGTGTCAAAAACTTTAAGATGTTTTATTCTATAGACAATTAAAAATGTATGTCTTAAAATTGTAGCTTGAAAGAAAGGTTTGGGAATTATCCTTACTGAAGAATGAACAATTGATGAGATGGCCAAAGGTGAAAGCAGAGAGAGAGAGAGAGAGAGAGAGAGAGAGAGGGCAGCAGCATTTGTATAGAGGGGTAGAAAAAAAGGAGACCGCAAGCTGCAGAGTCCCAGAAACCAAAGCAAATGCTTTACAAAGAAGCTATTTACTTTTTATATTTGTACATGATAACTATTATTACTTAGTAGATATACTTCCTTTACTTGTTCAAGAAGACATTTGTGGAGTGTGTACAGTATTTTCATCTGGAAATGGGTTGCGCTTTTTAATGTTAAATTTTTAAATCAGTGGGACATTGTACTGTATTTGCACTGTATTTTCCAAAGGACCTAAACTCTCAGCCAAAAAAATAAGGAAAAAGGATATAAACACAGCCTGGGTGGATATTTAGAAGTTCATCATGGCCAGAAATGTAATTCTCATTTAATTGAATTTGGCAAATTGGCAACCTGTGAGTTTTTTTGTAAAATATATCCTACCTAATAAAATAGTAATATGCAAATTGACCGCACCTTCGCTACGCCCAAGCCACGCCCACCATCCAATCAGGGCGAGTATGCAAATTACCCAACAAAGATGGCGGTTAATTTGCATACGCTGAGGGAGGAGTGAAGACAACTTAGAAGGAAGACGGAGGAAAAGCGGAAAGCAAGATGGCTGCCAGAGGGAAAGCCTGGGTGGGGCGGAGCGGGGCGGGTGGCAGAGGCGCACAGGTGCAGGCACGGCGGCCGCAACAGTGGCTGCAGCGGCAGCGCATGCGGCCGCTTGCAGGATTTTTCCTGCAAATGGGCTACTAGTGTCAATATAAAAAAAAAAATTTCAAACCTGTGAAAAATTTTTATGAGTTTATTTGAGCCAAACTGTCGACAATTGCCAGGAAGCAAAACCTAAGGAGATTGAGATAAGGCTCTGGGTAGTGATGGCTTTGCACCTTATTTTATGCATTACAATCAAAAGAGGAGACATTTGTGGGTTACATGAAATCCATTGATGATAGATTGGGAAGGGGTGGGGGGAAGCCTCTGGGATTGGATAAAAAGATAGACACATACTTTTACATAGTTGGGTATAGTTTAGTTAATAGTCAACAATTAACTCAATGACAATGAGGGGATTTGTGGCCTGTGCTTTGAGGGGTCCAGAAAGGAAAATTACTTTGACATTCCAAAGATATGTCAAAAAGACAATAGCCTCAGTTAAGGTAAAGATTGACCTTTGTCAGGGACGATACTGGCCCAGGGCATAATTATCCACCATAAGCTGCTTTTAGTTAAAGTTTTAATTTCAGACCACCCTTTGTGGTTACTTTAGGTCTCTGGGTTTGCAAAGCGGCCATGCAGGCCTTCTCTGAGCTAGTCTGTTAGCATGTGGCCCCTTTTCGTCCACATATACAGATTTTGAAAAAATTGATCTTTATTGTTGAAAGTATTACAGATGTCCCCCTCTTTCCCCATTGACCCCCTCCACCATACCCCACCCCCAAACCTTCACCAAATACATACTAGGTTTTAAATATCACTTAAATGTTTTTAGCATTGAATAATTTTATATTCTTTTGTCAAACTTGCAGCCCACAATGAATATTTTTGTGGCCCAGCCAATATAACAGTATGTAAGAAACGTTTTAATAAAAATTTTGTAACTTAAATTTTACAATATCCTGTTACACGTAATCCTATGTAATAAAAGGCTAATATGCAAATGACCGAATGGTGGAATGACTGGTCACTATGATGCGCACTGACCACCAGGGGGCAGACACTCAATGCAGGAGCTGCCCCCGGTGGTCAGTGTGTTCCCACGGGGGGAGCGCCACTCAGCCAGAAGCCAGGCTCAGGGCTGGAGAGCACAGCAGCAGTGGTAGGAGCCTCTCCTGCCTCCATGACAATGCTAAGGATGTCTGACTGGGGCTTAGTGGGCCTAAGCTGTCAGTCAGACATGCCCCCAGGGCTTGTGGATTGCGAGAGGGCGCAGGCCAGGCTGAGGAGACCGCCCCCCCCCAAGTGCACGAATTTTGTGCACCGGGCCTCTAGTTATTAATAATGAACTACAATGTTCACTAATGACTGATTACTATAATCATGTTGCATTCATTTCCCTTATGTGCCTTACATGCAGGCTCACCATTTCTCTCCACTAATACTAGCAGCGAATATTTTAGCAGCCGATTGCCACATCATTAATCTTGTACTGGCTTGTTGGTGTGCACAACAAGAAATATTTCACTTTCAGAGTACAAGAAAAATATGTTTATTTGAGTTATGCTTATTAATTTGTACAGTTACTCAGTGTCTGGTAAGTTAATGTTCAAGAAAAAATATTAATTTTTATTAAAATGTTCTATTATTTTATTTTAACGATTACTCATTTAGTTCAGCCCTTTGTATTCAGCATGTCTCTTATCAAAATAAACCTATGTTTCTATGAAAATTGAAGCTTTTGTTTTTTTTGCGGCCCACATAAACTTAAACCTTGTTTTTTTGGCCCAGTTCAGCCTTTGAGTTTAACATGCTTGGTGTAAACCATTGACTCTTTAAGTATCCTTTGTTACAAAAGATAGGATTTGCTAGATGGCTATAAACTGCTTGGCTTTTAATGGTCTGTCTCCAATTTTCCCTATTCTGCTGTCCTGGCTTACTAGCCTGTCTCATTTTCATCTTAACATTTTTTGTCCAAAAATATCTGTTTACAAAGTAATTAATTGTTCAAAATCTGGAAAATGCAGATGCACATGTTTTGGTACATCTAACTTCAATGAAAAATGTTAGTTTTTTACCAGAATTGATCAGTTAGAGTCATAGAACCTTGAATTTAGAAATAAGATTAATTTCTCTTCCCTTAAACAAAGGATGAGAGGTGTGTTATTCTAAAGGCTTTGGTTTTTCAGAACTGACCCTTAATGATTTTGATTTTTAGATACATAGCAAGCAGGATAGTAACATTAAAAATATTCTTAACACTGTACAAACAAAAAAAATTCCAAAGTTAAAAATGGTACAAGTAGAGGATATTGGTCTCATAATTGTGCTAATCCCTGTTTTGAAATCTAAAGCTAGTAGAAAAGAAATGTTCCTATTGAGTTTACTGTTTCAAGGGTTTTTGAATTACTAATTGTACCCTTTTCCTAAGTGTGAGTCTACTGAATGCAGCCAAGCATTTACTCAGCAATTGAGATTTTTTAAATTAGTTTTCCCTATAGTAGCTCTTCATGGCATTTAGAATAAACTCAGGCAATACTACTAGCCTCTGCGAAATCTGACTTCTGCCTCCTCCAGCTTCCCCTCTCTGACTTCCCCTCAACCTCTCACTGGCAGGCATGACCTTGACAATGGAACCTCCTTCTTCTGACCAAAATTGGTTTGTTTTTTTCAGTGGTTCTCAACTGTGGCTGTTGCCAGCCCCAACCCAGAAATTCTGATTTAATTGTTCTGGCATGAGGCCTGGGCAGTACTATCTTGTAAGTTTTCCTGAATAACTGTGCAGCCTGGGTTGAGAACCATTGATTGATCATCGTAGCTCACATCACTTTTCCAGGGAGGTCTTCTGGACCTTTCCCAACCTATTTACCCAGTTGCTTTTTTCATTTCCATATTTTTGTTTACTTATTTATTGAAAACAACAGTTGACAGTTTATTAGTTTGCAACACAATTTGTTGTATAAATGTTGTTGAATGAATATTGTCCCTGCAGCTGTAGGAAGGTACTTAGTTGTTTCTGTGTAATCTGTAAAGGATTGCTTTGCTGAATTGTTTCAGGGAATATACTGATTGCTCCAGCAGGCTTTAAGAGGGCATTGTTTTCAATAAGGTTTCAGTATCCTAGGACAAGAGCACACTAGAGAGATTTGAAACCCCCTGGAAACAGTGGTATAGATATGGGTTAGGTTCTCTTGGCCAGTGCTCAAAATGAAGAGGCATCACCATACTTGCAAGCAACTTTGAAGCTATGAGGAAGACTCATGACAATCTTGTATCTAGTCTCCATTTTTCAGCCACAGCCACATCATCTGGTGCCTAGGCTGTTGCAGTCTGTGAGGTCTCTGCATTCAATAACAGACATACTTCTGCTCAGAATCTAATGGCTTCCCTTTGCTTCAAAGGTGAAATTGAAAATCCTAATAGGCCTACCTTATTCAATCTTCTCTTTGTATTTCAATTCTCCCTTTTTTACTAGCTTTTATGTTTTGAGCATGATTAGCATATCAGGGCCTTTGTATTGCTTTTTCCTCAGCCTTGAAGCTGGCTCCTACCCTCAATCCATATTAGAAGCCTTTCCCTCAGAGAGGCCCCAATCTCCTCTCCTCCTAGGAGGGGAGAAGAGCTGGAGGTCAAATTTATTACCCATAGCCAGTGACTTAATCATTCGTGCCATAAAAAAATCCCTGAACTGCATTGGTTGGGGAAGCTTCCGAGAGGTGGCGCACCACAAACTCCTGTGCTCAGGACCCTCTGGGCCTCCCCTTGTATGCCTCTTCATCTGGCTGTATCTTTAAATATTTTTGTCATAAACTGGTAATCTAGTATAAGTAAATTGTTTTCCTGAGTTCTGTGAAGTGCTCTACTAAATTAATCAAACCTCTGGTTTATAGCCAGCCAGTCAAAAGCCCAGGTAACAACCTGGACTTTTCAAATGGCATCTGAAGTGGTGGTAGTGGTGGAGATACTCTTGAGGGTCTGAGACCTGTGAAATTTTATGCTATCTCCAGGTAGATAGTGTCAGAATTGAGTGCATTTGTAGGATACCCAGCTGGTTGGCTGGAGAATCTTAAGAATTGCTGGGTGTGGGGGAACTCTCACCCCCACACCCCACCCGTGGTGACCAGCAGTGTCAGAAGTGAAGTAGCATATTGAGTATGGTGACAGATGGCAATGATTTTCTTCTTTATACAGGGGGGGAGGGAGGTGTGAAGGTTGGTAAGACTGGACGCAGAAATCAGCAGCCTTGACAGGAATAATGAAAAACAGTGTAATTATAGAGCTAATATTGAAGCAGAAAATGTCAGAATAAGCAAGGAATCAACAAATAGTGTTGATAGGAAAACACTTTAAGATTCTTGTGGCTACAAAGTTAACCAATAGACAAAACTAGAATATACAAGTGAATTAACTGGAAATTAAAAACAAGCTTATCTTGGGAAAAGGAGGGCCTCAAAATCAAAATTGCAAAACTAACACAGAAAACACCTCTTACTGTTAAAAAGGAATGCTCTTAAGAACTTTCATTACCAGACCAAAAAATGTTTAAAAAGTTACCCCAAAAAGCAGGAAAGAAAAATCAAATTAAAACAAAAATAAAAATTGATAAATCTAAGAGTTAGCTCTTTTGGATAAAATATGTTAGCTGAATCACTCTAACTATTAGTTAAAACTAAGAATGAGAAAAATAGTATAAACACACATGAAGAGAAGGCTTGAGAAGTAAGGGTTTTCTAGGAATTAACCAAATATGGCTCAAAACAAAAAAACAAGTTATTCAAAAGCTGGCCACCCCCAAAAGTGTCTGGCTCAGGCGGTTTCACAGGGAAATTCTAGTGTCATTATAATAGACATTTCTCACTGTATTTACAGTGAACTAAAGACATGGCTTGGCAACTAAAATCTGGGCTGTGGCCTCTTTGTATGGCCTGGGAGCTAAGAATGGTTTCGAATCCAGCAGTATAACTTAAAGTCTTAATCTGTCTAAAGAAATAGTCACATGAGTGTGTAAAATACACATACAAGGATATTAACTGTAATATGGTATATGATAAAATTTATAACGTCGCTTATTAAGTGATCCATACTTTAAAACAATGAGCACCTGCTCTGTCTAGTATTTTATGGACTGTAGATACAAGAGCCAAAATATGCTCTCCTAGGCCTCACTGTGGAATCTGGTGATTTAAATACTTAGCTAAACAAGATCATTTTAGATGGCAAAAAATACTGTGAATACAACCGAACAGGACAGAATGGGAGAGTTAAGAGGCTTTTATGAATATACTATAATTTGGTTATCCAGTCACCTGTTGGTGGACAGTTTTCCGTTTTTTGTCTATTACAGATAAAACCAGAGTAGAAGTTTTCATATGTACATATGTTTTTATTTTTCTTGTATAAATAAGTGGGGGACAGGGGGGGACGGGACGATTGATGGATTTTTTTCTTTCTAAGAAAGAAATTGCCAAACTGTTTTACCAAGTGGTTGCAACATTTTACATTTCCCTGAGCAGGCTGTGAGAGTTCCACTTCTTGTACATCCTTATCAACACTTGGTATAACTGTGTGTAATTTTAGTCAATGTATGGAAATATCTCATTGTGATTTAAATTTGCATTTCCCAAATACTAATGCTGAAATGCTGAACATCTATTCATGTGTTTGCTTGTCATTTGTAGATCTCTGATGCAGTGTTGGATCATCTTTCAAAAAGCAAAAATCCAACTTATAAATTTCATCTTTTAAGGATTACTTTTTGGGTGTACTAAGAAGTCTTGAACCCAGGCTTGCAAGTTTTGTAGTTTTAGGTTTTACATATTGTCTATAGTTCTTTTTAAAAAAATAGATATAGAATTAGCATTTGTAAATTTGAATTACACAATGTGTTGGTTGATGGCATACTGCTGTAACCTTAGGCGGCACCTCCATCAGGTCACATAGACTCTCTTCTTTCCCATTCTCTTTTCTATTTTTACGCCAATATCACATCTTCATTGTGTTTTACATGTCTTGAAATTAGGTAACATTGGCCCTCCACCATTTTTCTTCTTTACAAAATGTTTTTTGGTTATTCTAGATCCTGTCTATTTCCTTATGGATTTTGGAATCAGGTTGATAAATTCAACCCTCTACCCTCAATCTTTTTTTCTGAGATTTTGCTTTGGATTGCTTTGAATCTACAGATCAATTTGGCAAGAATTGACATCTTAAATTTTGGGTCCTTTAACCCCATGAACACAGCATATCTCCATTTATCTAGGTTTTTAATTTTTACAGTTTTCAGTATACAGATCTTGTACATTTTTGTCAGAAGCTATATCACTAAGTATTTAATATTTTTAATTGCTATCCTAAGTTGTACTTTAGTTTCTAGTTCTTATTGTTTATTGCTACTTGTTAAATGTATAGAATGCAGTTTTAATAAAGTAGCATTTCATATTCTTGTACAGTAATTCTAACATCTGGGTCAATTGGGTTGGTTTCAGTTGATTGTTCTCTTTAATTGATTCATATTTTATTGCTTCTTTGCCTGCATAATAATTTTTTTAATATATTTTTATTAATTTATTGAGACAGAGGAAGGGAGAGAGAGAGAAACATCATGCATCAGCTGTCTCCTGCATGCCCCCCAATGGGGATGAAGCCCGAAACCCCGAGCATGTGCCCTGAACAGGAATCTAACCGATGGCCTCTTAGTTCCTGGATCAACATTCAACTGCTGAGCCACACTGGCCAGGCTGAATAATAATTTTTAATTGGATGCTACAGTGTGGTTATTCTTCTTGGGTGCTGGATACTTTCATTTTACATAAATACTAGAGGCCCGGTACATGGATTCATGTACCCGTGTGGGGTCCCTCAGCCTGGCCTGCACCTTCTCGAAATCCAGGACCCCTCGAAGCGGCAGGTGGCAGGGGAGGGCGCCACACAGTTCCCATTCATCATGGCCCCCTGCGCCTGTGGTGGGAGAGGCTTGTGCCACCACAGAGCTGCATTCACCAGCCATGAGTCTGGCGCCCAGTGGTCAGCTGAGCGGCTCTTCTGCATTGAGCTTCTGTCCCCTGATGGTCAGTGTGCATCATAGCGACCGGTCATTTGGTCACTTAGGCTTTTATATAGAGAGATTCTTTAAATTTCTTTGGGACTCAGTTTCCTGGAAACACTTAGATCATTTTGAGTGTTGCTTTCAGATTTGTTAGGCAAGATCAGAGCAGTATTTACTTTAGGGATAGTTTTTTACCACCACTGAGATAAGGCATTACTGAATACTCTGCCCAATGCCCAGTGAATTATGAGATTTTAAAAAATGTCTAGCTGGTGAGAATAGCAACTATTCTCAGCCCTTTGTGAGCAACAGACACTATTCCTTTCTAATTATTACAGGTGGTTCTTTCTTAGCTTAGGGTCGTTTCCTCACATACATGTGCACATTAGTATTCTGCTGAATACACGAGGGAGTCCTCTTCAGATCTGTAGCATTTTTCTATCTGGATAGCTCTCTTCTCTCCAATATTAAATCCTAGCTACTTTGGTCACCCTGCGGTATCAGACTCATTTTTTTCAACCTAGGGAATCTACCAGCTTGAACTCCTTGTTAGTGCCATGACCTCGGAAGTCTCCAGGCAATAAGTTCAGGAAACCATAGGGCTCACTTTTATTTGTTTTCCATCTGTAAGTTATCACTGTCCTTCCTTGCTCTGGATCCATGATTCTTCAATTCATTTTAGTCATCCAAACAGAACTTACATTTTAAAAAGTATTTTTAAATAAATTATACAAAGTGAAGCTAATTCTTGATGGTGCTTATTCTGGATTGGTTAGATTATTTTGACACTTTGTCCTAAAAGGAATCTTTTAAAAATATATATACATTATTTTATTTAATGTAGTTTTACATTCCTAAAAGTAATATTAACTTTTTAAACTAGTCACTGATTTTTCTCTCAAGTATATGTTGATGAAGTTTCAACCTAATTGAGAGTTTTGGAGTGTCTCTGAAGCCTTTGAGAAGCAAAACACCAAAAAAGGTAGTAGGCTAACTTAAACTTTGGCTTTAAACTAAAAGTGCCCACAGTTAATGGGCAAACCATTATAGTGGAATTGGACATTCTGGTGTATTCCGTATTATAGTTTATGGCTACAAATTTTTAGTTTTCAGAAATACATATTCTTTTATAGCAATGGGTATCTCTCTCTCACACATATCGATGTGTCTATCGATTATTTTATTTCATTTTATTTTAAATATATTTTATTGATTTTTTTACAGAGAGGAAGAGAGAGGGATAGAGAGTTAGAAACATCGATGAGAGAGAAATATCGATCAGCTGCCTCTTGCACACCCCCTACTGGGGATGTGCCCGCAACGAAGGTACATGCCCTTGACCGGAATCGAACCCGGGACCTTTGAGTCCGCAGGCCGATGCTCTATCCACTGAGCCAAACCGGTTTCGGCTATCGATTATTTTTTGATTATTTTTTATTTCATTTACGCTAACTTCAATCATGTATATGTGGTTTACTTTTTCTGGTATAGTAAGTACTTTTAAACATAAAAACTCATAAGCATATGAAAACACTGAAAGGCATGTTATAGACAGTAATTTAATAGTGGGAGGAGAAACTTTTTCTAGAATTTTGAACCTTAAAAAGAACTACTCAAATATTAATAATATATTTGCAGCCACTTTTACTTTGATCTAATATAAATCTTACTGTGGCTTTTGGAGTCAATTGCTTGTTTGTTTTTTGTATTTGGCAATTTTTTCCCCTCTTGATTTAAAATTTTTTTTTTAGGCAGTGGAAGGGAAGGAGGTGGGGGAAGACATTGATATGAGAGAGACACACATCAATTGGTTGCCTCCCGCACGGGCCCTTGACCAGGAATTGAACCCAAGACCTGACACTCTAAACCACTGAGAAACATCGGCCAGGGCTGTATTTGGAAACTTATTATAATTTTTGGTTTGGTTTTCATATTAAATAGAGAAATTAAAGTTCATTTTATGATTCTTTCCAAGCCCTAATGTTTGTTAATGGCTAGAATTGAATTAGATATTTCATCACCCTGTGGTTCAGTTGTGTAATGTCATAATGTTTTCCTTGTATAAGCCAAGGACAAGCTGAACCCCCTACCTTGTTATTTTAATTTTTGTTTACTTACAAAATTGAACATTTTTAAAAAATATATATTTTAGAGAGGAAAGGAGAGGGATATAGAGTTAGAAACCTCGATCTGCTGCCTCCTGCACACCCCCTACCGGGGATGTGCCCGCAACCAAGGTACATGCCCTTGACCAGAATCGAACCTGGGACCCTTCAGTCCGGAGGCTGATGCTCCATCCACTGAGCCAAACCAGTTAGGGCCAAAATTGAACATTTTGATACATTTGCTTATTGGTATTTCTCTAGTGAATTGTCTGTTCATAGCATAGATTTTTTTTTTTGGTTTGTTTTCTTCAGTTTGTTGAGTTCTATTTTATATAGCTTTCACATTTTGTCAAATGTTGAAATAGGTTGTCTGTTGACTGTCATTTTAATTTTTAAACTACCATTTTCCATTGTGCTGTGTAGAATATTTGGTCATCTTGTTTCTGAAATCCTTAATATAAAATAGATGCCTGTGTTGAAGGTAAAGTTGAAACTTTATTCAAAACAAAGACATGTAAATATCCAGTGGGATATGTTCTTCAGTAGCACAGAGTTCTGGGCTGGAGATTCAAATTTTGGGGTGACCAGTTGGTAGTTGAAACCGTAGGAGTGGAAGATTCCATACAGAGAAGAATTTAGAATGAGAAAGAAGGTGAGGACTGGAAGGATGTCATGGGAGGAAGGTCTGGCCTCAGGTGGAATGGGAGGAAAGCTGCACACTTCCTTTGTGGCAGTGAGTGTGAAGACTATTCTCTAATAGAATCACTAGAGGAGCTTTTCAAAATAAGGATTGATGTGCAGGCCCTACCTCAGCACCCCAGATTCTCGTGTATTTGAAATTCTCTGGTTGATTTTAATGTGCAGTAGAATTAAGAACCACTGTTTAGAATATATCTGCTTATAATAAGTCAGTGAGCCCTAAACTTTTGTATTGCTAAGTAAAATGCAGAGTACTGGGCCCATCCTCAGTGTTTGATTCAGTAGGTCTGGGATGGGCCTGAGAATTTGCATTTCTAACAGGTTTCTAGGTGATGCTGAGAAACACTGTAACCATAGGTGGAGGAAGGGAAGCCCTTGGGAAAGATGGGTGTAGATACAGATGGGCTTTGTAGGTTTGCCCCAGGACATATCTTAAACTGAAGGGAAATAGTATTAGAGCTAATTTGAATTCTTAATTGATGTGAGTTAATTGAAGATTGATTTCATTTCTCTGTGTTTTTATTTTTTCAGAATTTCTGTAAACATTTGAATTTTAGGAGTTTTTAGTAACCTAATAAATTATAAAATTTTTCTTTTTTTTTCTCTTTTTTTATGTGCCATCTCTAAGACTGGTTTTAAGGGGTGTGGCAGGAGGTTTTGGACTCGATGAGTTTCCACCGAAATGTCGGAGAAGTCAGGCCAGAGTACAAAAGCAAAGGATGGGAAAAAGTATGCGACACTCAGTTTATTTAATACTTACAAGGGTAAATCATTAGAAACTCAGAAAACCACAGGTGAGTAAAATTAAGTGGTATTTATATTTTTATGGCTTTTATACTTTTGTTACTATACCAGTAAGTGGTGCACTGGAGCTTTTGCTGCTAGGAAGTGGGACAAACCCATGTTCACACAGCCTATTTACAGTGAGCTTTTTATGTACACAACACTTTTCAGGGGATATGAGTTATATATATCTTTACAATTAAAATCTATAAACATGTTTATTTTTTTGTTTGTTTGTTATTAGCAGAAAAGTAGAGTTGTGTGGTCCAAAGGGGAAACTGGTGCAAGGAGATTGGTAGGCATAGAGATACATGTTAGTGGGATTTATTTCCACTTCATATTATGAACTAGAGAGAGTCCTGTGATGTCTTGGTTTTGTTTTTTGATACTTTAAACCCAGTGTTTACAGTGAAAAGTGAAAGTTGGACCACATACGTTACATTAACAGTGTTTGTTATGCACATAAAATCAGAATATTTATTCTTTAACGTACTAAGTTTTTTGAGTTTGAAATAGGTCCTCTAAAAAATTCCAAAACTGGCATTGTCAATGTTCACCTTCTCATTGTGTATTGGATTTATTAGAATTCTTACAGCCTCTGGTCAGTGGCTTGATAGCTTATTTTAAATATAATCTCTGCATTGGATTTTGTTGCAGGTGTGTGGCTTAGTTTAAAGATTCTTACCTTAAAATATTAGGGAATAATAGTTCCAGATTTAATTAATTCCTATTTCTATATTGTTTTAAGAGTAAAGTGGGTAATAAAATAGATGTTCTAAGAAAGTTGATGTTATTGATCTTTAGTTGCAGCTCGACATGGATTACAGAGTCTTGGAAAAGTTGGTATTTCACGGCGCATGCCTCCACCTGCTAACCTCCCAAGTCTCAAAGCAGAAAACAAAGGCAATGATCCTAATGTGAACATTGTACCTAAAGATGGCACAGGATGGGCATCAAAACAAGAGCAGCATGAAGAAGAAAAGTAAGTCAATGTCTAGTAAAGAGTGAAACCAGCCCCCTTTCTTGGTAGGGAACTTACGTTTGAGTTCTTTCTATGAGCTAGGTGTTATGCTGGATGTATTACATATCTCATGCCCTTTAAAGTCCATCGAGTCAAACTTTTGATTCATTTTCCCTGTGAGTGGGTTTAGTGGCAATAATTCCTTGTGTCAAGGCAGAACAGTGACAGTTGCTAATAACAACTTTTCTTGTAACCCTCTATCAGGTTCCCTCCTCTCCCAGTCCTACCAAATCAGGCTTTCTCTTTCTAGTATGATTGGAAGTGGATTATATTGAATAATTCCATGGCACAAAGAATTTCTGTCTGCCTAGTTCCCTGAAACTATGCCTGATGCACATTGTAGGTGCTCAAGTGATATTATTTCACTGAATAAAGAATTAGCAAGAAAACTGGAATAGAATTAATGTCCCTATTAGTCATCATTCATTCAACAAATATTAAATATTCTGTATTTCAAAGATTATGCAGGGCTCTTAATTTATTGAATAATCAGGTTAAGTAGCAGTAATTAAAAAAAAATAAGGCAAGTATCTGGGTACTTGATGCTTTTTGCCTATATCTATTATCAGATTTCTGTGCTCTTCTTTGGGGAGCTCTGTATAGTAGATTTGACTACTTGTCAAGGATGGACTGTCCTCTGCTTCTTAGTTGTTACAGAATTATTTTGCACTAGTAAGTCAGAGGTCCGAGTATACCAGAAATATATTGTATTTCTTAAGTCTCTTAACCACCTTTTCCATTTTTAAGCATTAACACATTATAAGGATTGAACAAAACTGTAGACCCTTTTTAAAACACCTTTTACTTGGGGTGCATTAGGCAGATTGCTGTTACCTTTGAATACAGAAATAAGTACAGTGGTGAACCTGTTTACTGCCTGATGGAGAGCTTCCCTTATTAGCCTTATCCCCTGGCTAATTCCATCACTCCAGACCGTATGTATGTGTAAACTGTTAATTCTAATTATAAATGTTCACTTCTTCAAAATAGGTTTTTGGGAGATATATTCAATAATGAATGTTTCTTATTTACAAAATGAAAGTAAGCAGAGCTATCTTCTCCTTGGGGTATTTATCCAAAGGTAGAAATGAAAGGGGACAAAAACAGCTATACTTCATTTAAAGGGATGTTGCAGAGGGAAAGCTTTTGTGGAGGCTGCATCTGTGAGTAAATATGTAGCCAGAATATTTGTACAGAAATTCACCTTAAATACAACATTCAATTTATTTTATTTAAGCATAAAATATCTGAAATAATGGATTCATATTTTATTTTAAGAGCACCAGAAGTTCCACCAGCACAGCCAAAACCTGGGGTTGCAGCTCCCCCAGAAGTAGCACCTGCTCCAAAATCATGGGCCAGTAACAAGCAAGGTGGGCAAGGAGATGGTAAGTGGACATTAGCTGGGGCACCTGGTCAGGCTTGATAGTTACTGAACAGCCATGCAGGAGATACAGGGTGGATTTGTGTGCTGGCAGGGTGGAGAACATTGTCAAAGGATATATTCAGGCCCTATTAGGTGTCTTTTAAAAATCTCTTGGGCTAATTAAGTTTCTAGGTCAAGAGCTATGTATGCCTAATGATAATGAGTAAGATTTAAGAAGGAGTCTTTAGGATACGCTCTGTCCCATATTATTTTATCTTTATCCTACATGACCAGATAAACCTTGTACTTTCAACTGTTTGAGACAAGTACGTGGGCATTGTGTATTTTGCTAGAAACCATATTCATCTTCATCCATGTACCCTAACCTCTCTGTTTCAAACATACTGCTCATGATTTCCATGGTAGCGTAGAAGTAGAGAGTAGCCCTAAAGCATAATAGTTGGAATACTTCCCTCCCCACAGGGAATTGTGGACACCCCAGCAAAAATTTTTCCACTTAAAAACAGGAAATGTCTATAAAATATTGTATGGAAAAATTAATCTAAGCCCTGAATCTAATAAAATCAGCTCTCTCTTAATTTATACAAGTATAAAGTAAATTAAGTGAAAGTAGGCAATGAAATGAAGGCATTTTAGCTTCACCATGGTACTTGCAGTATTCATTAAAATCTATTTCAGCCCTAGCCGGTTTGGTTCAATGGATAGAATGTCGGCCCACGGATTAAAGGGTCGCAGGTTTGATTCTGGTCAAGGGCATGTAAGTACCTCAGTTGCAGGCTCAATCCCCAGCACTGGTCGAGGTACATGTGGGAGGCAACCAACCAATGTGTCTCTCTCACATGGATGTGTTTTTTTTTGTCTCTCCCCCTCCCTTTTACTCTCTCTAAAATCAATGGGAAAAATATGCTCGGGGAAGGATTAACCAGAAAAAAGAAAAAATCTTTTTCAGTGATATAATTTGAACTGATTCTTTGAGTATTAAGGAATTTACTTCTACTGAAATAAAGGAGAGAGAAACAAAAGTGAAACTCTTCACTTGCTTCATCTTAATGAGTCCTCTGTGACAGTGTCTGGGATGTTCCTTAGATTTTTATCTCCTCATGGCTGTTCATTAACTTTCCAAGGGATTCTAAATCTAAATAATTAAAAAGTTTTGTGGTTACGAATAATCATCATTGAAATATGGAATAATTTACCCGAAAAAGGCAGCTCTATCCTGGGAGGGTTTTGAATATTCTTTGGTATGAAAGTTACATTCAATATTTTGTGTGTTTTTTAAAAAAAAATCTATAGGAATCCAGGTGAATAGTCATTTTCAGCAAGAATTTCCCAGCTTGCAGGCAGCTGGGGATCAGGAAAAAAAAGAAAAAGAACCAAATGATGACAACTATGGACCTGGACCCAGTTTACGCCCACCAAGTAAGAGTACTTTCTGTTTAATAAAAACATAGAATGAGATTACATTTGTATTTTATCTTGTGATATAACTTCCTGCCTGCTAATGTTGTATGTATGACTTGCCTACTTTTAAAAAGCAGACAGTAACTAGTTGTTTGCCAATCAAATGTGGTTTCTACATTAACAGTATCAGTCCAACTTGAGAACTTGTTGGAAGTATACATCTTAACAAGATGCCTAGGTGACTTATTTGCACATCAATATTTGGTTGTTTTTGCAATAGTAAAGTATTTAGGGCAAACCTCCAATATGCATATACTTACATATTTATAAAACTATTTATTTTTTGCTACTCCATTAATATTTAGGGATCCCTTGCTTTCTGAACTCAAATCCAGGAACCAAATAAGTTTGGATAGTGAGAGATACTTGCATTATGTATATTACAAAGCAAAAATTTGAAATAGAAATATAAAGTCTTTGAGATTTTTTTAAGGCTTATTATTTGTATTAGTTTCATATTGTCATTACCAAATATCTCAAAGGACCTGTATTCCTGGGCGAGTTCCTCTTTGCAGTAATGGTTACAAATTCATATTTCTGATACCCTGATACATTTCGTATTTTTTGGCTCATTTCTTGTCAGGTCTGGGTAGATCATCTTATTTTATTTATATATTTAATTCTCACCTGAGGATATGTTTTTTAAGAAAGAGGAAGGGAGGGGAAGAGAAACACAGATGGGTTGCCTCCTATACTCGTCCCAAGTGGAGAGCAAACCTGCGACGTAGGTATGTGCCCTGACTGGGAATTGAACTCATGACCCTTTGGTGTATAGGATGACATTCTAACTGAGCCACCCAATCAGGGCATCTTATTTTTTTTTAATTGCTGTGATGTTCAGGAATTTATAGTATTAGGAATAGAGTGTCAACTCTGCTATTTTCCTTTGATTTTCATCACTTATCTGTTGCTGCAAAGCAAATTTGGCAACTTTAAACAAGAAACTGAATGGACTCATGGTTACACAGTACCTGAGAGTCAAGGAATGTGGAAGCAGCTTAGCTGGGGGTTCTGGCTCAGGAACTCGCCTCACAGTTGAAGTAAAGCTGTCATCTGACACTGACTTGACTAGGGCTGCTGTTCCAAGCTCACTCATGTTGACCTGCTGTTCTATTCTGCAGGTTACACAGGTCAGTCCTGGAACACTGTGAGTGGGTGGTAGACAGGGTGTGAATACCAGGTGATAAAAGACCCTTAGAGGCTACCTACCAAACAAGGATTCCTTGTAAAACCACTTACCAGTCTTACTTGGTTAAGTGTAGTTGAACCAGATAATATAGTCACTAACTCTGCTCACTTGGTCACATATAACCAGCAGTAGTAGATTGAAAACATGAATGAGCATTATTGACAAACCTGGGTTGTAGAACTCTACTCCCCTACTCTAAGGAACTTCAGGCATAACTGTGATTTTAAACTCCCTATCAAATATTGGTAAAGCTTAATACAGAACTACTAATGTTTTCTTCCCCTACCACATATTTTGTTTTGGTGACACCTTCTGAGGTACATCATCTCTGCCACTGCTCTTGACTACCTAAAGCATTAGTAGGGCCTAGATTAGATTTTCACTGTTACATTTTCAGATTTTTTTCTTATTCTTTTCTTATCTCCCTCTGTACCAGATGTTGCTTGTTGGAGAGACGGTGGTAAGTCTGCTGGCTCACCCTCAACATCTGACCAAGATGAAAAGCTTCCTGGCCAGGATGAAAGCACAGCTGGGTCATCAGAGCAAAATGACATCCTCAAAGTGGTAGAAAAGAGGATAGCTTGTGGTCCTCCACAGGCTAAACTGAATGGACAGCAGCCTGCCCTGGCTTCCCAGTACCGAGCTATGATGCCTCCTTACGTGAGTATTGCTAAATCGCAAGTGCTTAAAAAAGAGATGTTTGATCGGGGTTCCAAAAAGAGACTTGGAATGGGGAAAAGTGGGTTTTTATTTTCATTAACAACTAATAAAAATTAGCATTTTCTTTGATAATGAATATAGGAAACAAATCACAGTACCTGTGATTTTATTATTAATAGGGGTCATTGATATTTTCATAACACATTACATTGTTTTAGATATTTCAAAATGTTGTTTATACTCAACATTACTTTGTAATATTTATTAGACCCATGGAGAGACCCACTTGTTATTTAGTGACCTAATAAAGAAGCACATACACTACTATGTGACATTTCTTTTTTTTAATATTGTGGTGACAGAATTTTAGTATAATTGTCATACTTCACATCTATAGATTGTGCATTTTAAGACATTTTTATTTAAAAAGTCTATAGAATTTATCAGACTGCCAAAGGAGTCGTGTATGGCACAGAAAAGGTTAATACTGCTTTAGTTCTAAAGTCTTTATTGGTACATCTTTTTTAGCTTTTCATTATGGAATATTTTACACATATGTAAAAATATAAATAATAGTACAGTGAACCTCTCCCCATATCTACCATCCATATTTAACGGTTAATTTGTGGTCACTCTTGTCTCCTGTTTCCTACCATCTTGGATTATTAAAGCAAATCCCAAATGTCTCAGTTTATAATGACTGTCTGCTTAGTAACTTGACTCAGAATCCACCTGTGTCTACGCATAGGAAATCTCCACGTCACTACCTGCCCACCCCCCTTGGGGTATAAACTCTCCCTTATTTTTACCTGAACTTAGTTTCTCTTTATCAGCAAATCTGCCTTCAATTAATCTACCCCTGCATTAAGATCAAGTCTCACATTTCCTTTCAAGTACTTGAATTTGGTTAAGGCTTTGCTGTTTTCTGGGGTGCATGCATATCTTTTTTAGTTTTTCATGTCAGTTCACAATCACTTTTATGTAATTTTGTTAATGGGATAAGTTCTTTCTATGATGTGTGCTGGTTATATTATTATTATTTGTAAACACTTGGTGGCAGTAATCTTACAAATGGCATTCATCAATGTTTGTTTTTCACATTCAGATGTTTCAACAGTATCCGAGGATGGCATATCCTCCTCTTCATGGCCCCATGAGGTTTCCACCTTCTTTATCTGAAACAAACAAGTAAGACTACTAAATGATTAAAGTCCACAAGATACATACATATATATGTTCATTAAGATTTTCTGGTGGTTGAGTGGATTGTGATGACTGATTCATTTTTCTGTTCTCAAAGTACAATTGCTATACTTGGCTAGCTTTTATACAACAAAATTATCTTACATAAAATTCTGAAAACTGACAATTATGGCCCTAAAAATCAATGACACTTGTTTATTATCCCTTCTTCTATAATGTTAAAGACTCCCCATTCTCTTTTTGCTTAATGCTCAGCATCCTCCTGAATGATGGTTTTTGTTAAAGTTCTGTATTTTGAGATTAGTGTTATATACATATATATGTTTTATTTTAAACCTTTGACAATTAAAAAACCTTGTCTGCTCTTAAACACTTGCATAAAAATTATGTATTATCCTAAATTTATATGTTAATATTATAATTCCTTCATACATATGCATTATATTTTGTATATTGTATATAAAACATTGTTGAATTGAAATGAACTAAATTCCAATCTTTTAATTTAGAATAATTAAAACGTTGTATTCTTTTCTCCTTATAACCTCTCATTCATTAGAGGCCTTCGAGGAAGAGGCCCACCTCCTTCATGGGCCTCTGAGCCTGAACGCCCCTCCATCCTTAGTGCATCAGAACTGAAGGAACTTGATAAATTTGATAATTTAGATGCTGAAGCAGATGAAGGTTGGGCAGGTAAGAGGCAAATTAGTTAAGCGCTTAAAAATTTTTTGATCCTTCTAAGCAGTCCTTCTGAGTTTTCCTTATTTTAATAGGTGCCCAGATGGAAGTAGATTATACAGAACAGCTGAATTTCAGTGATGATGATGAGCAAGGAAGTAATAGTCCTAAAGAAAACAACAGGTAAGTTGTTGTGATATCTTTTACAATGAATAGTATGAGTTTATTGGCATGATAAGCCTTAAATTTGAGAGGCTTCATTATTAGTAGGCATTTGTTCTTTATTTATAGAATTTCTATATTCCATTCCAAGGACTTTTATTGAGTCATGGTGTGATTAATGAGCCAATTTAAAAAATACAGCTAATCAATAAATTAAAGTTTTATGTTTCTAAAGGAAGTGCATATTTTAACAAAGATGTTTAGATAACTGCCATCTAATTGGAGATCTTTTTTTTTTTTTTTAATCCTCACCCGAGCATATGTGTATTGTTTTGAGAAGGAGGGAGAAACATCAATCGCTTGCCTCCTGTACACACTCCAACTGGGGATGGAACCCACAACCTTTTGTTGTACAGGACGACATTCTGACCAACTGAGCGATTCAGCCAGGACTAATTGGAGATATTTTGAGAGACATCATTAAGGACCATTTAAAACTTATTACTTGCTTGACCTGATCTATATTTACAAAATTGGAGAAAAATTACCTGGGTTACTACATCAAGACAAGCTACATCAAGTCTTTGATTTTTTAAGCTTAACAAGCAGCATCTTAGAAAATGGGAGCTTTATTTTTTCTTTCTTATGGAATATAGGGGCCTCAGCATCAGAAATATATAGGTTATGTGGCATAGCAATTAGGCTTTTAAAACACACAGGAGCGTGCTTACGTGCATACATTGGTGTAGTTTTTCACTCTGCTATTCCGTGATCAGTTGTGAGATGCTGTGATTTGTTGTTGTGTTTTTCTTTAATACTGTAATTTGATTTATCTTTATCATTAAGTCAAAATAAATTAGAATACAGTTATTAAGTATCTGTAATATTACTAAATATCATTTAGTTGGGACTTTGGGTGAGGGTGATGGAAAATGACGGGATTCCCTTCCTTTGCCAGGTTGTGTTGAGAGTGTGTGTGTGTGTGTGTGTGTGTGCACGTGTGTATATTTTTAATCCTCACCCGAGGATATTTTTCCATTGATTTTTAGAGAGAGGGAAAGACAGAAGCAACGATGTGCGAAAAACACACAGATTGGTTGCCTCCTGCATGAGCCCTGACTAAGGTCCGGGCCCAGGCCAGGGAGGAGCCTGCAATCAAGTTCTGTGCCCTTGACTGGAATCGAACCCAGGACCCTTTGGTCCGAAGGCCCACGCTCTATCCACTGAGCCAAACTAGCTAGTGCTGTGCACATCTGTTTTTGATAACACTGTACTTTATATCTTGTGGTGATAACCTGGCCAAGCCTAGTCCCCACTACAGTATAGGTATATATAGTGGTGCTAATTTGTTTATATGTTGAATAAACAAAATAGCACCACTGCATCACAAAACCATCTCTTTCATTCCTTGATAGATTTTTTTCCTTGAAACCATCTGGAAATGTCCTTTTTGTGTAAAGGAAGTGCATTTACTTATGGTAAAGTCTGTCTACCTCACTTTTATTTCACTTGTTTTTTTTTATTCTTCAGTGAGGATCAAGGTTCCAAATCCTCTGAAAACACTGAGACTCGAAAAGAAGCAGATGAGGTGTGCAACACTAAATCATCATCTCAGCTACCTACCCAGCCATCAGTAGCAAAAGGTCCTTATGGGAAAGGACCACCATTTAATCAGGTTTGTTGGGCTCAAGGAGATCTTTGTCACTGCAGATACTATGGATGAATTAACCTTATTAATCATAGTTGGACAAAGACTTAGGAGACGAAAACTATATTTTTTTTTCTTGAATAGATCTAGATCTAAATCATAATTTATTGCATATAACAGGAACAAATTATTATATAGAAACTAAACTTTTACCTTTTTTTTCCCCTTACAATAATTCTGTCATATCGAAGTAGAGGAATAAAGTGTTTTGCCAGACTACCATTGCTGAAGGGCTTTATGGTTCACTGAATACTTTATACATCCTAGTCCAGTGATGGCGAATCTATGACACACATAGCCATTTCTGATGACACACGGCCGCTGAGGCAGCCACATGCCGAGGATGAAACATTTGCTGCTCCTGAGGATGAAACATTTGCCAAATAATGATTTTTCCTCAAAGTGACACACTACCTGAGTTATGCTCAGTTTTTTGGCGAAGTTTGACACACCAAGCTCAAAAGGTTGCCCATCACTGTCCTAGTCAGTAGTCATCTTTGAAATTGTACCTTGATTAGGGAGGTCAGACACAGGGACTAGAAACATCTATTAACTCTGAGCTATTTTGAAGAATATTAAAGAAGGGAAGTAAGTATATGGGCAACAGATACACTTGATCCTACTTCAAAGTAGCAAGAGCTTCAATGAGAACTGGGAATAAAAAAGAGCTAACTTCCAGAGAGTCCACTTAACTCCATGTATTAGTTGAAGTCATGCAAACAGATGGAGGAACCCGTCCCTTCAGGGTGTAAAAGTGGGTAGCTAGCAGTCCCTATGAAAGCAAAAGAAAGTCAACAGACTTCAGTTACAGCACACTGTGATAAACTGCTGCAAGAGAGACTGCACATAGGGAATTCTTAGAGAATACTATGGAAAAGCCTTTACAAAAGACTTGGCACTTGAAGCAAGAATTAGCCAGTAAACACAGGAAAGAGAGCCAATTCCTAGCAGTGAGAGCAAGAGTAAGAGCTCTGTAAGAACCAGTAGTTAGTTTTGTAGGCTATAAAAGGAGGTTTAAATTTTGTTCTTAAAGCACTGGTTAGTCATTGGAGAATAAATTTGGAAACTCTGAAAAGGAATTTTTCAAGTATTCTGTGTTCTAAAATCCATATTTTGTGTTATTTTTAACCTACTGGCATAATGGGAAATGATAATTCCTTTGTGAAAGAATAGAGAAATATATATATATACACACACACACACACACACACACACACACACACTAGGGGTCTGGTGCACAAATTCGTGTACCAGGGGTCCCTTTGCCTGGCCTGCAGGATTGAGCCAAAACAAGCTCTCCGACATCCCCCGAGGGGCCCTGGATTGTGAGAGGGCGCATTCTAGGCCGGACCCCACCGGTGCACAATCGGGGCTGGGGAGGGATACGGGAGGTGGACTAGCTGGGGAGGGACTGCCGGAGGGCTCCAGGGTGTGTCTAGCCTGTCTTAGTCCTGATCGGCTGAACCCCAGCAGCAAGCTAACCTACTGGTTGGAACGTCTGCTCCCTGGTGGTTAGTGCACGTCATAGCAACCAGTCGACTGCCCCCAGGTGGTCAGTGCACATCATAGCGAGCAATTGAGCTGCCTTAGCATATCATTAGCATATTACACTTTGCTTGTTTGGATGGATGACCGGACACTTAACATATTAGGCTTTTATTATATAGGATTTTTTTTATTGTTTAAAATATTATATATGTCTCCTTTTTATCCCGATTGACACACGCCCCTTCTCTCCCCCGCCCACCCCCAGGGAAAGCCCCAGTGTCCGTGTCCATTGGTTATGCTAATAGGCATGCATACAAGTCCTTTGGTTGATCTCTAAACCCCCCTCCCTCCCCTGCCCCTTGTCTCTGGATCTATTTTTGTTCATTAGTTTATGTTGATCATTATATCCCACATATGAGTGAGATCATGTGATATTTATCTTTCTCTGACTGACTTATTTCACTTAGCATAATGCTTTCCAGTTCCATCCATGCTGTTGTAAATGGTAAAAGTTTCTTTTTTACCACAGCATAGTATCCTGTTGTGTAGATGTACCACAGTTTTTTAATCCACTCATCTGCTGATGGGCACTTAGGCTGTTTCCAAATCTTAGCTATTGTAAATTGTGCTGCTATGAACATAGGGGTGCATGTATCCTTTCTGATTGGTGTTTCTGGTTTCTTGGGATATAGTCCTAGAAGTGGGATTACTGGGTCAAATGGGAGTTCCATTTTTAACTTTTTGAGGAAACTCCATACTGTCTTCCACAGTGGCTGCACCAGTCTACATTCCCACAAGCAGTGCACAAGGGTTCCTTTTTCTCCACATCCTCACCAGCTGTATCAGTAAAGACATTGCTACGACATATGTCTGATATTTTGCTGCTGAGAAATATTTTATAGACCATTTTTTGATATCTAAATTTTTTCTGTGTGTGACAATGATGTATATATTAGCAAGTGAATATCCATATATTGTATCTGGTTTCAACATGTTTTAGATGTTTGTTGTTTTTTTTTCTTTAGGTAAATCTCAGTTTTAGTTTGCTGTTAGAGAGAAAATCCAGAAAAAGTATTGTGCTTACATAAATAAAAATTTTAAATTAGAGGCATATTTCTAAGCAGCCAAATTACCTGGGCTAGAATTCCAGACTTTATACACTAAAATTCTAATTTTTTGCCAAGTTCTTTTGAGATTCTAACCTTATTGAAATCACAGAGTAATTCTGTAGAACGTAAAGTTACCTTGCAGCTTTATTGAAAACGAGGAAAGGATAATGATGGTTTGCTTTTTGCAATCTTGTGGTCTCACTGAAAAAAATATATATATATACAGTCAGAAATATTTCCAGTAGATATCTTCCTCTAATTATTTTGTAACAATCCATAGGAACGTGGACCATCTTCTCACCTGCCACCACCCCCAAAGTTGCTTGCACAGCAGGTAAATTTTAACTACATGCTGGCTTATGGTCTATATGTATTTGACTTTGTTTTCAGGAAAGATTCTGCGTATGTGTTTTATTTATAACTTTTACCAACTTTCTTTACCTTGTAGCTCCTACATGTCTACCTCTTCATCCCTTCCCTCTTCGTTCTCAGCTGAGGAACAAACTTCTCATTTCGTTAGGAAAACAAGAAGCACCCACTTTTCCCATTTTAGTGCCTTTCCTGTTCTGACTGCCTTCCTGTTGTCCTTACCTCTTTTCCTTGTTCTCTCCATCCCATCTTCTATCACTTGCCAGTAATATTATCTCTCAAAACATCTTTTAAACCAGGCCTACTTTAACTCCCACCCACCCTTTATCCCCCTTGAGTCTCGACTCTATTTCTCTGCTCTCCTTCATGGCAAAATCATTTCAGTGAGCTATCTATACTTGTCTTCACTTTCTCATTAACATCTCCCACTATACCTTTGAAACTATTATCAAGGTCAATAATGACTTTCATCTTGCCAAATTCAGTTTCTTCTTTTTACTTAATCTCAGCAGCAGTTTACATAGTTAATCTTTCTGACCTTCTTAAAACTCATTTTTTACTTGCTTTTGAGGCATTATATTATTTTCTTTCCTTCAATTTGCATTCCTTCTGGGCCTCCTGTACTGGACTTTGAGTGTTGGAGGGCTCAGGGCTGTGTTCTCATTCCCTTTTAGACATCTGGTAATACTATCAACAATTAAAAAGTATATTACAACTCAATAAGATCCAAGAAAATGATTTGAACATTCACTTGACAAAATAAGGTATACAGGTGGCCAACAAGCACATAAAAAGATGCTCGGTATCTTTAGTCACCGGGGAAATGCAAATTAAAACCACAACACATCCCAAATTTAAAAGGCTGATGACACCAAATGTTGGTGAGGATTAGAGCAGCTGGCGCCCTCATACATTACTGGTGGGGCTGTGAAACCTTATAATCACTTTGGGTGATAAGTGATTTTTGGCAGTTTCTTATGAAGTGAAACATATACTTACCATATGATTCAGCAATTCCATCCCTAGATGTTTATCCCAGAGAAATGAAAACATACATTTACACAAAGACATAGGCATAAATGCTGATAGCTGTTTTATTCATAGTTTAAAAACAGAAGTAATCCACGAGTCCGTGCACAGATAAAACCGTGTGCCTGAGAAGGAGTACTACCCTACCCAGCAGTGGGATGGAGCAAACTTGATGCACACAGTGATCTCAGCCTGTTATCCTGAGCGTAAGAAGCCAGGCACAAAAGAGAATATGACTTGAAATCCTAAGAAAGGCAAAACTACCCTTTCTTGCCAGCATGGATCCGAGGCTGGCTGGGGGCAGGGTGTGGGCAGAGGAGTGGTGAGAAGGCTCCATGTCTTAATTGGGCAGTAGTATTCAGGTGTGTGCAGCACATTTTATGTAAATTATACTTCAGCGAAGTTGCTTTTTTAAAAAAATTGCGTGTTCTGAGTTTATTGTGTACATTAGGTACTTTTATATAATTGTTTTGTTTATGCAGCTTGTCTTTGAGCTATAGATAAAGTAAACAGCACCAGGGACTGTAAGTGGTTTGCCTAAGACAGCACTGTTAGTAATTTATAGTCTTGTCTTCCTGGAGTTTTGTTTTGTTTTTTCATATTCAGCCCAGTGTTTTCACCAGACCATTATTTTTTAGGATTCTGAGTAGATATATGGCTTTTTAGGTTTCTTCACCCTAGTAGCTTATTAAAATCAGTATTTTTAAAACAAACATTTTTTAAATTCTTTAATGTTTCAACCCTTTTTATTTTGCTAGTCTACATAGTCGCTGGCAGTGCTTTTAGACCTTACAGTACTTGTTTTAGAACACATTAACTGAAAATTAAGTCATTAAACTCAGTCTCCAGGTGATCCTTCTTTGATCGATCCATTTTGGACTCTAGATGGGCCTTTCTGGATTTCTCATTTTGGAGCTGGCACTCTTTCCACTCCTTCTGGGGCCAGTTTCTAGGGACTCCTCCTGTGGAGTGGCAGTGCTCTTTCCCACTTAGCGTCTTCGGCTCTCCGCCCCTCCCGTAGCACTGCCGTCTTCTCAGGGCTCACTTCGTGCCATCATGCATTTTTCTGGACTTTTTCTCCCTCTTTAGGCTTCCACCTTCGGCAGTTGCTGTTAAAACACACATGCTAAATTTCCTTTGTCTCTAAATTTAGATTCTGAAAGTCATGTTGTGACAGCTTCATTCAACAAATACTGAGTGAGCCTCATGTCCAGACAATACATAGGCACATACTCAGTAAATATTAGGTGGTTGAATTAATTATTCTGCTGTTAGTTTGGAGAATTAATCTAGATTTAATGTTTTCCCCATGTTGTTACTTGTTTGCATTTTAATGTTGTATGTGTATCGGGAAAATTTCTGACATTTTGTGGAGTTTTTTCTTTCCTCTCCATGCCTATTTATATCCCCCGTTTGTCAGAAGTAGATTTGTTTCATCTCATCAGATAATTTCTCTGAATGTTTCAGCATCCTCCTCCAGACCGACAGGCAGTACCTGGAAGACCAGGCCCTTTTCCCCCCAAGCAGCAAGTACCAGATGAAGATGAAATATGGAAGCAAAGAAGAAGGCAGCAGTCAGAACTCTCTGCGGCGGTGGAACGCGCTCGTAAAAGGCGTGAAGAGGAAGAGCGGAGGATGGAAGAACAGAGGAAGGCAGCTTGTGCCGAGAAACTGAAACGATTAAATGAGAAGCTGGGCATCGTGGATAAGCAGCCATCTCCAGAGGAAATTAGAGAAAGGGAGCGAGAAAAAGAACGGGAGCGGGAGAAAGAACTTGAAAAAGAACAAGAACGGGAGAAGGAGAGGGAAAGAGAAAGGCAACAGGAGAAGGAGAGAGAACTGGAGAGAGAGCAGGAAAAACAAAGAGAAATGGAGAAGGAAAAAAAGCAAGAAAAAGAGAAAGAACTAGAACAGCAGGAAAAGGAAAGAGAACTAGAACTGCAGAAGCCGAAAGAGCAGGAAAAGGAATGGGAGTTGGAGAAGAAAGAAAGGGAGAAAGTGGAGGAAAAAATTGAACACAAAGAACCTGCTTTAGAAACTATGGTAGAAAAACCAGAAAGTGAGAACTGTAATAAAGGTATAATAGCTTTATTTGTTCTTGTATACGCTTTACAAAATGTTTCACGTTACTCAAAGTGCTGATATCTGTATATTTTAATGTGTATAATCTGAATTTAGAAATCTAAACTATAATTTCATGTGTAATTTAAAAAACAGAGTTTGTGAGGTTTGGGGTTTTTTTGGGGGGGAAAGAAATTAACTTTTATTGGGTGCTTTAATATATTCCCTAATTTTTTTCTTGTGGTTAAATACATGCGACATAAAAGTTAGCATCTTAACCATTTTTAGGTGCACAGTTTAGTGGTATTAATACATTCATAATGCTGTGCAACCATCATCACCATCCGTCTCCCCGAACTCTTCATCTTGCAAAACCGAAACTCTGTACCCGGTAAACAATAGCTCCCTATTTCTCTCTCTCCACAGCCTTTGTGACTGGCTTATTTCACTTGGCATACCAACTTCAAACTTAATCCATATTGTAGCATATCACAAGAATTTCCCTTTTTTTAAGGCTTAGTAATCCATTATATGTATATTCCACATTTTTCTTACATACTCATCTGCTGGTGAGCACTTGGGATTGTTTCCATTTTATGTACCTATTTTGAATAATGTTGCTGTGAATGTGAGTGTACAGAAATCTCTTTGAGACCCTGCTTTTATTTCTTTTTGAGTTTATACTCATACTTGTTTTCTAGAACAAATATGACTGGTTTTCTTTGGGATGAAAATTTTTCTTTTTGGTATTGTATGGTTCTCCTTTTGTGTAATCATACTTGACACCCTTTACGTAGAATAATGGTTTATATGTTTGAAGATAGCCAGTGATCACTATGTTGTCATCAGACTTAAATTCATTCTTTTTCTTTATAAATAATAGTCCCTTGATTTAAAAAAAATTCACTATGTTTTATTTTATAGGCTGTTTGTGTTTTCACATAAGTTCTTGGAAACTATAAGTAAATATTGATAGTAACATGAATATTTATTAAACCATGGAAGATAGGAGGTATTTGAAATGTTTTACTATCACAGAAAATCATACAGATTTTTGTATAGTGAAGCATTTGGACCTGTGATCTCAGTATTAATAAGAATCCATCTTTGAGGAAATCAAAGGTTTTATTAATCTACTGTTACCTCATTGATGGCTATCAATATTAGAATTCAAAGCAGTGTTTTAGAGTATTGGGGATGATTTTATCTTCCTTACCTTTTTAAATATAATAATTTTACTTTAGCACAAACATGTATTTGGTAAGTGTTATAGAAAAATTGTCATTATCTTTTCTCTTTTCTTTGGGCAGAGGATGACCCGGTTTTCACCAGACAAGACAGCAATCGCAGTGAGAAAGAGACCACTCAAGTGGCGCATGAAACAGAACCAGAATCAGGGTCTCAGCCCCGGCCTGCTGTTCTATCTGGTTATTTTAAACAGTTCCAGAAGTCTTTACCACCACGGTTCCAGCGGCAGCAGGTGACAATAACAACATTTTATCATGTACAATTGAAAAAGTTTATTGTTCAATAGTCTGAGAAATAATTTGATATAAAACCTACGATACATAAAGCACTAAAATTCTTTCCCATTTTAAGAATAGTTTGTTAATAGGGGTTTTACCTTGAACTTCTGCCATTCCTTTTTCCTCTGCCTCCTTCATAGACACTACCTCCCTTTTTAGGGAATGGTTTCTGCAGTATAATTAATGAGTGATTAGTTGCTTAAGTCACGATTCCATAACTTGTTCTTTTGTTTTGCCATCTTTTGTTGTTAAGTGTCTTTTAATTCTTTTTCTAGAATTATTCCAAATGTCCTGTTATTTCTGATTTGATTGGTCATATTAATGTTTCACATGGAACTAGAATCTCAAACTGTGGGACTCTGCTATTTCAGGAACAGATGAAACAGCAGCAGTGGCAGCAGCAGCAGCAACAAGGTGTCCTTCCCCAGGCAGTCCCTTCACAGCCATCTGGGGCTGCTGTCCCTCCTCCACCACACCGACCTCTGTACCAGCCCATGCAACCCCACCCTCAGCACTTGGCTTCCATGGGCTTTGATCCAAGGTGGCTCATGATGCAGTCGTACATGGATCCTCGAATGATGTCAGGTAGACCTGCTATGGATATTCCTCCCATTCATCCTGGTGAGTTCAAATCCCCATTGTTGCATGGCTCACTTGTAGTTATTCAGGTTCAAAGTTTTTCATTTTTTTCTTCCATTTTTAGTCTTGATTCCTTTAAGAACTTTAAAGGACTGCTAGATTTTTAATCATAAAATTAGATAATTTGCTTTTAGCACAGAGTAGTTAAATGCCAGGCACTAGTAAGACTAAATTACGATAGCTATTTTCTGATTTGTAAATGTTAAAGTTTTTAAGCTGGAAAATTAGTTTCATTAACAATATCTATTTGCTACATTGTTTCATTCTTTTGTTGTAGCTTTGAATTTTTCCATATATTATATATTCCATCTTAGTTTTTTCCAACATTTATCAGCCTAACATTTGTTTCTTTGTAGTTTAGCTAAAAACAAAAGAATTAGCAGTCTTTCATGGAATCTATTGAAATAAATCCAGACAGCCCATTATCAAACTATTGAGGAAAATTTATAAGTGATAAAAACATGATCAAGAAATCCTATTGTGATATTGAAATTTTAAATTTAAAAGGCATAATTTATAGCATATTGATCAGCTAAGATTACTAGATTAATAGTTTTCTATAGGAAATATTTTGTCTGAAGTTTTCACTATTGGTGTGATTCTCCTTATGTTTTAACATGCATAGAGTTACAATGCTTATTATCTGATTATATTTTCTTTCCTATAAGGTAAAATAGGCTGCTATTGTGGTTTTGCTTGCTTTGTTTCCTCAGTTCTTAAATCTGTTTATTTAATAGCAGCTATAAAAACCTCACTTAAGGGAAAACATAATTGCCAGTAATCATTTGTTGAGTTCATTAATTTTATGGCAAAAAGTATTTATTTAGCTTGAGTATATCAAGAATACCAAATAGCAATTAATAACTTAGATTCTGTGTCTCTTAATGCTTTTATTTATTTCATTTCTCTCCCTCCCACCCCCAACCCCCATCTTTTTCTGACCTTTTGTGCAGGAATGATTCCTCCTAAGCCTTTGATGAGAAGAGACCAGATGGAAGGCTCAGCCAACAGTTCGGAGTCATTTGAGCATATAGCTCGATCTGCAAGAGATCATGCAGTTTCCCTCTCTGAGCCTCGTATGATGTGGGGGTCAGAGCCCTATCCTCATACGGAGCCTCAGCAGGCCACTGCTCCCAAGACAGCAGAAGAACCTGAAGGTGTAAGGTAATTATGAAAACTGTTCATAAACGCAATAGACTATTGTGGTGAAACGAATAATGTTTAGCATCCCTGAAGGTCATTCTGATTCAGGACTGAGCCACAAACCTGATAGCCTCCCATTTTGTGTGTGTCATTTCATTTTGGGCATATTTTTTTTCTGGCATTTCTGTATTGATTAGGGCTCTTTGTAAATTAGTTCTGTACACTGAATTAAATGCTGAAATTCAGTACGTGTTAAAATTGGTATGTTTCTACCATTGATAAGATCCTTGACATATAGTCTTGTAAAGTATTGATGTAATTCTTCCGCTAATGAGAAATGGCAGACATTTAATCATCAATATCTTATAGATGTTTTCTAAGATCAATATAAGACACCATCTAATTCAAAGAAACTTTGAAGTAGCAGACAATTGGTGGTCTATATAAACTTATACCCATAAAGTTAGAATTTCTGCTCTTTATATATTATAATTTTTATAATTCTGATTCTTTGGGGAAAGATAGACCTACTCAGGGTAGTATTGGATTATAGGTGGAAATTATCAGTCTTAATGGATTCAAAAAGTCATATCAGCACAGTCTAAAGGAATGAACTTTAACGTTTTTAATTGTGGGGAAAACACATAATCTGTTAACAAAATTTTAGGTATACAGTACAACGTTGTATAGTGACGTACAGCAGAGCAGAACTCAAGAACTTAACTCATCTTGCCCAACTGCAATGTATACCAGTTTAGTAGCAACTCTTCATTCCTTGTCCCTTTCAATCCCTGGCAGTTACCATTCTGCTTTCTGCTTCAATGAGTTTGATTACATTATATACTTCATATAAGTGGGATCATTACGTATTTGTCCTTATGTGACTCCTTCACTTAACAAAATGTCCTCATCCATGTGGTAGCTTATAACAGGATTTTCTTGTTTTTTTTTTTTTTTTCCAATGGCTAAATAACATTCCATTATGTATATACTAGAGGCCCGGTGCACAAAAATTCATGCACTCGGCGGGTGGGGAGGGTCCCTCAGCCTGGCCTGCGCTCTCTTGCAGTCCAGGACAACTCGCAGGATGTCCACCTGCCGGCTTAGGCCCATTACCCAGGGGATCGGGCCTATGATGGCAGTCATACATCCCTCTGGCAGCCCGGGAGCCCTTGGGATGTCCAACTGGTGGCTTAGGCCTGCTCCCCACAAGAAGCGGGCCTAAGCCACCAGTCGGACATCCGAGGAGGCGGGAGAGGCTCTTGCCACTGCCTCTGCTCTTGTAGCTGTCAGCCCGGCTTGTGGCTGAGTGGAGCTCCACCTGTGGGAGCGCACTGACCACCAGGGGGCAGCTCCTGCGTTGAGCCTCTGTCCCCTGGTGATTGGTACGCATCATAGCGACTGGTCATTCCGCCATTAGGGTCAATTTGCAATTACCTTTTTATTATATACTAGAGGCCCAGTGCATGATTTAATCATGCACCTGGTGCACCAGCTGGCTGGCTGTCCGCTGGTGCCCCAGGCCTTCCGAAAGGCCTTGTGCCGGAGCAGACAGACAGCCAGCTCCCCCGCTTTGGCTTTTGATCCCGGGGGAGCTGGCTGGCTGTCTGTCCGCTGGTGCCCCAGGCCTTCCGAAAGCCTCCGGCGCGGCCATGGCACAGACGCTGAGCTCGCGGCGCCACTGGCTCCGCGAGCTCAGCGTCCTGCTGGCCCAATCAGCTACCCCGGCCACCCTGAGTCCCGCCCCCTGCGCCTCCTGCTGGCCCAATCGTGGGCGTAGCGGAGTGATGGTAATTTACATATTACCATTTTATTATGTAGGATAGGATATTGTATTTTCTTAACTCATTCATCCGTCAGGGACATTTAAGGCGTTTCTTCTCTTGGCTATTTTAAATAACATTGCACTAAACTTTATAGAGACATGAAGATGCTGTTTATGATTAGGATCCATTGTTTGCCTTAAAATTAGAGGGTTTATTTTGCTATGCACTTACACGTGTGAAAGATTTTGTCTTGATGGTTATGCTTTTGAATTCTCTTTATGCTAGGTCTGAAGCCACGCTGGATCAGGAACCGATCACCGCTGCTTATCCTGTAGAACATAATCAGTTAGAGGCCCATCCAAAGGCAGACTTTGTTAGAGAATCAGGTGAGGCCGAAGTACAGAAGGTTTTAAGCAGGTCTGTGGAAGACGTTAGACCTCCGCACTCTGACACAGTCAGTCAGTCTGCTTGCTTTGATGTACCTGATCAAAAGACTATATCCACTCCTCAAGAAGAGCGGATTTCATTGGGAGAAAATCAGCCTGCCCGGAAAAGAAGTGTTTCCCATGGATCTAACCATACTCAAAAATCAGAGGAGCAAAGAAACGAGACATCTGCAAGCATTCCTAAAGTAACCAGCCGGAGCATTGATTCAAAAGAACCAGCAGAACGGTCAGAGGAAAAACCAAAAAAGGATGGCTTCCTACGATCTTCTGAAGGACCAAAACCAGAAAAACTGTATAAATCTAAATCGGAAACTCGTTGGGGCCCGAGGCCAAGCTCCAGCAGGAGAGAAGAAGGTAATGACAGACCTGTGAGAAGGTCAGGTCCCATTAAAAAACCTATTCTTAGAGATATGAAAGAGGAACGAGAGCAGAGGAAGGAGAAAGAAGGAGAAAAAGGAGAAAAGGTCACTGAAAAAGTTGTAAAACCGGAAAAAACGGAAAAGAAAGATCCTCTTCCTCCACCCCCACTACCTGCAGCACCTATTCAGCCACAGGCCGTTCCACCACCACCTCAACCAGAACCAGAGAAATTTCCTTCAACAGAAACTCCAACTTTGGTGCAAAAGCCACCTCCAGACACTGAGAAGCCTTTGGAACCTGTAAGTAGTACTGAGGTAGAGCCTGCAACTAAAACTGTAAATCAGACTGTAACAGCACCAACAGTCAAAGAAGAAAAACAACCTGAGAAAGTCGTCAGCAAAGACCTTGTTACAGAGAGGCCTCGATCAGATTTAAGGCCAGTAGTTAAAAAAGAATCAACTCAACCTCCTAGGACCTATTGGAAAGAAGCAAGAGATAGAGATTGGTTTCCAGATCAAGGATACAGAGGTCGAGGCCGAGGAGAATATTACTCCCGAGGCCGAAGCTATAGAGGATCTTACGGAGGGCGGGGCCGTGGTGGCAGAGGGCACACTCGAGAGTATCCTCAGTACAGGGACACTAAGCCTCGGACAGAGCATGTGCCCTCAGGACCTCTCAGACAGCGAGAGGAAAGTGAAACTCGTAGTGAGAGCTCCGATTTTGAAGTTGTTCCCAAAAGAAGACGACAGCGAGGTTCCGAGACTGACACAGACAGTGAAATTCATGAAAGTGCAAGTGACAAGGATAGTTCAAGCAAAGGAAAACTTCCCAAAAGAGATGAGCGGTCTGAAAACAAAAAACCTATAAAGCCTCAATCTTCTTTCAAGCCTGAAAATCATGTCCGAGTAGATAATAGACCTCTAGACAAACCGTACGTAAGGGATGATGATAAATCTAAACCAGGTTTCCTGCCTAAAGGAGAGCCCACCAGGCGTGGCAGAGGGGGGACATTCAGACGTGGTGGGAGGGACCCTGGGGGACGCCCTTCGCGCCCTTCCACCTTACGAAGACCTGCCTATCGGGAAAATCAATGGAACCCAAGGCAGGCAGAAGCTCCTAAACCAGATGATGGAGAGCCACCAAGAAGACATGAGCAGTTTATTCCTATACCAGCTGATAAGCGACCTCCAAAATTTGAGCGAAAATTTGATCCAACTAGAGAGAGGCCCCGAAGGCAGCGTCCTACCCGACCACCCAGGCAAGATAAGCCTCCTCGATTTAGACGGCTCAGAGAGAGGGAGGCAGTCTCAAAAACCAATGAGGTGGCAGTGCCCACAAATGGCACAGTGAGTAACGTGGTTCAAGAACCAGTTAGTACTGCTGGGGATGTTTCTGGGAATAAGACTCCAGACTTGTCTAATCAGAACTCTTCAGATCAGGCAAATGAAGAATGGGAAACAGCTTCAGAAAGCAGTGATTTCAATGAGAGGCGGGAGAGGGATGAAAAAAAAAATGCTGATTTGAATGCACATGCTATTGTGAAGGCAGGAGAGAATGTTTCAGCCCCAAAAAGAGAAATAGCAAAGAGAAGTTTTTCTAGTCAAAGACCTGGTGTGGACCGCCAGAATCGGCGTGGCAACGGAGGTCCACCCAAATCTGGGAGGAATTTCTCAGGTCCTAGGAATGAAAGGAGAAGTGGCCCACCATCCAAAAGTGGGAAGCGAGGGTGAGTCCTTTGTTTCACATACAATTACTTTTGCACATTTAAAGATACTCAAGGTAGACTTCTTGGTTGAACTGTGCAAAGGAGCCAGTCTAGGTAGAGGACCACACATTGTTCTCCCCAAATTATCTTTTCTGTTCTCCAAGTGTAACGGGTGCTTGAAGGAGAGAGGTTAATGTCGCTCAGGAGTCTCTGCCTGCCTCGTGTCCAGTAGGGGCCTTCTAGGAATTTGTAGCTTTGGGAAAATCTATGCACCTGGGGCTGCATCTGTACATTTAGTAAGTCCTCTTACTGATGATGAGTAGCCCACCTTTTTCTTTGTTTCTCATTCACTGTGGTGCTCACAGGTGTCCTCTGGACTTAAATTAATATCACTCTTGTACTGGTTTATAGATAGTGAATGTTGAGCTTAAGGATAAATTATATTTCCCTTCTAGCTGCAAGCCTACAATAAATGATCTAGCTAGAGAGAAACCCAGAAAGCAAAGTCCTGCCCAACCACCAAGGCCACCACTAACATAAATACCAGGTTATTGGATTTTTTAAAAAGAATGGTTCTAAACTGTACTAAACTTAATCTATTCTTTTAAATATTAAAATGTTGGTTAGTTATTGATTTCTTTAGTATTAGAAAAAAATTAAATCTAGTTTTAAATCTAGGCCTGGCTGGTTGCATATACTTAGCATTTCATCCATCAATGAACATTTTTGCTTTAAAGTAATTTAGAAAAAGTATCAGGGAGATAATGCGACTAATTGTGTGTCTTAAGAATTTGCTTAAGAAGAATTTGAACATCCTTTTGTAAGGTCCAAAAGAAAAGGGTAACATAGTTACAATAACAATGCAGTTACTGACTATACCTGAACTATTAGAAGTATGAGTAATACTTAAGACAATCTTGTGGGTTTTTGAGCAATGTAGATTTCAACTACTTAGTAAGACTTTAGTGCCATGTAAATGCTAACAATGCTGAACCTGCAGAAACAGCAGTTGCACCTTGTAGTTAAAATGAATGTTGTAAGAGTCCCATTTAGAAGACAAGTGCCTATTTTTTCAGATGTTGGAGGTCATGCTTGTGTCAGGCACTTGGTAAGCTTTTATCTTAAGTGATACTATAGGCTATGATGAAAATGAAATTTTAAGCCCAACTTCCCTAGGTCTGTTTTCATAACATATTTATAAAATGAAGCCAAGAATAAAATTTATGTTAGGAAACAAAAACTTTAGAAATACATTAGTTTTATGAAGTGAACTATTTCCATATAAAAGTGTTTTTTACATGTTTACATTAATGTATAAATCTGATTAAACTTTTAAAAAAACATGGTATAAACATAGAAAGCTTTTATAAATTTTCATAGGCTGCCCTCTTGTGGAAAAGATCTAGTAGTGCCCTAGCTGGTTGCTCAGTAGTTAGAGCATCAACCTGCAGAGTGAAGGGTCCCGGGTTCAATTTCAGTCAAGGGCACATGCTCAAGTTGTGGGCTCGATCCCCAGTAGGGGGCGTGCAGGAGGCAGCTGATCAATGATTCTCTCTCATCGTTGATGTTTTATCTCTCCCTCCTCTCTGAAATCAATAAGAAAATATTTTTAAAAAGAAAAGATCTAGTAGTGAATACTTTGTACTAGCTTGGGTTACAGATTTTCTGCTATAAGATGTTGCTTAGCTTATTTATTTATTTATTTAAAATATATTTTATTGATTTTTTACAGAAAGGAAGGGAGAAGGATAGAGAGTTAGAAACATTGATGAGAGAGAAACATCGATCAGCTGCCTCCTGCACACCCCCTACTGGGGATGTGCCCGCAACCAAGGTACATGCCCTTGACTGGAATCGAACCCGGGACCCTTCAATCCGCAGGCCGACGCTCTATCCACTGAGCCAAACCGGTCATGGCTTAGCTCATTTATTTATAACATGATAGACAAATAGATACATAAGAACCTTCAGGATTCTCTAATTTAATTGCTGGGAAGAGCTACCCTAGAAGTCCATCTCCTTTACTGGGAAGCTCAGTTTTAGTGAAGTTGTTCTCAACTAAAACCACTAAGGCTTATTGGTTTTGAGCTAAGGTCTTCTATCCCACTGTTATTTCTTCTTAGACTAAATTTTACAAATTGCCAGTGAAGGATTCCCTACCCCCACCCGAGAGTGGAGGTGGTAATATCTCTAATTACTATTTTGTAGGCCATTTGATGACCAGTCTGCAGGCACAACTGGTGTTGATCCTGTCAATGGCACCTCTGCACACCACCAGGAAGGAACACCTAATGGAACAGGACAAAAGAACTCCAAAGATTCTGCAGGGAAAAAAAGAGAAGACCCAAAACCAGGCCCTAAGAAACCCAAAGAGAAAGTAGATGCACTGTCACAGTTTGATCTCAATAATTATGCAAGTACGTCTTAGGTTCTATTTACTTATTTATTTATTTATCTATCTGTCTGTCTTTTTGCTGTATTGAGTTGGATGCTATACATAAAAAAGATATCAAAGAAGGAAAGAGTTGACCTAAACAATAGAAGCTGAATATGAAGCACTAACTGATTTAACTTGAACTAAAATAACAACTGTATACATATGCTGTCTTAAATGAAAGAAATGCTAAACCTCATTGAGTTGTGACCTTGATGAAATAGGTATCTAAGATATGGTAACTAGAGAATAAATGATAGGATGGGAGGCTGTGTTACTATGGATACTTTCAGAAAGCTATGGAGTGATAGGATATCAGATGCAAAGGATGACAAATAAGAACTTGTTTGATGAGGAAGTTAAGGAATTAGACACTTAGGTGAAAATGAGCTATTTGTCATTCATTCAGATGAGACTTAGACTGGAAAAACTGAATAAAATGGAGAGATTTACTAGGTTAAGACCTGATCTATTTTAAATTTTTTAATATTGCTTAATGAATCTAGACTTCTTATACTCACTGGGATATATGATAATTTTAACAAGATAGCCAGAATAATTGTTAGGACAATGAGTGGAGTCATTCATGTGATGGGTTATGATATGTACACATCCATGCCACTTGTTTTTAACGAGTACACATTGTGGACAATGGTCTACGTAAAATAGAGGCATTAAGAGTCATAAGATCAGGTTGGCTAGTCATAATTTCACCTAGCAAATGGGCATCTCAGAGCTTACTGTATCCTTTGAAAAAGAGAAACAGCAATACCCACCTCTTAAGAAAGGCTAGATGCAAGTGAGGTAAAGTGCTATATAGATCTTCACAGCATAATACAGATCTCAGGCTGGGAGAGGTAGAGGTTAAAGTGATTTGACTGGATGATAGGGTAATTTTTATTTTAAAAAAACACATTACTACTGTATTGATTAAGAAAAAACTACATCATTCAAAGCAGATAATTTTAGGACTTTTTTTTCCTCCAGAGAGCAAGGGAGAAGGGGAGAGAGATAGAAACATCAATAATGAGACAGAATCATTGATGAGCTGACTCTCGCATGGCCTCTACTGGGGTTCAAGTCCACAACTTGGGCTTGTGTCCTGACCCGGGAGCAAACCGTGATGTCCTGGTTCATAGGGGTCATGCTCAATTACTAAGCCACACCGTCGGGGCAGGACTTTTATTTTTAACCTTGTGTTTATGAAATCTTTTTAAATCTTAATAATGAATGGACATCTTATGGTGTGGGAAATGGATTACACTGTGAATTATGGGAAGAACTAGATCTTTGCCTTGTCTTTTTTAATCACTACTGGACTGAACATTTCTATGTTTCTATTGGGGAAAAAATATTTTAAAATATTTTCCATACCCACAGGTGTTGTTATAATTGATGACCATCCAGAAGTAACAGTAGTTGAAGACCCACAGTCAAATTTGAATGATGATGGTTTTACTGAAGTGGTATCCAAAAAACAACAAAAACGTTTACAGGATGAGGAACGTCGGAAGAAGGAAGAACAGATCATACAGGTTCAGTGTTTCAGCTTTTTGCTAGTTATTTAGGTTGTTGCTCAAAACATGATAGCAAATAATCAAGGTTTCTGTCTACCTGGAAAGTCAAGGCTGGATTTATTATTCACTGTTGAGAATGACTGGATTTTCACAACTTTAGAATATAATTACTGTTCGGCTTAGTGTAGACCTTCTTTACTTTAGTTACATAACAGTGACAGGTACTTGTTTGTCAGCGTTAACATTAAATTATCTTGGAAACCTAGCAAACGCAACTGTGATGATCTAAAGTTGCAGGTATTTGACTTAGAAAGTTTGAATTGTAGTCTAAATTAGTTCACTTACTTAAACACAGAATGAATAAGTTGTTCTATTTAAATCAACCCAAACATCCCTTTTGCTAAATGCTGACACATAAAAATAAGTTGAACACATGAATTGTAGTGATAAAGACCTCTAGCAGATGAGAGAGCTTAAAAACGAGAGACACTATAAAAATTCTATGTGGATAGTAATACTGAGATCAATTGGACATAACCTTTAGAACTAGATAATTTTAGAAGTCATTTGTTAATTACTATCTTTGGGAAGGTAAATAGTATTGCATATATTCTGTGTAGCATAGTGCCCCAACAACACTCCAAAATGAATGCTTCTATGGCAAACACGAATTAGGTCAGTAAGTAGCTTTTTGTCAGATCAGCTTTTCTACCAGGTGAATTTACTGCAGACGAGCTTAATTTTTTAAATTTCAGAATTGTAGAAAAGAGATTATCACCCTGTGTATTAAGAATTCTATCTAGCCGAAACCGGTTTGGCTCAGTGGATAGAGCGTCAGCCTGTGGACTGGAAGGTCCCAGGTTCGATTCCGGTCAGGGGCATGTGCCTTGGTTGCGGGCACATCCCCAGTGGGGGGTGTGCAGGAGGCAGCTGGTCAATGTTTCTCTCTCATCGACGTTTCTAGCTCTCTGTCCCTCTCCCTTCCTCCCTGTAAAAATCAATTAAAAAAAAATATTTTTTTTAAAAAAAAGAATTCTATCTAATGAAATGATAATATGCAAATTGACCGTCACTCCAACACAAGATGGCTGCCCCATGTGGTCAAAGATGGCCGGCAGGGGAGGGCAGTTGCGGGTGATCAGGCCAGCAGGGGAGGGCAGTTAGGGGTGACAGGGCCGGCAGGGGAGGGCAGTTGGGGGGGAACAGGTCTGCAGAGGAGTGCAGTTGTGGGGGACCAGGTCTGCAGAGGAGTGCAGTTGTGGGGGACCAGGCCTGCAGAGGAGGGCAGTTGGGGGGGACCAGGCCTGCAGAGGAGGGCAGTTGGGGGGGACCAGGCCTGCAGAGGAGGGCAGTTGGGGAGGACCAGGCCTGCAGGGGAGGACAGTTAGGGGTGAGCGGGCCAGCAGAGGAGGGCAGTTGGTGTCCACCAGGCCAGCAGGGGAGAGCAGTTAGGGGTGAGCGGGCTGGCAGGGAAGGGCAGTTAAGGGCAATTGGGCCTGCAGGGGAGCAGTTAGGTGTCGATCATGCTGGCAGGGGAGTGGTTAGAGGGTGATCAGGCTGACAGACAGAAGCAGTTAGGGGCAATCAGGCAGGCAGGCAGTTGAGCGGTTGGGAGCCAGCAGTCGTGGATTGTGAGAGGGATCACAGATTGGAGACGGTGCAGGCTGGGCTGAGGGATACACACCCCACCCTGTGCACGAATTTCGTGTACCGGGTCTCTGGTGTACTAGTATAATAGCCCTAACCAGGTTGGCTCAGTGGATAGAGCATCGGCCCATGGGCTGAAGGAGGGTTTCAGGTTCAGTTCCGGTCAAGGATATATACCTGGTTGCGAGCTCAATCACCAATAGGGTGTGTGCAGGAGGTAGCTGACTGATGTTTCTCTCTCATCGATGTTCCTAACTCTCTGTCCCTCTCTCTTTCTCTCTGTAAAAATAAAAATATATTTAAAATAAAAGAATGTATAATACACCCTGGCCAATGTGGCTTGATGGTTAGAGTGTAGGCCCACTGTGGACCGGATGGTCGCAGGTTCCATTCCAGTTAAGGGCATGTACCTGGGCTACAGGTTGGATCCCTGGCCCGGTCCAGCGCATGTAGGAGGCAACCAATCGATGTTTCCCTCCTTCCCTCCCTCCCTCCCTCTGTCCCTCCCTTCTACTCTCTCTAAAAATCAGTGGAAACCCTAGCCAGTTTGGCTCAGTGGATAGAACATTGGCTTTCAGATTGAAGGGTCCCAAGTTTGATTGCAGTCAAGGGCTGGGTTCTAGGCTTAATAGAATCAATAAATGTTTCTCTCTCCTCATTGATATTTCTATCTCCCTTCCTCTCTGAAATCAATAAAAACATATTTTTTAAAATATAAAATAAAAATCAATGGACATATATCCTTAGGAGAGGATTTTTTTAAAAAGAATGTATAGGGAGAACCAAGATGGCGGCATAGGTAAACAAACACCTGTACTTGCTGCCTCCCACAACCACATCAAAATTACAACTAAAATACAGAACAACTATCATCCAGAACCGAGGGAAAACTGGCTGAGTAGAAGTACTACAACTAGAGAGGTAAAGAAGAAAGCACATTGAGGCTGGTAGGAGGTACGGAATGGGCTGGCACCTGAGTGTGCTGGTTTTTTAATCGGGAGGGAGATATAAGTTCCCACTTGCTCTGAGCTCCAGTGCCAGGCGAGACTCTGGGGGGACCAAGACACATATGGGAAGAAACTGGACTTTCTGTCATCAGGGCAGGAACGCGGGGGTGCTTTCTTCCAGATGGAGATGCTGGCAACCATCATTGTTCCTGTGCTGGGACTTACCCTGTGCAGGGCTGACTGGCAGCCATTGTTGTTTACTCCGCCCTAGAGATTCCCTGAGACCCCACCCCACCCAAGCTGTGTGTAGCAACTTTTGCATATGAATGGCCTGCCCTTTCTCAGCCTAAAACCTGTCAAACAAGCTGCAACTGGGTCAAGGAGCCCCAAAGCTATTAAAAGAAGGCCCAAGGCCTGCACAAGCAGCAGCCTGCCTTGCTTCACAACTGGGCCTGGTCTGGGCACTTCCAAACCCAATACAAAGAGGGGAAATCTGCAGATCTCTCTGTAGCTCCTGCTGGGTGGCCCCAGACAGTGGCTGACTTGGCACCGCCTTGGAGATCCAAGAGCCACTGTACCCAATCGTCAGTGTGAGACCATACCAGATCATAAATCTTCACATCCATAAGTGATATACTCAAAGGGCAGACTCAGTGAGCACCAAAGCCCCACTGAAGCAAGTCCTGCCCCATAAGGGTGTCTCCTGCACAGCAGCTCTTCCATTGTAGACACAGCTGGTCCCCATATCCAATTGGCCTGGAGGTCAATTCCCCCCAGTGATACCAACAGCATTCAAGGCTCAACTATAACAAAACTGTGCACACAGCCCACAGAGGGGTTCACCTAGAGTGCCCAGCTCAGGTGACTGGGGAGGCTGAGCCATTGGTCCCTATAGAACACCTACTACAGAAGGCCACTCTACCAACTCAAGGAAACATAGCAGCTACCCAATACACAGAAACAAACGCAGGGAAACAGCCAAAATGCGGAGACAGATATGTCACAAATGGAAGAAAGCAAACTTCTTGATATAGAATTCAAAACCACAGTTATAAAGTTACTCAAGAATCTTCTAGAAACCTCTGAGGAACGTAGTGAGACCTTCAGGGATCTTAGTGAGAATGCCAAAAAAATGGAAAAGGACCAGTCAGAAATTAAGCGTACACTGACTGAAATAAATAATAATATACAGAGATTCAACAGTAGACTAGAGGATCCCAAGAATCAAGTCAAAGATTTGAAATACGGGGAAGCAAAAAATACCCTACCGGAAGAGCAAAACAAAATCCAAAAATAAGAAGATAGTGTTAAGGAGTCTCTGGGGCAACTTCAAGTGTACCAACATCCTAATTATGGGGGTGCCAGAAGAAGAGAGAGAGCAAGATATTGAAAATCTATTTGAAGAAATAATGACAGAAAACTTCTCCTACCTAGTGAAAGAAATAGACTTACACGTCCAGGAAGCGCAGAGAACCCCAAACAAGAGGAATCCAAAGAGGACCATACCAAGACACATCATAATTAAAATGGGCAAAAGACAAAAGAGAATCTTAAAAGCAACAAGAGAAAAAGAGTTACCTACAAGGGAGTACCCATACCACTGTCAGCTGATTTCTCAACAGAAACTGTGCAGGTCAGAAGGGAATGGCAAGAACCTACAACCAAGATTATTCTACCCAGCAAGGCTATCGTTCTGAATTGAAGGTCAGATAAAGAGCGTCACAGACAAGAAAAAGCTAAAGGAGTTCATCACCACCAAACCAGTATTATATGAAATGCTGAAGGGTATTCTTTAAGAAGAGGAAGAAGAAAAAGGTAAAGGTAAAAAATTATGAACAACAAATTATATATCAACAAGTGAATCTAAATATCAAATGAATAAAAAATCTGATGACCAGAATAAACTGGTGAATGTAATAGAATCAGGGGCATGGAAATGGAGCGGACTGACATTTCTCAGGGGGAAGGGAGTGTGGGGGGTGCGGGAAGAGATTGGACAAAGGTCTTATATGCATGTACCTATGGTATGCAGTACCTATGGACACGGACAGTGGGGTGGAGTGGGAACCGGGTGGAGGGGAGCTATGGGGGGCGGGGAGGAACAACTGTAACAATCAACAATAAAGATTAAAAAATAATAAAAATATGAAAATGCAAAAAAAATAAAGAATGTATAATACACATTTGTCTTTTACCCCCAATCACACCCTGGCTTCTCATAATTTAAAATCTCACGAGCAGCTTTGACATTTTTTGCTCTGTGCAGTATCTTATTTTGAATAGTTAAAGGAGCTAAATTAGCAGTAAGTATCTTTGTTAGAAATCATATTTATGAACTGTTACTTTTAACTGTGTTATTGACAAAAATTATTTTTACCAATTTTTTAAGGTCTGGAACAAAAAGAATGCCAGTGAGAAAGGAAGAAGTCAGACTTCTAAGCTTCCTCCAAGATTTGCCAAAAAACAGGCTACAGGGACCCAGCAAGCCCAGACTCCAGCTCCAGCCCCAGGTCCAACTTCAACCTTGGCTTCAGGTCCAGTTCCGGCCTCAATCTCACCCTCAGCTCCAGTTTTAGTCTCACCCTCAGCCACAGCTGTATCCGCAGCTCCAGTCCTAACTTCAACTGCCACTCCACTCCCAACTCCAGCCTCAGCTCCTACTCCAGCCTCCACCTCAACTCCAACCTCTTCTTCAGTTCCAGCTCCAACCCCAATCCTTGCCTCAGCTTCAAACCCAGCCGCTGTCCCCATTCTTGCCTCAGCCTCAATTCCCATTCTTGCTTCAGCCCTACCACCAACTTCAGCAACACCTCCAGCCAGCTCAGCCCCAACAGTACCAGCCAGTTCAGCCCCAACTGCCCCAGCCAGTTCGGCCCCAGTCTCACTCCCAACCCCAGCCCTCGTCACAGTCACAATCCCAGGCCCCACTGCCCCAGCCCAAACTCAGGGACAGACTCACAAACCAGTCCAGAGTCCCCTGCAGACTACAACACCATCTTCAAAACAGCCGCCACCTTCAATTAGACTACCTTCAGCTCAAACACCTAATGGCACTGATTATGTAGCCACAGGAAAATCCATCCAGACCTCACAGTCACATGGCACTCTTACAACTGAATTATGGGATAACAAGGTGGCCCCACCAACTGTGCTGAATGACATCTCTAAGAAATGTAAGTGTGCAACAGAAATGATGGCTTGGGAATATTGGGGTTTGTTTTTAGTTTTGTTTATATATTCAGTATGGGTTTTTTTCTAGCCTTTTCTTTAGTAGGAAGCAGTTACAGTAATCTTTCCTTAACTTCCTTAAAACCTTTGGTTGTAAGTCAAGGGTGTTATACTTTTAATAGCCATATTTTATATGTTGATAAAAGCAATACACAATGTTTGGGGACTTAATATTTATTTTGGTATGCAAAAATCTCTGAGTGTGGTGTGAAAAGTAATTGTTTTATTGTCTAGTTACTATTAAAGAAAAGGTTATAAAGATTGGATTATTAGTCTCTTAATTTTGGTGTTCACATTTCCTGTGGCTTTTTCTCTTCAGTAGGGCCCATTAGTCCACCACAGCCACCTTCCGTCAGTGCCTGGAATAAGCCTCTAACATCGTTTGGATCAGCTACTTCATCAGAGGTAGGAATAGACTTGCTAATGGTCTTGGTGGGGTTACTGGGTCAGTTTCCTTAAAACAGTTTCTCAAATTTCAGCATGCATCAGAATTCTGTGTCGTCAAGCTCTCTGCTTGTTCATCTTCTATCACTGTTCTTAACTTGCTGTGTTCCAACTGTTCTAGCCTTTTTTATTCTTGACCTTCTACGAGGTGTTTGCTCTGCCAGAAACACTTTCAGTATGACCTCCTGGGGTCTTTCTCCATCTACCAATCTAAAATGGCTTAACCATATCTTAATTTTTGTGTATCGCTTATCTGACTTTTCAGTTGTCTATTTTCTCTATCCATTATAATGCAAGGTCTGTGAGTTAGATTGTCATGTCTCTACATCAGTGCCTAGCACACAGAAAGTGCAACAAAAATGAGTATATTTTATTTTCACAGCACACTTAGAAGTAGGCAACACTGGTATTGCTATTCTTTCCCCCATTCATTCATCTCTTTATTTCTTGCTGGTAGTGTCTTTCTGTGTTTGCTGCTTTTACATTTGTTTTAAGTGATGAAAGAACTTGAGGCTGTGATGACCTATGATTATACTCATAACACATAAAAATCAGGACTTTAAAAACTTAAGTCTTGCCCTAGCTGGTTTGGCTCGGTGGCTAGAGCGTTGGCCTGGGGACCAAAGGGTCCTGGATTCAATTTCCGTCAAGAGCATATGCCCAGGTTGTGGGCTCGATCCCCAGTAAGGAGCATGCAGGAGGCAGCCAATCAATGATTCTTTCATTATTGATGTTTCTCTCTCTCTCAACCTCTCCCTTCCTCTCTAAAATAAATTAAAAACAAAAAACTTAAGTCTTGTCCTAGTTTTCATTTTATTAGTTGTTTTCTAATACATACAAATCATTGTGTTTAAGGGAAGGTTTTCTTAAAACAATCAATGGCAGTTAATATGTAGGTTACTTCAAACTTCCTTCTATTATATTTAAAATGTGTGGGGCTACATAAATCATGTATTCAAATCTGAACTCTGTTTGATAGCAAGTTTTTAAATATTGTATTACTAGGGATCAAAGAATGGTCAAGAAAGCGGAGTTGAAATTGGAATTGACACAATTCAGTTTGGTGCTCCAGCTTCAAATGGGAACGAAAATGAAATTGTTCCTGTGCTTTCGGAAAAAACTGACAAAATTCCTGAACCTAAAGAGCAACGGCAGAAGCAGCCACGGGCAGGCCCCATCAAAGCCCAGAAGGTAAGCACAATTCATACTCGAGGCGTAATTGTATAAAAGCCACTAACATTTATGAGAGCAAATAACAGTTTTTAAGTTTTGTATTCAATGAATGCCTTTGATCGTGATCCTTTTTTGTTTATAAACATTGACTTTAGCTTCCAGATTTGAGTCCAGTAGAAAACAAAGAACATAAACCTGGTCCTATTGGAAAGGAACGGTCATTAAAAAATAGAAAAGTAAAAGATGCTCAACAGGTGGAGCCAGAAGGACAGGAGAAACCAAGCCCTGCTGCAGTCAGAAGTGTAGACCCTGGGACAGCAAAGGAAACCAAAGCAGCTTCAGAGATGTCTACTGAAATAGGAACGATGCTCTCAGTGGCATCCACAGAATATGCCACTAATGTGAAGGTGAGCAGCATGCAGAGATCCCCAGTTCCGCTGATGCACATCGTGTCTAAAACAACAACCTTACACTTCTTTTTTTTTTCTTGACATATAGTGCTATAGACTATATGGGTTACTATTTCTAGAGATTTTATTTCATGGTGTGCATGTGTGATCTAAAGAAATTCCTTGCACTAAATTATTTCTTTTTTTGTGGAAATTCACTCTTAATTCTGTACCATTCGGTTGTTTAAAGTGAAAAATGTCTACACAAGATTAAGATGCTTTTTATTTGGGTTTGTATACTTTGAAAAAGTTGCTCTCCATTACTTTTGTTAGTGGGGTTACAGTGGAGCTTTATTTTGCCTACTCATGAGATTTTGAAATCAGGAAATAAGGCAAAGTTAAGTAACTCCAGTATAGCCAATTTTTTTCCAGGTTTGGAACAATCACTATTTCATTGGTTGAGCCCCAGAAGAAGTAGTTGACTTGTGCTTAGGGACCACATTGAGTGAAAGATGCAAACTTAAAGGAGCTAACACTTGTGAGAATAGCAAATTTATGTCTGCCGTTCCAGGATGTATATTTATTGAGAAGAAAAAGAGATGGAATCTTTCATATTAATTTGAATATTTTTCTGTTAAAAGCTCATGTGATTTAGTTCTACCACATTTAAGGAAGAGATTCATGATGATAAACGATAAACAAGAGTTTATCCTAAAACGTAGTGAATTGTGACAGCTAAGATCTTGACATTCATTTATTTACTTTGTTTTATTTTGAAGAGAATAAAAGTCAGAAGTTGCAAGTAATCTATAGATTGTGAGAACCACACAAAGAGTTCTTTTAGGAATCCACAGAAATTAAATCTTTAGTACTGATGACAACCTCCTAGTACTATGCAGTGCATTTTTAAAAATGCACAGGATCCAAACAGTAGTGGAAATGTTATCATTTCAGCAGTGGTTCTGTGTTTGTTTTATCCCACTGTTGGTTTTTAAGTTAAGATTTGGGAGAATTGAGTCTTAAGGTTTGCTCTCCTCCTGCTTTCTTCCAAAATTACAACTGTTAGGCTGTAATTAGAAAGTGACTCATTGATTCAGTTTAAAATATATTTTTCTCTATTACTACTCCACAGGAGTCTGTAACAGACTACACTACACCTTCTTCTTCTTTGCCTAACACTGTGGCTACTAATAATGCAAAGATGGAGGATACTTTGGTTAATAATGTAAGTAATCAACCTGAGGTGTGGCAAGTTTGGATAGAAACCTGGCTATTATATGTGCTATATGGCCAATATTTAACTTTTCTCAGGGAAAGAGTTAATAGCAAATTTGTATATAGGAGCACTGTAATGTAATCAGCAAAAATAATAAAAGCGGAGTTTTTGTTTTTCCTCCTAAAAGTTGTCCCCTTTCCATTTAAGATCCAGGCCTTTGTGTTTTATTTTTGTTGGTAATTTTGTTCTTAAACCGTTTTATGATCCATGAAAGCTCACTCAATTAAAACACAATGTTACCAGAGATTCAGGTATTTTCTTTTTGAATTTGAAAAAAATTATACTAGACCTTAATAGCAACATTCCTGTTGTGAAGACTGGGCTATAATGTATATGTAAGTACTTCAACAACTCTTAAATGCTTCATTAAAAGGTGATAACGAGTCATGTAAATTTGGCTCTGGTTTCTCTGAGCAACCATGTTATAATTCAAGATTGTGTTAAAAGTCATCACAGTCCATCATTCTGACTAGTTCACTGACTGAAAAATTGAATGGCAAGCCCAGCAAAGTTAGGTGACCTGCTGTGGTAGAGAGCATTTTAGGAGTTACATGTGAGGCCCTTGTTTTGGAGGGCACAGATGGTGGAAATTTGATCAGCTACTTTAAATGTCATCCCATATAATAAGCAAAGGCATATTCTTTTCAAAAAATACCCTTTATAGATATATTTAAAGGTCGCTCACACAGGGCTTTAACTATCATTTTGAGAATAAAAATCTTGATTATGTTTTGGCACAAAGTTTTTCTTAGGCTTTCTGTTATTCCCCCTAGCATCAAGTTAGAGTTAGAGAGGTGACATGCTTTAGGGACCATTTAATCCAACTTTGTGGTCCAATTGAAGGGCTCTTACTGTGTAGCTGAGTGAGTCACATGCTTTCTCTTTGTGATAGGAGCTCACTTTAGGAGCTGATTAATGTAATTTGTCCAAATTTAGATCTTACAAAACTTCATTTCATATGCTAAACCTTTCCTCTGACCTTTTGGAGAAAGGTTGAAATGTATTTAACTTCCTATAGGAAGTAATGGAAAACATGGGAAGGACAAAAAGACTTCCTGGCAAATTACTCACTATGTAGATTATCAAATAATGAATCAGTAACATCTCAGTAAAGTTAATTGTACTTTAATTGTGGTGTCTTCTCAGTTTGAAAAACATAGAGTATTTCTTCGATGTTACTTTTTCAAGAAAGTATATAATGCTTTTCTGGCAGACCCTCTAAAAATCATTGAAAATATTCATATGAGCATTTAAATGGTTTCCATGTGGTTTGCTGGCATATGAACATGGTGAGTTGTGCACAGAAACAACTGAGGGGAAGAGACCCGCTCTTGTGTATCAGTGAATAATCTGCGTTTGATTTTTAGCAATTTATGCAGAGTACGTTTGGAAACAGGAAGATCAGGTTGGGTCAGGGAGCATCATAAGTGGTCACAGTTTGGAATGATTCCACAGCATTGCTTATTTGTGCCAAGTATGGTAGTGATTTTGAATTTAGTTAATATAGTGTTAAAAACAATGTCCAGAGTTTTAGTTCGTTTTGAAATGTTTTTGTTTCCTTTATTAGTCTGTTTGGGAGTTCTATTTTATGGTAGGATTTCTGTCTTTTTAAGAATTATACTTAAAAGAGGCTTATTTCTTTTATTGAAGCTTAATATACTTTTTTAGGATCTTAGTTGATATTTATTGGTTAGTGTTATCTAATAATACAGTTGTTTTGAATGTCTTGAAGATATAAATGCTGGTGGTGGTTTTGATTATTTATTATAGCACAGCTAATCTCCAGTAACTAGTCTGTGGTATTAAAATCTCCATCGTGTCACAAAGTGATTATCTGGCACCCCTAGCATCTCAGTCATTGTACCTGAACAACTGAGTGAGCTGTCAAAATCAATCATGCAATAAATAGTACATCATAAAAAATCTCAAGACCCAGGGACTTAGAGGGGAAAAAAAGATAGGGTAGTGAGTTTCTAATATCCTCAGGCATTTAACAATATTTGCCATAATCGTGTCATTACTATTTACTATATAACAAAGCAATTTGTTCAGTGTAATGGGGGAAGCAATATTCCGTATTTTCCTTCCAGTATTACTCTTGTTCTTGAATGTAGATGTCAGAAAGTTGACAATTTTAGGAAAGAGATTTCTTTCTTAAATGTATTATATTTGTCATGTTGAATGCTTCTGATAGAGCCTGTAGATCCCATAAATGGGGAAAATTATATTCCCTTAAAGCTTTGCTGCATAGTGTATGGTCCAGGGACCAGCAGCCGTAGCATCACCTGGAAACTTGTTTGAAATGCAAAATTTCAGGGCTTGCTCCAGACCAGCTGAATCAGAATCTGCATTTTAACAACATCCTCAGATGATTTGTATCCACATTAAAATAGGAGAAGCACTGCCATCAAGGGTATGCCTTATATTTGGGACTGGCTCTTTCAATTCATGCATAAAAAGGCAGAAAATACTTCTCTTCAGGAGTTGTATCTAAGATGTCCAAAATTATCAATTACTATAAACACGGTCTAAGTAATTGAATATTCGTGTTGGCTCTGATGAAAAATAGAACACCCGTAGAGTATGATAGCATTATCTTAGTGGGGCTTTGGTAGCAGACCCAGTTAGTTAGATTGTGATATGTGTTGCCTGCCTTTTCAGGTGCCCCTGCCCAACACCCTTCCCCTCCCTAAGAGGGAGACTATACAACAGAGCTCCAGCCTAACTTCAGTTCCTCCCACTACTTTCAGCCTCACCTTCAAGGTATGTACCTTATCCATCTCTAAAGGTCCATGATTGTTGCATGCAAGGGGGACATATGCTAATACTATTCTCCTGGTTTTTTTACTGGTTTTGTGTGGTAAGCAACAATGCTAAGCCAAGGAAATAATGTGATGTCAAATTACACGTTAAACTTATTAGCTTCTAATACCCTTAGCAGCGACTTGCTATCCTCTCTAAAATAAGGCCTATCATGCTTGTGAATTTGGTCTTAAAATTATAGGAAAGTAAGTCTCATGTGAATTGAATGAAAGCATTGTAGCAGTTAGAACATTTTATGAAGTGGTAATTATGTAAGTGATTTAGAATTGATTGTTAGATAATTTTTGAATAAGGGCAAAAGATTTTGGACAACACGTGCTTTTTGATGTCAAGTTTAGGCTTTTGTTTGTTTTTTAGTCTCTATAATTTTGAGCTATGATATTAATGCTTTGTTATATTTGAGTTGTTTGAGAGTATTTTCAATGAGTTCACCTCAGGATTAGTCAGTGGTTTAAAAAGTGCAGACATGGAATTAAGTGAGGGGTTTTTAAACACAGGTATTAACCTGTGTAATAGCTGGACCTCCTAATGTGGCTCTGGTTGTCAATGAATCTTTCTGATGGTCGTCAGGAGTGGGAAACGAAATGGTTTCACAATGTGGACAATGTTCACTTTTAGACTCTTTCTTTTTGAGTCTCCAGCCTCCTGACCACTTGACCCTTTGCCCCCCAACTTCTTTGTAAGAGGCTTAAATGAGTGTTGGCTGAGACTATAAAATTTGTGCTATTCGTCTTAACCCAGTTCTTACTATTGACTGCCAATTCCTATTCCACTTGAATGACTGTCTCAGTCTGTTTCATCTTATGTATTTATATTATTCAAGGAAGTAGTCTGCCACATAAATAAATATAATATCATTAATTATTCTTTAGGCCAGTTGTTAATTCTTCAGAAAAACCCTTCAACATTGCCTTTCACTCAATGTTTTTAACACTCCAAGAAGAAATAATATAATTTTAATTACTTTAAATTAAATTTCATTAACTTAAAATTTACTCTTTATACTTCTGACATCCTTCTGGGTAACATATAAGGTATAGAAAAATTCTGTTATGTGGGTATTATTTACAGTATATTTATCGAGGGGAAAAGTGAATTTCCTTGAATTTCCAAAATTGGAATCTAAATTTTCTTGCTGCTTAAGAAATTAAATAGCCCGGCTGGTGTGGCTCAGTAGTTGAGCGTTGACCCATGAACCAGGAGGTCACGGTTTGATTCCTGATCAGGGCATATGCCCAGATTTCAGGCTTGATCCCCAGTAGTGGGTGTGTGGGGGGGGGGGGCAGCCGATCAATGATTTTCATCTTTGATGTTTCTATCTCTCCCTTCCTCTCTGAAATCAATTTTTTTTAAAAAAGAAATGAAATAAAGCCAAATGTATGTGACCTTTATCTTATGCAAATTTGATTAGACATGATTTATGTGTTTTCACCACAACAAAACTGGTATAAAAGACATTGCCATGTATAAAAAAAGCTCTAAACCATAAAAATCTCAGATTGCAAATTGCATTATGTTTAACTTAAGTTTTGTTTAAACCTGCCCTCCCCCAAAAAAGAAAACACACCAAAAAAACTCTTGTTTTAAAATAAAACACATATGAAACCATCCAAGTGATAGTGAGAAGACTCGAGCAAATTGAATTATCTTATATTTCTAATTTATGGAGATGACATTAGTCATTAAGAAAAGGTTAAATTACATATAGTGTGTGTTAACAGAAAAGCAGGGAGGTATGTAATTCTCAAATTCTCACAATTAAAATAAGGTTAAAGTTTTAAAAGTTGGTATTTGAAGGACTACAAACTTCTTAGCAGTACTATAAAAATCTTGTAAAAAAACCCAAAAAACTCTCATGTGAATCATTGCAACTGAATTTAGTATATTATATTGTGTTTTCCTTTGGCCCACCCAGTATCTCAACTACTAAAACTAAAAATGTCAAAACCCATGTGTTTCCTTCCTGTTCAGATAGCTTTAGGATAGTGAGAATTTGCATCTGTGCTCTCCTGTTCCGGGGCCATCAGCCCCTGTGGTTAAAATCACTGGGCACTGGATGTGTCTGATCCAAGTTCAGGTCCAGTGTGTGCTTCAGTACAAAATAAAATAGACACTGGGTCTGACATATTAATATTTTTTAAAACATTAAAACATCTCAACTTTTATGGTAATTATAGGTTTTTATGTTGTATCAAATAAATGTTACCAAAATTAGAATTACCTCTTTATTTTTTAAAATACAACTACTAAACTTTAAATTATATATGTGGCTTGCATTTACATGTCTGTTGAACAGCAGTACTCTAGAGAGGTTGAATATAAATTGAAATAAGACCTGTTTCTTCCTTTTAAGAAACTAGGAGATTACTGCTAAAATCAATAGCCCCAAAGCCAAACGGCTGCAGTCAGTACCTAAAATGCCCAAGGAGGCTTTGATGTGAAACAAGTATCTATGCTGCAGTCAAGCCTAAAACCTATCTACTTACATTAACTTTTCAAACACTGAGCATAAAACAGCCAAACAAAAGGTGTCTGTCATCTGCCATTTGAGAACTGTTGGCTTAAAAACAGAGTATAGGGAATGGGTATTGATGGGGGGGGGGGGGGGGGAGGGGGGAATGCTTCAGTGCCTTTCCTACTAGAGTCAGAGCCTTAAAGCACTCCTGGAGGGGCCTGGTATTTCCATTTCCTTAGATGCTGGTCATGGTAGTTACTTGGATCTAGTTGATACAGGAGCTGTGACTTTATATTTCACTGGCCTGATTGCCAGAGCTATCAACAGCTCTCTGTGGAGACATCATTAAAGTCCACTGCCTCCCAATTTATGTAAAAGAGCAAAGATAAAGGGGAAAATGAAAGGTTTGAAAAGTCTAGGGTCGCCCTAGCCGGTTTTGCTCAGTGGTTAGAGTGTCGGCCTGCAGACAGAAGGGCCCTGGGTTCGATTCTGGTCAAGGGCACCTGCCCAGGTTGTGGGCTCGATCCCCAGTAGGAGACGTGCAGGAGGCAGCCGATCAATGATTCTATCTCATCATTGATGTTCCTCTCTCTCCCTCCCTCTCCATTCCTCTCTGAAATCAATAAAAATATAATTTAAAAAAAATAGTAACATCTCCCAGTGGAGTGGCCAACCTGAAAAAATAAATTAGGTGTCAGAAATTTAAAAATTACCTTGAAGACGACCCATCTTTTACTTTGGCGTTTCTGAAAGATATTTGGAATTTATATATGTACACATGTGAGTATATTTATGTATATATGTATATTCTATGTTAGCATAGTGATTTTCCCCCCATTTCATTGCAGATGGAGTCTGCAAGGAAGGCTTGGGAGAATTCTCCAAATGTGCGTGAAAAGGGATCTCCAGTAACTTCCACAGCCCCTCCAATTGTAAGTGGTGTCAGCAGTAGTGCCAGTGGCCCAAGCAGTGCAAATTACAACTCCTTCTCCAGTGCGTCCATGCCTCAGATCCCTGTTGCCTCGGTCACCCCTACAACGTCACTGTCAGGTAGAAGTCTTTATACTTTTCCTTTCAATATCTTCAATTAGTTCAAATTTCTTAGGATCACTTTCTGTTAACTATCCCCCCAAAAGTATCAATAATAAAAGCATAATATGCTAATTAGACCGGACATCTTTCCAGACGAAGTTGGGGATTCGAGGGAAGCCCAGGTCCCGGGTGCCAGAGGGCAGCCGGGGGAAGGAAGGACTACTTTTGCACGAATTTTGTGCATTGGGCCTCTAGTTATTTATAAAAGACATATTAATAAGTAATTGGTGAAAAATTTTGTATTGTGTTTAAGTTTTCCTGCAAAATTTACCTTTTGACTTCTTTTTGAACTCATATACAGCTAATTGAACCAACTCAGAAATAACATAGAATCATACAGTTTTTAAATTTTTTGCTGTCTCTATCTAATTTGAAGGAACTATTGGCCTAAATCTATTGGGCTGACATTTTCTGGTGAAGGGTTAGGGGTAGAGAATTTCCAGTTTGTGTTTTGAGTAGATGATATCCAATATATTTTGGTTTTTGTTTTGTTGGTTTTTAAGGAGAGTCCAGCAGCATCCCAATTAGAAAGTGATTTTCTTCCTTCAGTTTTTCACTGGTGTGCAGTACTGTCATTTGGGGCTTTACAGTTCTCAGAGTCACAGAGGCTGTTTCTTTTACTGAAAACAAATTTGATTTCAAGCTTCCTGATATTCGCATATTTCCAAAGCAGTGAGAAACTCCTTTCTAATAGTTATAAAATATATCTGGCAAAGAATTTACCTTATTTGATTCTTATTTACTGATGGTAGTACTGCTTTTCAATATTCTGGCATTCCTTGCTAGTTTTAAGTACTAAAAACAACTGATCTTTGGGTTATGCTACAGCTTACAGAGGGGGAGAGACATCCAGCCCACAGGCCGTATAAGGTCTGGCCCTGCCAAGGCATTAGGGGTGAGTTAAATGTTTGATCAAATATAGCAGGCTAATTTTTAAGTTGATAATTTTGTCTGGCCCTTGGGAGAAAAAAGGTTCCCCACTCCTGATCTAGAATCAGAAGTATGTATTGTTCTTTATTAAGACAAATCCAGAGATTCAAATCAAAGGGAGTGTTCCAACTATATCTCTTCCTCTGTGCAAACATTCCTCACCACCCATATGCAAGGCATCTTTATTCTGCTTACTGGCTCTTGCTTGGGCCCCAGTCTAGTGGAGAAGAGTCTGTAGGGAGATTAGGAAATAAGGGACTGCAAAGCTTCCTACTTCTTTGGAACCCAGCTACTTCCTTTTTTCCAGGTCTATAGTTTCTCCATAGTCCCTCAACTGAGATAAATTTTTTCATGAGGGCCATCTTGTCATATTACTGATAGAGACTCAAGTTGAACAGCTAAGGTAGTTTGATCTGATCTTCTCTTATATAGAACATCATCTTAAAATGATTATATCTCTCTCTAGTCCAATACCAGTGTTGTCATTTGCTTCAGTATTGCAGTCATTAGAACTCATTGATCAACAGAAATAATTGAACTTTCAAGTTGTATAATGCCACATATTTAATAATAGTGTGTGTGTTTTTAAGGTATGTAGAGGGTCAGTGCTGGAAAGAGAGGGCAAGCTATAGATAGATAATTATGATAGTGATATATCTCATATCCCCTTTTGGCCCAGAGTACGTACATGGTGGCAATAAACATTAGTTTTCTAGTTTATGGTTGGTGCTTGAGTTATTTTACTATGAACAACAGCAGCACTTTAAAATATACTACATTGTTCCCTTATTTTATCTCTCCCCCAAATATAGGAGCTGGTACATACACTACCTCTTCTCTGAGTACAAAATCTACAACCACATCAGACCCTCCTAATATTTGTAAAGTAAAGCCCCAACAATTACAGACAAGCAGCCTGCCTTCCGCAAGTCATTTTTCACAGTTAAGCTGTATGCCTTCCCTCATTGCCCAGCAGCAACAGAGTCCACAGGTCTATGTGTCTCAGTCCGCAGCAGGTAAGGCTTTTAGACTTGAATATAAGGAATTGAGAAAATGAAGACTTTTGAATGCTTTTTCTCTTTTTAGTTACCCTTCAAGTTTAAATATCTTTTATCTGCTTTGCAAATTTATTTCCGGATAGAATTGACTGCTCTCTCTCCTTGATAAGCATTCTGGGACTCTTAGCATTTATTTCTTACACGTATATTAGACAAGTTAGTGTCCAATAATTTGGAAAATAACTTACGCATTTTATGTTATTCCAGTCATATTATAAAAGTTAGTTATCTGAAACTTCACAGATTGATAAATAAAGTTCATGGGGAAGAATAAACCTAAGAATAGCAAAGAAGAAAAAATTGTATATTGGGAGTGGGGTAACTTGTATTACTAAATATCACAATGTTAATCTGAATTAAATAGTAAATAAACATTTGTATAATATTCAAACTCACTAATGATTTAAATTCAAAATAAATAGACTATTTCTTACCTTTCCATATGGGAATAATAGAAAGATTGATAACCAGCATCTTTAATACCCAGTATCTATAAGGATCATGGGTATTATATTGGGCTCTTAAAATACCTTGCTGGTGACAATATATAAATTGGCATAATTCTTTCAGAAAGTTACCTCAGAATATTTTATGTGTACATACTGTAGTAACAGTTTTATAGTCAATCAATTTATCTGTATAAGATATACATAAACTTATCAGAGATACGTGTATGAGGGTGTTCATTACAGTATTGTTTATAATGATGGCAAATTAAAAACAATATGGAAATTCTTCAAAATATAAAAATGGCAAATAACAAAATAGTGTGTATAATACATAGAAAAGAAATTTATTAAAAATCTATACCAGCCCTGGCCAGTGTGACTTTCACATCAATGTTTCTCTCTCTCTCTCTCTCTCTCTCTCTCTCTCTCTCTCTCCTCCCTCCCTCCATCCCTCCATCCCTCCATCCTTCCCTCTCTCCCTTCCTCTTTCTCTAAAAATAAATATATTTTAAAATCCGTACCAAATTCTTTCAGTTATTAAATGTCAATTCTTTTAAATATTTTGCTAAATTCTAGTTGGTAGATTTAAAATTGGAGTGGACTTGCTGTTAAACAGGTGAGTTCATTTTCAGTTTTAGTAGAATATATAAAATTTTTCTATTTTATACCCCATTGGCAGTATATAAGAGTGTCATATTTTTCTATACCTTCACAAGTACTAGAGTTTCCTTGTTTTAATGTGCATATACCTGTCTAAATTCTGAAATTTAGATACTTAAGACTGGTTGTTTTTTTCCTAATGGTCTATAGCTCAAATCCCAGCTTTCTATATGGACACCAGTCATTTATTCAATACCCAGCATGCACGATTGGCTCCACCGTCATTGGCTCAGCAGCAAGGCTTCCAACCAGGTCTTTCTCAGGTAAACATCACATACTTCTTCCATCATGCAGTTGTTTGTTTATTTATTTATGTTGTAGTAGTTATTTTGAGCTACAAATAATAGACTCTTTGAAGTTATAATCCTTTTAACAATATGGGACAAACCATGATTACCTAGGATGTATAAGCAAAATGTTAAAACTTACCCTTTGTTGATGGTTAACAATGTAGAATCAAGTAATGGATTGAAAGGAAAATGTTTACATTTGGTTTTAAAGAAAACTGGTATGTGGTAATAATCATTTATTCTTCATAGCTAAGTTTATTTTCCCACGTGTCATGAGTTGTATACATGGTGCTCACATACCGTTTTCTCCTTGCATGGCAGCCCACTTCGGTTCAGCAGATCCCGATTCCTATTTACGCACCACTGCAGGGGCAGCACCAAGCCCAGTTGAGTTTGGGTGCTGGACCCGCTGTTTCCCAGGCCCAGGAATTATTCAGTTCTTCCCTTCAACCGTATAGGTAAAACGCTTTAAAATACATTTGTGGGTTGGAAACATTGTAATTGCTGAGTTTTCTTGCTGTATTCCTACTGCTTCTTCCTTCCCTTTATGAGCTAGGATGACCCTCTTATAAACTACATTAAATTATTAATCGTGTTGATTATGAACCTCAGCCTGTGGTCATTTTAGTCAGACTTTACTGAACAAAGTCAAGCCTCAAAATTTCTTGAAGAAGAGGGTAACAACAGTCCCATGACAATTTGAAATCATAGAAAATAGTTGCTAGGGGACCTAAAGTTTTAATTGCATCTTGTTGCTAACAATTGGAAACCCAAGTCTGCTGTGTAAGGTCTGAGGCCAGGGAGGAGTGTGATAAAAGATGAAAAGAGGGTCGGACAAGGAAGAGAAGTAGTGGTGATATACATGATCACTATTCAGTACTTTACATGCAGTAACTTAGAAAATCTAGTCCTCACAAAACCATATAAGGTGGATTGTCTTCTCCCTTTGACATGCCGTGTTGGGACTTGAAGGGGTTGGTTGGTTGGTTGGTTGGTTGGTTGGTTGGTTGGTTGGTTGGTTGGTTGGTTGGTTTTAACCTAAGGTTGCATTACAAATCAATGAGAGCCTGGATTCAACCCCAAGTGGTCTCATCTCCAACTTAATGAGAGTGGAAGGGTGGGGGCATGAGCAAAGCCCATGCCTAGCTCTGTCATCATCGTGGCATGGCTGTGGCCGATATTCATTTGATGGCTCTAAGCCCGCAAAAAGAAAAATAAACTATTTCTTTAGGGCAGCTTAGAATGGTTGCAAAGTTAATCATTAGCTTTTAGAAATATATTGGGTTTTGATGTGGTTCAGATAGAATTTTTATAGTCTATATATAGATTAGACGTGGCATCAATTGGTAATAGCTTATTTCTTTTAGATTACATAAATTATATTCCTAAGAAGCTAGTTTCAGCAAATTAAACTTTCTTAGCAGAGCATAATTATTAATAAACTTTAAAAATGTGGCTCTCCCAGTTATTTATTTATTTATTTATTTATTTATTATATCGTTTTTTATTGATTTCAGAGAGGAAGGGAGAGGGAGAGAGAGATAAAAACATCCATAATGAGAATCATCCATTGACTGCCTTCTGCAAACCTCCATACTAGGAATCAAGCCCACAACCTGGGCACATGTGCTAACCGGGAATCAAACCCCATGACCTTCTGGTTCCTAGGTTGATACCCAACCATTGAGCCACACTGGCTGTGCTCACTTTTATTTTTTGATTAGAGATTCTTTGGTAGAATTTAGTATGTCTGTATAATGAATTATATAGGATGTTTTGTTTTCTGGTGTTTACTCCATCATTTAGTTTGGTTATTCCAAGAAATTCACTCCCATTAGAAGTAAACTATTTACCTCAAGTAGAAGTTACAGACTATCTCTTTTGTACTATTAAATTTGGGGTTATCTTTGAATCTGTGATTAAAATTTTTTTATTTCTAATTCAGAACTAGCAAATACTCTCACAAACCAATCTCCTTTTAATTGTTATTGACTGCTTGAAACATTGTTAGAAAGTTGCAGCTACTTTTCAGCTTTGACAAGAGAGTTCAGTGATAGCTTAACAATGTCTTCCATAGCCTGGGAGATGGAGTAGCAGTGCACTGGCATTCTGTATCTGTACTTCCCATTGTGACAAATGCCTTGGAAGACCAGACTGTTTATTGGGAATACAGGGTAAGCTGTATGTGGCTACTGTGTTGGAAGACACATGTTTAGGCTTCGAAAGCAGTTTGTATCTCTACCACATCATTCTGCTACTCCTCACTCTCAACCTAATCAGCCTGTATTTATTCATAGGGAATCCCTGAATTGATATCTGCCAGCACCGTAGACTTTAAGATTACTTAGGACTCTAGACTAGCACTCCTCCTTGGTAGCTTTTGTTCCTGCCACGTGTCAGTTTAACAGAGCAAAATTATAACTAGAGGCCCAATGCATGAAGATTCGTGTAAGAATGGGCCTTCCTTCCCCTGGCTGCCAGCACTGCCTTTGCTCTGGCCCGGAGCCACCTTTCCACCTTCCCACGCTGCCCAGAGTCCCGGAGCAGCTGGGGCGGTGCGGAATGGCAACAACGCAAGCATCCCGCCTCGCCCCCCGGTGTATGCAAATTAACCCACCATCTTTGTTGGATTAATTTGCATACTCCTGATTGGCTGGTGGGCATCGTGAAGGTACGGTCAGTTTGCATCTTACTCTTTTACTAGAGGCCCAGTGCATGAGCAGACAGGCACCCAGCTCCCCCACTTTTGATGGTCCGTGGCCGCTGAGGGGGGCTACCCTGCTATTGAGAGGCGCAGGGGGCGGGACTCCCGCTCCCTGCGCCTCTCAACAGCAGCTGAGGGGGGCTGCCGCGGACACCTGGCTACCCTGCCGTTGAGAGGCGCAGCTGGGTGTCCGTGGCAGGCCCCCTCAGCGGCCGCGGATCTGGCCGCTGAGAGGCACAGGGGGCGGGAGTCCCGCCCCCTGCGCCTCTCAATGGCCGGATAGGCCACCCCGAGTCCCGCCCCCCAGCCTCCCGCCGCACAGTCATGGGCGTAGCGGAGTGATGGTAATTTACATGTTACTCTATTATTAGATAGGATTAGTGTGGATACTAGAGGCCCAGTGCACAAATTTGTGCACGGGTGGAGTCCCTCGGCCTGGCCGGCGATCTGGGCCAATCAGGGCCGTCTCGCCCAGTCCCGATCGGGGCGTGGCTGGCTGGCCTGGGGAAGGGACTGCAGGAGGTTGGCTGTGGGAGTGCACTGACTACCAGGGGCCAGCTCCTACATTGAGCGTCTGCCCCCTGGTGGTCTGTATGCATCATAACTACCAGCTGGTCATCTGTAATGATCGCTTAGGCCAGTGATGGCGAACCTATGACACGCCTGTCAGCACTGACACGCATAGCCATTTCTGATGACACGCGGCCGCATGCCGAGGATGAAACATTTGCTGCTCCTGAGGATGAAACATTTGCGACTAGAGTCTTGGAGTTAGTTTTTCCCTCAAAGTGACACACTACCTGAGTTATGCTCAGTTTTTTGGCGAAATTTGACACACCAAGCTCAAAAGGTTGCCCATCACTGGCTTAGGCTTTTATATAGATAGATATGTAATAATTGATAATATTATCTTTAATCCACTACTTTGATTTTAGTTATTTGCTCTTTATCTTAGCCTTTGTAAAGTATAGATTGGAGGCCTCTATCCCAGAGGTCTTAAGTTAGATTTTAGCATTATATTTTATTTTTTATTTTTATTGTATTTATTGGGGTGATACTGGTTAACAAAATTATGCAGGTTTCAGGTGCACACTTCCACAACACATCATCTGTACACTATATTGTGTGTTCACCACCCCAAGTCAGATTTCAGCATTGTGGGGGTGTGTGTGTGTGTTTTGTTTTTAATTTTCAGATAGTTGCCTGGAGTACATTTCAGCCTAGTGACTTACTTATAACTGGAAGTTTGCACCCTTTGATCATAATATTGGTGTTGCATATTTTAAAGTTGGTAAAAGAGTAAATCTTACAAGGCTCATCAAAAATTTTGTAACTGTATGGTTACAATAGTGTTGACTAGACTTACTATGTTGATCATTTTGCAATATATGCAAATACCAAATTATCTTTATATAGGTATATATGTCCATTATACCTCAATTTTAAAAAAAGAAAATACTTGCTGAATAATCCTAATGTGAACTAGTACTCTGCTCCATTCCATAGAGGTCTTGAGGCCTCTTGTAAGAATTATAGGAGGGGAAATAATGAAATACAGATGATACAAGTCAGAGCTATTGGTGCTGTAAATTAAATGGAATGTCAGTACCAAAGAGAAGACGGTAGGTTTGGTTCTGAGCTTGCTAATAAACACATGAAAAGAGAACCATTCTCGTTGTCCAAGATGAAAAAAATCTTGGCGGTTTCTGGGAAGAAGAAGCTTTTTTCCAGAATTTTTATATAGTGGGCTCTAAGGCTTGAAACAGGTACCTTAGACAAGGTCTGTGTTCACTGCCTCTTTTCTTACACTAAGTAGAGTACTTGGACATTTAGGCTACTGAGTCTTAAGGTTGCCAGATTCCAGGTAGAATTAACTTTTAACATATCCTTTTCTCTTCAATACTGATGTAGATCTCAGCCGGCTTTTATGCAGAGTAGCCTGTCCCAGCCATCTGTGGTCCTTTCTGGTACTGCCATCCACAACTTCCCAGCTGTCCAGCACCAGGAACTTGCCAAGGCACAGTCGAGTCTTGCCTTTCAACAAACTTCCAGTACCCAGCCTATTCCTATACTGTATGAACATCAGCTGGGTCAGGCATCAGGACTGGGAGGCTCCCAGCTGATCGATACACATCTTCTCCAGGTAATTACAGCAGGAGCAAGAGCAAGCACCATCTGTCGTTGCAGTCTTATGCAGCAGGTGATTTAAGGACAGTTTTTAAAGAAAAAATGTTAAAAGACATTGGAAAACTAAGGTCTTCCTTGTGATCTAACGCTGAAATTCTTCGAGATTTCTTTGAAGCCGTAACCTTGGTATCTGAATCGGAAATTTTTAAAATCTTATTGTTATTTTCTTATTAAATTTTTTCTAGGCTAGAGCAAATCTTACCCAGGCTTCAAACCTTTATTCTGGACAAGTACAACAGCCTGGTCAGACAAATTTTTATAACACTGCCCAGTCACCGAGTACTCTCCAGCAGGTAAACTATGGCATGGTAAATTTCCTCAATTTTCTTTATCATTATATTTGTTGTTGTTGTTGTTGTTGCTTCTGTTGTTTGGGAATTTAAACAGAACCAAGATAGGGAGATGTTTGATAGTTTTCAGACTTTTCTCTGTGGTGTCCTAGGAATTTCATGGGGTCCACTGGTTGGTCCCACAATACCAGTCTTTCCACCCCCACTTTTTAACCTTTTTTTTTTTTTTTTATGGGTTTCCATATAATTGTTTATTTTAACAAAGGATTCCATGAATGTAAACATTTGAAGGCTGTCGTTAGGGCTATGCAGTTATGTATGAGTGAGTGATAGGTGCTTTACTTCGTGCTAGAGATGAAGGAAGACTAAAGACCATCACAGCGGTCACTGTAACACCCAGGCTAGTGCAGCAGAAGGTACATGACAAACATATTCCTTACATGTATGCTTGTAACAATAATTTTCAGTGAAAAGTATAAATTTTTAAAACTCTCCTAGCAATATCATTTATCAGCTTACTCTTTAAAAGTTGGTGGAGGGTTGGATGAGAGAAGCAAGCCTTAGTCACCTTCTCATAACTATTTTTGGTGGCTATTTTAGGGGTGATAACTCACATCTATATATTACCTATTGACATTCAAAATAAATTGCTATTTGGGAAGTTGTAACTACTTTCTTACATTGCATCCCCTTGATTTTATTATATTTTGTGTTTGTTTGACATATACTGTAGCTTAATTGAAAGATAGTTATTTTAGTTAAATAGTTTCTTCAGTGCTAATTTGTTACACTTTTTTTTTTTTTTTTTTTTAATCCTCACCAACGATGTGTTTCTTGATTTTTTTTTTTAGAGAGAGGAAGGCAGATCTCGTACATGCCCCGATCTGGCATGTTCCAGATCCCACAACTTTTTAGTGTATGAGATGATGCTCCAACCAACTGAGCCACCTGGCCAGGGCATACTGTTGCATCTTTAAAAAAAGAATGGAGATAGTTACTAAGCAAAAGATTTATATGTGAAATGTACTTAATATATTGATGTTTTCTGTTTAAAATCTTACTCAAAAGAATTTGAAGAGTTGTGTTAAAGTTATAGAATATACGTACAACGGGCTCTTTATAAGCAAATTGCTACAGTTTCTGTTTGCTTATGTTCTAGGTTACAGTACCTTTACCAGCATCCCAGCTTTCCTTGCCTAACTTTGGATCCACGGGGCAGCCTTTAATTGCTCTGCCTCAGACTCTTCAGCCTCCATTACAGCACACTGCCCCCCAAGCACAGGCCCAGAGCCTGAGTCGCCCTGCGCAAGTCAGCCAGCCTTTCAGGGGGTTAATCCCCGCTGGAACCCAGCACAGCATGATCCCAACCACGGGGAAAGTAAGTGAAGAGAAAGGGACAGTTTCTTTGAGAATCTAATGTGTTTGGCCCCCTCTGTGTTTTACCTCATAACAAAGAATTCACAAATTTTGTGGGAGAATTGGATTTATACTGCCTCTCAGACTTTTCAGCCACACATTCGGCTTTGTTAATTCTATGGTACTTGAAAACTATTGGATTTTGGTACTGAGGTTCTTTGCCCTTTGCTAGATTAAGTCTTCACATATAGAATACTAAACACAGCAGGTTAGCTTATGGGATTGCAGAAATGTTAGGCTTATTTTATGCTCTTTCTCAGATGTCTGAAATGGAACTAAAAGCCTTTGGAAGCGGCATTGATATAAAACCAGGCACACCTCCAATCAGCGGAAGAAGCACCACACCCACCTCTAGTCCCTTCCGGTAACGTGGGCATTTGCATTTGCTGTAGAATTCCCAATAACTGATTACCTTCTGTTTGTTAGATGCATGCAGTGTCGCCAGTCCTGTGGTAAGCACAGACATTCTGATAGTTTTATGTGAAATATTAAGCTATTGAATTATTGAGAATATATTTGTTATACTGTATTTGAAGAACTTTTTAATGCAGGGCAAATATAGCCAGTATCCTTTCTCACCTCTGCTCCTCCAATGTCTTTCCACTGCTGTGATGTTTGGTAACTCACCTTGGTAATTCTCATCAACTACCAAGTATGATGAGTCTGCCAAGCGCACTGTCTACAAATCGAATAGCATCATTAACCCAGCACTGCCATACTGACCAGTGACGACTTCTTTCCAAGGGCCACTTCCACAAGTCCGAACAGCCAGTCCAGCAAAATGAGCAGCATTGTCTATCAGAAGCAGTTCCCGTCAGCCCCTGCCACTGTGAGAATGACACAGCCTTTTCCTACACAGTTTGCACCCCAGGTGGGCAGATACAAGTGAGAAATGAGTATGATTTACTTGCAAATGCTTGCTAACCTGGCGAATTCTCTGATTTTATAGTCTTGCCCTATTATAACCAGTTCAGAAGCACAGTTTTTAATAAGCAGTTTTTTATTAAACAGTAAATCTAACATTCAAGTGTAGACTCTAGGATTTTTAGCTAGACACAGGTAGCTATATAGTTCTAAAGCAGACAATAGAAATAGTCGAAAGATTCCCCACACAGCTCTGATCCTTTTATTTCAGTCCTGTTCCTTTTATCTTTTTGAAGAAGTTGACTTTTCAGAGAAGGGTCCCAGTGCTTAAAGTTTCCTAGGATTTTTGGTTTGTTTTGGGGGTTTGTTTTGTTGTTGTTGTTCATTTGTTTTTTTAAGATAACTGTAGGTGAGGTAAATTTTCCAAAAGATAATTCTAATCTATATATTAAAATGTTGGTTTCTCTTCCCTTTGCTGATCAGATGGAAGGACTAACTAAAGTTCATAAGAACACTCACAAGCTAGAATTGGCACCTGAAATATTTGCCAAATAGCATTATTTTTTTATTTAGATTTAGATTATGTTTGGAGTAGGTGTATGCCTTTTCTGCAATTATATCTTTTTAAGAAGGCATCCCTGTCCCCAGTTCAGAATCTGTAGCTGGGCACTGGCATGCTGCACTGTCTTCCCGTAGACTCTCCCAGCATGGCCTGCGGTTCTTGTCCCGGTGCTAGAGCACACAGCTCCGTACACTTCCTTTCATGGCGGAATTGGTGCACATTGACTCTGGGATAAGCCAACCTGGTCTAGTTGGCAAAATAAAATTTTTTAACAGTTTAATGTTGTATGTTTTGTTTTTTTCACTCAGATTCTCTCTCAGCCTAACCTGGTCCCTCCATTGGTAAGAGCCCCACATACTAACACCTTCCCAGCGCCCGTTCAGAGGCCGCCAATGGCACTGGCCAGTCAGATGCCTCCTCCGCTGACCACAGGCCTCATGAGCCATGCTCGTTTGCCACATGTAGCCAGGGGTCCTTGTGGATCACTGTCTGGAGTCAGAGGCAATCAGGCCCAGGCTGCGCTGAAGGCTGAACAAGACATGAAGGTTAGTACAGTGTTGGCAGCCGCCAGAGCAACCGTCTGTCTCTGAACCATGTCTTAACGATGCTCTGGACCCATAACTGCATATCCAGGCATTCATTGTCTCAGCAGACTTCACCAAGCTAATTGCTTTTATTTGTTCCTTTTTTTAAATTATTATTATTACTTATTTTATTTTTCTCCCTATTCCCCCAACCTGTTTTTTCTTTTGCAACTATTGTCAACCAACAAGTTAATATTTTAAGCTCTGTGGCCAAATGAATTGCTTATAAAATAAGTATTTGAGGGAGATCTAAGTTTAGCTGCTACATTTTTTTTGGAAGAGTAAAAAAGGTAATATGGACTATTATATATTATAGGCTTCCCCATTTTCTTTCATTTATTTTTCTTTGTTTCCTCCCCCATCCTCTTCTTCCCCACACCCCCTTCCCAAAGTTAAGATATAAATCATGCTTCAGAGAAAACTCTGGAATGGGTAAGACATGATGCCTGGCTTGATTTTTCTTCCCTGAGTCATCCAAGTCCAATTTTCTTCTCGAACTGTTTTCATACTCCTTTTTGCCTGCCACCTGAGGTGGCTTATTCCACAGCAGTTTGTGTAGCTGTGTAGTTGTAGATGAAGAACTCACAAAAGCACTTTGGGATCCTTCGCAATACAAGGCACTGGTGACCGTGAGGTGTGCTGATGCAGGAGTGCCTTGAGGAGTCTGTGTGGGGACGGTTTTGTAGCATAAACCTTACCTGTCTGCCTGTACAGCCAGCTGAGTCGTTTATGTCTGTGTTTACTTAGACTTCACTTTAGAGGTCTTCATAATTTTGCCTATTTTGTCACCAATCTGTATCTGGTCAGACTAGAACAAAGAAAAGCTTACTGCTTCCGAACAGGGAAATGGCCTTGATTGGTTTTACTCTGGATTAGAAACATGTTTATGATAATCCTGTAGAGAATTGGTTGACTGGCTGGAGTTTCTTTCCGGGTTGATATCCCTTGTTTCTGATCCTGAGTAAGCACATTTAAAGACTACCCTGCAGTGAAACTCTGGTTAACGTCCCCTACTTTACTAAGGCTGTGTGCCTAGAGTTTCCCTCTGTTCATAACTGACAGATACTAGTCTGTGTAGAAAACTCTGGGCACTCTTTGGCCTTGGTTTCCAGTTTTGTTCCTGGCTCCTCGGCAGTTGATTTCTCATAAATTCCCATGTTTGGAATGGCATTGGAGCTTAATAATGGGGTGGAGGAGGGCACAGATTTCTTGAAAATTGTTTCAGATTTTTGGATAGTACAGAACATGTAGGGTTTTTTATATGCAAGAGGTGTAGAAATCTATGTTACAGTGGTATAATTTATAGGACTACGTAAGTATAAACTTGGGGCTTGTAGTCATTAAAATGAGGCAATTATTTTACCAGCTCAGAGTGTGGTAGGAGCTATCAGAACTTAGTGATGCAGTGAAGTCGTAGTTACTAATTTCTGATGCTCTTCCCCTGCAGAAGAGAGCTGTGGGAAGAGGACTCAGCCACAAGACATTTGGTCCTAGGTGTTGGTAATGCCACAATATAAGTGCTTCCTTTTCATTTTATTGTAGACCACATACTGATAACTAGAAGTTTTAAGTGTAACATATATGTTTTCAAGTTCACAAGCAGGCTCCCTAGATAACATATGGTATCAGTAAGGTTTGTCCCAGAAAAAAATACAAAGTAACAGCAATTACTATTTTGTTGCTTTATAAGAGGGCAAACTTTGAAAAGGTGGTGGGAGGTGGTCCTGCTTTTTTCAAATATTAAAGGAAAAAATCACTGAATGTTTTCAGAGATAGGAAGAAATCTATCCATTAAAAGCTGAAAAATCAATGAGGTACTTTTGGTTTGGGCCAAACCAGCGTGGGAAAGCTATTGGTGATTGGTGAAAGAATTCAAACTGAGAGTGATTGACAGGCTTTGGTGATGCTGCAGCATCTTCAGTTGTTGTTTCTCATTCTTTAAGGCAAAGCAGAGAGCAGAGGTTCTTCAGTCCACGCAGCGCTTCTTCTCTGAACAACAACAGAGCAAACAGATAGGTGGCAAGGCCCCGAAGGTGGACAGCGACTCAAGCAAACCTCCTGAAGCACTGACTGACGCTCCTGGTGTCTGTCAGGAAAAAGTAGAAGAAAAGCCTCCTCCTGCACCCACCATGGCCACCAAACCTGTTCGGACTGGACCCATCAAACCTCAGGCCATCAAAACCGAAGAAACAAAATCTTAAAAGGCTGTGGTTTATTGCAGGGGCCTGGGGAGGGGAGAGGGGAAGAAGGAAGGATGCAGACAGCTCATGCCAGCAGCCAAAGGGGTAAAATGGTCCGTGACACACTATCCTGTCCCGAGCTCAGAGGTGCAGCACTGGGGACATAGGAGCCATTCACACTGACACAGGCTGCACCCGTACAACGAGGCTTTGCCAACTCACACCCACTACACAACACACCCCCTGTTGATGGCCATGCATCTCAGTCTGGATTTACATACAAACACGTGCACACGTTCTTGGAGTGTGTACCATTTAGAACTCAGTCCTTATGGTTAGAATGAGACACCAGAAATCAAGAAAGTAACACGGCAGAGGAGTAGCCCAGCCTGAACAGCACATGGTCCCAGCTGGTAACACAGCAGTGACTCCCTTCCGGCCTGTGGATGTGGTGGTGGCATTGGTGGGCGCGGTGGTGAGCAGCTGACAGGAACTCAGGTTGCCCAGAGGAGCCTACGTCTGCCCCAGGCAACCTGCTGCTTTTTATAACATGGTAATTGAGTTGAACACAAAGTATAGTAACTGATATCCCTTCTTCCTGGATGAGCGAGCGATGGTGGTGAAATAGCGGTGTCAGCACCCTGAACATGCCCGGGTGGGCAGTGCCCCGCTGCTGCTGCTTTTTGGAATGATGCTGTGCTTTGGTTGTGGCCCAAGCTGTGACGTGTTGCTGGGCTTCGCTTCTGTGGAGCGCTGATCACTCACACAGCGGGTTTGGTGATACTGGTTGGGGCGAGTCTTGCCTGCCTCCACTTGGTCATCTTTATATGAATCCAATGAGGTGTGTGTGGGGGGGTTATTGTTTTTGTTTGTTGGTTTTGGTCTTTCTGAAACGGTTTTGAGGTGATATCCATGAAGAGCAGTCAGTACCTAGGACTGTGCCACTAATGAGAGGAAAGCCTGTCTGAGAAGGTGCGTTTCTTCCCAGAGCCGCTGTCCCACCCGGGGCCTCTGCTGGGAAAACAGAATCAAGTCTCAAACAATGCCTTTTTAATTGTATCTCTAGTATTATAGACGTAGGGCAGTACTGTACCATACCTCTGTGAATGTAAAGTACCTTGTACCTGCTTTATGATACGTAGTAGTGACCGTGCTTTATCAGAGCTGTTTTTAATGACGTTATTCTAGAGTGTTTTCTTTCCAGATGATGATGGAGAAGCTTAAAAAAAAAATGGTGCCAGGTACCACAACAGTAACAGAACTTTGCTGTTTTCTGGAGATTTGTTTTTTACTTTTTTTTTTTTTTTTATTGGAGTGTGCTGGATGTCTATAATTTTGTTCAGATGACTGCAGAACCTGGAAAGGCTGTTGCTGCTATTGATGCATAACATACTGCTATTGGTCTTTTTATATAAATAAATATATATATATACATATATATATAATTTGAATTTTTGGAAACTTTAGCTGTGCTGTCAACTTTGGAAAAACTATCCCAGTTGTACTGTGTTGGGTTGGCATTGTACAGAAATTAACAGCCATATTGGTCTAGAAACGTTCAACATAATTTTTTCCATTTGTACAGGGGTAACGCACTGTATTAAATATGTAAGGTCTTAATCTACATGGGTTTGATTACAGAAACTAATAAAGTATTCTCTAAATAATGAGTCTTGGAGCTTCTAATCCATTCCTGAAATCTGAAGCAAGGTCTGTCGTGCACAGTGAACAACATTATGCAGACTGGTTTCTGACTTGGAGGAACATCTTGGCTCACACAGTCCCAGTCGTTATCACCTACACAAGGAATTTGATTTGTCAATTACTTGTTGCCTAAAATCCCATACCCAGAAGCATGGCTTCCAGCCTCAGCTTTAGGAAAACTAGTAATTCAGTCACTAATGATCTGTGTGCCTTCTTTACTCATGGGCCCTATGATTCTTAACACACAAAATAAGTACTAATAGCCCTACCTTTGTAGCCAAGCTTTTCAGGGTAAAGCTTTCCTCATGAGATGCACTAAATTGGCGTGGTGGGTGAGGTTCAGAACACAAATCTGTACCAAAGAGCTGTAGCCCCACATATTTGCCTTCTCCCATTGCCACTGGTTTCCATATTCTGGTCCTTAAGTTCAATGCTCCTAAATTTTCAGAGCTTCATTATCTTCATTTGCAAGCCAAGTTATCTTAATTTGCTCAGTTGATCATTATTAACTTGAAATGCCACTAATACCTTAGGCCCTTTGCTGGCTAGGGTCTCCAATGGGGAAAAAATGACAGAAACCTACCCAATGAAAGTAATATTTGTATAAGGGCTTCTCCATTTTGTCATACAAATCTCATCTCTTGGCTTCTCTGCCATATGATACCTCAAAAGATGTTGCATTTAGTAGTTGACAGTGGGTTTGGTGACAAGCTTCTGGACATTCTCTACCCCTTGAACTTTGCTGCTGAGGAGGGTATGTTTTTGTCCTTAGCTAATGACAAATTGTGCTTTATGGTGGGAGAAAAGATTGGGGGTGTAGGGTTGGAAGGGTATGTATTTTGAAAAGGCCTCATTGACGTTTTCACAATAGAAGTTAGAGAAAGTAAAGCTCAACATACTCTTAGCCAGGGGCAAGATGGAGAAGGTAGAATCAGAATGCTTCGTGGATTTTAAAAGGGGGAGAGTAGACTGTCAGGACCTCAATGTTGTTGGCATGTCTTGTAACAGGTCACCAAGGTTTTTCATGTTTGACTGCAGCATATATCATAGCTTCTGAGCACTTTGGGTATTTTCACATCCGCTTTCCAGTCTCCTCGCAGTCTGCAGTTAACCATAGCTCACCTGTTTATGAAAATCACCTTAACTGGATTACATTTTAGGTAGACATTTATTTTTCATCCAGTCCTCTGATGAAGTCCATGTCACAGTTTCTGCTCATGAAATGAATGTTACACCAGCCATCTCAGCATTCCCATGTCACCAGAGAAATGATTCCTTGGTCCTTTTCCTTCCTCCATCTGCTGGTCTTCACTCACCCTCAGGTGTAGGGCTGAGTCTGCTGTTGGCACTCAAAGCAGGGGCTCTGCCGTAGCCGGTTTGGCTCAGTGGATAGAGCATCTGCCTGCAAACCAAAGGGTCCCAAGTTCGATTCTGGTCAAGGGCACAGACCTTGGTTGCTGGCTGCTCCCCAGCCCAGGCCCTGGTCAGTACACATGCAGAAGACAACCAATCGATGTGTTTCTCTCACATCAATGTTTCTGTCTTTCCCTCGCTTCCACTCTCTAAAAGGTCCATGGAAAAATATCCTCTGGTGAGGATTAACAACAATAAATCAGGGACTCTATTTGGTTTTCTGAAATACACAGAAGACAGGCATCCAGTCTCAAGCCCAGAGTGCTGTTGAGTTTCAGGAGGGCCTCAGGAGGATAAAAGACGGGGGAGGCAGTGGGTGTAACGGGTCAGTCTCCCCTTCCCGGAGGAGGTGGAGTAGCTGAAATGTGGGCACCGAGTCTACCCTAAGGGCATGTCTTTAGGAGACATGAGCTGATCTGTCTGGGGGTCCGACGAGTAGAGAAGTTCATTTCTATTGTGGGGTGAACATGATATGACATCACTTGGATTCTTAAGTAAAAGCCCTCGACTATTTCTGGACTAGTGGCCAGTGGGATGAATCAAAAATCATGGATGCCTCAATTGCTTGGTTTTATTTTTATTTTTTGTTAAGCCTCACCTGAGGGTATTTTTTCCATTGACTTTTAGAGTGGGAGGGAGAAAGGGTAGAGAGACACACATTGATTGAACCTGCAACCTTGGTATGTGCCCTTAACCCTTGGCGGAATCAAGCCTGTGGCCCTTCAGTGTGAGGGCCGGCGCTTTACCCACTGAGGACACCCTGGCCAGGGCTCAGTTGCTTGGTTTTAGGTATACATTTATTTCCCACCCAAATCTTTAGATGAAGCCTATGCATTTCTTTGAGATGTCTGCTAACCTAGTCTTACATATCACTTCAGATGCGTCTGGACTACAACAGACTCCCCAGGGCTCCCGGATAAAGCCCAGTTCTCCACAAAGCCATTGCACCAGCACAGTAACAAGATATAAAACAGACCATTTTAAGAAATCGTACGGTCACCGTGTTCCTTCTGAAGTTGATATCCAATAATTGCTTCTGATACATCCAGGCCCCACACAGAAATCTTTATACTTTGACAACCTTCCACATTTGGGAGACTTCGGTGATGCTCTGGCGGAAGGAAGCAGCTGGGAACACGGCGCCTGCAGGTTCTGATTCAGCTTAAGTGATAGTTGGATTCCCACCTGGGGCTCAACACTGCCGAGCTCTGGGGGAGGAGGAAGAAAAATTGGGCGCCTGCTTTCAAAAAGTATAGAATTGGATTCGTGAGGAAATGGGAAATTGTATCCACTCTTGCATACACATATATTCATATTCCTCTCTGGGCTAAATGCATATAGAAAAACATTTTAAAATGCAAAAAAATATATATAATTAGGGGATTTTGCAAATATTTTCTCAATCCTTACAACATCTCTAGGAGAAAGAGAATAACTCCCCTTTACAGGTAAGAAAACAGGCTCATCAAAGTTAAATGACTTGCCCAAGATCACTCAGCTCAAAGGTGGGAGCCCTGCCATCAATCAACTCTTTTCAAAGCCAAAGCACCTGCCACCTCAGCAGGAGTGCTGTCCATCAGCAGAAGGGTGAGATCAAAGGTTCTGATGGGAGGAGAGGAATACATGAGTTAGCTTCAAAACGTAGTCAGTAGATATTGTCAGGTTCGCCAGCCTCTGTGTTGGTGCTTCCTCCTTGCCCCAGTGGCAGAACGCCCTTCCCCAGCTCTGCTCTCCAGACCCACCTTCTCCGGCCACACGGTTGGGGATTTCTCCACGGCTGCAGGGATCATTTGTATCAGCTGCTACCTCCTTAGGGCGCAAATGACTGTCATTAATTCGGGATCCTGGGGGAGAGGGCCTCAGGAGGATAAAAGACGGGGGAGGCAGTGGGTGTGACGGGTCAGTCTCCCCTTCCCGGAGGAGGCGGAGTAGCTGACATGTGGGCACCGAGTCCACCCTAAGGGCATGTCTTTAGGAGACGTGAGCTGATCTGGCATCAAAAGGTAAGTCAGCTGGGCTTCCTCCTAAGAACAAACTTTTCCAGCCAGAAGACGGGCCTGGCTCCTCCGAGGCCGAGCCCACATGGGGGTTGCTCAGCCCTGTCGTGGAGAGAGCACCGCCGGAAGCCAGGCGGACCTAGGTTCAGATTTCAGCCCCGCGGCCCTGGGGGAGCTGCACAAGTTCTTCGCTGCTCACCCCCTGCTCCTTCGTTTGACTGCTCACCCCACCCCCCTCCGTTTGATGGGGGCCTTAGCACCTGCCTGGCAGAGTTACTGTGGTTATCAAATCGAGTCCTGTGAAAGGACACCCTGCAGGGGCTGGCACTAAATGGGTGGCCGCTGTGATTTCTGTTAGCAATATCGAGCCTCAGGTGTCTGACAGGTGCACAGCTGAGCAAGTAGCCTGGTCCCGAGCCCCAGCTTTGTCCGTGTCCCCTTCCCGTTCTTTAGAAGGTAAGTGCCCTGGGAGGAAAGCTCGGCAGGTGTCAGCGATGCCCAACAGGCCTGTGAGAGTTGGGCTCTGTGGCAGTGGCCCCCGTTTGAGGGGAAGCAGCACCATTCAGGGCCCAGCTGTGCAACCCCGGGAGAGTCGGTCCACCTCTCTGGACCTCCATTGCCATGTTGCAAGATCGGGGAAGAAAGCCTGTCCGACCTCAGGGGCGAGAGGCCCTCACTCCTCCCCGGGGCAGGTATTCGAGGAAGTCCCTGCCTCAGGGAAGGGCTGGGGCTGGGGACCGCTGCAGGGAGGACCCCCAAGGCAGGGAAAGCCCTCGGCAAACCTCGCCAGGCTGGACCCAGTAGATTTCCTCTCACCCTGACGCCTGTGCTGCTGGTGCTTGTGTTTTACACTCACAGGTGAACTGAATCTAAATTCCTCGAGTCCTCTGAGCACAAGGCCATGGCTCAGAAGAGCCCTGCAGGCAACGGCCCGAGCTTCCCCTACAAGGACCTGGTGTCCGAGGTGGCCAGACGCAGGTTCACCATGACCACCAGGTACTCGGAGCTTGGGGGGCGGGTGGGTGCCTGAAGCTGCGGGAGGCATTGGTGAAGGTCAGTGTATTCACATGTGTTCGTCCGTGGCAGGGAGGAGACAGATTTTGTGAATGAGAAACTGCTTTGTCACCCCCTTGGGGGGGAACAGACCTTCCCCACGTGGTTCCTCCAGAGGTGATGGTAAGGGTGCTGGGATGAGTTTCAGATCCGTGGCTCTTAATGTGGGGTGGTCGGGTTGATAAGTGATGAGGGACCCTCTTAGTATAAAAATGCGTGACTTTGCAAAGTTTGGGCACAGCGAACCCTGAAGCTCGCCGCTATCCAGCACCGTGCTCACGGGGGGGGGGGGGGGGGGGGGGGGGGGCCTTAGAAAGGAGACAGCTCACAGTTGTCCCGCCTGAAGGAGAGAGTGTGCCTGCCGCCGGAGGTGGGGGGAGGGGGGGAGAGAAGGTAAAACACTGGATGCCTAATGACATTTACATGTTAGACAAACAACAAAAAGTTCATTTGGCCAAAGCACATGTGTGCAGTATTTGCGATGTGCTTGTCGTAAAACACCAGTGGTTTATTTGAATTGCCCGTTGAACTGGGACCCTGCGTTTTCCTCTGCTAAATCTGACGAGCCTGCAGTGCTCACTGTGGGAGGGAGCCCTCCTCTGTCGGGTCTGAAGACATCGTGGATAAAGGTGCCTGCAGAACCCGGGGCCGGGGGGGGGGGGGGCTCTCATTGCTATTAAAGCTGAGCTCTATGCAAACTCGTGTGCAGCCAGACGCCTCCCCGGCTGGGTGTGGGGAGGTTCTGTGGAGAAGCTGAACCTCCGGGCGGAGGGACGCTTCACTCGCAGACGATGCCCACCTGTTACTCGTGTCGGTTGCATGGATTGGCGAGTTCTATGATCTAGTCTTAAGGAAAGTGGCCCTAGAGTTTCTGCGAAGAAGCCTGCGTTGAAATAATTCTAATACAGGAAATATGAATAAAGAACAAAAATTGGCAGGGCTGACCCTTCTGAGTTGTCAGGCTGGGTATCAGTTTAAAAATAATGACTTTATTAAACCTGATACGTTAGCCAAGATTTTTTTTAAACATTGATTTAAAATATGGACCTCTATCCAATATTGTTCACAACGCTTGTTGAACTTGGGAGTTTATTGGAATATAAGATACTAGTGAACTGGTAAGTTAGGTGCAGTTTCTTAGTTCACATGGATATGGGGTGTTGGAAACCTTTACTGACCGGTGTACATGGTGACCACTGGTTTAGACTGTCTTGGGTTGGGGGCTGTGGCCACTGTGCTCTGACATCCACGCAAGAAGGAATAGACCCCTCCCCCACACACACCAATTCTGGGGCCTCTCCTAGCCCACACATGACCCCTCCCCGTTACTCCACCTCCACTGAGCAACAGTGGGATTCAGCTCTGAGAGATTCGGCAGTGAACTTGGGGTCAGGAGGTCTGAGTCCGCATTCTAGTCCTGCCTTTTACAGGCCACAGGACAGGGGTCAATGGGCTGAGAATCTGCATGTGCTTCGTTTCTCGTTCGTTTCTAGTCCCTGGAACAAAGCAGGTGGTCAGGGGACAGTTAGATCTGGGTCTTTAAGCACTTGATGGGCTAGTCTAGTTCCTTGAAGGCAGGGTTTGCCCAGCCCTGGGTGGGATGGGGGTGGAGGTTAAGTTAGGCAGAAAGGAGAAAGGAGAGGGGAAGTGAGCCTAGAGCTGAGCTGGCGGAGAAAAGCTGGGATGCCAATGAAACCTGGAGGTCGAGCCTGCCCTGGGCTGAAACTGGAGAGCTGGCTGGTAGGGGTGGACCCAGGGCCGTGGGTTCCACGGGACCCGGGCAGACAGCCGAGTTCCCTCCGAGACCAGCGGACTCCCGGTTCAAGTCGACTAGCGTGCGGCTCATTTTCACCAGGTCTCAGCTCTGTCAGCGTCTGTAGACGAGTCAGGAAGTGGCTGTCTTTTGGGGCTGGGGGCTGAGGGTTCTTTTTTTTTCTTCTTTAATAAAAAAATCCTGTCTTTGTTTAAAATAATATTCATGATGCCTTTCCTCCCAGAGAAGAGATGCTTACCAAGGAAGGTGAGGAAGCCCTGGTGAGGAAGCCAAAGGGTTTGGATCAAGTCCCTGTCCCTGACATGGCCGACCCCCCAATCCCCCCTGCCCCACCTCCCTCTCCAGCTGAGGACCTCGAAGTCTCCTAGGCACGCAATACGTCAGTTATTTTGAACTGGACTCTGACCTAAACCTCCAGAGGACGGTTTTGGGGAGGCCTTGCGCTGTCTTGGAAGACTGTCTTGGAAGGTCTTTGTCCTTCTTTCCTGTCTCCTCCTCCTCACCCACTGCTGCACATTGTTATCCTCACAGATGCTCTAGGGTCATCTTTGGTTCTTCAAGCCTCAGCTCTGATAATGTGGATATATTTATCTTTAATTTCTGGCATGCTGTTTGAATTAAAAAAAAAAAAAAAGATGATCAGGCCTCAATGTTTGTTACTAAACCTGGATAATGACAAGCCCAGGCCTCTGAGACTTTCCAGATCCGAGCTCCAGAGAACCCTGAGGTGTTTGGATTTTCGAAACCCGGCCTGAGACATGGCAGTTTTATGGCCTGTGGCCGAAGGGAGCTGCATCCCATCTCCGGTGCTGGTGCGAGGCAGGTGGCATTTCACATTTATGGGCAATATTTTTAAAGTTTGCTTCTAGGAGATTGCAAGCTCATTAACGGGAGAAGTGTACCTTGAATAGCCGCCGAGAGCAGAGACCTCGGTGGGGAGAAGAGTATTACTCAGACTCCAAACTCTAGGCTCCCACTGCTCCCAAAGCACCAGAAGGATTCCCACGGCTCTCTCAGCCTGAAAGCGTCACAAATGTGATCGTGTGGGAAACGTCCTTAGGTGCCATCTCTCATATCACCCACTTCTTCAGAGAGCCTTGTAGGTGTTCTCTCACCACGCTGGCCCTTAACATGTGCTCCGGGCCCCCTGCCCGCGTAGCCAGCGGCTGTGGGGTTGGTGTAGAAGTCAGGTTCCTCACCCGTGGTTGCTGCAGCAACGTGCATCCGGGGTGTGGGGGGTGCACCATGGGCACCTGGCATTGCCCACTGGGCCTCCGACACACACAGGGCGTCATCTCAGTCCCAGGAGGAAACAGACCTGCGCTGTCCAAGAGCATAGCCACTAGCCACCTGTGGCCACTTAAATGTAAATTCATTAAAATTAAATAAAATGGAAAGTTTGCTTCCTCGGTCACACGAACCATATTTCACCAGCCCGGTAGTGACTCGAGGCTGGTGGCTGCCACCCTGGGTGGTGCTATTGGGCAGGTGGCTGGGCCAGAGGCCGAGGGGCCTGTCCACGGCCACAGTCAACGCAGCATCGGCACGAGGAGGGGGAGGGGGAGAAGGGCTAACAGACTCTTGAGGTGGTTTTATTTCCCGTTGTTTCTGAGTACATTTCAGGATGGTTTCTTTCTGCTCATTTGTGCAAAAAAATATTCTTGAGTATGTCCTATGCCGGCTGGGCAGGGTCCCAGGGACACATCGTTGAACAGAGTGCCCCACGCCTGCACCCATGAGTGTACACTTCAGTGCGGGAAAGCGTATACCGTGTAAACAGTGGATTGTATCATGTCAGGGGATGACGCGGGAACCGTCTTAAAATAGGACGACAGGGTAAGGAAGATCGGAAGTGGCAGAGAAAGCAGCAGTGGCGAGCTTAGATAGGGTGGTGTGGGCAGGGCACCTAGGAAGGTGACATCCGAGTAAGGCCTTGGGAACAGTGATGGCGTTTGGTGCGTGGGCGTCAGGGCCGGTGGGCAGGGCCAGCGCAGAGCCCTGAGGACCAAGCGCTCCTGGTTGTTCAAAGGCCGGTAGGTGCTAGGGCTTGGCTGGAGTGGAAGGAATCGGGAGACGTTAGAAGATGAAGTCATGGGGAACTCTGCTTTTGACTGTGTGTGAAATGGGAAGCCGTGGGGAGTGGTGGTGGTCAGGAAAGGAGAGGCACGGTCTGGCTTGTGTTTCATTGAGCCTCACTGGCCGCTGAGTGGAGCTTGGGTCGCATGGGGAGGGAGCACACACTTCAGAGGAATCCAGGAAAAAGGCCACAGTGATTTGGACAGGAGCAGCTGGGTGTGTGTGTGTGTGTGTGTGTGTGTGTGTGTGTGTCAGGGGGGTGGGGGGGGGGGTGAGTATAGGGGAAGCCAGGGAACCCCAGAGAGGAAAAAGGAGCTTAAATTCTAGCGCGTTCTTGACAAGCCTTTGGGTCCCAGATAGTTTGGGGCGTGAGAAAGCAGAAGCGACTTCTGCTTGTTCTGGGTAAAGCATGTGTTGGTGGCAAAGTTCCGAGAGAAGTGACTCTTCACCAGCAGGAAAACCAGGGGAACCTGAGCTCTATCTGGGGGAAAGGGCCCGAGCACCCTGAGGGTCCGACGACACAGGTGAGCTCTGACACGTGCCGGTGCCCCGGAGGGACACAGGACAGGCTAGAAAAACACGGGGAGCCGATGGGCTGGCGGCCAGAGCTGGAAGTGGGTGTGGACACACGGGGTCAGCAGCCAACACTGGGATCTGTGCTGGTGACTGAAACCAGGTGTGATGAGTAACTAACTCTGCCTGGTCCTCCCCTCCTGGTGGGTGCCCCCTCCCTCGCTTATCTCAACCACAAGGGCCACCTTGAAGAGCATGGCGAAGAGAAACCCCTGACTTGACTGAAAAAGCTAACAGAGTCCAAGCAGAACTGGCAAGAGAAGGCGTTCTGCCCATTAAGTACAATGGCACCTCAAGATAGAAATTAAGTTCCGTTATTATAGAACAGCGCTATAAGGTTTGCTTACCTGACGTGGTGATTTATGAAACTCATGCCAGCAAAAAAGAACCGAAGTGGAGTTAGGGTGAAGAGAGGGTGAGCTGAGGAAAGATGAAAAGTTGATTCTGGAAGGACCAAGAGGGCCAGGAGATGGGGCTGGGAAGGTGTACATTCCGGTGTTTGCCAGGTGTCATCCTGGGTAACACCTCTGTCTCACACACACACACACACACACACACACACACACACACACACCGTGAGCATCCTGCCATCCCAGCTCCCAACCCAAAGGAATTCTCTGATGGTTGGAATCTGTATACACATCTCTTATGCAAAATATCCCACAATATCCAAGGAGGATGGCATGTGCGATCATTTTATTGCACGGGCAAAGGTTATGTCATGCCCACCTGCACTCTACCTGAAGCATGAGAAGCAACTAGAGTCGGTGCATCTTACACAAGTTCAGTGCTGGCCACAGAGCTTCCCTCCCCGCCCCCCCCCGCCCCCCCCCCCCCCCCCAGAAGGGCTGCTCTCATGGTGGCCTGTGCTAACCACACAGCACGCAAGCGCAAGGGGTGGCCCTGGCGTCCACCTGGATTCCAGCCCGTTTCCCCAAACTCTTCTCCAACCACCCTCGTTAGCCAGGGGAAGGCCATTTATAAAAAGCCTTGTGGTTTCCATGAAGAAACGACTGCGCGTGATAGCTTTTGCCCCAAATCACCAGGAAACTCCCAACGATTTTGGCTCAACACCCCTTTCAGAGCTGGCAAAAGACAAGCATATCTATCCCCGCAGTCAGACGCAGTGACAGCGACGGGGCGCGTTCTCCTGGATTCACGCAAGCGTGGGACGCGGAGGACAGCTGTTGGGCTTTGGCGGGCTGGCCGGCCCCTGGGGGCCCCCGGACGTCCTCTCCTGCTGCCCTTCCTGACCCCGCGCGCCTGCCTCTCACACCTCGGCGAGCCTGACGTCGTAGGTGACCATGTTGAAGTTGTCCCAGGCGAAGAGCTTCTTCCCCAGGGGGTTGTAGTCGATCATGCTGCTGTACTTGTAGCGGTTCTTGAACGGGATGGCCAGGGCCTTGCTGCTCCCCGTGCCTGTGTCATACGCGAAGTTGACAGTGGCATCGGGCGACGAGTAGCTGCTGACGGTGTACAAGGTGCCACAGATGACGAAGGCGTTGGCCACGGACTGCTTCCGGATGTTCGTCTCCCAGGTCTGTTCACGCTCCAGACTCTCGGGGTTCAGCTTGGACAGGACGATGGCACCTTTGGCCTCCTCGGTGCTGTAGATGACCCACAGGCCCGACTCGTCCACTGCCAGGTCGATGTCTGTGTAGCCGCCCCAGGAATACGGGAACTGGCCGTGGTAGCCGGCTCCCGGGATGTCCTTCTCGGCCTTCACCGTCTCGGTGCTCAGCTCGTACCTGACCACCGTTCTGGACTCGGCCCCCTGGAAGTAGAGGCTCCCCCCGTAGACCACGGCGCCCGTGCTCTCCAGCGGCCGGGGCAGCACGTGCACCTTGGACGGGTAGCCCTGCGAGAACTGGCTGGGGAGGCTGTACTCAAACACCTGGCGGATGCCGGTGCCCACCGTGTCGATCCTCCACGTGGTCTCCTGCGTGTAGGGGTAGACGGGCTTGGGGTCTCTCATCCACACCCCGTACTTGCCCGTGATGGTCTCAGCTGTTCTCAGAGTCATGGGCTCTCCCACCCAAACGAGTTCTCCGCATCCTGGCAAATTAAAAACAAAACACAAAACACACAGCCTCACCATCGTGTCTCCACCTTGTGGAGCCGGCACAGCCAGGAGCCCGGAGACGGACCAGGAGCCCCTGTGACAGCCTGGGTTTAAATCCTGGCTCCGCCACCTGCCGGCTGTGTGACTTTCAGTCAGTTACTCTGCAAACTAGGCCTCGGTTCTCTCCTTGGTGAAGGGGATAATAATAGTGCTTTGGGTAGAAGCGCTGTTATAAGTCTCCAATGTCATTAGACATGTCCAGTGCTTGGTTAGAGGAAATGGCCAGTACATGCTGTGATTGTACGTGGTCAGAACTGAACCTTGACAGAGGCTGCCCCGGGGCTTCGGCCTGTATGTGTCATACTCAACTGACCCTGGCCAGTGTCTCATGTGTGTGCCCTGTATTATTCCTTATGACTTTCATGTCTGCTTCATCTCGTTATTTAAAAAAAAAAGAAGAAGACAAAAATCAGGTCATTATAATAATCGCTAGAGTTTTACAAGCCCTGACTGATGGACCCTATATTTCAGGCATCATTTTAATACAATAAAATCTGAATATAATTTTAATCACGCCATGAAGAGGTGGTTAAAAACTTAGATTTAGCAGAATCCTAAGTTTCTGTACTTGACCAGGAACCTTCAGTTTCCTTAGAGAAGGTGCTCGTCTCTCAGGGAATCATATTTTGAATATTTCCAAGTGCCCCATGGCCAGGCAGGACCTGCAGTGCCAGCAGTTACTGTCAATAACACGGAGAGGCGCCGTTTCTGAAAACCACAGTCTTTGTCTTAACATCAGGCTCTCAGAACACCTTCAAGTGGGGTCCCTGTACGTGTCCTAAGGACCCAAAGTTCAGTGACAGCCTCCGCGACAGCCTGTGTGTTCGTCTGGCCCCGAGATACAGGGAAGAAGAATCCACTGAAAAACGTCATTGTTCATGAGTAATCAATTCAATGTGGCAATCACGTGGGTGAAACAGACACATCTCCCATCTTCCCAGGTGCGGCCCGGCCCGGCCCAGCCCGGCCCGCGATCCCGAGCGTGGGTGACAGGACACAGGCCTTGCTGGGGAAAGTCTGATTCGCCCTGGAGAGGGGGCACACAGGACTAGACGCAGATGAAGACCGCGTGGGGACAGAAGAGAACACACTTAACGTCATACCGGTGTCCCCGCCGTCACTCCCGGGATGGCCAGGTGGACGCTCCTTCAGGATTCGGGAAGCAGGCACCGCGGTTAACTCTGACTTCAGTTCCTGGAAGTCCACGTTCTCCAGATTCCATCCAGAAACTAGATTCAAAGAAAGAGACGATACCCTTCCTCACGTGAGGAAGAGGGGCCGATGACTGGTTGAGGATGGCATTTCAATAGGCTTCCCACAAGGCGTTTGAGGACAGTAAATGGGGGGAGGGGAAAGGGGGTAACACTGGACTTTGCTGACAACTGTTGGAGCTGGGAGCTGGGGTTCCTATCGTTCTCTCCACTTTGGAGAATGTTGGGAAAATTCCGTAATAAGAAGCTCACAAATAATAAATTGCAGAGCAATGTGCAGAGCACGGAGTAGGGTATTAGAAATAAACTAAAGGCAGCTTGTCTCCGTTAAGGTAACTCCCACTCGAAGGCCTGGTTTCTGAGTAGGAACAGTGTATGGATTCAGGGATACTGGGAAGGTCCTTGGCTTCTGCTGGGGCGCCTGCGATTCGATGATGAACAGGCCCCCGCCCCCCCCCCCCCCCCCGGCATGATTTTGGGTTTCTTTTTCCCTTTGCCATAGGCAAGCGTTCCTGTAAGAAGTAGCGTCTTAAGCTTGACACACTCCGTTGAAATATTGTCAGACCTCTTTCTGAGACCCGTGTTGGCCCAGGAAGAGCGGGCAGGAATCCTACAGGAACTCAGGAGGGAAGAGGTGTGAGGACCCCGGTTAGACATGGTCACCACACTGTCACACATCGCGGCTTTGGCTGAGGGTTATGGCCATCGGGGGTCCTTCAATACAAGGACAAAGCAGCAGCCACAGGTGCAGGCTTAGCTGCTTTCAAATGGAGGCTTGTGATTCGGGTTTGGTGAGGTCAGCGGGTCAGGAGGCGATGCCATTGTAATTCTCACTGACCCAGAGAGGAGGGGGCCCCCACCACAGGGGGCCCACGGGCAAGTACCAGGCTCCGCCAGGAGGGAGGGGGATCATGGGCAAGAGCCCTTGCCGTGCTTTCCGTGGGAAGAAACAGGTGGGGCAGGGCCATAGGTTGAGGATTGGCCATTTTGGATAATTTCAGCAGGCTCTGGGGGCCTGGGGTGATCAGGGCAGGGGGACAGCTGACTTGAGTGTGAGAGCCTGAGACAGGAGGGCTGGGGTGGCTGTGGACTGATTGGATTGCGTATGGAAGGTGTGCTTGCAGGTGAGTCTGACGCTACCTCTAGGAGTTGGCTAACCCCGCGAAGGGCAGTCCCTTCAGTATCAGCAAGGCCCAGGTGTCAGAGCATCAGGATCAAAAGATAAGCCCTGGCCGGTGTGGGTCAGTGGTTAGTGTCGGCCCGCACACCAAGGTTCGATTCCCGGTCAAAATCATGTACCTGGGTTGCAGGTTCAGTCTCGGCCCTGCTTGTGGCATGTGCGGGAGTCAACCAATCGATGTGTCTCACGTCAATGTTTGTCTCTCCCCCCAATCCCCCCCTACCTCCCTCTCTTCCACTCTCTCTATCAAAATATCAGTGGAAAAAAATAACCTCGGGTGAGGATTAACAACAACAAAGAGGTATGCTTAAAGTGCGGGCCTTTCCTCTTGCTGGCCATCTCAGTCAGTTCCCGGCCCCGAGGGAGCCGGCTCCAGCTCCGGTGTGCCAGGTGTGAGGGACAGGAGAGGGCAGGCCACGCGCTGACCAGCTGGGCTCCCACCCAGGGAGGAGGTTGGGAGGGCACTCTCGCCTTTTATCGCGTGTCTGCTCACCCCTCCTAAATGCAGCTGTCGGGCAGAGAGGGTCCCAGGGGACCCCCGGCCCCCTGTGCCACAGCTCACCCATCTTAGCTCATTGCGGACCAGTAGTTTCATTGCTAGCTTTACCCAGTGGCCAGGTAAGTTTCTATTGAACGAGTACAAAAAAACATTTTACATAAATGTGAAAGGCACGCTTTAAAATTAAATACCCGTTGCATTTTGAAGTTATTTATTACATGTTCTTACAAGCTAATATATTTTTAAAGTATGATACTTTGTAAAAACACTGTGTAATATGAAGCAAGAATTCTCGTGATCCGTCCACAATATGTTAGACCACACCATTCATGACCACGTGTAGGCCACTGAGGCAGCCTTGCTATGCGGATGCAGCTAGGATGGTCCTAGAACTCAGGGACTTGCTGAGAAAAAGACGTACATATTGAGAAAAGTGGAGGCATACACCCACAAGCCAGTGAGAAGAAAATTGAGAAATGTCCTCTTTAGACACAGAGGGAATAAAGTGTGTGTGTGTGGGGGGGAAGCCCCCCCAAACAGGCATTTCCTCGGGTAACTTCCTTGAAAATAGCTAAAATGTTGGCAACCGAAATACTGAATTATAGCTTCTTTATAAAAAGAGATGATGAACAGGTATTTGTTAATCATTCCTCATCTCAAAGCAGTTTTGTGTAAATCATGTGATCCGGTGACTTCACAAGTTTTAGAAAAATATAGAGATAGAATTAGGCTTTAGGATTGTCGTCTGTGTCTAACTGAATGATTGCCAACACACACGGAGTGTCGTGTGGGGGCGGTGCACTGGGCAGGTGCTTGCTATCATGGCCTCTATTCCACATAATAACCCTGGAAGTGACTGGGCTGAGGCTCAGAGAGGTTAAGTAACTTGCTCCAGGTCACACAGCTGTTAAGCGGTGGGACTAGGACTTGAACTCATGTCTGCCAAGGCCATGGCAGTTGTGACCCTTTCCACCTTCGGGGGGGGGGGGGGGGCGGGTTGTCACTTGTAAATGTATTGTCTCAGGACTGAAGGCTCCCTGAAAAATAAGGCGCTTCTCCTTTGAGTGTTAGGCTTTCTCAGTAGAGGGCGCTGGAGGAGCATGGTGGGAGGCAGATCTTCAGTCCTCAGGGGTGGCTGGTTGGTAGCCAGAGTGGGCCCCAGAAGCCTTGGCCTGGCCATGACCTTTCCTCAGCCCTCTCATCATGGAACCCGGGGTCCCTGCACGGGCCCCTCCTGGCTCTGCCGGGCTCCTGCAGCCTGTGCCTGACCCCCTGGCCCGCAGCCACAGGTTGCTGGTCACTCCACCGGCACTCAGGAGGTGGTCTTTGCAGCTCTGGACCAGCTCCGGCCACCTTCCCTGCTATCTGATAGGCTGAACCCCACCTTCCTACTGAGGCCCGAACTCCTTAAGTGTGTCCTTCCTCAGCCCGAGGGTGCCATGGAGAGTGCACTTACAGCTCATGGCTACTCCTTTTTCAGTGTTAAGCATTCTCTTTAGGGCTCTCCCTCCTGGGAGCAAGCCCACACCTTCCCTACCCCTTCCTCTTCCCCCACAGGGGTGCATCTCCTAAACCCTCATGGTCCCCGCGAGATTTGCAACCAGGGGAGCAATGGGCAGCAGCCGCTCGTCTGGGTACCCCTGACCCTGTCCCCAAGGCCCCCTTTCCTCTGACTTCCCAGTGAGCAAAAGCAGCCGCCTTGGTCAGTGTCTTTCCTATAACCTTTCTAGAGAGCAAGGCCACCCTGCCGAGCTCGCCTGCTGCTGCTTCTATCCTCAGCCCTTCCCTGTCCCAGTCCCCAGCCTGAACAAATGCCATCTAAGAAAAAACCCAGCTCTTTGTGTTCAATGTCCCCGACTTAACCAGAGTGTTACCAGAGGGTTTACGAAAGCCTCAGGGATGTTTCTCTGCCTCCCTCTCTCCCTCTGCTCCCGCCCCTTTTCCGCCACGCTCCGCGGGAACCACACCTCAAGTGCTTTTGAAGTAAACAAGAATCACAATAAAACATAATGTCAGGGAACGGCTTCCAGGGTGACGGCCAGGCCAGTTCTCAGTTGGCAGGTGGACTGGCTGGGTTAGAAGCCCGCTGGCTGCTTCTTGGTTGTGTCAGCCAGAGCATCTGGCAGTAGGCAGACTCCCAGCCTAGAGCGGTCTGGCGTGAGGACCCAATCCTGTGGGAGAGGATGCAAGGCTCGAGGTCCAACGTCCCGAAGGCAGGGAAGCAGTTGTGCAAAGGGGCCTGGACCGGGCTGGGAGTCCTAGCTTCCTAGCTCAGTATTGCCATGTGCCTGCTGTGTGACTTTGGGCAAGTTACTCAACCTCTCTGAGCCTCAGCATTCTCAGCTCAAGGTATAAATAACAAGGTCTTCAATAAGGATGTGTCAAAACAAAAGTTTCTCAGGAATGTTTCAAAATCATATCTCATTCTGAATATGGGAAAAAACAAAAAAGAGGTCATGAAAATATTAAGGACTTTATTATATCAGACACCTCAACATTGTTAGGGCTTGGTTTCTATTAAAATTTAGCCTTTCTAGGGTGCAATGTTCATGTTGATGACAAAATTCTACCTTATCTCTGCGTTATAGACACGTAGAGAGATTAACCCAGAAACAGAATTTATTAATTTGCATGTGTCAAGTATATATAGGCAAGTGACACTATAATGATTTTTATCGTTATTTTCTGTCCTTGCCTGAAAAGTTAGGTCAGTATTGTACAAATGGAGAGGATGAAGAAAAATTGGGGTGCCACATAATTGCAGGTCATCACGGGTCCTCGAGGAAAGGGAAGACTAGCTGGGTGCTGGGTGCTGGGTGCTGGGTGCTGGGTGCTGGGTGCTGGGTGCTGTCCCAACAGGCCCGGTCTCTAGAATCAGCGTGTGTTATCGAATCATTAGGCACACGTGGACATTTTGATCATTAAATGACATTTTAAAACATTAGTGGAGCTCGGGCAAAAGAGGCCCTTTGTAGCTACAATCCATTTCCTGGGAGGCCGCTCCATGCTGGAGACCCACCCCCACTATTTCTAACCTGCGTGATAATCCCACAAGGGGATGTGAGCTCCATCCCGTAGGCGAGGAAGCGAAACCTGCAGCGGCGCCTGAGTGGAGGACCTGAGGTGTCCCCGGGGCATATCCTGCCCACCTTCGTCAGCCCTTGCTGTGGCAACCTGCCTGGTGCAGGTGCCTGGTGCCGGGACCTGGCCTCAGCTGCCCTGCTGACTCACCGGTGGTTACTATTTTGCCACCATCGGTTTACCTTCCTTTCTCTCGCTCTATTTACAATCTTTGCTGAATCACTTGAAAGTACATCGCGGACCTCCTGACACCTCCTAACCACGACACCATATCTCACCCAGGGAACCTAACATGAATCCGGGAACATTCTACTCAGCAGCAGTCTACCTGGGCATTTCCCCACGAACCCCCACCCGGCCCCCCGCAGCTCTTTCCCCGGGTGCAGGAGCCAATCCAGGCTCACACCTGCATGTGGTGACCGTGTCTCTCCAGTCCCCTTCAATCGTGACATTAACATCTTTGAAGCGTCCAGACTAACTGTCCCACACCTGGATGGGCTGGTTTGTTTCCTCCTGATGGGACGACGTATTCAACAGCGAACATCTAGGGGCACAATTTCACACAAAAAGTGACGCAAGTCCTGTCTTCCCCGCTACCGGGGAGCGTGCGCCCCTCGCCCCTCCCGGTGCACACACGGACTCACCCCCCTCACTTAGCAGAAGCCTCCTCAGGGAGCCGTCGGGTGGCTCTGATGCAGAGGCTCTCCGATGGGGCAAAGCGGAGGTCAGCTTCCCAAACAACAAACGGGGGCACTGACCGAGGGTGACTGCTGCGTCTTTATGTGGCCACGGAAGGGCCTGGATCACCTGCTGTCATTTCATAAACCTCTTGCCACTTCATAAATGGAGGTCACGTTAACCCCAAAAGGCAGGAACCGGCCGCCCTGAACAAAGATGCACAGCAGGATGGTTTTCTGAAAAGGACGGCTGGTACGCCCTACTGACCGCCCACGGGCGCGTCTCCCCTGGCCCTCACCGCTCCCCTTTCGCTGCGGCCGTGAAAACTTTGTCGTGGGCAGGCACACAGCCCGGCCCCGCTAACCCGGATGGAGCCCTCGGGAGTCAAAGGGCTAGGGATAGGTGAAAGCGATGGCTTTGCCCCCCTTCATCCGTCTGCCTCGCGCGGAGGTGCGGTTTCTGGGAGGGAGGAGAGGGCCGGAAGGGCACACCTGGGCCCCCGGTCACAGGTCACCCTGGGCGCTGCCCCCTTCTTACCTTCCCTGGAGCCCGGTGGCACATCCGGAGAGGTGCTGCGGGCCTGGGGACACGGGCCCCTCCGGAGCCTTTCTATCTCCTGGCTGCTGCTCTCCAGCCTCCGGGCCAGATCCTCATTCTCTGCCCCCAGCCGCCGCCTCTCCTCCTCCAGCACCTCCTTGTCCCGGAGAAGGTGGCCGTAGGCCGTTTCCAGCTCCCGGGCTTGGCTCTCCAGCTGTTCTCGCTCCCGCATCAGGGTGTCCAGCTCCCTCGGCGGCCCCTCCGAGGGCCCAGCCGCCGGGGCCCCGGTCAGCTGGCGGAGGAGGCCCTCCAGGGAGCCGAGCCGGGCCTTGGTGCGCTCCAGGTCGGCGCGCTGGCTGCTGCTGTCTCTCTGCAGGTCCTGGATGGCTGACATGGCCTGGCCCTGCTCGGGGCAGCTGGCCTCGGCGGGGCTGGCCACGCTGAAGGTGTACTGGCATTGGCCACTCTGGTCGTCGGCCTTGCGGAGCTGGGCTGACCTGGCCCCCTCACCCCACAGCAGACAGCCCAGAAGCAGCAGCTGGACAGCGGGCATCTTGGGCCCGTGGCTGCAGCGCTGTGCACGGAGTCCCCGGGGCAGAGGCTGGGCGAGGCTCCCTCTGGAAGGCTCCCCTGCAGGAGCGGTGCCCGGCTGGGTGGCCTGGCCGGGTCATATATACTGGGAACCAGCCCTGCAGGGGGCAGAGAGGTGGCCACGTGAGGCCGGGTGGGGCCACGCACAAGAGGCTTGTTTTCATGCTGCCGGCAAGACGCTTAGAAAATGACTTTCCAGAAGTCTGTTTTGAATTGCTTTTTTTTTTAAAAAAGTCCCACTTCATGCATTGCACATCCCCATAATATCCCTCTACCCCCCTCTCCCAATTTTGCACACACACCCTCACACGTGCCCACCGCATCCAGCATGACCACTGTGGGCAGATTTCAACAAGGGTTTATTTCCAGCTCCTATTTCCGTGTATGCTGCAGACTTTGTGGAGAACCTGCTCTGTGCCAGGCACGGTGCTAGGAACCGGGGACACAGACCTGCCTGAGACACAGTCCCTCTTCCCTGTGGCAGCGACAGAGACCACGGCCAGCCAGACACACACGGGCAGAGGGCCACCAGGCTTCAGGGAGGGCCGAAGCAGAATTCTTCCCTTGTCCCTGGCTTTACAACAAGTGTGGGTGTGTCTCTGGGAGAATGTTTTTTTCTTTTTAAATTTTTATTAATTGATTCTAGAGAGAGGGGAAAGGGAGAGAAATAGAGAGGGGGGGGGGCGGGGGAGCTATCTGTTTGTTGTCCCACTTATTTAAGCATTCAATGGCTGATTCTTTATGTGCCCTGACTGGGGATCTAGCCCACAACCTTGGCCTATCGGGACAACACTCTATCGGCCAGAGCTTTGGAAGAACTTCCTTATGCCAGTCTTGCATTGCAGGGACCAATGTCAATATTAGTCTCTACTGTGTGTGTGTGTGTGTGTGTGTGTGTGTGTGTGTGCGCGTGCGCGCGCGCGCGCGTGTGCACGCATATGCATGCGCAAGGTCCATGAACCCATGAACCTCACTGATAAAATCTCTGGAATCCTTCTCAGGAAGATGTCTTAAAATACATAGGGTTGCAAAGAAAATGCATGACATTGAAATACTGTAATCAAAGTATTTTAAACATTTGAATACACCTATCCTTTATTAGCCTGTTAAAATCCAGGTCTGCCTGGGGTGGGGTGGTGTCTAATTTCAAAGTAGTTTTGAATGTAAATGCTGTCCCATCTTTGGTGGTAACAGAGTCGCAGGCACTGCTAATGCAACGTTAGATTTATGGCTGTATCCACAAGGCAATGAAATGTTAAACCTAAATTTTAGTTAGAGGGTGGTGACAATAAAGATGTATTTTTTCCCCATCCAAGTTTATGGGCTTTCTGAGCCCTAGGTTGATAATCCCTGTTCTATATGAATAAGCCAAAAGGAAAAAAATAACAAAAAGTAAAACAAACAAACGAGAAAAAACCTCACCAGTTATGCCAAGAGGAGGTCCATGAGATGTGGCCTCACATGTAACTTTTAAATAATGTTTGCCTTGGAGCGATTTAGTGATACCAAGAACATCTTCAACACCTGTGAAGTAAATATTTCTGATAACATCTTCAATATTGGTGAAGTAAATGTTCCGGATGTGCCTGGGCAGACTCACCGTGAGATGGGGAAAGTACATTTTGCTCAAAAGATTCTATTCTTATTTGAATGGTTCTAAAGTTAGACTTGAAACATTTGCAAATCGGTGTGTGCTTACTGCTGACTAAAGGGTACTATTCTTAGTTCCTGAATCAGATAAAAAAAAATTACCAAAATATGTGTGTGTGTGTGTGCGTGCGTGTGTGTGTGTGTGTGTTTAAAGATATCATCAGCAAGATCTGGCTCGAATCTGTTTGGCTTCACTGGTAAAAGATGGCTCCTGTACCGCCAACTCCACAGAGGAAAAGGGTCCCGATAAAGCAGTAGTTCTACTACTTCTGTTTGCTCAGGTGATTGCTCGTAAAGGAAGAACACAGGACTAGAAGCCGTTGATTTCCTTTTGATGGTACAGCCATGACGTGTATAACGCAGGGGCATAAGTTTATAGTTCCCATGGTGTTCCAGTTCACCCCTCAGCCCTTCAATGAATCTTTGTGTTGTCATTTCCACCCCCCAACCCCTCCCAAACTCTATCCTTCTCTTTATCTCCCCCAACCTGCAGACCAGTCCGTGGCATGAGCGGTCACAGTTGAGCTGTGTGGGTACTCATCAGGGGTGTAGAGATGAACAATCCTTGGCATTTTCACTGGGTCCAACCCAGTTTTGAATACTAGTCTTTCTCCATGTTCTTTATGGTTCCGGGCAAAAGCCACTACACATGGTTAAGAGAAGAATATGTGGCCGTTGGCTTCATTTAGCTTTCCTCAATCATGGTGGTTCGCCATCCTTTTTCCCCTGGGGCTCAACGTGATAAGGACGGCTCAGGGCCCCCCATCTGCCTTCCTGTGCTGGCCCCCCTCTGCTGGCTCTCAGCACCTTCCCCCCAAAGCCTGCATGGAATGCCAGAGCCACAAGGGCCCTTCCGATGAGAAAACAGAGGCCCAGAGAAGGAGAGGGACCTGCCCAGGGTCACACAGCCCATGAGTGGCAGAACCAGAGGAAAACTGAGCTCCCCTGATGCTGAGGGTTTCCACCTTCTTGCATAAGCCAAGTCCACACAATGCCCAGGGGTTGCCCAGAAGAGACAAAAGGTTCCCGTCGCTTTCCCCCAGGAACCGATGCTCTAGGATCACGGTCGGCAAACTGCGGCTCGCGAGCCACATGCGGCTCTTTGGCCCCTTGAGTGTGGCTCTTCCACAAAATACCACGGCCTGGGCGAGTCTATTTTGAAGAAGTGGCATTAGAAGAAGTTTAAATTTAAAAAAACTTGGCTCTCAAAAGAAACTTCAATCGTTGTACTGTTGATACTTGGCTCTGTTGGCTAATGAGTTTGCCGACCACTGCTCTAGGAAATGAGCTAGCTCCCTCTATTCCCTGAAGCGGAGGCCTTCACTGGAGGAACACGTGTGCACGCCCTGGAGTTTTACAGGGATTTTGTGAAACTGCAGCCTTTCATGAGCGAGAATGACATATTCTCCCCAACGCAGAGAAAAGGGTTCGCTGCAAGACACAGGAAACTCCCAGCTCCCTGAGCAGCAATGAACATCTGGTCAGTTCAGCCTGCCCTCTTCACCTTCCTGCCTCCCCCACCCCCTGGGGGCCAGGCCCGCACTCCCCCACTGCCCCACCTCCTGGAACTCTCCTGGACACGGAGACCGCTTTCCCGCTGAGGAAACACTGTCCCCTCCAGCGTTTGACCGTGTTCCATCTCCATTTCCTTTCTGGCGCCTGGAGCCAGGGAGTCTCCCGCTCAGACGCTCACAGCAGCCTGGAAGATGCTCTTGGGAATGTGTCCGGCCAACTGCAGGGTTAGGCTTGTTGTTGGAGCAGCAGCGGAAGGCGCTGCCGTGCAGGATGGAGGCGGCAGGGGGCGCTCGGGGGCAGCAGCCTCAAGGCCCATTCCATTCCAGGCTGCGCTCATTTCCCTTGGGCTTAAGCTGGTTGGCTACTGTTTTCTCCCGCCATTAGCTCTTCCGCGAGAAACTGTCACCCCCAGAAGGTAGGGCTGTGACTGCGTTGCTCACCGTTTTGTCCCCAGTTGTCTGGCAGATGTAAATGCTCAATAAATTTTCAGTGGATGCATGGATGGACACACCATTCAAGCAGAAAAAGAACATGAAAATCCCTAAGGAGTTGGAACAGAGCCTCGCGGGGCACCATCGTCTAGGCCAGCGGTCGGCAAACTCACTAGTCAACAGAGCCAAGTATCAACAGTACAACGACTGAAATTTCTTTTGAGAGCCAAATTTTTTAAACTTCTTCTAACGCCGCTTCTTCAAAATAGACTCTCCCAGGCCGTGGTATTTTGTGGAAGAGCCACACTCAAGGGGCCAAAGAGCCGCATGTGGCTTGCGAGCCGCAGTTTGCCGACCGCGGGTCTAGGCTCCTCAGGACTTTTCTGCATGACCCGGGCTTCCCTTGTCACCCACGCAGTGGCCATAGGGCAACAGCACAGGCAAAAGGGGCGTTTTGGGGGTTTTTCTGGAACTCTGTTTACATTTTTCCATGGGAAAATTTTTCTCATGGCTTTTATTAAAGAAGAAAAACATACTTTTTTTTTTTTTTTTTAAAGAAGACTGTATTTGTGACAATAGGAGAAATAAAGATGGACATTTGAGTAGGAATCTGATTGATAGGAATCAGAGCCTGGAGCCTTGGTTGTCCAGGAATCCATGTGTCCATGTGGATTTTCTCAGTCAATACATATTACCAGCCCAACAGCTATTCCCTAGGGGGTCTGTGAAATGTTTGAATGTTTACTAGAGCTTCTCATACACTAAACGTTTATGCATTACTGGTGGGGCACAATCCACTTGGGGTCTTTGATGTGGAGTCAAGGCTATTCCTGACTTACTGCTAATTAAATAAATGCTTAGAAGGGCGGTAAGAGTCAGGAGCAACACTTCGGAAAATACGCCGCAGCCACAGCAAAGTGTGGACTGAGCTTGGCCTGCAAAGACACACAGCCACAACTTTTGGCTTTTGAGAAAGTTCACCAGTAGATAAAATGTTGCTTTCTCTCTTTCCATAGTCCCTTGTACCTAAACATATTTTATTTTACATTTACCAACTCATTTTCATTTTGAATCTTATAACCATCTGAGAGAGAAGTACAATTCACCCCATTGTACAAAAGAGGAAACTGGAAATTTGACTTGCCAGTTCCTGAATGGGTGGTTAAAAGAGAGTCTAGCGCCTCCTGGTGGCATCTCCCACACCTTTCCATGCCACGGCCCCTTCCTGTGCCATTTATCAAAATGATGCAAACAGCCCTGACTGGTTTGGCTCAGTGGATAGAGCGTCGGCCTGTGGACTCAAGAGTCCTGGGTTCGGTTCTGGTCTGGGGCGTGTGCCTTGGTTGCGGGCACGTCCCCAGTGGGGGTTGTGCAGAGACAGCTGATCGATGTTTCTCTCTCATAGATGTTTCTAGCTCTCTCTCTCTCTCCCTCTCCCTTCCTCTCTGTAAAAAATCAGTAGAATATATATTTTTTAAAAATGATGCAAACATTTAAAAATTTAAGCTCTGATCTATATTGGGTTCATCACGATTTTTCTTGGCATGTAATTAGCATAAACTTTACTGTCCAAATGACAATCACAAAGAATTCACAGAAAGGCAGAATATTTTCCATAGAAAGTGATAAAAGATCATTAAAATATTCTCATCTTATTGCTTATTCCTTATATTGCTGTTCTCTTAGGAGTCAGGATATACTAGCAGAAAGTTGCTGGGATCTAGATATCTCCACATGGTCTCCTCACTCCTGTGTCATTGGGGGTTACTGGTCAACTGGCCATGCTTCCTTTCTCCAGATTTTAAATGCCTCAAATGTTCTTGTGACGCTCAGATGACACAATGAAAACCCTTAGAGTATCTTGAATGCTCATTGCTGCTCATCCTACCTCTAGTGGAGCAGTGGGGTTCCATAAGGATGACAGTTCCTCCCGAATTTATTTTACAAGATGTTGCTAGATGGTACAAGGGCTAAGAATCATTTCCCTATAAAATAGCCGCCACTTATTGTGCCCAGAGTGTACAGTAGGAGTTTAACATATGGAGTCTATCGGAGTCTATCATCCTCTCAACCAGCCTACTAGACGGTCAATATTCTTCCCACGTCACTAGTTTCTGAGTCTTGAGGAGAGACACATGGGTAATTTGGGGAGCTGGGATGTGAACCCAGCTTCTTTCCTCCCTTGGCCCTGGGCTCCCTAGGTGGTAGGTCAGTTCTTCCTTATTTGACTGGAGGTAAGTCAACTTCCCAGTAGATAGTACCTCAGCATGATATGTATTATTAAGGGAGGGAATTCATCACTAGAACATTTCCATCTATTCATTTCCTTCCTGAATTCTTTTATTCCAAAGAGAACAGAAAATGTCTTCCCTGCTGATCAGTTAAATCCAAGCAACAGATTTCAGTACGCACCACTCAGAGGGCTTTAAATGAACACTGCGTGACAGTGCATTTTATTTTCGAAGACAGAACTGTGATCTCCCACCTGCAAAATTTAAGTCGTGACAGAATGCCAAGAAGGTAGGCACGCACATTGGCAATTTGGCTTTAAGTGAGAACAGTTTGTTCTTTAAAAACCCAGTTATGGCAGGTTACAGCCAATGCTCGAGGTTGGGGAATTTCAAAAGAAAGAGCTATTTTCTTTGCCCCATTGTCAAAGTAGAAAAACATCGGATGTGGAAACTCAGGAGATGACCTTATGTCAACGACCCCGAGCATCTGATGGGAATGACACGCATCGCAGATTACCCGTGGTTGTATTTTTGGTCCAGCAAGTTTCCTAACAAGCTCCCGGGTATCCCAGGCTACTTTTCCACAAAATCTAGCCGGCCTGTGGTCAGGGAAGTCCGAATGATTTTACACTTAGCACCGGCAAGACTGAATAAAAGAGGTAAATCTGCTAAAAACAAAAACAGACAAATAAAATCCAAGAACATTGTGCAGCCCACGTTAAATATAACTGAACAATTCTAACAGGAACATCCTCTTCTAGCATTGCAGCACTTTAAAGGGATTCTGCACTCTTTCTGGGATCTCGCTTCACTCGTGTGGCAGCCACGCCCTGGTCTCCTGTGCCCCTCTGCTTGTCCGCTGATCGTAGCTGGGTTCTTTTCTTCTTCTGACCAGTGCTCTTTCTACCAATTGCTACTGTGATATTGTGATTGATAAGAAATATCTATTTGATCAGCTAAATGATCAAATATATATTTCTCATACACATTTGGTCTTGGTCCATAGTTCCTGACTCATAACTCCCTAAACCCTTGAATTTCCTGAGTGATGAGAGCATAAAGGTGTCTTTTGTTATATTAATGAGGTGACTTTTGGACCCCCACCTGAGGATGGGGGCTGGTTGCCATGGCAGCCAACCAGATGATTAGAGAGTTGGACAGTTCAGTGCCCCCCCCCACCACCACCTCCAAGGAGCGGAGAAGACCTGGAGGTTGAATCAATTGCCAACGGCCAATGATTTAATCAACCACAACTATGCAATGAAGCCTCCATAAAAACCCAACAGGGTATGGTTCAGAGAGCTGGTGGACGCGTGGAGAGGTGGGGACAGTGACGCACCTGGAGAGGGCACAAAAGCCTGCAAGCCCTCCCCATCGCTTGCCCAGTGCGTCTCTTCCACCTGGCCCTTCCTGAGTCGTATCTTCTGACAATAAATCGGTAATGTAGTCAGTAAAATGTCTCTCTGCCTTGTGAGCTGCTCTAGCAAATTAAACCTTGAGGAGGGGGTCCAATCTGCAGCTGGTCTGACAGTAGGGCAGGTGAGAGCCTGGCCTGTGCCTGGCATCTGAAGTGGGGGGTGTCTTGTAGGACAGAATCCTTACCCTGTGGAAAATGATGCTGTCTCTGGGTAGACAGTGTCAGGATTGAGTTGAATTCGTAGACACCCTTGCTGATGCCTTGCCGAGAGTTGTTTGTTGGTGTGGGGAACTCCTCCCCCAACATTGGAAATTGGGTCTCAGAATATCCAAAGACCTACCTTCCCACAATCGACACAGTTGCTTGGGGAGCCCGTGTGTGGTAGCCGGCCTCCATGATGGCCTCCAAGATCCTGCTTCGTGGCATTCAGCTAGATTTCAAGTTCAAATGCACTTTGCGTTTTAGGTAATATTTGTTTGCCACCATGCATTGAGTGTCTTTTATGTTACAGACATTGTGTTGTGTACTCAACCATGCATTATCTGTCTTAGCGTCACTGCAGTCCTGCGAGGCAGATGATTTTACCCCCAACTTACTGGTGGGGAAACGGAGGCTCAGAGACTTGCCGGAGGTCACACACCTAGAAAGTCGTGGAGCCAGGATTTGGGTAAATGACTCTCTCTGGCTCTGAACCTCACGCTCTTCTGCTGTGCCTGGTGCTTGCCCTGCCCTGGTACTTGACCCTGGGCTGTGGTCTGTTACGTTTTATAAGATGGAAAAACTGACTGTGTTTATACGCTAAAGGGGAAGAGCCACCAGGGCGGGAGAGTGTCCGTCTTAATGGTAACAACAGCTGGCAGCTATTAAGTATCGCCATGTGCCAGCAGCTGTGCTGAGCTTGGTACCAGGATGGCATCCCGAGACTTCCATAACACCCTTATAAAGTAGGTACTGACCACTTACACATGAGAAAGGGGGCGTTCTGTCCGCGATCACCCAGAGAGGGTGATGTAGAGACTCGTGCCTCGGGGCTGACTGCTGTGCTCGGAAACGCAGAGATGGCTGTCTTTCCTGGCACGGAAGCCCAGCTTCTTTAGTGAGCACCTGGTCAATGCCAAGTGCTTGGTTTACATTAATGATGACGCTGTGGTTTCCCTCAGGGTGGGCGTGTGTATGTCTCCCTTCTAACAGTCAGAAAAGCGCGCCTGCGTGGCTGGTGACTTGCTCCAAGACTTCCTCTGTTCTCCGTAAGTGCTCTGCCATGCCTGAGGATGGAGGTGGGGTCTGCCTCCTCGCACCATTCCCCGCACGACTCCAACACTTCCTATGTAGTAAACTGGAGGGGGAGTTCCTAGCTCAGGAAAGTGATGCTCTTGAGAGCAGGAAGTGAGGATTGGGTGGCTGTACCACCCTTCTAATGAGCCTGAACTCCATTGTTGTGATGGAGACAATACAGGCAATTATACCTCCGTGTGTTTTTTTTTTTTAATGTTTTTTATTGATTTAGAGAGGGAGAGAGAGAGAAACTTTGTGCCTCCTGCATGCCCCCTCTGGGGGATCAAGCCCCAAACCCAGGCATGTACCCTGACTGGAATTGAACCAGCCACTTTTTGGTGCCCAGAACAATGCTCAACCAAAGGAGCCACATCGGCCCGGGCCCTTGCTTTTTTTTTTTTTTTTTTGTATCTTTGTAAATACTTTATTCTGTTTCCAGATAGACTATTGACATTTACATGTTATTTTAAACACAACTAAGACACAGTTGTAAAATATACAAGAAGTTTATGAGATAGAAGATACACAAGAGAAAACCTGAAGGATTAACTTAATTTGCCCGCCTAGGAACATCAGGACTTGTAGAATTCACACTGGCCCTGTATATCAATTACTTGTGTTTCCTGTAAGTACTGGTTGACCCTCCCAGAAAGCATATTGTCCTATAGTGTCTAAGAAATCAGTGAATAACTAGGTTTTCCATTTTATCAAAGTACAAAGCATTATTTTAATTGTAGACCTTTTGACAGAATCCAGTATCTCTTCGTAAAAGAATACTTTCATTAAGTGTGCAATAAGACTGGAAATGTGAGGAAAAAAAGCACTAAACAGAGTAAAAGAAGTCTAGAAACAAGCTGGAAAAGGCCTCTTTTTTATTTTGGTAAGAGATCATGTGGGAGTTGTATTGCCCTAAATGACAGAATTTGGGATTTTAGAAAGTGCCAGATGTTTATCTTCTTAAGTTTTCATCGATTTCCTCTGTGATATAGAGATGCCCTGTATTTGCTTTCTGATTAAATAATTTAATAAGATTTCATTAACAAACTTAGTGAAAAGAAAAAGTGTTCTTTTTTACCGTTGCTTTTGACCAGGGAAATCTCTTAGTCCTACTTTTGATATACAGGCATGGCACTGTTTACACCACCCATTTTACTAAAGAAGGAATTTCTTAAAAAAAAAATGTGATGCACAGTATATTTTGGCTAATCATAAAAATTTTCTGAAAACAATCAGGAGTAAATCATTGAAAAAATGTTGAGCCCTAGCCAGTTTGGCTCAGTGGATAGAACGTCAGCCTGCGGACTGAAGGGTCCTGGGTTTGATTCCCATCAAGGGCATATACCTGGGTTGTGGGCTCAATCCCCAGTGGGGGGTGTGCAGAAGGTGGCTGATCAATGATTCTCTCTCATCATTGATATTTCTCTCTCTCTCTCCCTCTCCTTTCTTCTCTGAAATCAATAAAAATATATTTTAAAAAACGTTGAAAAGAGGATAGGAAATGTAATATAAATTCATGATGAATGAGAAGCTTGGAGAGGGGACAAAAGGGTTATAAGGAGAAAGACCGTGAGCATGTTATGGCTTTTATATTTAAGTGACCAGCAAAAAGTCTCCGAAATGTTTACATTGGTTTCCCATTTTCCAAAGTTCCATCCCTTACACCTCATTTGCTCTTCACAACAACTGGTATATCAGTTAGGGATGCTTTCATCTGCAAGAAACAGGGAGTCTGGCTTAAATAGGTGGAGGTTGTTTTTCTCATTTAACAAGAGTCTGGGAATAGGCGTGGTGGCCCAACAGTGTCATCGGGACCCAGGCTCCCTCCACCTTCCACGCTACTATTTGGATAAGAATGCTGGCTTCTCACCCTCAAAGCCACCAAAGACAGCTGCACCCAGCATCACATCAGGGTGGAAGGCGGGAAGGAGGAGGAAGGAAGAGAGAGCATCAGGGACATCTTTGCTCTTATTAGAAAAGCAAGAACTTTCCTAACAGGCCTTTCATTGGCCAGGGAGAGTGGGGACGTAGTTGTGTCGCTTTCTCAGCCTGTCTGTGGTGGAGGTCAGCAAGAGCGAAGAGTTGGGGCGTGGAAATCTGGTGCACCAACCAGTCGTACGGACCACGTCGTATTAGTTTCATCTTCAGCTTATAGAGGAGGAAGCTAGTGTGTATTGTGATCATCAGGTGCAGAGGCAGGGCTGGGCACAAGCTTTGGTCCCCTAAATTCAGCACCCCTGGTATTTCCACTATAGTTCTCAACCTATCTAAACTCTGCTACAGAAAAGGGTGACAGTAAGTGTTTGCAATGGGGCTATATTCTGATCCATGTTTTTAAACCAGTAGTTTTATATCAATATATTACATGGTATTTTTTTTATCATTGTTGTGTAATAAACACCATTATTCTTCTACTTTTATGAGGGTGTTTACAACCCCTAAGCTTTAAAAACATGGATGTGAGCATTGTTTGGCAGAACACTGCAGGAAACCCTTAATTTTCCACAATAGGGGATTGGTTGAAAAGGCTTATACCACAAAACGTACTAGTCAGAAATCGTTTCAGAAGAATATTGATATTTACAATATTTTATTAAATTGAATATGTAAATTATAAAACTGTATGTACATTGTGGCCCGTAAGTTTATAAATATACGTTCTGTATATGAAAGCTAAATGTAGATATAGCAAAGTATTCATGGTGGTTATATTTAGGTGATGAGAATACACGATGTTTTGGTTTTCATCTTTGTATGTTATGCAATATGATTTAATTTTTTAAAAGTCGGGTTTATTTGATTTTTTTATTTGTAATTTTAAAATACATGTATATTTTATTGTTGATAGCATTACAGATGTCTCCCACTTCCACTCCCCCTTATCCCCCTCCTAAAAGTCAGGTTTATTGAAGTATAATTTTCATACAGTAAAATTCACCCTTCTTTTGTGTGTGAGTTTTGCCAAAAATGTACAGTTATGTGACCACCGTCACAATCAAAATACGGAATATTTCTCTTGTCCTTCTCACTGGCCCTGGGTAACCACTGATCTGATTTCCGTCTATAGTTCTACCTTTTCAGGAATGTCCTCCAAGTGAAGATATGTGCTAGGCAGGCTTCTGTCAATCAGCATGAATGCTTTTGAGATCGTCCCTGTTGGTGCTTGGACCAGTAGTTCATTCATCCCTTCTCACTGCAGAGCAGCCTTCCACAGCTGGATGCACCATCACACGTTTAACCTTCTAGTAGCTGGCAGAGGCCGGTGGCTTTTAATTTCGGACTAATACGGATGTGTTATTTCTGGGGCTGCCATAACGAAGTACCACACACTGGGTGGGTTAAACAACAGAAACGCATTGTCGAACAGGGAAAAAGTGAGGGGAGGGAAAAACATCACCAACTAGAGGAAATAAAGGGGAAGCTTGGAGGTGTCTCCTGAGAAACTGCAACTGCCTTGCCCTTGGCACCGATGTGCGGGTCGAATGGATACTCAGTGGCCCAGAAACCCCCGAGGTGAGAAGTAATTGAAAAATGGATCCCTGATAATACTCTGGCAACGCTTGGCAGAAGTGATGTAAAAGTGGAAAGCAACTTCTATGGGGTTCCCACAGGAAGAAAGGCCCCCTCCTAACAAAGGGGCCATATGCCATCAGCAACAGCCAGGGCACGACAACCGGGAACCTTGTATTATTTTCGCAATGATATGAAAGAGAACATAAAACAGTCGTTGTAGAAATGATTGAAGTCTTGAAATCCTAAAAAAAATGACATGGTACTTTAAAAACAGAACAGGCAGATCTGAAAAGTAAATGTAGCTTTCTAACAATGACAAATACAGCCAAGTATTTGAAGGTCATTGTCTGAGCACTTCCAAAAGCAGCCCTGCCCAGAGTAACAAACATACAGGTCGGAGAGCAAATCTATAGGTTAATCAGATAGAGGGGAAAATAAAGCCGAAGCGCTGCAGGAGAAATGGAAAGATAGTCCAAGATCACACCCAAGAGAAATAAAAAGATATAAAATATGACTGAAATTAAGGAGCCTGGGGAGGTTTCCCATGTTCCTTTAGGATGTGCTCCTTGGCAGTTTTTTTTTTTCTTGATAGAAAAGAGACTGTTACAAGGCAATATGTTATTTAGTTGTTGTTTTTTTTTCCATTTTAGGAACTTAAAAAAATGATAAAAAAGGAAAGTTTTAAGAAAGAATCTGGTCTTTAGGAATATCAGGATGCCACCCCATGAAAGGGTCTCTTATTAGGGAAGTAGAATTAATTACAAAGTGATTCAAAAAGGGTATAGTTTCTGTGAAGGTAAAGGTGATGAGGACAGACAGTAACTCTGTTCAGACATTTGATATCCAAACTCTACATGCAAGAAGTTTAAAAAACATCTTCATGGGCAAATGGGAGACATAACAGTTCAATGTTGATGCTTAATGCTTGAGTTCAATGTGAGAAGACAGCCCAACTTTGACCTTGGTGAATATGTTTCTTTAAGCCAAAGAGTTGTGGGCGAAGTGGGAAAGTTATGTTCACAGTTAAAGTGCTTCTTGGTAAATCGTCCTGATTTTCTCAGTCACATCTGGATCAAGTTTGTAACTGGCCGGGGTGGAGAATGGGAATTGGGGGGTCATGGCCAAATCCAAGGATCCAATATTTACTTGGAAATAGCAACTACGGTCACGAGCAGAATGCCAAGGAGGAAACGATCAGTCTCTTTAGAGCTGACTTGTACTTCCAGTTAATACAGTACAACAAGCATCTGATTACAATTGCCTCTCAGAAACAACACACAGACTAGCAAGCGGACAGAGGGCCAGCCGCAGGCTCGGGCAGCCTGTGCACAGACACTGGGCGGGGCTGCTTGTGGAAGTCCTCAGACAACAATGACCTTCAACTCGTCTCTCTTGTAATGAAATAAGGAAGAGACCATTCCACATTTTAAAAGTAGATGGGTAAGCAATCTTAGCGGCATGCTTCTGGGAAAGCTATTTTCTTCTCTCCCCCTAACCCCTTCTCCCGCCCCACTTATATAGGGCGTACTGTTCAGAATTCGAAAACTGCTGGCCAGGTTTCTAAGATAAACATCACTTTGTGGCTCTAGAGTGGGCCTTGTCTTGAAAGCTGATTTAGTTGGGAAACAGGGGTGACGGGAGAGGAAGAGGAGTTCTTCACTAAAAGGAATATGGACTTGGAAAATAGCTAAGGAGTTTGAAATGCTTGGCTCTTGTTCCTGGCGCTGTGTTTCTCCTGGCAACTCTAGGCACGGAGAACGAAGGCAAAGCCAGCTTGGCCAAGCCCAGAGCTGGCTGCAGACCTGGAGGAAACTCCAGGGTGAGAGCCATCAGGAAGCGGGAATTGGGCTGTGTGTATAGAGACCAGTTTTAAAAGGCAATAAACTTTTTGGGAAAGCAGGATTATATGAATGTTTGGGGAAAACATAAGCTTTATAGAAAAGCCAGGAAAAAATTGCCACGATTTAAGATGCAGATTGGGAAAAATGTTCCATAGGATAAAATTTGGAGAATATGAGGGTAAGTCCCAGAAATGAAAGAAAAGGTTTGGCTTCGTGGTTGGCTGATATTTGTTTGAAATAGAGGGTTTCAAGACGTTTCTTTTAAATCTGCCTTCACAATGCTGAAGAAGCCCCTTGGATCAAGAAAAGTACGATGAGAAATACGTTTCCCCTTAAAGGGTAGTAAATAGGTTCAGTTCAGTACTTGACAGCAATATGGAAGGGGAGAGGAAAAAGTTGCAAAACAATGGTATTTTTCCAGTTTTCTTATAAAAGAAGCCATTGTTCACTGACCTGGTAACGCTTTTTTTTTTTTTCTAAGAAAATTCTACTTTTTTAGAATGCTAAAAAAATCTACTTCTTCACTCTTCATTTTATGATGATATAAAGTACTCAAGACTTGTTTTAAATGCTTTCAAGCATAGTTCTGATGATGGCAGCAAGGTGCAAAAATTAATGTTTTAAAAATTGTATAATATGATGCAAAAGAGTCAAAAAGTTCTTCTTAATGGTGCATCATTTCCAAACCCTATAAAAGATGAATTTATCAACCTCAGCACTTGACATTTTGAGCCCTGAGGTGTGTGTGTGTGGCAGTGGTGGTACCTTGGGTATTAGTCAGCGGGGGGGGGGGGGGAAGGGGGCTGTTTTGTGTATTCTAGCACAGGTAGCAGCATGCCTGACCTCCCCCAATTAGATACCAATCGCACCCCCACTTCCTGAAGCTATGGCAACCAAAAATGTCTCCACATATTGACAAATGTCCTGGGGGGGATGCAAAAATCACTCCAGTTGTGAACCACTGGTTTCTTTTCATGGTGTTAAGATTAACCATTTAAGATTCACCTTCTAATTACAGTAGAAATAGATACGATTACTTATTTAATTGATATCCTGGAAGGTAGAGTGTTTGTGACCCAGAGACTGGTGTCAAGGGGATGCGTATAGAACATCCAGACTCTGCCTGACTTTAAGAGCTTAAAAATATTAGTGATGATGATGATGGCTCTGAAGATGATAGAAGGGAAGGGAAGGGATGAAGATAAGAAAGAGAGAGTGAGGAGAGGATGAAGACAGAGCCTGTGCTCCTCTCTCCATGCAGGAGCGAGTGGACCATGGATTAGTCAGGTGGGGGTAAGAGAACTTGATGAGTTTTTCGTCAAGAGATTGGCTTTCCTTGTTGCGATGACCTCTATGGCTCAATTTACATCCAGGGCATTTTCTGGTCCCAGGGATCCCTGACCCAGCTGTGTGGAAACATACATACCCACCTAACTAGTGGGATGATTTGTTCCCAGGACAGAGTTAGAAAAAGTAGGTGTTCTGTGAGTCCCTGAGTAAAGCTCTAAACTTCCTCAGATTACATTTAGATTTCTTGACATCCATGCCCATTTTGATACAGATTCAAAAAAACATGTGTTGGACGTAAGGCACTCAATGAATGCTAATTGCATGCATTTTGGTGAACTTGACTCGAAGATTTTCTGAGGCAAATGTCCCCTGCGTTTCAAGAGAGGATACGGGACCCAGAACACGTAAGCAGGTGCAGTGAGTTAAGCTGTTAGGTGAGCACAGATCTTCCTGCTGAGAGCTGTGGGCTCCTCCAGCCACCTCACAGCTGCTCTGCACGAACCTGAGAGCTTAAACCTCCACGCAGGCGCAGAAGAGCATGCCAGTCCTGAGAGATGGCAGGGTCTCAAGCCTGTCCTTCCTCTTCGGTGCCTTCTACCTGCCAGTGACCTCCTCCTGCTCACCTGTCCTGCCAAAGCGAGTCAGAGTTCAAGAGCGTGGTGTGGACTCCACCTGGGATCAGGCCTCTTTGTTGAGGTACAACCATCCACAAAGCCATGATGGAGGTAATTTATCTTTGGTTTTGCACTAGTCACAGAGAGCAAGGACCCTCAGAGGTGGCACCAGGGCCTTGGGTATTAGCGTGTAAATGTGAGGACAACTGTGCTGCTTTGAAATGATTGCCATACTTCCTTCTCTTTGGAGAACTGCTGTGGCCTTCAGCCTCTGAGGGTCCCTGCCCCCATCCTCCCAAATATTTAAAAATATTTCAAATATTACTTTGCTCAGGCTAGTGCTTTGAATGGTTAGCTAATGACTGGGTTCTAGAGAAAAATAATTTCATTGAATTTGCAGGTCACACCTGCAAGGAATATTAAGAGGACAAATTTTGCCGCTCATTTGGGGCAGAAGGCCAGTAAGAAATGGGGAGAGATTTTCAAGGAGTGGGGTGGAAATATTGTAGTGACTTCCTGCACCTTGTCATTTATGATCATCGTGACCACTCCTCATTCTTGATCCAAAGAGAAAGCTGAGTGGAGAAGTGAGAGAGAGGAGAGGACAGTGCCTGGCCTAGAGCAGGAGGTGCTCAGTAAATATTTGTGATTGAACACATAATTGAATGCATGACTGAATGACAAGTAAAACTACCATCTTGGGACATTTTTTTTTTTTTTATGATGGGGAATAAGATAATTGATTAATCAGTGCAACAAATACGAAGCACTTGTTCTATAACAGGTTTGGTCTAAAAATACAAAGTTGAATCCAGCCACAGACTATTCATCAATTCAGAAGGAAAGGTAAGGTTGAGAAATGAAACTATGCAGCCAGGGATTGCTGGGCCCGAGAAAGGTCCGGTATTTGAAAAAGGATAGGAACTATAATGAGCAGAGTGTAAAATCAGCACCAGGGCACTGTTAAAAAGTTAACATGACACTGGTGTTAGCAGAAGAAGAACAACGTGCTCTATGAGATAATGCTCCCACTATACTCGACCTTTCTAAACCTGAGCTACTGAGCTCAGCATGGGCCCCACCTTGGAAGAGGGATGTCGAGGACATGTGAGTTCTTCCAGAGAGAGTAGCCAATGGGCAGGGTCAGTGTCACGGGCATCTGACAAGCGCAGTCACACGGTGCTCTCAGGACACTGCACCTGGTTACCAGCTCTTGCTGTCTGGGAATTCTTAATAATTTTACCTCTGAGCTTGTGTTTTGTAAGGTAAATGGGACAGTGGGCATGCATGGGAGCAGAGAAGATGTATGCATGCTAATTTAAAAAGAAGATGAACATTCCTTTTTTTCATAGGGTTTGAACTGGACTTACTCATGTATTTAATTATCTATGTAAAGGGAAAATCATGCATAATTCTATCAACTATACTTAACAATACTCTTCACCATTTACATTGATTTTGAGGTTAAGTTACTGTTTTTTCTTTCTTTCTTCTGAGGCAAGATGTCTATTCAGGTCCTCTGCTTATTTTATAAATGGATTGTTTGTATTTTAATATTGATTGTATACATTCTTTAAAAAAATTTCAATTACAGTTGACATACAATGTTATGTTGCTTTCAGGTATACAACATAATGATTAGACATTTATAGAACTTATGAAGTGATCACCCCAATAGGTCTAGTGCCCATCTGACACCATACAAAGTTATTGCAATGTTACTCACTATATTCCCTCTGCTGTACTTTGCATCCTCGTGACTGTTTTTGTAACTGGAAATTTGTACTTCTTAATCCCTTCACCATTTTCACCCATCTCCCAATCCCCTCCCATCTGGTGACGATCAATTTGTTCTCTGTGAGTGTGTTTCTGGTTTGTCTGTTTGAGATTCCACATGTAAGCGAAATCATATGGTATTGCCTTTCTCGGACTTATTTTACTTAGCATGATACCCTCTGAGTCCATCCATCTTGTTACAAATGGCAAGATCTCATTCCTTTTAATGGCTGAGTAAAATTCCATTACATATGTACCACCTCTTCTTTTTTTTACCACTTCTTCTCTATCCATTCACCTGTCAATGCACACTTGGGTTGTTTCTATATCTTGGCTATTGTAAATAATATTGCAGTGAACAGACAGGCGTATATATCTTTTTGAATTAATGTTTTAGATTTCTTTGGATAAATACCCAAAAGTGGCCTTTCTGGGTCGTATGTTCTAATTTTATGAGGAGCCTTCATACTGTTTTCCATTGTGGCTGCACTAATTTACAATCCCACCAACAGTGCACGCGAGTTCCCTTTTCTCCACATCTTCGCCAACACTTGTTTGCTATTTATTGATGATAGCCATTTGATGGGTATGGCATGGTGGTTTTAATTTGCATTTCTCTGATGATTAGTGATGTTGAGCATCTTTTCACATGTCTACTGGCCATCTGTATGTCTTTTTTTGGAGAAATGTCCGAGTCCTGTGACCATTTTTTTTAAATCGGATTACTGTTTTTGATGTTAAGTTGTATGACGTTCTTATATATTTGGGATATTAACCCCTTACTATGTGAAATCATTGGCAAATATCTTCTCCCATTCAGTAGGCTGTCTTTTTTTGTTGGTGGTTTCTTTCGCTGTGCAAAACTTAGTGTAGTCTCACTGATTTTTTCCTTTTGTTCCCTTTGCCTGGGGAGACATAGAAAATATTGCTAACAGCAATGTCGGAGAGTTTACTGCCTATGTTTTCTTTGAGTTTTCATAATTTCAGGCCTTACATTTAAGTCTTTAATCCATTTTGAGTTTATTCTTATATGGGGTGTAAGAAAGCAATCCAGTTTTACTATTTAGCATGTATCTGATCTAATTGTCTTTGCATCTCCTTTCATTGTTTTTTTATGTCACCTTTCTTTTTATGATTTTCTGAATTATAAGGCCATGTCTTGCATCTTATTTGGGATGTTGAAGTACTCTAAAAATTCACTGAATCCTTATAGTACATCATTTTCAAAATATGGTCTTTCTTTGCATCTGCAGGATAGTTGATTAATTCATTCAACAATTACTTGAGCACTCAACATGACACTCACAGTTGTGATTGGTTTGGGATGTATCAGAACAAAAGAGACAAAAATCTTCTCATTAAATTTACATTTGGATGAGAGAAAGACAATAAGCAAAAAAGCTAAGTACTTTGGAATGTTAGGAGTGTTAAATGTTCTGGAAAAACAGAGTGGTAAGGTAATTGGATGGTGTACTTAGGGGAGACTTCATTAAGAAGGTGGAATTTGATCAGACCGGAAGAATGCATGGGAATTGTGCAGCTACCATGAGAAAGAGCTTAGCAGATGGGGACCCAGCAGGTGCAAGGCCCTTAAGGCAGGAGCATGCCTGGTGTCCTTGATGAACTCTGAGGAGCCTAGGGAGGCGGCAGCACAGTGAATAAGGGACAGAACACAGACAAAGAGGTCACGAGGGTAACTTGGGGGTACATCATGAGAGAACTTGCAGGCCAACAAAAGGGTTTTGCTTGTTACTCTAAAGATGGTAAGTCACTGGAGAGTTTTGAGCAAAAGCAAGATCTGGTCACTATGAAAAGAATCATTTCCACAATTCTGCCGTGGAGGCTATGGGGAGAGGGAGGAATGAATGGTAGATGCACTGAGACCAGTTAGAAACTATCCCAGGTGAGAGATGATGGTAGCTAAGGACCAGGTAGTCCCAGACCAGGAGGTAATGAGAACTGGTCAGAGACTCTAGATAGATTTTTGAAGGTAGAACCAGAAGGATTTCCTGATGAACTAGATGTAGGTTGTGAGAGAAGTTAAGGAGTCGGTGTGACTCCATGGTTCCTGGCCTGAGCAATTGGAAGGATTCAGTTTCCATCAACTGAGATGGCACAGGATGCTTGTGGACTAGTTCTAAGGAAGCAGACTGGAATTTTGTTTTGGACGTGCTAGATTTGAAATGAATAATGTCTAAGAGAATATTGGATATAAGTCCAAGTTCACAAGTCAAGTGGGAGTCAAACCTGGGATTTGTCAGCACCTAAATGCCATTTCAAATGAGAAGAGTAGGTCAGATTACCAAGAGAGGATTACCAAGAGAGAAGTGTGTGGAGAGTGGACAGAGAGCTCATAAGGACATTCTTTCCCTTGTGAGTGTGCTATTGGGCCCCATGTGCATCTTTTTAGACATCCTTGGATGAGATCTAGTGGTAAGGTAATTGGATGGTGTACTCAGGGGAGATTTCATTGAGAAGGCGTGGCTCAATGGTTGAGCTTTGACCAAGGAACCAGGAGGTCACAGTTCAATTCTCGGTCAGGGCACATACCCTGATTGTGGGCTTGACCCCCAGTAGGGGGCATGCAGGAGGCAGCCAATCAATGATTCTCTCATCACTGATGTTTTTCTCTCTCTCTCCCTCTCCAAAATCAATAAAAAACGTATTTAAGGAGGTTCATGTCTCCAAGGTTGCCACAATCAAGTCTTAAAATGCCAGCCATTTTAAGGGCCTGAGGATTAATCAAGACCCAGGAAGATGAAATGATAAACTAAGCCAGGCCAGCACTAGTGCAAACTCTCACAGGGACACATCTGCCACCAGGGTTCCTGGCAGGAATATATTCAAATGCAAAGAGAACTACATATATATACTACTACAATATCACTATATAAACAGTCCCTTTATTTTTTATATTTCCTTAAAAGTAGCATACTTTATTAAAAGAAACACTGGAAATATGGATTCTTTTTTGAGAAATAACCTTCATCTTCACTAATAGGTATGGAGGAACCAGAGTTTCATACCAATTAATGGAAAAATAACCACTGATCAGTCTAGTTCCAACCCCCCCAAAAAGGACATACACACACGCTAGAACTGACTCTGTCCATTCAGTTAAAACATTTCCACTGCTGAACTGTATGTGCTACTGAAACTGTAAGAATGTTCATTTTCCTGGGTGTCCTATTTTGTCAAAAGATTTCGTATTTATTACGTTATTTACATTAATTGGCATTTACAAAGAGTGGAGAGACCAGCGACAACACTCCATAGTATGTATGACCTTTCTCTCTTTTTAAATGTTCTTAGTAAACTGTAAAATTTAGCAATTACATTTAGGTTTTCATAACTTGCAGGTGTCTGAGTATCTCTTAATCTACTTCCTCCCTTCAAAATTCTGTCCATTTTAAACAGAACATTTTTGCTTCTTAGTGCTAATCCTATAGAATTTTTTAAAGGGTTGTATGTTTCATTTTCATGTACATTTTCAATTAAAATGGCCCCCCAAAATAAAACCTATACAGGATCACTCTCCCCTAAAAATACTGGCCTTTTCTATGAACCCTATTTCAAATTGAGAGTGACATTTATATGTCAAGATGTGCAGGGCACAAGTTTGTGTAGAACCTGCAACTTCATTATGAAGTTTCCTCAACACAATAGAGAATTTATTTTTACTCTGACCAGTTTAAACAACACAAGGAGGTTGGCATGTTTTAATAAACGTAACGTGTTTCATTGTTCTGAAAACAGACTGAGAGTGATGGTGACCCTAGCATTTGATCACCCAGGCTCCTGACTTTATGCTCATTACTGCTGGCTAATTTGATAGTTGACTGTTCAACATGCATCTCCCAGGGGATGATCAGGTGCTGCAAAAATAGCAAATTCTAGGCAGATGACTTTGCTTCCATTAGCACTTCTGGTCCAAGGGTTAGAGGGGCTTAAAGAGGAGAGTATCGAGAATAAAATCAGGGAGTGAGTTCCCTGTGGATTTCACCTACTCTGTTAGGACTGGTCCCTCCTTACTGGAGGCTGACGAGGGGGACTAGACCATGACTTGTTATGGTAGCTGGTGGACACTTTAAAAAACTACAGTGATGTTCTCCAATACTTTTATTATCTCCAGTTTTATGGCACCATATTACTATTATTTTCACACCGTTTAAAATTCCCATTTCCATAATTCAAATACCAAGAAATTACTACACATTCCCGTATACAGTCAAAAATAGATTTACTGGAATGTTTTTAGTTACAGCTGAAGGCAGCAGCATTTACAACACTTAGCTTTTGTTACACCCATAAACATGGAAATTGCTTGCAAAGCAACTGTAACGTGAGAAGAATCTTTCGAATATTGATGGAACGGCTACATAGGCTTCCTGACCCCCCACCTTAATGCAGGAGTGCAAGTCCTTAAGCCACTGAAGAAACAGTCGGAAGTCTCGTATCAGTGTTGAACTACAGACACAAATAGTGAACGGGCAAGTATCTTGTTTCAAATCAGATCCTTGGAATGCGGCAAAACAGGCTGGCTGCCTTGGCCTTGAACATAATTATTAAAAGCACATTTTGCTAGAAGGGGAAAAAGATAATGGACATTCTCAATGCTCCAGTTTGAAGTGATACTTGCCTCTCAGTTTCTTGGAAAAGAAGTTTTGAAAGTTATATACATGGGTTTCATTTAAATTATGCAGCAATCTATTATTATTATTATTATTGTCCCAGATTTTGTTTAATGAAGACCTCTCTCATCAAATCAAGTGCGGTATTTCACAACTGTAAGTACTGCAAGAGAAAAACACGAAAAAGGAACACGTCAAAATCATATCCACATGCCATGTTAGAAATAATATTCTTAAATGCAGCTGTGTCCACTTGGGAAGTAGGTAATGAGGACTAATTTTGGTCTGAAAGGACAGATAACAAATGAGAACGGAGAAGCTAAAATAATCACAAAATCACCTGAATGTCTGACATTGACATTTTGATTAAACAGATTATGGCTGAATCTTAGCATACAGCTGCTAAAATATTTTAAAAATAAGTAACATGAGAAAATACTTAATATATTAATAAGAAAGTCTGTGTGTAATCTTAGTTTTTTACTAAAAACATGCTTATATGTTAGTAGGAAAAGGCTTGAAATATATATGATAGTTCTGTTAATAGTAGCTATCACTGTGTGGAAAGATCACAGTTGAACTGTATCTTCTTTTTCATGCTAGTCCACATTTTCTAGTTTTCCGAGGACGAGCAGAAAGTTCCGAGACGCCCTACAGTATGTCTCAGCAGGACAGCAGGGACAGAGGAGATAGTTAGTCAGTGGGTAGCTGCGGGCGGTTCAGACTTCATATCCAGGACCTGGTCTTTTCCTGGCTAGCACTTGCTTTAACAAAGCCTTCAGCCACGGAAGTTTTTTGTTTAACATATCTTTTCAGGAGTGGAACTCAATCTTTCCAAGGAGCAGAAAAGAATGTGACTCCCCTGAGATGAGTGTGGTGCTCACACCTTGAGGCTGATGTACATAGCTTTACTGGGCCTCAACAAAAATCCCTAAGAGGCCGTCTTATATATGTACCACGTGGAAGGGGTTCCCTCCTCTGACTGGTGAGTTATGAGGGACACCCTCAAGTCAGTTTTATTATGATGATGATGTTATTCACCAATATGTCTTTGTTTTTTACTTTCATTTGGGGGGCGGGAGGGTGGTTAACTGAGCTTATAGTGACATCTTGTGGCCATTTGATGCAATTACAGCTTGGGTTCTCATGGCGGACCAACACCATTAGATTATAGCTCTGAAATTATAAGATGGTGATTTTCACTCCAAAGAAGAGAGACCATTGCTACTTCTGGCCCCTCAGGGGTATTTCCAGGTGATGAGAAACCTTTGCAGAAGTGTCTACTTATTGTCTGAGATATGTAGGTCCCCAACAAAAAAACATACTCCCAGTTTTAGGGTTAGAAGGAACATTTCTGGCTTGTCTGGTATACACAAGGCTTGGTCACCCACGTACTCCAGCCCCCCTGAATACTGTGTGGTGCCCAGGCTCCTCTGAGTCATATAAGAGAGGAGCCACCAACCTAGGAGCGGCACTCAAAATTAGCACATTTCAGACCCAAAGCAATTCCTTGGCCTTGGTTGATCAAGAACAAACTTTATAAATTATGGGAAGTCAAAACCCCAAAACCTCCCCCAAACCCTCTGTAGGAACCTGGACCAGTGCTATAAGTATAAGAAATATGGGGCTGAATCATGCATGTTTTTATCTAAAAGGGGCTCTGAAACATTTCAAAGAAATTTCTCTTTACAAAACGGGAAATTACACTAATCAGGCCTATTTGCTATGTTAAAATTACATGGGAAACAGAAAGTACTGTCAAAAAAATACCTGTGGTATTTGTATGCATACATTATTAAAATGAATGTTCTTTTTGAAATTATATATAAAATTGCCAGGAATCTACAATGTCCTGATATTATTTATCATTTGCAATTCTAGTTATCTTAAATGTGAGTTGCAGAGAAAAGCACATTTGTCAGTTGTGCTGTAATAAGATCTTTGACACGTCATTTCAGTCCGCCATTTACAATGGTAACATTGCTAGTGATGCTGCTGCCTCCATGAAGCCCAACCAACAGCCTGTCCCTCCAGGACAGGGGACCTGTCTTCTGCTCCAGCCCTGCTGCCGGCTCAGACTTCACGCCCAGGGCCCAGTCCTTTCCTGGCGAGCACTTGGCTCCACAAACCCTTTCTTTGTTTGGCCGTGGCAGTTCCCTGTTCATCACCACCACAGTGTATGGTTGCATCTTGGTATCTGCAGTAGTTATGTTCTATAAAGTCTCCACAAACACTGAGTTAGTGAACACTAACCCATTGCTCCTACAGGAAATACAGGGTTAAATTCCTGCAAGCCCCTGGGCACAACATTTTGTCAACCGATCAATACGTAGCCTTTTTATTGAAAGACACCCCATGTAATATATGCTACTGAATTCATGGCTGATAGCATGGTAACCGAGACCCAAGTGAAGCCTATCAAACGGTCGATTTTCTCCTTCCAGCACATCCCAGCCTGCCTGCACTCAGCAATACGGACACTTCAGCACTGCACTCGGGGCCACGTTAAACAGTGACACCGCCAACGAAATGCACAACTGCGAGAAACATGGCACTCACCGGAAGGACCTCGTTTACATGGCCAGAGCAACACTAGAAGGAGGGCATGGCCTGGTCAGACATCAGCTGGGAATGTGCGCCTCAGGGACTCAAAGTTTTCACTGCTCCGAATACAATGACTAAACGCAGCTCAAGTACTGAGGTGGGTAACAAATCACTGTTCGCTAGCAGGTGAATTCACAAACCCAGAATCCACCAATATGGGTGAGGATCGACTCAATTTCTTTGCAACAAAACTCTTTTCTCTTTAAAAAGAGAATATTACCATGGAATTTTTCAAATGATTATTTTGAGACACTTTCCAAATCTTCATAAAGTCCCTGTAAACACAGGGAAAGAGGCCTTGGAGAAAATGAGATATCAAAAATGATCTTACTTAAAAAGAATAATAAGGATATTAATGACTGAAATCAAGCTGAAATCCAAAACAGAAACAAAAACACATTCATCTGAAGAGCTTATCTAGATTTGTCCTTCAAACAATACAAAGAGATGCAAGCTGCCATTCCTTCTGGTTGATATAAGCAGAAGATGAGTGCTGTGGCCCAGGTGTAACAGTAGCCATATTTGGCCTCAAACAAAGCACTTAGCCCTGCGTTTGCATACAATTTAGAAGCATTTTCAGAGATCACAGAGTTTAGGCTAAGAGCTCTTGACTGGGGTCAGAAATCATTACTCAATCCTGACAGTCAGACCACATCAACTGAAAACAAATTAAAAAGGGAATTAAAATGAACCCCAGGACAAATGATACTCCCCAAAATTAACAATCCAGGAAATACTTACTGATGATCACCAACAAAAGGATAATAGCAACCAACGCCATGATGGCTTTTATCTACAACACACAAAAAGGCATAAGAAAGATATTAATATTAATCCTGACTTTATTCGACTATCTGCTGTTATTTACCATATTATACTAACTCATCAGTGAACAGGCTTATCCCTTAAAAGGCTTTCAAAATAGAATTTTTCATATGAACTTGCTGTCTATTAGCATCTTTTCGTTAATAATCAGGGTTCCCCCAATTTAAGGGTTTTGCTTGCCTAGAATTTTCTGTTCAAGACTCAATGCCCAGTGGACAATAATTAAAGTCTTCCTGGACCTGGACTTCTTGCTCTCACTTCTGAGACCAGGAAAAGCACGGCATTTTACCAACTCTGTTAAAAAGCTGAATCAGGATAGGATAAATAGCACCAGCATCCAACACAAGTGATTTCATACACACAGGACAAGGCAGCATGTTTGTAGCCTTGCTCAAAGGATATGAGAATTCTATTTTGGCTTCCCTTACTTTCTTCTTGGTATTTTTATCTCTGTTTGAGGAAGGGAATTTAGATTCTCCATGAATAACCTTATGTGACAAATAGTGTGGCTGAGAGCATTCTCTGTGTCAGTTTCACAGCTGTGGAGAAATCTTAAGGTTAGTCCTTAGTGAGCTGACTAAAATTTTAAGCTCACATCATTTCTCTCTATAATATTGTCATATTCCTCATTTAATCCTAAAATGCATAAATTATAAAATGATTTGATTTTTCTGATGAATTCAAATGAAAGCCTTACTTTCATTAGAAGTTTTCACAGATGATCGATTAAAAATGGTTCAGGCCCGGTGGGTGTGGCTCGGTGGTTGAGCATTGACCTATGAACCAGGAGGTCACAGTTTGATTCCTGGTTGGGGCACATGCTAGGTTGCGGCTCAATCCCCAGTACAAGGTGTGCAGGTGTGCAGGAGGCAACATATCAATGATATGAGAGAATTTCGCTCATCATTGATATTTCTTTTCTTTTAAAAAAAAAAATATTTTATTGATTTTTTATAGAGAGGAAAGGAGAGGGACAGAGAGCTAGAAACATCGATGAGAGAGAGAAACATCAACCAGCTGCCTCTTGCACACCCCCTACCGGGGATGTGCCCGCAACCAACGCACATGCCCTTGACCGGAATCGAACCTGGGACCTTTCAGTCCGCAGACCGATGCTCTATTCACTGAGCCAAACCGGTTTCGGCACGCTCATCATTGATATTTCTCTCTCTCCCTCTTACTTCCTCTCTGGAATCAATCAATCAATCAATAAATAAATATTAAAAAAAGAAGTAAATTCATTTCCAGCAAGTGTTTTGCAGAAATATAGTATATAACAATTCTCTTTTTTCCTTGTTAATTTTTCTTTTATTTCTTATTTCTCTAGAATAGTAATAGTGGAATTTTTTTCTTAGCCACACCTGCCATATTCTGACATATAAACTTTTATCCCTTTTTCAAGAAATACATTTTTCTTTAGCTTTCGTTCTACCTTATTAGTATCTGTATGTAATGCTATTGGCTGCTCAAAACATACTAATAATAAATTCTAAGAGAAATTAATATTTATGTTTAGAAGTAGCACATTATTAATGAAATGTAACTGTCTATGAAGAAATCCATGAAAACAACTTTTTAAGCATTGTTTGATTCCTTTAGTTATTTCTGTTCCCAAACTATTAATCACTCAGCATGTATTAACTGCGTTTGGCCCAGGTTCAGAAGACATACTGGAAAGTGAGGCAGCCATAGTATCTGTCCTCACTGAGCTTGTAATCCAGGGGCCCTTTCCTTCTTGACTCTGAACAGCACACAGGTGCTGACCAATCTTTCCATGAGCTTCTGATTTACTCACTTTGCATCCACGCCACCACATCTGCCGTCGAAGTTGTTTGGATCTGTTGCTAAAAGCAGTTGCGTTATCCGATAAGCTTTCTATATCACATAGAGGATGGAGAGAAGGATTAAACGACATAACAGGATTCTTTTATCTAGTCACACAAAGACAAGAAAATATTAATTTCTACTTCTGCAAATTTATTCCCTTTTAAGCATGAAAACAACACCCTCCCTTTCCTCCACCCACAAACTTTGACATTTTGTATTGTAAAAAAAAAAATCAAAAAGCAAAAAACTGCTGCAGGTCAGTTTGTTCAATCCATATTTATAACATTAAGAAAAGTCTTTCCAGGGCCTTAAGCCTTTCAAACAAACTTATGAATTCTGGTAAGAAAATACTCTTTAGGTACTTGGGGTGTGGGGTGCGGGGGTGGGAGGGCTAGAAAGGGTCAATGGGTGGGGGAAGGGTACGTCTGTATTACATTCAACAATAAAGATAAATTTTAAAAAGTAAATTTTAAAAATTCAAGTACTTGGCACATCTATAGAAAAAATTGACATGTGAAGGTTACATTCTTAGAAGACACCAAAAGTGACTGATTTAGAAGCAAAAAAATATGAATTTTAAAAGTGATTAAATAAGTTTTTTCTTTAAACAACTCTATGAAGGATTAGTCATATATTCAGCCACTCATTATTTAAACAATATCTGAGCACCTATTATAGGCACAGAGACTAACATGTTACCAGAGAAGAAAAGATAAAACTATCAGATACATTTGAAATAAGTGCTGACATGATTAGACCTCTCCTGGAGATGAGAAATACAAAGCACATCAATGTAACAGGAAAAAAGAAAAACAGGCCACTCTAACTCTTCAACAATGAATTTTTAAATTTTTCATCCTCAACTGATCACTTGCAGAAATAATACAACAAGATGATTTAAAGTAAAGGAAGCTAAAGTGAAAACATGACAGTCACCAGTTAAGAACCAAATACTATTTTACTAAGTCACATGTTCCTAAACTCCAGCTAGAAAAATGAGAAGTACACTATTAAAACATAGGTTAATAATATCAAGAAATATATAAAATACTGTACCTGATTTGTCCTGTAGTTCATCTAGTCTCTCCCCTCTTTCAATTACCTTTGTAATATTTTCTTGCATGACATCAATAACTTCATCCACCTGATTCTGAACACTAGTTTTAAAAAAAAGATTAACAATATTTATTTTTCTCGAGGATTTTATAATTTTTTTGACTTTCATTAGACATGATAGAAAAGAGAAAATTCTCAGAATTATTCAACTATGAAATGTTAAAGTACGGAAGAATTTAGTCAAATAGCTTGACTCTGACCTATCAGCTTCATTTTCTTTTCAGCGGGGAGCGGAGGCATCACACGGACTCAGCTGTAACCTCAGCGTGCTGTCCAGTTCACACAGTAGGACTAACGAAGGAGTTGCCCAAGTATGTTAGGGGCTCATGAACACACCGTTCCCCCAATGGAAATGTAAGGTCTGCTCCAGGGCACTGACACTCAGTGGGTAAAACGCTTTTCCTCACTCTTCCTCGGTTTCACTTAAACAGTGTTTGAGACACTGGCAACACCCGGGAAGGTCTGAAGCACCCACAATGGAGCAACTCGGAAAACCTTTATGTTGTTCTTCAGAATAATAAATTCTAAGAGAAATTAATATTTCTCTTAATATTATAAAATCATAAAAATATGATTTCCTCCTTTATATCAGGTGATGAGGGCCTTTTCTATCCAAATTTTAGGCTGTTTAATGAAGATTTAATATATATTCAAAAATTTAATAACTGGTTTTCAGCTGCCTACTCTCACTATGGAGTACATCAACACAGACGAGTTCACTATTTTAAGTGTCTACTTTCCCTCTGTTGCCCCAATCATTAGGCAAAAACTACCTTATATTAATTTATGAAATAAGTCATGGTGACACCTTGATTTCAGGACTCTGAGACCCTGTGCAGAGGGTCAGCTATGCAGTGACTGAGCTCCTGAGCCATGGGAAACCGGAGATGACAGTTGTGTCCTGTTTTAGGTTGCTAATTTCAGGCCAATTTGTTACACAGCAACAGAAAATAAAAACATCCTGTTTAGTACTTGAACCAATTTGTTGGTACCTTGGTTCTATATTTCAGAATCCGTGAGCTAGGATAAGTGTGGACATATTTCTCCATACCAGCAGCTACCTGATTTTAGTCCAAGTATCTCATAAAAAATGTGATACCCCATCACAGTATCTTTTTCCCATGATGTGCCATCTATACTCAAAATCAGGGCAGCCTATCCCTCCTTAGTACTGGAACCCTAGCCGGTGTGGCTCAGTGGATACAGCGTCAGCCTGTGGACTGAAGGGTCCCGGGTTGTGGGCTCGATCCCCAGTCTGGGGCGTGCAGGAGGCAGCTGATCCATGATTCTCGTTCATCATAGATGTTTCTATCTCTCTCCCCCTCTTCCTTCCTCTCTCTGCAATCAATAAAAATATATTTAAAAACAACAACAAAATAGACCTTGAGATTATGCTAAATAAATAGATTTGACATAAGGTAATCAAGTTAAGAAAAACCAAGAACCAGGAACTGCATTTCCTTAGCTATAAGCCAGAGGTAGTTTTATGAAAATAAAAATTACTGGGTTTTTAAAACCCAGCAGTTATATTTTGTCTATATCAGGGCTCAGCAAATTTCCTCTATAAAGGGCCGGGTAGATAATAGATATTTTAGATTTTGCGTGCCATCAGGTCTCTGTCACAACTACTCAAATCTGCCATTGTAGTTTGAAAGCAGCCATAGATAATAAGAAAGCAAATAGGCATGGCTGTGTTCCAATAAAACTTTATTTACAAATGTAGGTGGCAGCCAGACATGACTCACAGGTTATATAGTTTGCCCCCGTCTGGTCCACACAGAAAAATGATAATCACTTAAACAAATGAGTATCTCAGAAACTTACTGCTTAATTTTATCATTTCTAGGTCCAAATCTTGGTCCAGATGGTCCCCTTCTGAAAACAAAATACCAAGTGCATATAAATAATGAGAGCATTAAAAACCAAGGACAAAACAGAAAACACACAAAATCAAGCTAAATCCTAAACATGGTCATTCACCATAAGGAATCACAGTTTATTGGTACTGTTGGAACTGAATGATATGTAATCATGTCTGTCCTTCATTGGTACTTAATGCTGGCCACAATTAACCTAATTCTTCTGAATATTGTAACTTTTAGGGAAATTTGGGTTTATATAACCCTTACACACAGGATGCTCTATGATTAAACTTTGAAATACCATAACAACTACAATGCCAGTGAGTATGAATAGCTTTATGATCAATTATAGAAAACTAAAAGTACATTCACCTTGAATTTCGGCCATAATGGAATGCTGATTATCAGGGATGGATACAGAGAAAAATCCATTCAAAAGGCTAAAAAATTTTAAGTATGTTTTTTGATTCCTCATCTTAAACTTAAGCTAAAGGGAAATTTTGCAAGACTCTATGAAAATATCAACATTTCTCAAATCATTCTCTATAATAGTAAAATGCTGTATCATTTTAATTAACCCCTTTTAAAATTCTGGAAATAAAAAAACCTTTTAGATATTTTAAGTAATTGTTCTTCTTCTGATGATAGAGAATAAGATATAAACTACAAAACTAGAAAGAAAATAGATTCTGTACTAATTAAACACTAATTCCCAAGTCCCCACTCCTCCCAGCCCCTGGCAGCCTCTGTTCTACTTTGTGCTCTATAAATTCGACTACTCTAGGCACATAATATAAGTGGAATCATGTAAAATTTATCCTTTCATGACCAGCTTCTTTCATTTAGCATAATATCTTCAAGGTTCATATCCATATTGTAGTGTGTGTCAAAATGTCCTTCCTTCTTAAGACTAAAAGTCCACTATATGTATATCACATTTTGTTTTTTCTCTCCATCCACTGATGGACACTTTGGTTGCTTCCAACTTTTGGCTATTGTGAATATTGCTGCAATAAACATGGGTGTTGATTAAATTTTTAAAATTATTTCAAGAACTTTATTTGGTGTGTCCCCCTTCCAATGCAGACAAAACCACAGGGTATGGGAGTTGTATTGGGACACGTGTGCTAGTTTTGTTGTCCAGCCCTTTGAAGATGCACAGCATGACCTGGGAGTGGACCTTCAGTGGTCAATTGTTGCCTGAAGAGTTTGTGTTTCCCACAGGGTGTCTAAACTTCATTCAGTAATCACTTATTTAACTAAACCATCTGGCCTTCTTTCCAATACTGAGTTCTTTTTTGACAGGTAGCTATTGCTGTGGTAGATTAAGGCTCCTTACCATAATCAGCACTATCAGCAATTAGCTTTGTGACTCTATGGAAATCTTGTCACCTGTAGGAAATTATCTTCCCACTTCATCTGCCCTTCATGCAAAAAAAATGATACTATTCCCAGTAATTGGATTTGTTTTATATCCTGTAGGCTCTTTCTGTTCAGTGCTTCATGGTTGTCAATCACTTTTTATAAAATGTTTTTATTTTGGGGGGCTGGAAAAACCTCTACAAAAAATTCACAACATTATAACAAAGAGGGAGACAGATGGTTCCTCTAAAGATTATCTCTACATTAATCTCCAGAGTAAACTACAACAGTATGTCCTCCTTCCCGACTCTGCAAATACAAACACAGGCCTGTATGAGAGCCTTTTCTAAACGTAACTCCAAAGGATCCATCCGGTCAATTCTGACAAATTATTAAGGTAATTCAATGGGGGAAAGAATAACATTTTCATCAAATGGTGGTGGCACAATTAGATAGACATATGCCAAAAGAATAAAAAAATTATCCTTTACTTAATTAACTCAACCATATGTAACAATTAATTTAAAGTATATTATAGACCTAAATGTAAAAGGCAAAACTATAAAACTCCTAAGAAAAAAATAGAAGAAAATCTTAGTGAGATTGGGAAAGATTTCTTAAATAAGCAAAAATAGTTTTAAAAAATTAAGAAATTTATTTCATCAAAATCAAAACCTGGATCTTCAAAAAGATACTGTTGTGAAAATGAAAATATTTTGTAGCAAATTGGGAGAAAATATTTGTACAATTTATCTGATAAGGAACTTTTTTTCTTGAAAAGCTCTTGTATAAAAAGTTCTTACTAGGAAGACAAATTTAAAATTGGGCAAAAGATTTTAACATGTACTTTTAAAAAAAGATGTGAGGATGCCCAGCCGGTGTGGCTCAACTGATTGTCATCCTGTGCACCAAGTGGTCACCAGTTCAATTCCCAGTCTGGACACATGCCCCAGTTCGGGGCTTGATCCCCAGTAGGAGGCATGCAGGAGGCAGCCAATCAATGCTTCTCTCTCTCTCTCTCCCCCTCTCTAAAAAATCAATAAAAACACATTTTAAAAATAAAGGTATGGGGATGAAAAATATGAACATAAAAGACGTTCAACCTAATTTGTTATTAAATTAAATTAAAATGTAATGAGATACCACTACACACCCACAAGAATGGCTAAAATGAAAGACTGACCATATGGAGTGCTGATGAGAATTTGGAGCAATTAGAACTCTCATGCAATGCTGATGGGAATATAAAATGGGACACCACTTTGGAAAATAGCTGTACATATACACCAGCCATTCTACTCCTAAGTATTTACCCAAGAGAATGAAAGCAGATGTTCACACAAAACAATCTGTATGAAAATGTTTATAGTAACCTTATTTATAGCAGCTGAAAAGTACAACTACTCCAAATAGCCATCTTAAGTGAATGAACGAACTGCAGAATATTCATATAATGGAATACTACTCAGAAATAAAAAGAAACAAACCTGATATATGTGACAGCATGGATGAATCTCAAAATAATTATGCAGATGAATGAAGTCAGTAAAAAAAGAAGCATAATGTATGGTTCCACTTATAATAAAAAAATTCTAAAAAATACAAACTATAGAAATAGAAAGCAGATCGGTGATTGCCTAGAGATTGGGAGAATGAGAGATTACCAAGAGATCCAAGGAAACTTTGAACATGATGGTGCTGTCTATTATTTGATTTTGGTCATGATTTCACAAGTGTACAGTACATATGTCAAAACTCATAGTGTATACATTATATGTCAATTAGAGCCCAATAAAGCTGTTAAAAAAACTTACAGAAAAAAGTCCTCTTCTTCATCTGAATCATCTTCCAAAAGATTTCTCTGTTAAAAAAAAAAAAGAGAGAGAGAAAGAGAGAGAGAGAAAATGATTTGAGTTTTCAGATTTTAGGGCTTACACACTGTCAGGAGTAATAAAACAAGTTCTGTCCTGGTGAAATTTCTGAACTCCAAGCTTCCAGGGGGAAAAGTAATTGCATGGGCTTCAATGGAAGCTGAAAGATATAGAACCACACTGGCAGACTTTTGAAAGAAAATGCTTCCAATAGTGGAATCCTATGATTGACCACGAGGCAGAAAGGTCACTGAGCCGGTGTGGAGCAAGGAACGGAGGGCAGTTGGGAGGAGCAAGTCCCTTCTGCCTTCCTCTATTCAGCTGTCATTCAACAGAGATGTTTAAGCATTTATGTGCTGGGCACTGTTCTAAGGACCACGCACCGGCTTTGAATAACACAGACAAGGTTTGAGCTCTCATAGAAAAATATCTGATAGTGATAAATGCTATGCAGAGAATTAAAACAGTGATGGGATAGAAAGAGACAGGGGGATTAAATGAGATTAGGCTGTTCAGGAAAATCACTCTCCAGGGGTGAAATTTAAGCTGAGATCCAAATGGTAACAAAGAGCCAACCAAAGATCAGGGTGAAGAGTATTCACGGCCAGCAGAGGGACCGGCAAGTGCAGAAAAAGCCCCAATGGATTAATGTGAATGGTTTGACTTCTTTAAAAAAAAAAATTATACATGATTAGAGCTCAACATTTTCCAGCCAACATCTGTTTGCAAGATCAGTAATGGAAGGAGAATTCAATTAAGTCACCAATTTAAGTATACTACTTTTTAATGTTTACTGTGACGAACAAAGGGATTAGAATATAGCCATAAACTTTAAAGATTTCTAAAACAAAGTACTTATAAAAGGAATAAAAACGTTTTTAGTCTTTCTTTTTTAAAAGCTTAAGATTCTGACCTTACCCTTTCACTTTTCACAGAACCAGTGACATCATCATCGTTTAGGTGGCGCTTGAACTTGGGAGGCATATTTTTTTCTCTCTAGAAGTACTCTTCTACTTCCCAGCAGAGTAAGTACTCACCACCTGAAAGAAAAAATAGGTTTCATTGGATTTGAGACTTCTGGGTGTAAGGTAAAGAAAGTACTTACAACAGAGGCCAAGGCCTTACTGTGAAGGGGCCTCCTTCACTTCTCTGACTTCAATTACTCCCTCCTCACTTGCTCCTTTCCAGGGACCTCCCTGCTGGGCCTCAACACATAAGAAATAGTAAAAATCATAAAAAAATGGATGTAATTTTCTTAGGAGAACATGTGGAGGAAATGAGTGACAAAGTTTTTATAAAATGAAAAAGCAGACTGTACATGAAGGAAATGACTATAGGAGGTGAGTCCCTGAAAGTGAGACATTGAATGCTTTAGGACAGTGGTTGGCAAACTCATTAGTCAACAGAGCCAAATATCAACAGTACAACGATTGAAATTTCTTTTGAGAGCCAAATTTTTTAAACTTAAACTTCTTCTAATGCCACTTCTTCAAAATAGACTTGCCCAGGCCGTGGTATTTTGTGGAAGAGCCACACTCAAGGGGCCAAAGAGCTGCATGTGGCTCGCGAGCCGCGGTTTGCCGACCACTGCTTTAGGATTTTTACTTGGAGTAAGCAGTCAGTGGAACACTTCCAGTGCTCACTTTAGGTTAGTTGTTTGAACAATGATTCAGCTCCCTCATGTGTGAAACAGTATTTTCTAGGCTTCTGCATGGAATTGGGAGAGGTCTACTCATGCAAAAGCATTCTGTAAACTCTAACATCCTGTTCTGAAGCATAGCACTGGGTGTTCCAAGAAAAGTGATGTTTGGTAAGAACTGTTCAACAAAGCCAGTATTCTTCTTCCCCTACAGAAAGTCTCACTTCCTTGTATATGCTAATATGCATTCTTTTCCAGGAACACGCTTGAGTCTGCAACATACACAAAATTTTCTCCAGAAAAAGCTGACCTAGGCAGGTATGAGTTTTCAGATTCTTGGACTAGAAGATGGATGAATGATGAGTGCCCAAAGTTTTACTGTGAGCTGGGCACTGTGCTCAGGGATTTATGTGCATTTCTTGTTACTCTTAGGCACTAGAAAACTACAGGAAAGCTAAGGCTTAGTAAAGATAAGTAATTAATAGTGTTAGCCACTCTGCTCATTGAAATAGCAGAAGCACAGGCCTCAATTAATCATGGCTGTGCATGATCAGTTGTGATATTTATTCAGTTAGTGGCCCAGCAGGTTACACAGTTGTGTCCTAGAAAGACCACTTCCCTATAACAATCCAGCAGCCCTCTTCCCCCTTCCGCAAGAAGAATCTGAAGATCCTCAAATTAACTATAGCTGGACATCAGTTTGTTGGTTAATGTTATAATGTAAAAAAATAAACAAACCCACAGTCCAGTTTCAAAAACGAAATAAAAGTAAGATTTGAAGCGGGCTTCCTGTCAAAACAAATTGGTAAGAAACTGTTCTTTAATAAGAAATGCTCCAGAACCTGAAACGTAACCATGTGTTAAGAAAAAAAAAAAAAATTCTTGCCACCTGAGTAAACAACTCTAGAGTTCATTCAACAATATTTCTGGCCTTGATTTCAGAATAATTCATTCATGCAGAAATGTTAGAGAAAAACACACACACACACCCACAAATGACAAAGGAAGCAACTGAAGGACTGAGCTTTTTATTACACCCGTATTTTGTCTGCATGTTAAACCCCAGATAGAGGCTACCTCAACCTCTCAAAGCATATAACAGGCAGATTTACATAACTTCTTTATGAAACACACGGTGAAGCTACAAGCTTAATGATGAGCAAGACCCATCTTCAGAGCCCATAATCCAAGGATCAGCCTCAGGAAGGCAAGAAACCAGCGTCCGACCAACAAAAAAGCCAACAGCAAAGCAGCAGGCAGATGAACTAACTACGCATCATGAACCACAGGGCAACTGATGGTATCTGTACCAAACCACTCATAGGAAAAAAAACCATGCTTAGAAATTAGACTTATACATACTCTACAAAGATGATTTCTGAAAAACAAGACAAAACAAAACCTCACGGATGCATTCAGGTGTTTGTGTCTAGATATATATGTCAACAAGAGTCAGCATGGAGGGCAGAATAGCCGTGCACAATTCACCTAAAAAATGCCATCACCGTCTGCTTCCTATGCCCTCCTCCCACGTTTACAATGTACGTGTTTTTGGAAGAGGCAGTACGTTCTCTTTTCGGGGGCTTGACGCATAACACACTTCTAACCTGTTGTTTAATAAATGCTGGCAAGAACTAACAAGCCACCTTGCGTGTTTCATCTCGCACCGGGCTCGCAGGCAGGCCGAGGGTTCCCTCGTCCCCGCCTCCACTCCCGGTCTGACTCCTCTCCCCGCAGAGGCAGTTTCCGGGAAACCAGCGCCCGGCATTGCACGCAGCCTGGAGGTGCCGCTATTCACAAAACCTGTCAGCGCAAGGATCGCCCGCACTCGCCAGTCCTCACCCCCCGAGCCTTTTAAATCCCGACCCGAGCCCGGCCCTCCAGCCAGAGGCTCCGCCCCCGCCCCATCTGTCGCACCAGGTCTGCTCCAACCTCCGGTCCTTTCGGCCCCGCGACACCCACTCCCTCCCGGCTCCTCCCGCCCGCACACCGTCCCGTCACCCTTCCTCACCGCACCCCGGTCCACCCCGCACCTGCTCCCGCTCGGGTCACCCTCCCGGGCCCCCAGGCCTGACGCGGACGTTGCGGGACTGGGGCGTCGTCTCGGTTTCTTTCCGCCTCCCTCCTCCCACCTCCTCCCACCACCTCTCCGAGACCAGGCGGGCGCCCGTACCTGAGTCTCCCGGGAGGTCTCGGGCGGCTGCGGGAAGGAACGGGGAGCCGAGGAAGAAGGCGGGGAGCGGAGGCAGTGGACGCCCAGTCGGCGTCCGCCGCTCCGCCGCAGCTGCGCCCCCGCTTATCGAGCTCATTGGCGCTCCACGGCCTGGCGCCCGGCAGGGGGGAGGGGGCGGGGCCAGGCCCCGGCGATCGTCGAAGGAGTCGATTCCGCCCTTGTCTCTCTACCCAGAGAGGGAGGATCCGGCAGGTGCTGAGTCCGATCCGATCCCTAGGGTTATAAGGCGCTTTAAGGGAGGAATAGCTGGTTCCCGAGGTTCCATTCCGACACGGCGTGGTGTTGGGAGTGGGCGGAGGCACTGTGATCAGTCACTCGGGGTGGGGCTGATGAGACCTTTAGAAGGAAGCCGAGGAGAAAAGGAGGGTAGACCTTCACCGGCATCCTTTAGAGTTCTGACCTAAAATAACTAGGCTCAGGCACTATCCCCTCATCTTTCCTGGCTTTTTAATTTCGAACTGTTATTGCCCACTGGCCCCAAAGGCAAACAACTTACCATCTATGCTATGCCCTTAGTTTTCCCTATAAAAGTGAATTAACTGCCTACCAGTCCATGCGTTATCAGGAAACTGGCGTGCCCGCAGATGTCCACGAGAGAGAAGGAAACTACTGAACGCAGAGAATTCTGGGAATCAAATATCATACTTAGAGGAGGTCTGGCTGGATTTACTGTCATATAACTTTATTTCTTTTTAATGAATTGTTTTACCTCAATTATGAGTGCTCAGTTCCTATGTGGCTCATGATAAGAACTGGTGACGAAGCGAACACAGGGCCTGCCCTCTCCCGGGGTTGGGACCCCAGCCTGGGTTCCAGGGAACTGGCCACTTCCGCCCCCATCCACGGGCCCGCCTACTTCCGCCTCACATAAACAAACGCTCGGCGCCTGCGTGAGGCGAGCCCATTGCAGCCAATGGGGCGCCAGGAACAAAAATCAGTGACCAATGAAATGCTGGGAGGTCTGGGCGGTCGACCAATTGCGAAGCCTCGCACCCGGATATGCTTGCCGGTTCTGAAATCGAGCTCTGAGAAGGAGAGGCGCTCCGCATGTGGCAGGGGCTGTGGGCGCGGAGTCGAGGGTGAGCGTGTTAGGTTCAGTGTCTCGCGCGTGCGGTACACCTGTGAGGGCCCTTCCTTTGGGTTTTAAATGGGGGAAAAATCAACGTGGCTGCTTGTCTGTGGAAAGAAAGCCCATTGAAGTGTCCCGGAGCCAGCGTGGTGGAAAGCCCCTCCGTTGGTACCTCCCTTACAGGGGGTGGGACAGTCTTGGAGAGGCAGCTGCGGTGTGGAAATATGAATCTCTTACCTAAGAGCTCCAAGGAGTTTGGCTCCGTTGACTATTGGGAGAAGTTCTTCCAGCAGCGCGGAAAAAAAGCTTTCGAGTGGTATGGGACTTACCTGGAACTGTGCGGGGTGCTGCACAAATACATGAAGCCCCGGGAAAAGGTAAGCGCGCCTGGCAGCCGAGATGAGAGAATGAGAATGAATGTGTGTGTGTGTGTGTGTGTGTGTGTGTGTGTTCGTTCGGGAAGGTGGGAACTGCCTTCCAGGTTACCCTGCACACGGTAAACAGGGACAGGCGTGGGGGCCCTAATTGGGCCCATAATTTAAGGATTTCATGCATCATTCTGGCTGAAAGGCAGTTAAAAAATATTTTTAAAGGTTTGAGATAAAAGACTTCCCGCCCCAGCTCATCCTTCAATGAAAACCCCACTGGAAGACTCACTTCTTTTAGTAACTCAACCTAGATGTGGTCTCCTAGAGAATAAAGCGTGCGTTTCTGTCACCGCATCTTTGTGGAGAAGGCACTAGCTATATTTCACTGATACACAAATCTGTTACCAAATAATTGTAGCGGGGCCTACTGAATTTCAGGCAATGCGCTCAGCCCTTAAGCTACAAGAGCATTAAGGTATAATGCCCTGGGCACAATCCGAAGAGAAAAGTGGTAAGTACAGCAATAGGAGTTTTGACCGAGGAGGGCTTGTACCGGAGGTAGGGAAGGGAGGAGGGTAGAAGGTTTTCAGGAAGTTTTAAGCACCAAGCCTTGTGCTGTGTGTGTGTGTGTGTGTGTGTGTTTGAGTGTTTGATAGTTGAATTCTCATAATAAACTCTGTGAGGTGAGTGGTGTACACACATTATACAGATGGATAAATGAGGCTCTGAGATACTAAGATCATACATGTAATAAGTGGCCACATGGAAATTTAAACTCTGGCCCATCAAGCTCCAAAGTTTAGGCACTTTTCATTGTGTATACCATGCTTTTCCAGAGATGGTGACATCAGGGTAGAATTTTGAAGGATTAATGGGAGGTTGCTACATAGAGCAGGAGGCAACAAGTTGTGTATTTAAGTTCAGCTTCAGAAAATACCAGGATATCAGGAGGAGCCAAAGGCCTGAGTGGAATAGGATTATGCCAGAACTAGGTTTTCAACAGTAAAACAGATAGGAGATTTCAACTGTAACTACTTACTGCATTTGGATTCTGTGATTTCCTACCAGTTCTTGAGTAAAAATGCCTGATTCAGAGAAAAGAACAACCATGATTAGCTTGTTTCTGTAATATGGAAAGCCCATTTTCACATAACCTGCATGGCTGTTGCTGAATGTGATTTTCACTAGTGAGTCCTCTAACCAAAGGTGTTTTAAGATGGAGCCTAGAATCAGCTCTGTAATGGTGCTCTCTTCTGTGACAACAGCATCTTCCCCTTCTGAAAATATGCAACAGCCAAGGTGAGATTTGATTCCTCAACACGTGTGAAGCTCATTCCTTTGCCTTAGTCACCTCCATCCTGTCGGTTCCCCTCCCCCACCCCCTTCAGGTGCTGGTGATTGGGTGTGGTAACTCAGAGCTCAGCGAGCAGCTGTACGACGTGGGCTATCAGGATATTGTGAACATTGACATCAGTGAAGTTGTCATCAAGCAAATGAAGGAACGCAATGCCAACAGACGGCCCCAGATGAGCTTCTTGAAGATGGACATGACACAGATGGAGTTTCCCGATGCCTCTTTCCAGGTGGTGTTGGACAAGGGCACTCTGGATGCTGTCCTGACAGATGAGGAGGAGAAGACCCTGCAACAGGTGGACAGGATGCTGGCTGAGGTTGGCCGTGTCCTGCAGGTGGGCGGTCGCTACCTCTGCATCTCCCTGGCTCAGGCTCACGTCCTGAAGAAAGCAGTGGGTCACTTCTCCAGGAAGGGGTGGATGGTCAGGGTGCATCAGGTGGCCAGCAGCCAGGACCAGGTGTTGGAAGCAGAGCCTCGGTTTCCCCTGCCTGTCTTTGCCTTCATCATGACCAAGTTCAGGCCAATCCCTGGCTCTGCCCTTCAGATCCTTGAGCTGTGCGCTCAGGAGCAGGGCAAGCCTGTGCGGCTGGAGAGTGCTGAGCGGCTGGCCGAGGCAGTGCGGGAGCGTCAGCAGTATGCCTGGCTGTGTAGCCAGCTGTACCGCAAGGCCGGGCTGGGGAGTGTGTCCCTGGACTTGTGCAATGGGGACACGGGGGAGCCACGCTACACCCTCCACGTGGTGGACAGCCCCACCGTGAAACCATCGCGGGACAATCATTTTGCCATTTTCATCAGTGAGTTGGGATTGGTCCCTCTCTTCCCTGGAAGGGCTGGGCTGGGGCGTTGGTGGATGGGGATGCCTTGGCTGGTTTCATCTTGCAGGGATGGTACCTTCAGAGGTTAGACTAGCCAAGGCAGGAGGAAGAAACAGTAGCAACTCTCCAGGTACCTTAGATTTGAAGCTTATTTCTTCTCATCTTCCATCGCAAAGCCTTGGCGAAGTGGGGGAATGAGATTGATAGGAAGGAGAGAAGTCATACAGATGCATTCAGGCAAGTCACACACTGTAGAGATGGTAGTTACTTTGTAACGTCGAGTGGTGGGAGCTGTCCAGTCTCAGGTCTGTCGCCTTTAAGCTGTGGGACCTGGGGAAATTGCCGTGTTTCTCTGCTGAGTTAGAGAGCTAGTACAGAGCAGTGGCTAAAAAAGGTCAGCTCTGGAACCAGATTATTCGGGTTCCAGTTCTGTCCCAGTCACATCTTGGTGATGTGACATTGGACATGTTATTTGTTTTCTGTGCCTCAGTTTCCTCATCCATAAGTGACATCATAACTACCTTGTGTAGTTGTGAGAAGTGTAAAGGCTCTTAGGAAGGTGCCTGGCACATGATAACTGTTTTATGGACATTAGTGTTATTATTGAAAGGGATAAATGATACCAGATTTACATTAATAATGTTCAAAAAAGAGAATATAAGAGAATGCTTTCAAAAATAGAATATTTTAGATAAATGCAAGGTGTCGATTGGTCACGCTGGTCACTTGTTTCCAGATGACTGAGCCATTTTCCCAAGTATTCCATAATCCTACCTGCACCGGTGGGAACAAACACGTGCCCTGGATGTGAGCATGGAGTCTGCAGCTGGACTGCCTGGGTTTGAGTTCCAGCTTTGCCATTTATTAGACCTTGGGCAAATAATGTAACTTCTGTCTCAGTTTCCTCATTTATACAATGGGACTAATAATACTACCTGCATCCCGGGCTATTGTGAAGATTCTATGTGTTTCTGTTTGTTAACTGCTTGGAATAATGCCTGGTATGTAATAAGCGTTAGTAGTATTGCTGTTTTTCCCTTGCACGTGTGCTCACACTTCTTATTCCCCCTCGGTCCTGTCTCATGTCTGATGGCAGCTTTGCTCTGGGCCTTGTGCTCCAGGGACTCGTAGCTCCTCAGTGGGTCACAGCTGGAAGGGATTCTGGGCCTGGGCAGGGCCTGGCTCTCTGCCATGTGGTCATATCGGTAATGGGCTTGAACACTCTTCCCGGGACTCCCTGTCACCAGGCGCCTGTTTCCAGTCCCCCAGGGTCGGGAGACTGAGTGGCTCTTTGGCATGGAGGAGGGCCGGAAGCAGCTGGCGGCCAGCGCTGGCTTCAGGAGGCTGATCACAGTGGCCCTGCACCGAGGTCAGCAGTACGAAGGCATGGACAGCATCCAGGCCGAGCTATCGGCCAGAGTCATGGAGTTGGCCCCGGCCGGGATGCCCGCCCAGCAGCAGGTAAGGAAGCCCGGGCAGCAGCTTTCACCCGTCTCTGGAGAAGTCACACTGGCAGCCGGGAAGGCAGAGGGTGTCCTGAAAGAAGCTAGGGCAGGGTCTGTGACCGTAGTCGGCTCCTGGAGGGCATGTCAGCAGCTAAGAGCTGAGTGGGCATCAATCACATTTCTTTGCCCCAGGCAGTGTGAGGAAGGCAAGCGGTTGCCGTTATTGAGACCCACAGGGACATCTGGGTCTGGGGTTGAGGGTCCTCTCAGACTCCACAGAGATGGCACGAAGGAGATGCTCCAGCTCTTGCAGGCTTTGGCTCTTCATTCTGTGAATGACTTGGACTGTATTTCTATTTCCTCACTTGTGCACAAGACTCTCTTGACCCTTTGCTGCTGCTTTTTTTTTTTTAAATCTTTTTTTAAAATTAATTTCTTTATTGATTAAGGTATCACATATTTGTCCTCATCCCCCCATTCCTATCCCACACCCCTCCCCACGCATGCCCCCACCCCCCCTGTTGTCCTTAACCACTGGTTAGGCTCTTATGTATGCACACAAGTCCTTTGGTTGATCTCTCCCCTTTACCCCCACCCTCTCCTCCCCTCCCTCTGAGGCCCGACAGTCTGATCCATGCCTCCTTGTTTCTGGGTCTGTTCTTGTTCATCAGTCTATGTTGTTCATTATTTTCCCTAGATTAGTGAGAGCATGTGATACAAGAAATACACTTATAAGAACCGAAAATGAGACAAGCAATAATGGTTATGCTGGGAGGCAAATTAATCAATCTGTAGTGAGTTTCTTTCTGGGCCAACAGTTCTTTTGAGACCCAATTTCAATGTCAAACAGTTCCTTATGTGTACATGTCAGCAATGACATTTCAGTTCTGGATGGTGGACAAATGGTGGTAATACAGGTCTGACTCTCTCTGTTTTGGTCCTGGGCAACCTGCAGTGATACACAGCTGCTAACTGCTAGAATGGCAAGGCGACGTCAGCGTCTTCCATCTCTGGACTGCTTCTCTTCTGTCTTCATGGCTGGAGTAGTCCTGTCGATTTCTCTCTGTTGCTGGAATCCACATGGTCTCGGAGTTGTTTTCTGAAAATATACAAACATATTCTCGACCAAAAGTTTTTGTTGAAAGAATTAAATATCTTCCCTTTATTCCCCCATTGACTCCTTCTAGCCCACCCTTGCCCCTTTTGCTTCTTAGAGCCATCATTATCTGAGGGTAAATGGATACTTTCAGGATCTGAGCATTGCCGGTCTGATGTTTTACTGGGAAGGAAACTGGAGGTTTTTTTGCCAAAGTGGTGATATGGAATTACCAGTTGACATGGTCTGTCTGATGCCATCCTGGTCCCAAGGCAGGGTAATGGGCAGGTGACTTTATTCTTCTTGACAGAGGGGAAAGCCAAGGTACCTGGAGGCTGGGTGCTGTAGTAACAGATCTGAAAAAAAGAATAGGCTCCCGATTCCCAGCCTGGGTTCTGCCCACGAGGCTGACTTGTGCTTTCGGAGGAATGTATTTGAGTCTTCCTGGTAGACTTGGGGTCGGTGCCCATCAGAGAGACCCAGCTCCTGTGGGACGTTATTTGTGACCTTCTCTCACCAGTGCCTATGTCTCTGCCAAGTCAGGAATCCCTGGTGATTATTAAATATTCATGTAGGTTTTTGAAAAGCAACAGATGTAAAGACTGGAAAAGGAAAGAGAAAAGTTTAGGGGAGAAAAGTATTTTTCTCCTAATTTCTTTCTCCTGTTTAGAATAATGGGAAAAAAGGATGAGAATGGCTAAGGAAGGGAGACATCTCTTCACGTTTGGAGTGGGTGGATTAGCTCTGTCATCTTCTCTGGATTTCGTTATCTCATCCCCGTTCATATGCCTTCTCTCATAATTATAGTCTCTTCCCAAGGGTTCTCTCTGGCTTTGATTGTCCTGGATTGTTGAAAGTGCTTTTGAGGATTACTCTTGAGAAACTCCTATTCTTCTTGGGGAGAACCAACTGCATTTTATAATGGTTTTGGGGGATGAGTTAGTTTTCAGAAAGGTAAATTAAACCTTATGAGATCAAGTCAAAGGCCCCAGAGAAGAACTGGAATAGAATGGCACATCTGTGGAGTTCTACTGCCCAGAACCATGGCATGGATTCCTCAGATACACACAGGGGAAGGGGTTCTACTTTCTCACGTTTCTTAGCTGAGCTGGTGGTTTGAGCACATATCTGTTGTACCTTCAGGTGCCTTTCCTGTCTGTGGGTGGAGACATCGGGGTGCGGACCATTCAGCACCAAGACTGCAGCCCCTTGAGTGGCGACTATGTCATCGAGGACGTGCAGGGGGATGACAAGTGCTACTTCCGGCGGCTCATCTTCCTCAGCAACAGGAACGTGGTGCAGTCAGAAGCCAGATTGCTGAAGGGCGTGTCTCACAGAGGTGAGGCGTCAGAGGCACATTGGTGGGACCCAAATGGACTCTTGATTTCGGGTGGTCAGAAGGACCTGGGAGCGTGGCCGAGATGTAGGACAGACCTGGGTACCTGTGACCAGAGGCACATGGCCAAGTGGGTTGTCCTCTTATACCACCTGGGCTCTTAGGATGTGAGTGGCCATAAGTGGAATAGAAGTCTGTGTTCTGTTCTTGAGCCAAGCCTGGCTGTGAAATGATAAGGAGCAGGGCTAATGGTTTACCAAGTAAACATGATCACCACTTTAATGCCTTCAGTTTAAAAGCCACTTGCTTAACAAGTTCCACATACGTCTGGGTACTAATTCAACAGGGCTCTGTAAGGTGAGCCATTTCTACTGTCTGAGTGGTACAGTAGAAAGATGATAGGCATTGGAGACAGTCCCAGGTTCAAATCCAGGTACAGTAGAAAGATGATAGGCATTAGAGACAGGCAGTCCCAGGTTCATATCCAGGCTGCACTACCTACTGATTCTGGACCTAATTATTAACTCTTCAGATTCTCACGTGTTCTATCTGCCAGTAATTGGAATTAAAGAGCTGTTATAAGAGCTAAAAGAGTAAAAACCCTAGGATAGTAATTGGCATAGAGGAGGTAATTGTAAGTCCTCCCCTACAAGAATTTATGAAGATTCTGTTAGTGGCCTTATATTTCTCATAGGAGTGGTACCAGGACTCCTAAATTGAGTTTTCCCAGGCTTTGGGGTATATCTTTACCACTTTCCTTTTCAGACTCTGACATGTAACCAGTTCAAATTCCTGCATATTTAACGCTTGGGTTTGTGAGTGAGATCAAGTCAGCTGCAGCCCAGTGCCCCTGGTGCTTTGCCCTCTGAGGACTAGTGGACTAAGCATAGGACTCCATTGTCTCTCTTAATTTAGTCCAGAAGAAGCGGAAAAAGGACAGGAAGAAGCAGTGGCCGGCTGGTACTCCAGAGGAGCCCCCTGCGGCCCCGGGGCAGTCCATCGATAAGAGCTACCTGTGCTGTGAACACCACAAAGCCATGATCGCCGGCCTGGCCTTGCTGAGAAACCCCGAGCTGCTCCTAGGTGAGGGGGTTGTCACTGCTCCCCACAGCGAGGAGCATGGGAGATGACAGAGCTAATCAGAGGAGCTGCTTGTGAATAAGAGCAGTGATCACAGACTGACAAAAGCATAAACATTCGTATCTTTCTTATTCCCAACCTGCTTCTAAGTTAATGAACATCCAAATAACTTTTTCCTCAAACTGAAGTTGTAATGTTGAAATGGCCATATATGTCTAAGTCTGAAGTTTTTTCTTCCACTCATTTATTTAAAAAATTAAGGTGTGAAGTACATCCAGTGAGATAGGTAAAGTACACAGATCTTCAGCTGTTCAGCTTGATGAATTCTCACATATGTGTATACCCACATAACCAGATTGAGCCTTTAAAAATCATGTCTTCAGGCCTTGGCCGGTGTGGCTCAGTTGGTTGAGCATTGTCCCGTGCACTGAAAGGGCACTGGTTCGATTCCTGGTTGGTCAGGGCACATACCTGGGTTGCAGGCTCAATCCCCAGTAGGAGGTGTGCCGGGAGGCAGCTGATCAACGTTTCTCTCTTACTTCAATGTTTCTCTCTCCCTCTCTCTTGCCCTCGCCATAACTCAATAAAAACATATTTAAAAAATAAAAATAAAACCCATGTCTCTAGAGAAATGCCTTTGCACTTAAGGGGAATTTCTGGCTTTTTAGTAATGCATTATATGATTCTAGCTTGAATTCCTACTTAAAAACCCATATTACAGAGGCAGTGCAGTCATAGCCTTCTCACTAATGACAGGTTTGGATCTGACCACAGTCGTGAAAGCGGTCATATTTCCGTCTGCGTTTGAGCCGTCTTCACCCACAGTCTCTGCGTGTGTCCTTTGGCCCATTGTGGTGTTGATCTATGTGGAATCCACTGCCTTGTGATCATGAACCAGGTGTTGGCCATTGTAGACCCCCATTTTGTAGAGGGGTCTAAAAAAGGCTTATGGTGGGGACTCTTAGTGACGAGTGCTTTGGGATTTTTAAGGGGCTACAATAACACACTGGTCATCTTCTGGATCTGGTAAGGGGAGGATTGTGAGGCCAGGGTTGAGTTTTCAGATGTCAAATTAACTCCTAAATTTTGGGATGAGACAGGGAGGCCAGGCCCCTAAATCTGGTATCCCCTGGGCAGAGCCAACAATTTGACTCCCTCTTTTGCCCTCCTGAGGCTGGTACCAAACTTTCCGGTGAGCAGATGGTAAAACGATGCTTTCTTCCTGTATTACAGAGACCCCGCTGGCATTGTTGGTGGTAGGCCTGGGCGGGGGCAGCCTCCCCCTCTTCGTCCACGATCATTTCCCAAAGTCCCGTATCGAGGCTGTGGAGATCGACCCGTCCATGTTGGAAGTGGCCACCCAGTGGTTTGGCTTCTCCCAGAGCGACCGGATGAAGGTCCACATTGCAGATGGCCTGGACTATATTACCAGCCTAGCGGGACGAGAAGGTACTGCTACTGGAGATTTGGGGGGTGTCAAGGGAAGATTGGTCCAAGGTTGTCAGGCCTGTGAGGGCCTCTAGAATCCATCTGTGAGAGGGTGGCATCAGCAACATCCTAGTCTTTTTCCTGTTGACTTGTTGAAATTTTGTCAGTAACTACAGAGTGCCAACGACATGCTTAGCTCGGTGCTGGGGGCTAGGGTGTAGCAAGTACTACGGACTGTCTCCTGACCTGATGGCGCTAACAGACAGCGGGCTTGTCTTTTGACCCTGCAACATTAACACCTCCTCACCACCTTAAGAAACCTCCAGTATGTAGCTGGGTGAAGAAAGATGAAGAAAAGTTGAGGGGTGTGTTGGGAGGTGTTTTTTCTAAAATCAGCTGGAAGTGAAGCCAGAAATAGAGCAAAACAGCATTCATGCCAACCACTGGTTCCAAATCTCGGACGTTTGGCAGTGTCTGCACATGTTGTTGGTTGTCATAACCATTGGGTAGGGATGCTTCTGGCATCTGGTGGGCGAGACCAAGGATGCTGCTAAACTTCCTACGATGCAAAGGACATCCACTGACGACAGTGAATTGTCTGACCCCTAATGTCTTTAGTGCCGAGGCTGAAAAGCCCTGAGGCAGATGCTGCTCAGTGGGAATCCCGACAGCCCTCCAGCTGCTGGATTTGAGGTTGCGTTTATTCTAATATTTCATATCCCAGACTTAGGACAAAATTCCTATTCATGTTCTGCAGGAGGTCCCTTGATCCTTCTGCAAGTTTATAGATAGGCTCCTGGTGACTTGTGCTTTCCGGAGCCTGAGTCCCTTGGGGAAAAGTCAGGTTGGTTCAGTCCTAAGTGAACCTGGGGGGCTCGGGCCCACCTTTCCTGGTCTGCTCGTTCCATAACTGATGCTTGGTTCTCATTGGACCAGCTTCTTTTCCAGTAAGGGTGTGGCAAACCAGAATGACATTTTGGTGCTGGGATGAGTATATTGGTGCTGGGATGAGTATATTTGGTGCTGGGATGAGTATATTTGGTGCTGAGATGGACAGATGCTGCCTTATTTTAACTGCAAACTGACCACATTAAGAATTTCACAGGATTCCTCTCTGAGGCTAGAGTCATTCTGTGGGCTCAGGCCCAAGATAGTTAATACATGTGAAGCATTTAAAACAGTACCAGGCATGTGGTAGGTCAGCCCTTAAAGGCTTAGATACCTGCTTGTCCAGATCAATGATTCTCAGCTCTGACTGCATTGATAATTACCTGGGGAGCTGAAGAGAAATGCCAGGCCTTCCGGGAGGTTTTGAACTCAGCTGGTCAAGAAAGGAGCCAAGGTTCTGTAGGTATTTAGAAGCTTCCCACGGTGACTCGAATGTTCTGTTGGGGTTGAAGCCACTGGGACAGACAGACTCTTAACCAAGTAAGTACCCTGCAGAATGGACTCCAGAAGATGAGACCAGGCCCCGTCTTTAAGGTGGGGCACTCACAGCAAAACCTTGGTGACGATTCCTCTGGACGGTGATGTCAGTGGCCTTAACATGCACATCCTCCCTGTCGTCCTCCTGGCTCAGCCACCTGCGCCCACCACAGGTCACAGGAGAGATGCAGTGTAGGAATGTCAATGGCCTTATTTTATCCAGCAAAGGCAAAAACTCATTTGCTTCTCTTTCCCAGCACGGCCTCAGTACGACGTGATAATGTTTGATGTGGACAGTAAGGACCCAACACTGGGAATGAGTTGTCCACCCCCAGCGTTTGTGGACCAGCCCTTCCTGCAGAAGGTCAAGAGCATCTTGACTCCTGAAGGTATGAGAACGAAAGGTCGGGAAGCGGGGATGGATGGGTCCTTCAAAAAAAAATTTTTTATAACGAAAAATGCATATATCATAAATGTGTAACTTGATTGATTTCCTTCCTTTGAACACGCCCCCTTAACAGCACTGAACACACAGCATTTCCAGCGCCCCAGAAGTCCACCTCTCACCTCCTCTTTGGGATAACCACTCTCCTAACTTCTACCAGCACGTCTTAGTCTTCCCCGTTTTTGTCCTATATAAATGCAATAATCATACAGATTGTAGCCTTTAAGTTTCTGTTTCACTCAACGCGATGCTTGTGAGATTCATCCATAATACTGCGTTTCCATTGTCCCTTTCATTGCTGTGTAGTGTCATCGTGTGGCTGTAGCGCTCAGTCTCCCGCTCTGCTCTTGGTAGTTGGGCTGTTTTGCTGTTGTGTGCTTTTATAAGTAGTGCTGCCATTAGCATTCGAACGATGCCTTTTGGTGAAACGCTGGCGGGTCTGTTGGGCATAGACGTAGGGCTGTAATCGCTGGATGGTAGGTGAAGCGTATGCTCAGCTTTCGCAGATGCTGCCGCTGGTTTTACAAAGTGGTTGTAGTGATTCACACTCCCACCACCACGGCAACGCTAGCTCCCAGTCACATTCCTCCCACGTGCCCCAGACTAGGCAGTATCTTATCTCATCTTCCTAGCCGCCCATTTCAGATGAGGAAACCGAGGTAAAGAGACCTGCCAAGGTGGCCAGGGTAACAGCTGGGACTCCAGCCCAGGTCCTTGCGAAAGCTGGGGCTCTGAGGCCCCCACGTTTTGATTTGGTGTATGGTGCTGTGGTGAACAGAGTTGACTTAGAACCTTAGCTGTTGCAAGGTGACCTTGGCCATCCCTGGCTAGTTAATACCGCATGGTGTTTGTCAAGAACATAACATCCCTATGGAGTTGGTACATTCTTTCTTGGGGGTATTAGTTACTTCTTTCTCAAAGTAATTCTTTGGGAAACGGAGACATGGAGAATGGTGAAATCATTGGTTAGCAGCATAGGAGAGCAGGAAATGGGCTGATGTTTCCTCTGGTTTGCATATTTCCCATGCTTTTCTCATTCTGCCTTTTGTGTGTGTATGTTCTCTGCAAGCTGGCTGTCGCCGTTGGTGCTATCTTAGTCCCCCCAGCCTCCCCGGGGCAGAAATGGTTATTTTCAGAGCTGTACCTTGTCTCCACGTGTCACCAGATGTGCGGTCATTCTGACTCTTTCCTTCCCACCCTACAGGTGTCTTTATCCTCAACCTTGTGTGCCGAGACTTGGGGCTAAAGGACTCAGTGCTGGGTGGGCTCAAGGCGGTGTTCCCCCTCCTGTATGTCCGGCGCATCGAGGGGGAAGTGAATGAAATTCTGTTCTGTCAACTGCACCCCGAGCGGAAACTTGCCACACCAGAGCTCTTGGACATGGCCCAGGCCTTGGAGCAGACCCTGCGGAAGCCAGGGAGGGGTTGGGATAGCACCTATGTCCTGTCTGATATGCTCAAGACTGTGAAGATTGTGTGATCGCTGGCCTCTCAGCCTCCTGCCTGCCTGACCTTGAACTCCTGGCCTGCCAGAGATTGACGAAATAGAACCCACAGTACTTTTTAAGCCTCGTATTTTTCTTGGTTTCATACTCGGCTGCATGGGACCTTCAGCCTGGTGAAGTTGCCTGGAGAGCTGGGAAAATAAAACGTTCTTCCTGTGCTGCCCTCTTCAGTACCACTGGGTTGGTTGCCTTTGCTTCCTATACCGTGCCCTTGGGTAGAATTCCGTGTTGGAGCCCCCACCAGTTGCTGATGCCTTAACGAGTGAGCACCAAGCTCCTTAGGGAAAGAGTCTTCTTTCAAGAAGCTGTTTTGTCCTAAACTGTATTTCCTGCTTCTTTCCCTTTGCCTATTTTCCTGTCTCTTCACCCAGTACTCTATCCAGTCCTCTCATTCCCTACCACCCTTTTGTCCTTCCCATGGGTGTGGAGAGAACGATTTTCTCTAGGGAAGGAGGTCCCCGATGGTGGAGCACAGTGTGGACAGTCTGCTGTGATTGCTGGTTTGCCTTTGCTCTGACCTTCTGTCAGTTCGGCAGGAATGATCTCAGCTCTGTGCCAGCACACTGTGAACAGAGTGGGTTCCCCGTAGGCGCCCTTCTCAAGTTTGATAATTTGCTAGAGCAGCTCACAGAACTCGGGGGGGAAAAAACGTTTACCAGGATCGCCAGTTTATTATAAAAGGACACAACTCAGGAACAGCCAGCTGACAGAGATGCTCAGGGCTAGGTGTGCATAAGGGGTGGGGAGCGCACGCCACCCTCCCAGCACCTTGTGTTCACCCACCCGAAAGCTCTCAGAACCCTGTACTCTTGAAATTCTTATGGAGGCTTCCTAGTGTAGGCATGATGGATTAATAACTCAATTTCCAGCCCTTCCCTTTCCCAGAGGGTGGGGCGTGGGGCTGAACACTCCCAGCATGTGACCATGGCTTGGCCTTTCTGGTTACTTGCTCCCATCCAGGACCCCACCAAGGACCTCATTAGAGCAAAGGATGGTATTCTCACGCAAGAAATCAGAAATTTAGGAGCTCTGGGTCAGGAACTGGGGTCAGAGACGAATGTGCACGTTTTATTCACACACCTATCCACTCACACGCATCCCAGCTCCTTGCCCTCTGGGTAGAGGATGGTAGGTAAGGGGTCAGCTTTCTGCACTGGTGACTTGCTCTATGGAGCACGCAGCGCCGCTCCCACTGTAATGGCCTCGGTGTACCTCTGAGGACTGTAGCCCAGTAAACCCTAGGTCAGTGGTCGGCAAACTCATTAGTCAACAGAGCCAAATATCAACAGTACAACGATTGAAATTTCTTTTGAGAGCCAAATTTTTTAAACTTAAACTTCTTCTAACGCCACTTCTTCAAAATAGACTCACCCAGGCCATGGTATTTTGTGGAAGAGCCACACTCAAGGGGCCAAAGAGCGGCATGTGGCTCGCGAGCCGCAGTTTGCCGACCACGGCTCTAGGTCATCCAGTTTCCGTCCTGGGCCTTGTCTTGCCATTTGGTTTCTATAAATTTGCTAACAGGTAACTGCTGGTAAGAAGTAGAATTCTTACATTTTTTTTTTTTAAATATTCAATAGGATTTTTTTTTTTTTTTTTTTTTGAGAGACTGCTCTGTGCCAGATTCCATGCTCATGCTGAGAATAGAAAGAGGAAAGGGCCAGGGCCCCTGATGTTGCTGCCGAGCTCGGGAGGCGAATTGCAGCACATGGATGAGTTCCAGAACCATATGTGCTGAGAGTGTGAGGAACGCGTGCCGGGGTCAGGCGTTTGCTGAGTCATCTCAGCTCCTTAGAACAGACAGGAAGGTGGACAGTCTCAGTAAAACCTGCCCCTTACAGTGATTGAAGGCCTGGACGCAGGTTGTTTTTCTAGCTCAGCTCTGAGCTGGTTCCCATGCTTCCCAGGAGGTGGCACTAGAAACCACGTTTAAGTTCTGGGGCATCTGGAAAATTCCTGATGGGAAAGGGACTTCTTTGAAGAAGCTGTTTCACCTGAACAGTATTTCCTGCTTTTTTTCTCTTTGCCTATTTTTCTCTCTCTTCTCCCAGTACTCTATCCAGTCCTCTCAATCCCTACCACCATTTGGCCTTCCCATGGGTGTGGAGAGAACGATTTTCTCTAGGGAAGGAGGTCCCCGATGGTGGAGCACATTGTGGAGTCACAGACCCTTTTGCCCCACATCCCTCATTTTAGAAACAATGGCAGGAAACAAAGCAATGAGTTAATGCTCATGGGATTTGAAGGAGCTTAAATCTAGGAAGCATATAAGAAGTAAAAATGTAACGTATGTGCCTCTGGGCCTGTTGTGGCAGGTCCAGCTTTCTGTAAAGATCTAAGTCATTTCTATCATAGTAAACAGTCGTCACAGGAAAGGTTGGCAAAAATGATTTTTGATAGAAATAATGGATATACTCACATACACATAACACATATTTATAATGCAAGCCTGCCTGTAGTTGGGTTGAAAAGTAGCACCTCCACCCCAAAGAAATATCTACGTCTTAACCCCTGGAATCTGTAAATGTGACTTTACTTGGGGAAAAAAAGGATCTTTGCAGGTGTAATTAAGTTAAGGAGCCCAAGATAAAATCATCCTGGATTAAGGCAGCCCTAAATCCAAAGACAGGACCTTGACTGAGGATTCCTGGCCTCCATCATTGTAAGAGAAGCAACTTCTGTTGCTTTAAGCCACCTCATTACAGTAATATTTGTTTCCGTAGCCCCAGGAAAGGCACACACGGCCTTAAAGGGTTTTGTCTGTGCTGCTCAGTCCACAGAACCAGAGATGGGATGGCCTCTGGGCCACGTGCCCCCTCAGGATACTTTTAGTTCAGTCAGAAACACCGGGCAGTGCTCAGTGGAAGGTTAATTTTGCCCCGCTGCCTCGGAAGAATCCTGAGTGCTCCACCCAGTGCCCCAGGAACCATGTGGTTGTCCTCTGGGGATGAAAGAACTGTCCTGACTGGGAGCCCTTAGGGCAGTGGTTCTCAACCTTCCTAATGTCACGACCCTTCAATACAGTTCCTCATGTTGTGGTGACCCCCAACCATAAAATTATTTTTGTTGCTACTTCATAACTGTAATTTTGCTATTGTTAATGAATCGTAATGTAAATATCTGTGTTTTCCGATGGTCTTAGTTGACCCTGCTAGCGGTTCTCAACCTGTGGGTCGCAAAATTACAGTTATGAAGTAGCAACGAAAATAATTTTATGGTTGGGGGTCACCACAACATGAGGAACTGCATTAAAGGGTCGCGGCATTAGAAAGGTTGAGAACCACGGCCTTAGGGGAAGGATAACTTCCCTTGATCCTAACAGTCCTCCCCTGAGTATGTGAGGGGACCTCGGCCTGCAAACCCAGGTGACTTGATCTTCTCTGGACTCCTACCTGTGTGTCTTCAGCTCCTTGTTGACCAGGAAGCTCCCTTAGGGCAGCGAGCTGGTCAGTCACAGGCTCTCCTCATTGGCCTCATCTCTCAGGGCTCTTTGTCCTTTATTTCCCGACGTCCAATGTCTTGGAAACCATAGTTTCATCTACTTTGTCTTGGATTTCAGTTGTTCCAAGTGAGAAGAGAAAATCTGGTCCCTGTTGCTCCATTTTGTTGGAAATGGAAACCAGGGCACATATTTTAATCTTAATAACTTCATTTTCCCGTGAGTGTTTTTTAGTCCAATTTTTTTTCACATGAGAAAACTTGGGTTTAGTTCTAAGCTAATTAAAGGTAAACAAACCCAATTCCGGGTGTGTTTCCTTCCCAAGCTTGAGTTCCCTGTGCTAGGCTCAGGGTGTCGGAAGGCGCTCAGGCCTGGGTTACAGGCAGCTTCAGTGACACGTGTGAGCTTAGTTAAATCATGCGATTGTTCTCTGCCAGGAAACTCAATAGAACCTTTCGTTGCTCTGTCCAGGGCTACTCTTTGTAAAGGCTGTGACTGACTTCTCTTCCTGTGGGCACATACCTTCAACCTGGCTTCCTGTCCCCTTTAAAATGATAACTCTATCCTATTAACTTATTTTCCTTTAAAACTTCCTTCTTTCCCAAGTGCTTCGTATTGTATCTGGCACACAAAAGGCCTCTTAAAAATTTAATTTAATTTATTAAATTGATTGGGGTGACATTGGTCAACATGAACATACAGGTTTCATGTGTGGGTTTCTATGTTACAAGATCTGTATATTGCACCGTGTGCCCACCACCCGAAGTCAAATCTCCTGTCATCTTATATTAGGATCCTCGTCTTCCCCTATCCCCTCAAAAGGCCCCTGGTACATGATTATTGAATGAATGAATGAATGAATGAATGAGTGCGTGCATGGTTGCCTGAAGAGAAGGGCACAGTCTTCAACCCTCACAGCAGGAGGCTCCCAGGACTCCACAGTTCCTGGACACCCATGAAATCACATGAACATCAGCAGCCAGTAACTGGCCCCACCGGCTCACTAGAACCCTTAGATCTCTTGAAACTCCTTACCTCTCCCTGTAACAGTATTTCTGAAATTTTTAAGATTGCATGAAGCAGTAACTACCAAATACTTGGAACTACTGGAAAAAAGGCACTAACGGTGGCTACACAAATAGAAGGTGCTGATTTTTGTTCCCTCACGTCAGAAACCGAAGTCTGAAGTTCTGATTGTACTGGTTTGGGGCTATAAATGTCACCTGTTAGCAAGAAAGCCCTGGCATTCACAAAAGGACACTTTCCCCAAGATACTTACGGCTTCAATAGCTCCTGCTGATCCGCCCTCAAGGCCCCTTCCATTACCATGCTCAGCCATTACCAGAGACGGAGCACTTTCCTCCTACGGTCCTCTTGCTGCCCAGTGAGCTGTGGAACAAAGAGGGCCCAGAGTACAGAGTCTCCCCCCCACCCCCCGCCCCATGTGTCTGTGTCCTTCAGGCATGGTGACACCCCATCCATCGCTGATTCCACAGCATGGCTAATATTAGCGGGCTTTCAGGGCCCTTGGGAATTCAGTTAAATTTAGCTGCTGTTTATGGAGCATATGCCGGGCCCAGTTCTCAGAGGTGGTCTTTGGCTTTCTGTTTGGGGGCCCTAGTATTTCACTCTTCATCCTGATTGTTAACTGGACATGACAGCATGGTTGAATAGTATGGACCTGGAAGAGACAAAATATATTCTTTAATGGCTATAAGAATCACTTCATCTCAATTTATTCCTCACATCACTTCTTTATGACAATCAACTATACCAGGTACAGAAGCTATTTAAGAAACAGCCCCTAATCCTAAGAAGCTGATGTAAAATAAACATCTACATGTGATCCATTGTGATTATGACCGGAAGTTCCAACAATGAAAGCCTTCCTCAATTAGACTAGATTACAAATTAAAGTCTGGGCTTTCCTGTCGCTGGATGTTTCAGGCAGGTGCTGGATATATGCAGCAAGGGAGACTCAGATTTCTAGCTCACGTAGTTAGGTGAATGGCAGGGTATTTCTCCAAAACAGGATGCCGCAGATGGGGGCAGTGCCCTGGTTCTGTCACTCACTAGCCGTCTGAACTTGACAAGTTACTTGTCCTGTTACTTCTCTTCATCTATAAAATGAAATTGTGACCGCTAGATGGAAATGGTATGTCGAAGACACTCCATGCTTGAAGGCTAACTAATAATAATCCAAGAAAATCATTCTTTTGGGTGTTAAAATGTATAATGTTTTACTTCTCCCAAGAAATACAGTGTTTTAACATAGTAAAACTATGTGCATCTTCAGAAGGTCTGGAATCCTGTGTGTATGTAGTGTGTTGGCTTGTGCTTGCATGAGGAACAACAGCCTGTTATAAGCAGTTACTTGGGGATGGAGATGCGGGTAGGGAGGATGAGGAAGGGGGACATAGGTGTGGGCACATGATTTTTAAATGGGTACCCTTTTATTTTTTAATTTTGAACCATGACTATATTACCTATTTTAAAACATTAAATGAAAAAATATAAAGTCCTGGGGTGACTTTAATGGTATGAATTTCAGACACGTGCCCAATAGGTTCCATCAAAAGTCCTGAGGTTTTTTTACCTTCTTGTCTTTGCATAAACCACCTCTTCTGGAATTTTCCTCTTAACCTGTCCCCTCCCAGATCCCCACTCCAGCTCCATTCCCCACCCCAAACCCCTGGTTCACTCTCTCTCCCTCTCTCCCTCCTTCCTTCCTTCTCTTCCATCTGCTTTTTCTTTCCTTCTCTCCCCACCTCTCCTCTCTCTCTTCCTCCCTCCATCTACCCCTTCCACTCTCTCTTTTAAAAAAATCAATGGAAAAAATACCCTTGGATGAGGATTAACAACAACAAAAAATAGAATATGGATTTGAAGGATGGGTAGATGGGGCTCAAATTCCTTTTTTGCCACTAACTGTGGGACCTTGGCTAAATCACTTATCTGAGCCTGTCTTTATTTATAATACATGCATAAGCATTAGGTCCTCACCCCCCCCCCCATCCCCCAGTCTCAGATGGTTAGTAGACAGTTGAGCGGTTTAACCAAAGTAAAGACCTTAGCACAATGCCTGACACCAGTAATTACTCAGTGTTATCTATGGAACATGTTATAGCTCAGCATGCTATCTAGCTGTTAAATATAAACATATTTCCCAGGCCCAGTCAATGGTGCGGGTCTTAAACTTACCAAACCTGAAGGAGCTTCAACCAAGAGAGGAACTGGGAAGAGGGGCTGGATTAGAAGCCAGCCAGCAGAGGGTACTTGCCTCTCAAATTGAGCTCCTTGCTGAAGCTGACATTGGAAGCTGAGAAACGAGGTTTTGGAGTCGAGGACACTGTGCACCACAAAGTGATTAAAGCAAAGTGCAGTGTTGGCTGGTGGCCATCTGCTTGTTATCTCAGAGTGTAGCCCTGTGCGCCTCTATCTGATTCATTTTCAGCAAGAGACTTTTTTGGTGGGTGGGGTGGGGAGAGGAGGGATGACAGAGGGACATTGGAGGCTGACAGGAGAGATTAATTGAGGACAGGACCAAAGAGACACATATTCCCAGTGCTTTTTAACTCACTGAGTGCCAGGAACCTGGGTGAGGCAGAACACTGGTTTATTCAGCTCGGTGTCCTGTTGAAAGCAAAATGCTTGAGTCACAAGGGGTCAAGCGACTGCAGTTCCTCTGATGAGTCATTGTCTTGCTTCCATGTAACATCCCAGCATCTGTTGCCTCATTTGCTTACTGAGAGCAAGCTACAGCCGTCTGCAGGTAGGGCTCCTGTGCTCAGACTAGGAAGGTCCTGATGTAACCAGGTTGCAGGTAGAGGCTGCCTTTAGGGGCTGCCCAGTGTGACATGAAGGTGCTCTTTCCTCCGACTTAGTACTCCGTGAGAAAAAGTTTAAGTTGGAGCCCAAAGGATGGAGCAAGAGTTAGAAGGTGTGAATAGGACTAATGTCACTAATATCACTTAGGGTCTCATCAGTGTACCATAGTACGTTCACACTGGGTTACTGAAGAGTGCTTAATACAAAGACTACAGAGATGTGAGCGGGGTTCAGAGAAACAAGAAGGGATGTTCAGGGCCCTTGGGAAAGCAAGAATGGGGAGCCATTAATAGGTTGAAGAAACAAAGGGACAACAGAGGGTGGAGAGGGTCACTAGAGAAGACCTGCGACATCATTTAAGGGTCACAGTCCACTCAGAGTCAAGCAACAAGAATGGAGCTCGAGGGGTAAATACTCAACCTCTCCTTCTGCCCTCCCTTCCTAGATACTTCCATTGGCCAAATCTAACTGGAGGCCAGAGAGCAAGAGCGCTGTTGAAGCCGACCATACTAAAGGTAGAGTCACCTCCTGGGGAAGAAGGCAGGCTGGAGAAGGAGGCCCAGGGAGCTGGAGATGAACAGAAAACATCTAGCACAACTTGCTAGTTAGACAAGTTAGTTTCCTCTCTGGTTCTCAGTTTTGTTCATCAGTAAAATGGGAACATCACTTTGCCTACCTTGTTGTGAGAATGGAATGAGATGATGTAGGTAAAAGGTTTTGAAAAGCTCTGGAGGGCTTTGTGAATGTTGAGTATGAAGTTGAACTTTTCAGGAATGAGGAAACAATGTCACAGTGACCAAGGTAAATCCCTCACTTCCCGGTTGGATCACCAGCCCTTCTTGAGACCCTACTGTGTATGTAGTCCATACCTGATGCTGGGGGTGAGCATGGGATCAATGGGACCAATGATGGCTGGGCTATGAAAAAGGTGGTGACAGACACAAGGCAGCCACTAGTCCTTCAAAGGCTGGTAGTATAGTTAGAAGGATATGAAAGTGTGTGTATGTTCCTATATTTATGTATAAAGTGTATAGAAAAATATGAGGATATCTGTGTGAACACACATACTCACAGAATCATGCAGTCACATATGCAAAGTGAAGCAATACAGATGGGAATTATTAGAATTGGAATGAGAGACGATCAAATAGGTGTTTAGAAGAAAAGCATTTGAGTTGGAAACTGCGTCTAGAGATGCCAGCCTCCTGACCCATTGAGATGGTTTTGCCATTCTTTCAAGTTTAGAAATACACCTTTTCAAAAAGAGGTTGAAATATTTGAGTTCTCTCTGCTTATATCTTTGTTTCTTCTTCTTATCTCCAATGCCAGGCATGGTATTCTGAAGGTCCTCAAGAAGTGTTTGTTAAATGAATCAGGGGGAAAAAAAAGCAGTGGTATTCATGGTCTCTATGAGAATTCTTCCAAGGGTGTTGGAGATACTACTGCATGCAAAAGAGGGGCCATAGTGAGCGAGCTCAGCATATGCTTTTGATAAGTGATTTGCATAAGATTAGGGTGTGCATAGACTGCAGTTGTAGAAATTTCCAGACAGTAAATGACTGCTCTCTGGAAGATGTTTAGTTTATTAAGAGCTATGACATGCCAGATTCGCGTCTCCTATCCTTCCCTTCAGGGGCTCAGTAGAAAGAGATGAATAAGGATGGTGATAGTTGTCCCCAAATAGTTGTCAGCTGATTGCAAAGCTTAAAAAGTGTGTTTTCACTTGAGTACTTGTAGCGTACTAGGTGTACCGGTTAATAATGGCGGATTTTGTAATCAAACAAAACATGATAATTCAAGAGAAACATCAAAAGTGCTTTATTCAAAGTAATGTCCATAGCTAGCTACACATTTCCCCCATCTTTCAGGTAATTTGTGGATACCGTCCCAATAGAACTTTTGTTGTTTTGAGGCAAAACATTCAGAGACCCAATTTTTCACTTCTTCGTATGTTTTGAAGTGCTGCTCAGAAAGTGCGTGTGCCATCGATCGGAACAAGTGATAATCTGAAGGAGCAAGGTCTGGTGAATACAGCAGGTGGGTTAATACTTCCCAGGCAGGATCTTTTAACGGGTCTTAAACTGGTTTTGAAGTGTGTCATCATGAAGCAAAATTACTTTGCCCTGTCTTCTGGCCCATTCTGGTCGTTTCACAATCAAAGAGTGGTTCAAATTGATTATTTGTTGTCGGTAGGTAATGATCAATATTAACGGTTTCACCTGGTTTTATTTTTTTATTTTTATTTTTTTAAAGTATATTTTATTGATTTTTTTACAGAGAGGAAGAGAGAGGGATAGAGAGTTAGAAACATCGATGAGAGAGAGACATCGATCAGCTGCCTCCTGCACAACCCCCACTGGGGATGTGCCCGCAACCAAGGTACATGCCCTTGACCGGAATCGAACCTGGGACCTTTCAGTCCGAAGGTCAACGCTCTATCCACTGAGCCAAACCGGTCTCGGCCATATGAAGTTTTGAAGCTTGCTGTCAATACAACAAAATAGCATACATATCAAATCGCATAGATATCAACATATGTGTAACTCCATCTATTGAAAAAAATCCACATTATTAACTGGTACACCTAGTAAATGTGAATAGTCAGGGACTCAGGATGTGGCCACGAAAGGAAACATTAAAGTAACATCGTCCAAACTTCTTTGGGCTTATATCAGTGGCAATGATACTGGTGTGGGACTGCTCAGGAACACTGCAATGAATGCAGAAATCACTGGCTCTGAGCCCAGGGGGCACAGCCCAAGAGGGAGAGCCTGGAGCAATGCCAGGGCTTCTTGGGCTTTGAGATGAGTCTGTAGCTGGTAGGAGCTCTTGAAACAGACTGAAGGTTGTGGAAGAAAAGCACAGCTTAAACCTACTATCAGCTCCCTGCAGAAGAGGGAGAACATTGCCCACTCAGAAGCATGTGGCCCACAGAGAACATGTCTTTCAACCCTGCTCTCCCCCAGGCTCAGGGCTTCCAATGACCAAAGAACAACTATGTCACACCTCAACCTCAAACATTGGACTGCCAAGCCCTGGTCCAGGGCTGCAGAGGATCGAGTGTCTATGCCCAGATGGGCCCTTCCTGTCTAATTCTCTTTTCATATTTTTAATTGACATAAAATTCACATAACATAGAATTAAACATTTTGAAGGTCATAATTCATTTGGCATTTAGTACATTCATTCACAGTGTGTGTAGCCATCACCATCTAATTCCTAGATATTTTCATCATCTCAAAAGGAAAACCCAGACCCATGAAGCAGTCACTCCCTTATACCCCTCTGCCCAGTCCCTGGTAAATGCCAATCTGGGTTTTGTCTCTATGGATTTATGTATTCTGGTTATTTCATATAAATGAAACCATACAATATGTGGTCTTTTGTGTCTGGCTTTTTAAAGTTAGTACACTGTTTTCAAGGGTCATCCATGTTGTGGCATATATCAATACTTCATTCCTTTTTATGGCTGAGTAATAGTCCATTGTGTGGATATACTACCTTTTGATTTTTCATTCATCAGTTGATGGAAATTTGGGTTGTTTCCACCTTTTTGGCTATTGTGAATAATGCTGTGATGAAGTTCATGTACAAGATTTTATTTGAATGCCTGTCTTCAATTTGGAAGTTATACACATAGGAGTGGAAGCGCTTGCTGGTTCTATGTTTAACTTATTGAGGAACCACCAAACTGTCTTCCACAACAGCAGCACCATTTTATTTTATTTATTTATTTTTTTAAATATATATTTATTGATTTTTAAAGAGAGGAAGGGAGAGGGATAGAGAGTTAGAAACATCGATGAGAAAGAAACATCGATCAGCTGCCTCCTACACACCCCCTACCGGGGATGTGCCCACAACCAAGGTACATACCCTTGACCGGAATCAAACCTGGGACCCTTCAGTCTGCAGGCCGACGCTCTATCCACTGAGCCAGACCGGCCAGGGCAGCAGCACCATTATATATCTCCACCAACAAAGTGTAAGTATCACAATTTCTACACTTCTTCACCAACATTTATTTCCCATTTAAAAAATTTTAGCCAGCCTACTGTATGTGCTGTGGTATCTCATTGTGGTTTTGACTTGGATTTCCCTGGTGATACTGAGCATCTTCCCAATTTTTGTTGCATTTTAACTCAGCAGAAACAGTCTAAAGCTACACCTTTTCACCCTTGAAGGGATCTATGGATGATTTAGATGGTAAATTCTCACATGTAGATTTGCTTAGCTCTCTTTGAATCGCATAGAGTAGGCTACTGTTTGCAAATAGAGCCTAATAAACACCCCTGGGTGATGGAGGGATATGGAAATAGATGAAGAATTTTTTCAGAAGCCATAATTAGTAAAACAATGCTATTGATGGAACATTATTATTATTTTTTTTGCATTGAAGTTTTGTTTTAAAGCCTTCCCTAGAAAAACAACCAAGACAAATAGCAAATCCCTCACTTCATAGGCTTGAGTGTCTCCTAGAGTGGGGCAACCAAGCAAAACTCATACTTTCAAGCTCACCTTGGTTGCTGAGTGAGTTTAACCTTGGACAAGATTCAGACTAGTATTCTATGTGAAAACATCCCTCTGTGCTTCATTACCATTGGCTCTAGGGTGGGGAGGATGATGAGCTCCTACCAGTGTTGTCAGATCCCTTTGGAAACTCCAGAAGAAACCCACAAGTGGACCCATGATGAGGTTGTGAGGGTCTCCGATATAAGCCATCCATTTGATATGCCTGGCGTGCCATTACTTCTTTTTATGTCAACTACTTGAGACCAATGGACAGGGTAATGTGTGATCAATTAGAGAAAGAGAAAGTTGAGCATCCCCAGAATAGTTTCATATCACAGTTGGCTTTGTTAGCTACAGAAATAGATGTACATTAAAACAGAGAAATGTGGGAAATGGTATGAAAATAGAAACCATATTATGTGCTACTGTTTCTGATAAGTAGGTTAGCTCTCTAGCATTCTCAAGTTTAGAAGAGATAAGAAACTAAATAACGTAACATCAGGGTCTTCAGCTGACTTGGTATTGGCCCAGGTGTGGAAGGGACCATGCCTGTGACCAAACCCTGATTAGGTTTTCTTTTTTGGCTAGTAATTCTGTTTGGATGGAGACACCTGGATAGGAGAGAAAAATCTTTGAAGAGCCTATGTCAATTTCATGAAAGACTTTGCACTGGGAACCTTTCCTATCCTGTGGCTGTGCCTAGCCCCTTTGGATTGTGAGAAAAATTATGTCAGTGGATGGAGGGTCAATACCAACACTCCAGCCAGAACCCTGTCTAACCAGCCACTGCTGAAAATTGGCTTTAAAAAGAAAAAGGAAAAAAAAAAAGAAATGAATTTTATTAGAATAGATGATAAATGACTCGTCCAAAACCATGTGCACGCTCATTCACAGAAAACATAATTGTTTCCTTGCTGTTGTCATGGCCTCCTTGGTAGAGCTGTCATTTTGCAGATATCAGTGGCCTGAGGGAACTCCCTTAGTGTGTGTGTGTGTGTGTGTGTGTGTGTGTGTGTGTGTGTGTGTGTGACAAATCCTATTCTACAGTGGGATATAAGTAGAGCATGCCCTCATGGAATCAAACATTGTACACTGGAGTTGGAGCTCAGTCTTCTCAGCTCAATTTTTATTTTTCAGAAAACAAAAATTGCCTAAGAGGGAGATGGGGTCAAACCTGCCCGTTACCTTTTACGTGAACTTTCTTTTTCCATTCTCTCAGCACTTACCTGCCAACATTTATATTCCTAAAATTATTTATGTGGGGTTGGAAGAAAAACAGAGAAGAAAGTAACTCCTTCAAGCCACTCTAAAAGGAGCATATTTTGAAGGTCTTGGAGGGAAGCCTGGGGAGCGTTTTTCAGAGGTGATTGGAATACTGAGGTGCTGGCACAATCAAGGGGCTACAGTTTTTTACCTTTTTCCAGGTTCAGCTAATGAGGCCTCAGCGTTACTGACTTCCACAAAGAGTTGCACTTTGGTAGAAGTGTCAAAGGACTGATTCTTAGATCTTCGAAATGTTTTTCTAAGGCAAATTCGAATGCTAGCCAGGAAGAGGGTCAACAGGCTAGGGGGAGCAGGGCTGAGTGGGACTTCTACTTGGGCAGTCACCAAGGAAGGTCTATAGATGCCTCTGTAGGGAGTGGCCACTTTTGGAGAACTTTGGCTCTGTGGACCCTGGGTTTCTTTGCACAGTTTTGCTTGAGAATCTGGAAATTTTCTTGTGTCATTGGCTACCTTGAGACAATTTTAAGCCTTTTACAGCTGTACATGGAGAGCAACAAAAGTTATAAAGGAATTCAGCTTAAATGTAATTTCTCCATCACAGTTAGTATTAGGCCATTTTTTGCTTCCTCTTAACTCTGCTTCCTGGACCTCCTTCCATATTTGTGAAAACTCATCTTGCTTTTCATTACTCTGTCATGCTTGATTCCCAGTATTGTTACTTTAAAAAACTGTTTTTATTGAGTTTAGAGAGAGGAAGGGAGAGAAAGAGAGAAGGAGAGAGACATCAGTGTGAGAGAGAAACATTAGTTGGCTGCCTCCTGCACGCCCCCTCCTGGGGATTGAGCCCGCAACCCAGGCGTGTGCCCTGACTGGGAATCTAACTAACCTTTTGGTGATGGGATGCCCAACCGAGCAACACCAACCAGGGTGTGAATTGTTACTTTCAGGTATGCCCTCTGTATAGTTATTTGTGGGCTCTTCTTAAGAGTGCTCTTCCACAATTCTAACTTAGCAGATTCCTTCCTTAGCAGAAGGAATCCTACATCTGATGAGGTACATGAATGGGTAAGATACCTGAAGATATTTTCATCACATAGATTTCTATCACCTAAACCAGTTAGAAATTACAGTTAATCAAGAAAAGAACCTTTTGCTAATTAATAAAATATATTTACAATTCATGAATAGGTTTGGATAATTATAAGTAAAACATCTAATAATTATTTGGTACTGTGCAGTTTATAGACTATTTCAGTGTTCATTATTTATTTGCTTTCACAGTAGCTCTCTAAATTAAGAAGAACAGACATTAATATACCTCTTTTACAGATGAAATTACAGGCAAGGAGGGTGAGTCATTCAGCCAGTAGGAACGAATTCCAATCTGCTAACTCTAAGTCGTGGCAATGGAAACAATTGATGTAAAGATAAAACCTGCTCTTGTTCACAAGCAACAGCTTACCATGCATTTTTCAATCTCAGTATTAGGTTGATAATGTAGGTACTACTATAGTATTACTAGGTTCAAGGTTTTCACCTGAGGATGACCCAAGTATCTCCTAAAGCACAGCAGAGAGCATCTCCTGTAGTTCTTAGCTGTGTGCCATTGACCAAGTCGCCTTATCTTTGATTTCCTCTCTTTTTTCTTAATGGTGAAACAGGATTGCTGTTGCTCTCTGACTGTTTGTTATTGCTTCAAAGGCAGCAGTGTATCTCTAATGAAAGAACAGACAGAGAATGGTTTGTGGATATAGAGTGTTCAAAAGCAGTGTATTTCGTCACCGCCATCCTTGGCAAAGGTCCAGGAGGGAGGCAGTTGGGCCTCACATGTCTACTCAGAGGTGAGCTTTGCTGAGCTTGACATTTCTCCCTTTAAGTGAAAGAGGAGACCATGTGAAATAGTCAGGTTGTTTTAGGACAGTCATTCTGGTGGGTTTATGAGACCCTCTCCACTCTTGTCCCCTTGCCCCACACCCAGACCACTTCCCTGAGCTGGCACCGATAAAATGTCATCTTTCCTAAGAGATAATTTATAATGGCTTAAGGTGTTTCTTTCCCTGCTCCCAAGTGATATTTTTCCATCAACATAGTACTGAAAAAAATCCCATAAGAATGTCTCTATAGTGATAGAATTTTGCAGATATTGCACATTTCTTGGGGGTTAGGTGTATTTTTACTTTGGACTTTCAAAACACAGCATGATTATGGCTGCCTGGTACTAAGGTTGTTCCAAGGCTCAGACTATCATATTATTATAATATTACCATTGTATTATGATAATACCTCTGTATTACCATTACGCCATATAGAAAGAAGTATATCATAGTGTGGGGTTCAATCCTGGGTCAGGGTACATACAAGAATCGACCAATGAATGCATAAATAAGTGGAACAACAAATTGATGTTCTCTCTCTCTCTCTCTCTCTCTCTCTCTCTCTCTCTCTCTCTCTCTCTTCCTCTCTTCCTCTCTTTCTCTCTCTCCCCCTTCCTTTCTCTCTCAAAATCAATTAAAAAACAAAAGTATGTCATAAATGCCATAGGTTATTTTTATTACTGTATAATTTACATGAAACAAAATGCACCATTTTAAGTGTATAGTTCAATGAGTTTTGACACACGTACAACCATGTAAACACCACTACCGTTCAGTTATAGTTTCCACATGTCCCCTTGCAGTCAATCCCCTGTCCCAACCCTCTGCCCCAGACTGCTTTCTGTTGTCATAGACTAGCTCTGCTTTTTCTAGGATTTCATATAAATGTATTCATATAAGATGTAACCTTTTATGTCTGGCTTATTGATTACATAGATTATGGTGTATGCTTGAAGCAAACAAAATTCAGTTCATTTAACTGCTTTCCTGAAGTTGTGGCTAATCTACAGTTTGGTGTACTAAATGAACTCTTGGCTAATGATAGTTCATGTCACCATCATGGCCAGGGCTTGTGACATTTCTGCTCTTTGAGTCAGAAAGAAATGCTTCTCATTTTAAAATCTTAGTTATATTTGGCCAGTTATCAGCTGCTAGTGAGTGGCAAAGGCTTGCAGATAGGGGAGATTGTGGACTCTCTTGTTTCTATTTACAAAGTTATTTTAACCTTACATTATGCCACACCTTTGCTGTTGCTAAGCTGGTGTGTATGTGAACTGTCTAGAGGCCTGATGCATGAAATTTGTGCAAGAGTAGGCCTTCCTTCCCCCGGCTGCCGGCACAGGCTTCCCTCTGGCACCTGGGACAGGGCTTCTTTCGCAGAGAGTGGCCCCGCCCACCTGCCCCAGCCCGCTGGTTGGTGGCCTTGGCCTCCCTCTGCCAGGTGATCATGGGGCAATGGCTGGGCCCCCAACCAATCACATCGCACCGGCCTTGGCTGGCCTGGCACCAGTGGGTGTCATAGCATGGTCCTGGCTGGTTGTCCAGATTGTCATCCTGTTGGTCGTTCTGCTGTTTGGGTGTTTGGTTGATTTGCATATTACGATTTTATTATATAGGATTATGGTTCAATCAGATGGCATTTATTCAACTGTTCAAACTGTAAAAGTAATGCATACTCATCATAGAATGTTTGAGAAACAAAAGGAAAAGGACAGTAATTTTTCCCCCCATACTTTCTTGTAGAGAATAATATTAAATTTTGGGGCACATTTCTTTTGTGGTCTTTTATGTAGATATGGTAATACTTTATATAAAATTTTGTATCCTGCTTTTTAAATTTAATATTTTATTCATAGCATTTCTCTATGTAATTGAAAAATCTTCATAAACTTAATTTTAAATGATAATTTATAGCCTACCTTTAATATATCATCATTAATTATAATTATATGTGTATATATATATAGAGAGATTAATAATTCAATAAATGAGAATTAAAAAGCTCTGGGGGACCTTCCTTTTAAAAGGAATCCTGCTCTATTCTAGTATATGTAGTTTATACTTACAGCAGAGCCCAGCTATACCTACTCCATAGATGGAAACACAAGCTGGCTGCCACATCAGACTTAAGTGATGTAGAGAGTTCTTCCTAACCCTTCTCTATTCACAAGGTAAACTTGGCATTGGCATTTCCTGTGTGTGGATTTAGCTATGCTTCCATGAGACTACTGGTGAGTTTCCATCTGTCGGATCTCAAATTGACAGAAGTGATAGGGGTAGGAGACTGGAGTGTTCTTCCTGAGTTATTTTGCTTCCTGATGACAGCTGATGAAAAACATGGGCAATAAAACTTGGAGTCTTTGCTTTCTCATCATCCCTTTAGGCTAAAGGAGAGAGGACCCAGAGAGATGTGTCAACTACAATGGCTACAGGGCTGAGTGTCTGTGTGTCTGTATGGATGCCAACTGGGTTTAATAGAACTCAAAAGATGCCTGAGGACAAGCTGATTTGTAGTAAGATCTAAAACCCACCCATGAGATAAACCCCTGGAAAAACAACTGAAGGACTTCAATAGGTCCTAACCTGTACACAAAGTAGTAAATATTATTACCCAGTGATTCTGACCCTGGAGGACATGACAAATGTTTAATGTTTCTGTTCAGTTCTGCCTCGTAAGTATTGATGAGCACTGATCTAGGCTCTGTGGGAAGGGTATGAAATGTGATTCTGCAGTAATGTGACTAATTTAAAAAAAAACATGAATTCCTGAGTTCATATAGTCAATCATGTGCTGCTCTTCTTTGAAAGGTTAAATATTTTTCCAGGGATGTCTTCACTTCTCCAAAACTTTCTAACTCCTCTCTTTAGAGTTTGCCTTCAGCCTGTAGCATATTTTAAAAATATATATATATAATATGAATATATATGTGTGTGTATATAATACATAGTATAGATTTAAATTTTATTTTTAACCCTCACCCGAGGTTATTTTTCCATTGATTTTTAGAGAGAGTGGAAGAGAGAAATATCGATGTGAGAGAAACACATCGATTGGTTGCCTCCTGTACCCGCCCCTGCACGTGCCCCAACCATGGCCTGGGCCAGGGAGGAGCCTGCAACCCAGGTAGGAGCCCTTTTTAAAATATATTTTATTGATTTTTTACAGAGAGGAAGGGAGAGGGATAGAGAGGTAGAAACATCAATGAGAGAAAAACATCAATCAGCCTCCTGCACACCTCCTACTGGGGATGTGCCGGCAACCAAGGTACATGCCCTTGACCGGAATCGAATCTGGGACCTTTCAGTCCACAGGACGATGCTCTATCCATTGAGCCAAACCAGTTAGGGCCAGGTAGGAGCCCTTGAGTGGAATGGAACCTGGGACCCTTCAGTCTGCAGGCCAACATTCTATCCCCTGAGCCAAACCAAATAGGGCTAGGTCTACTTTTTAGAATTAGCTAAAAGTTATTTGACTAAGTCCTGTGAATGAGGTAGGGGTTCGACATGAATACTATTCTGTTAATCTAAAATGATGTGTGACTGTGGAATACTGACTTTTGATTTCAGTGGAAGAGTTCCACTGACATTGTGTGAAATGTAGTATTATTGCAATAAATCAGTCACTTCTCAAAATGATCCTGAAGGAAAATACTCATTTAGATATAAGAGCTTTGATATGTTTATAAAAAGTTCTAACTTCTTAGATAGAGAGCCATGCCTGAAAAAGGCTGTTAAACTTTAGGATATTTCTTCCTGGCTAGGAAGGTGATGTGGAAAAAATGTGATAGAGAGCAAGAGAAGAGATAGATAGATAGACAGATAGATAGATAGAGATAGTGCTATGGTGTCTCCTCTAGGGACACTAATCCTATTGGATTAGGGCTCCACCCTTATGACCCCATTGAACCTTAATTATTTCTTTACTCCAACTATAGCCACACTGAGGGTTAGGACTTCAACATATGAAGTTTGAGGAGACAGTTCAGTCCATAGTGCCCTTGGAACTACATTGTGTTGTAATAATTTGCTCATATCTGTCTCCAGTGGACTGTGGTCTTCTTAAGTGCTAATCACTGTGCTTGCTGGGCATTGAGAATCACAAAGATTGATCTTGTCTCCAGGGAGCTTGTCATTTAGTTCTATCAGTTTCAGAGGCTCTAGGGGAGAATCTGTTGCT